>NC_141685.1:94174170-94815799 GCF_964263255.1 Lissotriton vulgaris | reverse complement strand
GGTCTTATAAGCCTCCACAATAATTTTCGGTAACTCTCAGGGTTTGTCCACATCTGGGACAAGGTGCAAAGCATTTGACACCTCAAAGTTAACCGCAGCTCCCTTTACATTCGAAAGGATGAGATCAGCAACTACGTCAAACACTCCAACAAGCCTCATTCCCAACACAACACCCGCCTCCGGACCGTACTCATCTTGAACACGTTTGATCACGGAGGGAGGACAGTCATAGACGGTGTGCGGAAGCACTTCGCATATACTGCTGCAAATACTTTACCCCAATTCTCACAATCTGTTACCTCTGGCACTAAGTCTTTCTGCAAACTAATTGTGAGGATCCTGTGTTTTTCGACAGGAGTGGTATTAGGCAATATTGCTTCCAGTTGGTCAAGTTTCTCAGCAAGCCAATAAGGCATATCGTTCTTAGTTTGGGGGCGCTTGCCCTTTACCGAATTAACCATGACAGGACTAATTGACAGCCCGGTCCAACTGGTTGCGCCGCAACCCCAGGTGCCCCGACTTGGACATTGCGAGAAACGTATTGAACTAAAGCCCTATGTACCCCAATCAAAGAGGTATAAAGTTGACGCAAGGCCTCAATCTGGACATTTAGATAACGTGGATGTGGTGTGAACCCGGAAGACTGGCCAAGTGGCCCCAGGAGTTGACAAGGGACCTAACTGAACCGGAGTTACGGTGTGGGGGAGGGCGCCATTCAACCAAACACGATGCTGCCATGCCTAAATCAGAATCTCTTATGTCCTATATGGAGTATAGTTCACAGGTATCGCAGTGTGAGAGTACGTATGGAATGTATGATCATCCGCATTTACTGTAGGAAACATAACCCAAGAGTAGAAAAGGTCAGAAGGGAACGCTGCATCGGCACTCACCACAGAGATGACAGACATATCATCGTCAGGCACACTAAACTGCGTCAAATGACGCCGGAGCGCTGCGTGACTATGCTGAGCTATATCAATGTCGCCCATAAGATCACCGAGAAGGAAAACAATTTATATAAATTGTAGCACAAAAAGGGTAGTAATTCAAAACGTGAACCTTTTTATAAATCTGAAGCTTGAATGAACCTATAACACATTCGTATATGTTGGTTAATCCGTCACTCCTGTTAACCGGAAACAGAAGTGAGGGTATTGTGGACAGATACAAGCACTAATCAATTGTCTTGAATATAAGACCAAACGTTAGGTGTGCCATGTTGCTGGGATTCTGCTCGTGCACTGAAGTATGCGCAGGAAACCAGGACCTCAGTGTATTATGGTGTTCCAAGAACCCACCTCAGTGCCCAGAACCCTAAGCTGACTTGCATCCGTGTCTTATTCGTTCTCCGTACTACAGCAAAGCTACCAATGATTAGACAACCCAGAACAAGCGACTTAGGAACCTCTCAGGATTGTGGGAATCAAGAACACTCTTTCAGTTTTTATTCTCATAAAAGTACACAACTTGAGTAATCAGAGACACGGTATAGTTTAAAATGTTTATTTCAACTAAGTGCTCTAAAAAGCAGTATCTTTCCCAACATAAGTAAAAAGATGCATAAAATCAATACAATCAGCATTGTTACAATTCCATAAAATACAAAGGGAAAAATCATATTATAATGATAGTGGAACCAGGTCTACAGTGCCTTGTGTACCACTCTCCCTTGGCTAGGAGCTATGTATTATAATAATAGAAGATCTCTAGGTTAAAACAGGGAACCCCATACCTCCAAAATCAGGTGAAGTGAATCACATTCCAGATCAGCACAGCTCTTTGTCGATGGAAGGGTTTCTTCCAAGTGCCTGAAAACATGCCTGCAATGTAATATTAAAGGCACGTGAGTTTCAGATATTTGCAGCTGTGTGCGTGTTGTGTCTAGAGCGTGGGCCGATCAACCTGGATCAACAGCATACATTGTTATTATGACCTTGAAGACTACTGCACGCAGTGTACAGACTTGAGGTCGCAGTGTGAGTCTAGAGATGTGAAAAACAGACTGTTCTCATGTGAATGAAAGCAAGCAGTTTGTCTTTATAAAAACTGAGACATGTAGTGCTGTGTGCAAAAGCAGCAAAATGGCGTTTGAGCAACTAACTCACTTATGCTAACATAGCAATGTGTGCAGGCCGAACCGTATCCGCACTACAAGAGTTCTGCCAGTAAGTTCACAGGTAACGCTGGTGCCCACGGGATCCAGGTGTTTCTCCACACACCAACGAACCCATCATCTCCAAGCCACTTAGTACCTCCTGGTAGTTCCTGGGGGCCACGCCTGCTGGATGAGAAATTCAGCCCCTTGCGAAAGTCTGACATCCTGCCAGTGTCCCCTGGTAGTGTCACAGAGAAAACCTCTGTGCCTAGAGCTTATAGCTCAGTGAAGCACAACGTGCCCCAACCTTACACAGGACAAAGCATGTCCTTTTAGAAGACCCCATTCAGCCCCTTGCGAAAGTCTGACATCCTGCCAGTGTCCCCTGGTAGTGTCACAGAGAAAACCTCTGTGCCTAGAGCTTATAGCTCAGTGAAGCACAACGTGCCCCAACCTTACACAGGACAAAGCATGTCCTTTTAGAAGACTTCTCTCTCACCAACCTAGTTGGTGACATGCTTCATCATCGGGGTCCCACCCCGAAGGCCGAGTGCCAACAGGGTGTGCTGCGACACCTGACTACAGTGGAGTGAGTATTTGTTTTTCTTTTTATATGTGCAGAAATTCTAAGGTGATATGTAATTTAAAAAGGGGCCAATACTACTCACCACAAGACTTTATTCTCGAGTGATTGAACCCCCATAAAAAGGAATGTGACACCTATGCCTAATTAGGTAGGCTGCGGTGTCTACGACGTGTAGTGTTTAAAAATAGCGAAGTGTGCTATGTGATTTTTAAAAAGAAGTTTGGTCTACATGTTTCAACTATTTAGCGATTGTTGGTTTTCTTCAGGACCAGTGTGACTGACCTGGGTACTCCTCCATTTGTTGTAGAAAACTTAAGCAGGGGACCGGGAGTTCAGGGGACGGGGAGTTCCCACCTCACCTATTGGTTGAAAAACCCTTACTCTTTCCTGTTGATTTGCAAAGTCCTCCCAGTGTCGCCTGAAATCCGCCATGCCATGAGATGAAGATGGCCCTCGAGGACCAGTGGGTGTGGCTGGACCAGGTGATTTGTCAAGATCTTGGCAATGGTTGGAAGACATACCGGCGCGACCCATGCAAGCTCCAGAAGGGAAGGGAACCATGCTTGTGCACGCCAAATCAGAGTGTTCAGCACCAGAGAGGCCCGTTGACGCCTGGCTTGGGCTGAAGAAGGTGGCCAAGAAACTTCACCGAAACGCTGCGTCAACCTTAGTTCTTTTTATATTGTCTTCTTATATTGTAATTGTATAATGTCACTGTGCGCCAACACAGTTTTTATCTAAATCATAGGTGTATTTTAATTTAATGTTGTGTATTTACATGTTGAGACATGGATATGTAATAAATTGCGTTCATGATAACTTGAATAATTTGCTAAACTCTTCGTTTTTTTAAAAATTGTATGGTCACCCCCGCTCCTAATTTCAATTTATTTTGGTATTGCTTATGTACACTGTATCAATGATTGTGTAGGGCTTGGCACTAGTGCGTATCCGTCTCACCAACCGCAGTATCCTTAAAACTCTCTCCTCCTTTAAGGAAATCAGGGACCCCCCTAACTTCAAGTACTTATCTTACTCCTTGTCCCTATAGGATTTGTAAAGGAGTCCTCCCTCACATTTGTCATCCTCAACAGTACGCAGCAGGATATCCTGTCCCTCGCGAGGTATTGTATACCAAACGAGCCTGCAAGAAGCTCGAAGCAATTGTTGTGGAGGCTGAGTTCCTCCTCCGTCCATCTGCCTCCCATGGAGATCGAGCCGCATTTGGTTCCCCAACCCAGACGGCGGGCGTCCGACTCTTTCACCAGGTCCGAAAATGATCCGAAGATTGCCTGCCTGTTCCAGTCTTCCATGTGGTCTATCCACCACTGCATTTCCGTCCTGACTTCCATCGTCAAAGTCACCATCTCTGAATAGGTAAGGCCCCTCCCAAGGTGAGCTGCCTTCAGCCTCTGGAGAGCCCAGTAAAGTAATGGGCCCGGGAAGATAGCTTGTATCGAGGACGATAATAAGCCAACAATCCTCGCCAGTTGATGCCGCGAAATCCTGTCCCTCCGGAGTACCTTCCTCAGTTCTTTTTTGATCTTTGTTATCTTCTGGCTGGGTAAGCTCAGGGTCGCCACCCTGGAGTCTATCCAGAATCCTAGAAAGGTCATGGTCTTTTGAGGCGTCAGATCCGACTTCTATTGGTTTATGTCAAATCCCAGTTCATCCGGGAAATGTATGGTGGTGTTTGGGTGGGCTATTAGGTGGTTCCGTGATTGGTCCATCAGCAGAATGTCGTCCAGGTAGATGATTAATCTGATGTCCAGAGTCCGGAGGTACATAACTACTGGCTTAAGGAGCTTAGTGAAGCACCAGTGTGCCGAAGATAGGCCGAACAGGAAAGTCCGGAACTCAAATATTTGCCCTCTCCGTTCAAATTGGAGATATTTGCAGTGAGGTGGGAAGATGGGAACCGTCAGGTAGGCGTCTTTTAGATCCAGACGCTCCAAACAGTCCTCTTGAAGCAGCAAGTCCCTGAGGAGGTGAATACCCTCCATCTTGAAGTGGCGATAAACCAGCCACTCGCTGAAAGACCTGAGTTTGATCAATGGGCGGAACCCCCTGTCCCTCTTCTCTACCAGAAACAAGTTGCGGAGGAAGCCACTGGGATGAAGGTGGGAGAAGCATATCACACTCTTGGCCAGAAGGTCCTGTACCTCTTGATCTATTAGGAACATCTCCTGGGTGGAAGAGGCCAGAAAGTGGGGTCTCTCTGTTTGTGACCGGGTTCCGTAGAATTCTGTGTGGTACCCTTGGACGGTCTTCAGTACCCACTGGTCCACCGTTATCTCTGCCCATTTGTGCGCAAAAAGGCGTAACTCCCCCCCCCTCCCCATACAGAGAGGTGATAACAGAACAGGGCTTACCGTTGTATCCACTGTTGTTGGATCCTCCTCGAGGTTAATTATGTTTCCCTCAACTGCCATTACGGGAGGGAAAGAAGGTTCTTAGACAATTCTGGCGACGGGGGTAGCATTCCACCCTTCTAGAGGGAGAAGACATGTTAAACTTACGATACCTGGTTAAAGTTAACCAGAGCCCCAGCATCACAAAATGGACGCTGCTGCCACCGACACATGTCCAACCTCCTGCTGCTGGGAGTCCTTCCAGCGACATAGGCTTGGACAATAGGTTTCCTGCCTTGGGAGGTGCTAGCACCACCCCAGACAGGACTTAGTGTATTGGGACAGGGAGGGCTGAAAGAAAAGAGACACTGCCCTGGGCACACAATGTGTCCCATGCATAGCCCGGTTCAAAGCAGTTGCTGGGGCACTCCAGCCCCAGCTCTGGCGCGAAACTGGACAAAGGAAAGGGGGTGTAACTACCCCCCTTCCTGGTCTCACCCATAGGAGGGACCTAGCAGGTAAAACAGTTCCCTAGATTAGTATATAGGTGGAAGCTGAGTCCTGAGACTTTAGATTAATCCTGACTGAAACCTGAAACGAAACTCTGGACCTTCGACGTTCTACTTGAAGATAGATGACTACAGAATCTCCCTTGTGGCCAAGGAGTGACCACCCTGTGCAAACAGGCACCATCAGCAATCAACAGCTTGCTTTGTCGACGTTCCAGCCGGAACCCTGGCACAGAGCCTGACAAGACCCAGACTTCCAGACTTCTTCGACCCTGATCCTCGACCACAGCAAAGCTGAGACCCGTGGGGCGACAAGAGACGTGGGACCGGACCTCTTGAAAAGCCTGCAAAGTGCTACATGTGCAGCTTCTGAGGCACCCTCGAAGTTGTGCATTGGGGATGGAGAAGCCCCAACTCCGAGCACCATCTGCACTGAAGATCAGCCCTCCACCCTCCACAAGATCAGCGTGGGGCCCTTCTGAATTTTGCCTGCTCGACGTGTTGTCCGGCTACTGGCCCGCTGGCTAGTAGCCTCTGTGACAACCAACCCCTGCTTCCCTGTGAAAGAGAAGCCCCTCAGACCTTGATGGTCTGCATCAGAAGCCATCTTCGATTCCTGCGTGGGTTGCCTTTGCCAAGGCTTTTTGACTCCAATCCGGAAGTCGACTCCTCCATCAGCGAGATCCTTCGTGGGACAGTCTGTATCCAGCTCCTGGTCGTCTTCAACGCCTCCTGGTCCACGTGGCTGCAGAGACAAGCTTCAAGACATCACCTGAACCTCGACATCGCGTGGTTCCTTCCTGGTTCCACGCGGTCACTGGCTAGTGACCCAGACTCTGTCCCCTCTGCTTTCAGGTACTCTTCATCCTCGATCCACCCTTGGATTCACCCGGACATCTTCCTCCTAGTCACCTGCAGCCTCTTTCTCCAGGTCTCAATAGGATCCGGCTAAGAAACGCGACACATCTTGACACCTATGCCCCCGTATCCCGTGGGTGAGGTAACGCGAGTACTCCAGTGCTCCTGTGGGTATTGACTATCCAAGTGTCCCTGTTTTTAGTTGCTTCCTCCTAGCTTCTCCGGAAGTGTCCTAAATCTTCTTACTTCTGATTTCTGAGTTCCCATTAACTTCTATGGTAACGCGCGTACGTGGAAAAGACACTGCACGCCCCTCCCATGGGCCTCCTACTTCCTAACTACTGGTAGTCTAGTGTAGCCCCAGCGATTCCATAGGCCCTAGGCCTACTCCTTGTTCGTGACGTGGTGCTTATACCACTATTTTAGTATATGGTTTTCGTGGCCCCTAGGCCATAACTGTATTTTGTGCAACTTAACGTATGCTCTTTAAGTTTTTTGTATTGTGCTTAGACCTCTGACCTCATAAAGAGTGCAGAGGGTATGTGTTAGAATAAATACATTCTAATTTTTATATATACCTTGTGTGGTGTCTTTTATTTGGTATTCAAGGGGTTGTACTTGGTAAAACAGCTGGCTTCACATGCCCTCTGAAGTTTTAGCCTTTAGACTGCTTCGTCCATTCTACCACTAGGATAGCTGGTCTATAAGGTTGCCTTTACAACCATCACCATAAGGGATTGCTTGGACTGATACAAGGTGCCACTAGAACTAGTGACATCATATATCAGGCCAACTTCTCACAGGACCTTATTGGCATTTCCCATATTAAAGACATTTGGGGAGAGGGAGGGGTCAAATCCTTCCACACACTACAGACTGAATACAAGCTGGCAGGCACCAAATGTTTCCGATATACACAGATCTTGCATTCACTCCTGACTCATCTTCTTAAGCGGACCTCACTTCCCAAAGCCTCACCCTTAGACGACAGAATTTTAGATGCTCACCTGCCTGAAAAAACTATCTCCTTAATATACAAGAAACTAATTAATAACATGGCAGATCCCCTCCAATTACTGGGGGAGAAGTGGAGGCGAGATGGGGTTGAAATAGATGCAGAGGAATGGCAAGAGGCTGTGTCCTCCCCTAGAGTGGTTGCCATTCCAGGGCGCCTCAGGTTGGTGCAGCTTAAAATCTTCCATAGACTATATATCACTGGGCCCCGATTGGTGCTTATGGGAAGATCCGATAAAGGAGAATGTAAGTGGCGCTGTGGCCATATGGGGACATTCATGCATATCATCTGGGAGTGTAACTATATCAGCTCCTACTGGAGCTAGGTCCATGACACAATCAACGCGGGGCTACAGGTCCAACTTCGCCCAGAGGTGCGTAGGTGCCTCTTGAATATATGGAAACCCACAGACCTGAACACTCAGTGGGTTACACTAGGGTTCATGATTGCTAAAAGAAACATTGTATGTTAGAAAAGAGGGGTATCCCCCACTAGAGTTCCTAAATTGGGACACTAAACCAATGTGTGTGGGTAAGGGGGGTAATTGAGGAACAGCAATTCAAATATACAATTATACAAATATTAGGACCACATTGACACAAAAGGTGTGTAAAAGATGATTATAATTGGAAAGACTTTAATGTATCATATATTACCAAACAACAGATAGTTATTAGATATATTTTATTGAAGTTAATATTCTGAAATCTTTTGGATTGATATTTTTGTTTAGACAGATTGGTCTGAATAGATCCAATGATATCAAATGACTTTTTCGCTTTAAAGTACAAAATTGATAAATTTAAAAAAAGAAGGGATCGTGTACATATATAATTGGACATGTTACAAAATGTTAAAGCATCATTGAGATTAGAAAAACAATTACATATAATTATACATATCTATCGACATGGCTGATCTAATAGGTGGAACTACGCGCGTTTCGGCAGTGAGCCTTCATCAGGAAGCCAAGGATACCTGCGTTTTAGAAGTGATAGTGCGATCGGATAGTAGGATTCTGGTTAGTCGCGATGCCCTTGGATACTAGGGTGATTTAAAAACGCTGTGGCTATGCTTCTAAATAGGTCGGTGATGCTGTCCAATAGAGGTATTCTGTGATTGGATCAGATGCATCCACTTTACACGTGCCGGTGGAAGCTTTTGTGTCAGTAGGAGCTCTTAAAGATGGGTAAGAAGCGCCATCCACTTTGGGGTTTCAGGAGCCGATTATTGGTAGCAGGAAAGGTAGCGTGCCGGCGGTGTGTCCTTCAACATCGACCGATGTCTCCATCCGATCAGGGGTTCTGTTTATTCGGCCGGGCGGCAGCAAACTGGTAGCCGACGTCTAAAACATCGCACAATTATGGGGAGCAGCCCAATCGCCCACACTTGAAGCCTGGGAGAGAGATCTTGGTTTGTGTATGTATAGAGAGAACACACTGTACTCGGCCAGGGGATGCCCCAAAAAGTGGTCCTGTATATGGAGTCCCTAGTATACATACCGTGGAGAGATGTGTGTGCCGCCCGATGTGCTGAACAAGATGACTCCCTAATGCCGTAGCATTCCCCTCTTATACAATGCAATGATATGAAAATTCTCCTCCTGTGCCTCTCTACAATGTATAATTTGATTGATACCTCTGTATTGTTTATTGAAAACGATGTATGTTTAATAAAATGATGTATAAAAAAAAGTATTTAAATAATTTTAAATTAGTCTTTAAAAAATGTAAAAGGTTGATGTTTGAATTGCCACTCGGGCAAAAAGTCCAATTTGTCCATTCATAGAAGTTGCTTTACTAGAGGCAGAAGAAGGCCATGTCTTTTTCAGTGAAAGTGTCAATGTAGGAAATGTTCCAAATGTTGTTTGTTTATTTATGAGAAAAAGAAGAAGCCAAATTCTTTCCCAGCAAAAGATGCCAATTTTAGATTAAGTGTCCTGGCTGGAAGATGCAACAATATCGGTGTTTGCTACTGCAGATGACAAGTCTAATACCTTGCAGAGTATGTCAATCGCACATAGATGATATTCCGTACTGCCAACAGCCGCTGCTAGGGCAGCTTGTGCGGTAGTTGATACCAGAGTGCCTGTGGAGGAGGCAACACCTAACCCAGAAGAAGCAAACGGCACCTGTGGGTTCTCGAGGAATGCAGCCATCAGTATAGGAATAAGCTGGGGACAACGCAGAGCATGGGCTTTTATGGGGTCCAGCATAGCATCCATGTCCGAAGGCGTAGCTGATGAAAGTGTCAGAGATCCCACACACATTCTTCTCCTCAGAACAGGCATCGAAGAACATGTAAGATGCAGTCCATCCAGACTGGTCTAAATAACACGAACCAAGAGGCGCTCAGTTCCCGCAGGCGAGGTATGTCCAGATGTTGCACCAAGCGTTCACGGTATTTCCGCTCCAGGAGCGCTTTTGTCATCTCTTTGGTGATTGGGCCGTCCATTGCATAGCAGTAATGGGACAATCAGGATTCCTGCAATTAATGCCAGGATAAGCAGAAGACCTCCGAATTGCTTCCAAAGACTGAGTGTATAAAATATTGGATAACTCAGAGGACTCTCTGAAAGGTGCTTAACAGTCCTGACCCTACTGTCTTAAATAGGTGTACAATACCACTCGTATCAGACATATTAAAGATACGACCCATAATGTCTGCAAGATGAATGGGGCAGTTTGTACATATGAGTGCCTGTATCTCAACTGAGGTTCTTGCTATTTGAGGATCAAAGGTTTCTCTGGTGTAGGTTAAGGGCACGTTTTGCTGTAGAAGCATGGCTTTCATTCTGCTAAGAGCATCAAATTGTATGAAGGAAACATTCAGTGAAGGCCATAACGGCGCCTCCCTGACTGTATGTATCAGTGGAAACAATACTTGTATACAACAAGTAACCCTGGAGCCGACGGTTACCAGATATGCAATGCCTGGTAGCATTCCACAGCAGCCTTGATCGTTCAGCATCAGGTAACTCCCATTTGAAAGTAGACCGAATACTGGAGTAATCTCTGCAGCCGGGGAACCCTTCAGATGGCAGGACAGGTTCGCTACAGAACCATAACAAGCCCCGTGCAGCAATATGTCCTGGCATGTGAGTGATCCACTTAAAGCATTCTCACAGTTTGTACCGCTAAGAACACTTCTTAATCCCCACACCCGCATCGAATTCTGTATAGTAATTCCCAAGATTCCTCTAAAAAAATATTATTATTGGTAATTTCCCTTTTTTTGCAAGGAATAAATACATCAACAATCAGAAATGAACAAATAAAAATAGAGTTCCTTGACAGAGAAAACTATACAAGAAAAAAATCAAGAACAACAGTTATATACAGTTATATACACCAGAAAGAAAGCAGAAAACATAAATATAAAAAAGGACAAAGCCAGAAATACAATGATTGAAGAAAAAGCAAGGAAAGAGACAACTGTAATAAAACAAAGATATCTTTTAAATCCAGTCCGTAATGGGTCTCCAGATTTTAACTCCCATTGCCCTTTTTCTCCTGCCCCTCGTCTTATAAATAGCCATTTCCAGGTTATACATTGATAATAATCTTGCCCGCCAGGTCAGTCAGTCAGTCAGAAATACTTTATTCGGTTCATATCAAAAACCACAAAAGTATACAAATTCCACTATATAAGGCAGAGATACCAAATTACAATATGGTTAACAACAAGAAATATAAAAAGAATACAAACTGTACAGAATATATACAGAATTCATATGCAAATTTAAGAAGCATACACAGGTCATCAAATTTACTAAAAATTCATTATTTACAAACTCTTAAAATAGACCATGCAGAACCTTTATCCAAAACCACTTCATTTTTTCCTTAATCTCATGGCTATAGTTAAAAATGTCGCAACATTAAAAATTTCCCACGTATTGGACAATAATTGGAGATACATTAGGGCCGGTTTCACTTGTCTAAACCCTTTGTGTTTTGGTAGGGGTACAATGAATTGTTTCCGGATATCCTTAAAATAGCCACAGAAGAACATAAACTGTGCGGTGTCCATTATAGAAAGTCCATCACATGTACACAATTCTAATTCTGTTGCCTTGGTCCAACATGGACGCCCAGAGAGAAGGAGATGGAGTTTATTCAACCTGAACTTGGTTAGTAAATATCTATGGTTAGCGTTGTTAACAACCTTCAGATATAGTTCTAGCTCATACCCTGATATTACGACTAACTGATGGGCTCTCACGGTTGACTAAGTCAGCTCTTAGCCCTCTCTATCCATCCCTTTGTGCAGCTTAAATGCGGTCTTGACCCATTTCAAGTCACCCTTAACCAATTTGGCCGGCTCATCAAATAGTTCTGGGCGACCTAGTGAGGCCGCAAGTTTTTTAACATATTTCAGCCATGGAATGGAGTCCCAATGTTCTAATGTAAGACAATCCCTCAGGACCTCATGGTTCACCTCCAATTCCGGGTTTAACCAATCCGCAATCCATTTTAATAGGGGTGCAATGGCAATCCGGTGTTCTAGATATTCCACCCCACATTCTTGATGCACTATAAAACCTGAGGTCGATTGTGGTACTGATAAAATGGATTTCAAAACTTGTCCTCTGCCACCTGTAACATCTTCACGTTCTTAAAGCCCCAAAGATCTGCGCCATACATGGCTATGGAAACACATTTGGCGGCATAAACCTTTAACACTGCCTGTAATGGTTTTACCCCCAATTTACGAGAAAAACCCAAGACTGCAAAAATAGACCGGACAAAAGCATTTCTCTTCTCAGACAATTGGGGAAGCCAGGTGGAACTTTCATCAAAAACCACCCCCAAATATGGGAATCTGGTAACCCTCGATAACTTATTCCCATTACAGTGGAGTGCCATCATCTTCTTCTTTTGCCTGCCCTTAGTGCCCACCGCCATAACATGGGATTTGGTATAATTAACGCTAAGGTCCAAAGAGGACATAAACTCATAAAATGAATTTAAAAGACATTGTAGCCCTACCGACGTGCGCGCTAAAAGAGCGGCATCGTCTGCATATAATAATGCGGGAATAGGGAATTTACTAAGCATGGGCAGAAAATCCGTTACGCTCGCGGATTTTGCGGATTTTTGCGAAATCCGCGATCCGCGAATTTTGCGGATTTCCCGCGAAATCCGCAAAATCCGCAAGTGCGACGGATTGGGTTCAAAAGTTGAACCCACATGCTTGTAACTATTTTACAATGGTGCCAGCAAGCTGCCAGCGCCATGGTAAAATAGTTACAAAGTTAGCTTGCACAGGAACCACTATTGGATAAAATGAAGCAGGTGCTCGAGCACCTGCTTTATTTTATCTAAGTGCTTCCCGTGCAAGCTAACTTTAACTATTTTACAATGGCGCAGGCAGCTTGCTGGCGCCATTGTAAAATAGTTAAATGACTGGGGCTTCAACTTTTTGACCCCTGCCTGCACACACGTGGTCACTGGAGACAAAGCAGGTACTTAACTGAACTCGAGTTGAGCATCAAATTCAGTAACGCATTTATCTGCCCAAAAACAATAGTGAGCTTTATCGAGGCTGGGCACAGGTCTGTTTTCTCCCCACATCTACTTTCGAAAATCAGCTGTGATGCTGGACAGAGTCACTTGCATCCTTGACTTTCACGAGCGCAATCCCCATGCAGTTGCTATGACCAGGAGCTTCTTTCTCCTAATCTGCTCCTCTGATCGGTCTCTGACCATTATACACATAAGAGGCACGTGAACTCGCACAGAAGACCCCCCCACCACAAAATCCGCGGATCCGCAAATCCGCTGATTTTTGCGGATTCGCAATCCGCGAATTCGCAAAATCCGCGGATTGCGAATCCGCAAAATCCACTCATGCTTAGAATTTACCTGCCCTTGGTATGTCCTTTCAAGCTGCTCCTAAAACACTACCCAACTCATTAATATATAAGGTAAATAATAAGGGGACTAAAATACAGCCTTGTCTGACCCCGTTGGTTATACCTATCTTGCCCGTACAGTTCCCCTTACGATCATATCTCACTATGGCTGTAAGGGCCCTATGGAGATCGGCTAAGAAATATACTATGTTTTCATCGATACCCATCTTTAGGAGCAGACCCCATAGCTTGGACCTGTTCACTCGGTCGAAGGCCGAGGACAGGTCCATAAATGCTATGTACAAGCAGCCTTGCTTCGCTATGGTGTATTTCCCAATCAGCAATTGGAGGTTGAGGCTTTGATCTATCGTACTGCGCCCCTTTCTCAACCCATATTGTATTACTGACAGAGAGTTTGTTTCCTCAAGCCAATCGGTTAATTTACACAAAACCACTCTGCCTAGGACCTTTACCCCAGAATCTATAAGGGAAATTGGACGGTAATTGCCCGGGTCATCTCTATTACCTTTTTTAAAAATCGGTACAATGACCGATTGCGACCAGGTCGCTGGAATACCAAATTTACAGATTCTATTAAAAACATTAGATAAGACTTTAGACCATATTGCTATATTGGATTTAAAAAGATCGGCTGGCATGCCATCAGGTCCAGGGGCCTTATTGCTTGTCATTTTACTGATGGCATCGGACACCTCAGCCTCATTCACCGCTAAAGTATAAGGGAGACTAGTAAACGGAGTTGAAGCGTCAACCCCTATAGTCTCCTGTTCGTAGACTGACTTAAAATGAATGAGCCACTTGTCTTCCTGAATGCCGCAGTCTAGCTCATTATTGCGAGAGTCAACAAAATAAGGTTGATTGACCACAGCCCAGAATTTGGCACTGTTTTTGAGCACATCTATGGAGGTCAGTTCCTCCCAGGCATCTTCCCTGATCTCCCGTCTCCTCTGTTCTACTGCTGCTTTATAGGCTTTCCTTAAAAAAGGCACACATTGTCGGTCGACTGGCTTGCATTTCAGAGCCTCCTTCAGTTTACGATTGGCTGCTGAACAATTCTGATCAAACCAGCCGGCTGCCCCGGGGTCTTTGGCTTTACCAGAGCGCATCAAATCAGACATAACCTGGAGACAGACCTTTTGATATGCCTCCACTACCTCTTTGACCCCAGCCTTCTTATCCATACATGTATGCAGCTCCTCCCCTCTGATAATAAAGAGGTTACATAGGAAGTCTTCAGGAACAATTTTACACCATATGATCCTGCGTGCCTGGTCTGTTAAACGAATATCTTGTTTATCAACCCTGTTCAATGGGCTCTCTGTCGTGCTAACCACGTCTCTAACACGTACAAAGACAGGGTTATGGTCGCTAAAATGTGACCAGACAGGCGAATAGCCTACTATGTTACTCCCCAGGGTTAGGCTTATAAAAATAAAGTCTATAGTTGACCTGCTGCCATTTCCCTTGAAGGTGGGTATATCCTCCTCGTCCCCCGTGGGTAACATTAAACCATTTTCAACCAAGATGTTTTCTAACAGAGTACCCTGTTCCGTATGCTCAAAATGAATATCACCTTGTTCAGGGGGGGCAAGTAGATCAGTGGACAAACACTTGTCTGGGCAGCCATGAATATTAAAGTCCCCCAATAGTATAATAAAACATTGAGTCTCATTCAACTCCTTATATTCAGCAAGAAAGGAATTTAACATTGTCAAGTTACTGGTCGAAGTGGCTCTATCAAAAGAGTTATAAAAATGTACAATTAAAACATGATATGCCCCTTTGCAGGCAATTTGAACTACCAAACAGTAAGGAGAACCTGTAGCAATCGCCGTGTGTGTTCCAAGGATGGTAGCTGCCACCAGGGTAACCAACCCCCCCTTGCTCTTCCTCGGGTAGTAGCAACTGCTGGACGAAAGTAGGTGGTATAGCCATCCAAAGTGAGTATATTCTTTGTGTCCCACGTCTCCTGTAGCCCAATAATGTCTGCATCTGTATGAAATCCCTCCAGATAGGATCGTCGACTTTATTCCTTAGCCCAGCGATGTTCCAGGTTACCACCTTTATATCTCTATTGCTTAATGTGGTATCCCTACCAGCCAGTTGAGTATTAATACTAATTACTGATTCCCGGCCCTCACCATGCTCCTGAGCAACTGAAGCAGGTAACCTAGTATTCACAGTAGAAACCCTAATCTCCGGGACGACTTTTACAGGTGAAGAGGGTATGATACTATTTTCTTTAGTATTTCCTAACACTCTGCTCTCCATTTGTCAATCCACCCAACCCAAAACGGACAGACAATCAAACTGGTTTGCCATTGGGATATTAAAAAGGTTATCTGGTGGATAGAGGGCTTGGGGGCGGTTATTTGAGTGGCCAATAAACCTACCATCGCCCCTAAAACTATCAACCCAGTGTCCATTACCATGGTTGTGTCTACCTCCTCTTCTCTGTACTAAGTTCCAACCCTCCTCACCACCCCCACCCCAACTAAAGGAGTTTGTGTCCCTAGGCACCTCATGCCTCCTCCCTCCTCTAAGATAATTGGGTTCCCTTAACCAACTCCATCTATTGTCCAGTTTCACTGTGGGCATATAAAAATAGGACAATGGCCGAGCCGTAATTGAGGTGCCATCATTTCGGGGTATCCCCGACAAATATGCTCCACAATTCGGGGATCTTCAAAAGTCACTACTATGCAGTCCCCCCCTGCGTTTTCTTCCTGTTATATCCCACCCAAGATGTTCTCTCAACCATTAAGATGTTGCTACGGATATTTGGGGGTAGAGGGTGGTTATTAGCTAGCCAGTGGCATACCTTATTTTTAAGCGCCTGGAAAGTTTCTAAATTTGAAGGGGCTAGTTCCGTGACCCCAGTCAAAACAATCACATAGGGACAAGCATCTGGTGGTAAGTGAATGTTTCGCCGTGTCTCAATCTTTTCAGGAGGGGCTGAGTTAGGCTTTGGAGTAAAGGTGGCAGGTCCTTTTAGTTTGGTTTGGTCGGTGGGCTTATTTAAAACAGGAGGTTTGACACTCACTTTATTACTCTCCGGATTAGGGGGGTTCAGCAGCGGGGACTTAGGTGTCTTATTTTTCACCACTGCTGAGCGTTTACTCACTGGCTGTAGTTCAAGTTCAAGTTCAAGTTTGGCATTTGTATAGCGCGCTACTCACCCAGAGGGTCTCAAGGCGCTTGAGGGAGGGGGTCCTTTACTTTTTGAATATCCAAGTTTTTAGTTGTTTTCTGAAGGAGAGTTGGTTCTGTGTAAGGCGGAGGTAGGTGGGGAGAGAATTCCAGGTTTTGGCCGCTAAGTAGGAGAAGGATCTTCCCCCCATGGTCGATCTATGAATGCGTGGAATTGCGGCGAGGGCTTGATTGGACGATCGTAGTTGGCGGGTGGGGGTGTAAAAGGACAGGCGCGTGTTGAGGCATTCGGGTCCTAGGTCGTAGAGGGCTTTGTGTGCGTGGGTGAGGAGACGGAACGTTATTCTCTTGTTAACGGGGAGCCAGTGGAGGTCTTTCAGGTGACCGGAAATGTGAGCTTGGCGGGGGATGTCTAGTATGAGTCTGGCTGAGGCGTTTTGGATGCGTTGGAGTTTTTTCTGTAGTTTGACTGTGGTTCCGGCGTAAAGGGTGTTTCCGTAGTCCAGTCGGCTTGTGACAAGTGCGTGGGTGACCGTCTTTCTTGTTTCGTTGGGTATCCAACGGAAGATTTTATTACGCATATGTAGGATGTTGAAGCATGATGATGAGTTGGCGTTGACTTGTCTGGTCATCGAGAGGGAGGAGTCCAGGATGAAGCCCAGGTTACGTGCGTGGTCCATTGGTATGGGTGCGTTTCCCAAGGCCGGTGGCCACCATGAGTCGTCGCAGGCGGAGGGGGATGATCCTACGATGAGGACTTCCGTTTTGTCCGAGTTCAGTTTTAAACGGCTGTTCTTCATCCAATCGGCTACTTCTTTCATCCCTTCGTGTAGGTTGGTTTTGGCGGTGTTTGGGTCTTTGGTGAGGGAGAGGATCAGCTGGGTGTCGTCTGCGTAGGAAATGATGTTAAGGTTGTGTTGGCGCGCGATGGATGCGAGGGGACTCATGTATACGTTGAAGAGGGTGGGACTGAGTGATGATCCTTGTGGTACGCGGCAGATGACTTCGGTGGCCTCTGATCTAAAAGGGGGGAGGGGGACTATCTGGGTTCTTCCGGCGAGGAACGAGATGATCCAGTCCAATGCTTTTCCTTGTATTCCGACGTTGCTGAGGCGTTGTATAAGGGTGTTATGACAGACTGTGTCGAAGGCTGCAGAGTGGTCAAGTAGGATGAGGGCAACTGTTTCTCCGTTGTCCAGTAGAGTTCGAATATCATCTGTTGCTGTGATGAGGGCGGTCTCGGTGCTGTGTTTGGCTCGGAAACCGGACTGTGAAGGGTCGAGGGATTTGTTGGATTCGAGGAAGGCGGTGAGCTGATTGTTGACGGCTTTCTCAATGACTTTGGCAGGGAATGGGAGGAGCGAGATGGGGCGGTAGTTCTTAAGTTCAGTGGGGTCAGCTGTTGGTTTTTTCAGAAGGGCGCTGAGTTCGGCATGTTTCCAGCTTTCCGGGAAGGTAGCGGAGTTGAGGGAGCAGTTGATGACGTCTCGGAGATGGGGTGCGATAATGGAGTCTGCTTTGTTGAAAATGTGGTGGGGACATGGGTCAGTTGGCAATCCTAAGTGGATGGAGTTCATCAGGCGGATGGTGTCTTCAGTGGTGATTGGGTTCCAGGTGCAAAGGTTGTTGGAGGGGGGTTTTAGTTCGGAGGTGGGTGGGGTGGACTGGTCTCTGGACTGGTTTTCAAAGCTGTTATGTATGTCAGCGATTTTGTTGTGGAAGAATGAGGCTAGGGAGTTGCAGAGGTCTTGGGAGGGAGTGATGTCGTTGGTGCCGGCGGTGGGGTTGGTAAATTCTTTGACGATGTTGAATAGTTCCTTGTTGTTGTGGGCGTTGTTGTCGAGTCGATCCTTGAATGCTGATTTCTTGGTGGATCGGATCAGTTGGTGGTGTTTGCGGGTGGCGTTCTTGAAGGTGGCCAGGTTGTCAGTGGTAGGGTTTTTTCGCCAGGCTTTCTCGAGGGTGCGACAGATCTTCTTGGATTTCTTAAGGTCTTCGTTGAACCAGGGGGCTTTTTTGATACCTTGCTTGATTTGATGTTTTTTCAAGGGTGCTAAATCGTCAGCGCTGTGGGTGATCCATTGTGTGAGCTTGGTGGCTGCATGGTTTGGGTCCGATGATTTTGCAGGAGGGTTTTGGAGAAGCGATGTGAAGAGTTGGTCGGTGGTAATTTTGTTCCAGTTTCTGCGGGGAATTGGTTGAGGGTGGTTGTGGGTCGTAGTCTTTTTGTAGTTGAAGTGGACGCAGCTGTGGTCTGTTCAATGGAGAGCTGTGGTGTGATTGAAGGAGATGTGCTTGCTGGAGGTGAAGATTGGGTCGAGCGTGTGTCCGGCATAATGGGTGGGGTGTTAACAAGTTTTTTGAGTCCAAGATTGGTGAGGTTGTCAAGAAGGGTGGTGGTGTTGCTGTCGTTGTTCTTTTCCAGGTGGAAGTTGAGGTCTCCCAGTAGAATGTAGTCCTCGGAGGGGAGGGCGTTTGGGCTGATGAAGTCAGTGATGTCTTCGCTGAATTGTGTGCGGGGTCCTGGTGGTCTGTAGATGAGGGTGCCTCTGAGTGTGGTCTTGGGGTCGGTGTGAATCTGGAAGTGAAGGTGTTCGGCGGCAGCGAGGTTATCGTCGGAACTGGTCGTGATGCGGATGGTGTTCTTATGGACGATTGTGATGCCTCTTCCTGTCTGGATGATGCGGTCCTTTCGGATGATCTTGTAGCCGTCCGGGATGGCTATGGCGATGTCGAGTGCTGATGAGGCGTTCATCCAGGTTTCTGTTAGAAAGGCGGCGTCCGGCGATGTGGTTTCGAGTAGGTTCCAAAGGTCAATGGCGTGTCTGTGGACCGAGCGGGTGTTGAGCAGGATGCACTTCAGGTGGTTAGTGTCGGAGCTCTGTTTGGAGTTTGTGGATTTGGTGTGGGTCTTGATGCAGTCGAACTTGCAGGAGTGGCAGGTGAAGGGTCCGTGGGTGTGTCCTGGGGCGGCTTGGTAGCAGTCTGGGAGTCGGCCGGGGTCTGGCGCTGGGCGCGGTGCAGGCGTGGACGGGCGTAGACGGGCTTACCTTTGGCGCACCTTCGGAGCGAATGGGGCGCGTCCGCAGCACGTGAACTGTTCTGACATAAGTGGATAGTGGGGGGGCGGAGCGAGGGAGGAGCAGCTGGGAGGCGGGAGCGGGGTGGAGAGCCTGGCTGGGACGGCACAACAACAAAATGTCAGCAACAACAACAAAGCCAAACAGGGTGAGACTGGAGCACAACGTGCAACGTCGCAATGGGCAGTGGCACCGACACAATCAGGCACTGACTCCAATGCGAGCAACAGAGCACTATGAAAATTTCCAAAGCACAAACAATATGTAAATTGAGCAATGCAAAGCGAGTGACTACAGCGCTATGAATACTTTTAAAAGCACAAACAGCAGTCAGCGGTGTAGCGCTACGATACCCAGGAGATCAGGGGGTGAGAGGAGCGACCGCTTCTGCACAGGACAGGAGCGATTGCATGGGTTACCCTATTGGTCTGAAGAATATCCTGAGATCTTATATCCTTGTGTATATCCTGAAGCTTTTTTTCTATAGCATAAAGCCTTGTTTCTAAGGGAGCGAGCAATGTTTTTGTTATAAGACAGCCTATGGGCTCGTCCTCCCCATCTGTAGCTCCTAAACTGTCAGCTCCAGAACTGTCGGCTATGGGGCTGTCTTCAAGGATATCGGCCAGGGTGTTGTCCAAAATGGTATCGTCAAGGATGCTCAAGGTTAATCGTACAATCTCTGGTTGAGCTACTACCGCCTCCGTTTTCTGCCCGTCAGATTCCCTGCTAGATTCCCTCAACTCTTCTGTACTGACCCTCTCACTAGGATTGGTACTGATGTTCCCTGCTATTGCTACACTTACTTTCCTAGCTCCAGGGATGGTAATGTTGGGACACTTACGTTTAGGAATGGCCCCCTCCCGCTTCCCCCTCTTTTGGTTGTTTGGAGTCCCTACCTGAGAGTCTACTGCGGTAGACTCTACACTGGTCCACGTTATGAGCCTGGAGGTCAAGGGATAATGAGTCTCGAGAACCAGCTTGAATACTGGTAACATTTGGAGCATCAACACGGGTCTGCACAGGGATAATGCATAAAGAAGTATCAGGAGTACGTGCAGAACCAATATGACCCAGGGACGACCTTTTGGCAAAAGCAAGATCTTGGGAGACCCTTCTTTCCATGAGTACGATTCCTTGATCAATTATGTTTACCTCATATTTGAGTTGGATGAGTTTATCCTATTAGAGTCCTGTCCTGTCCTGTCCTTCATCGTCGTTTTCTACTGAGCGGCCTAGGCTCTAGAGGGTCATACGGGCTCCTTTTGCTTCAACAGTGTTTGCCTTTAGAGATGCTGATATGGAGTGCGAAGACCTGCAGTTAAGCAGCTCTGAACGAGTGAATGATATCCATGCTGGTGGTTTGTGCTGGGAACGTGCCTTTGCTGTTTATTTCTTCAGTCCTGCCTCCTTCGAGGTGAATACATTGTCAGATCAGTAGACAGAGGCACAGAAAGAGTAGGATTTGCCTACTTCTAAACAGTTTGACTCTGATGAAATCAGAACTACTTTTTCCAAAGGTTATTACTTGGCCACGTTACATTCTGGTGTATAGTCCATGAGAGTGGGCCCTGTGAGAAATCGTAGCATTACAAGTTACAAATTACATCCGTTACCAGAGTATAGTAAAACATAGGCAAAATAACAATGTTACAGTAATTCGTCGAAGGGAGGGGGAGGAAGGAGACAGGGCGGGGAGACGGGGCGAACAGTGCCCAATATCCGGCTGGATAGGTGTGATACTTTGTGTGATACTTTGTTTTAGCATCCTAGCACTCACCTAGCACTTCCCGAACAGCAGATTGAAAGCTGTCACGGGTAGAAATTGTTCTCCTGCCGCCATTGCCTGCACCGAGGAGCCACGAGGCACGCCCACCTCTGTTGGCCACGCCCACCCTCGTCAGGTATAAATAGTAAACGCTGAATACAAGCGCTTCACTAGACACGAACCTCCTGAGGCGGAAAGCCGGGAGTCGCGCTGCTTAATCAATTTTAAAAACTCTTGTGTGATACTTTGTGTGATACTTTGTTTTAGCATCCTAGCACTCACCTAGCACTTCCCGAACAGCAGATTGAACGCTGTCACGGGTAGAAATTGTTCTCCTGCCGCCATTGCCTGCACAGAGGAGCCACGAGGCACGCCCACCTCTGTTGGCCACGCCCACCCTCGTCAGGTATAAATAGTAAACGCTGAATACAAGCGCTTCACTAGACACGAACCTCCTGAGGTGGAGAGCCGGGAGTCGCGCTGCTTAATCAATTTTAAAAACTCTTGTGTGATACTTTGTGTGATACTTTGTTTTAGCATCCTAGCACTCACCTAGCACTTCCCGAACAGCAGATTGAACGCTGTCACGGGTAGAAATTGTTCTCCTGCCGCCATTGCCTGCACCGAGGAGCCACGAGGCACGCCCACCTCTGTTGGCCACGCCCATCCCTCTAACGCCCAGAACACCACCTATAAATCATGTGCCTGTGCAGGAAGCGCAGCGGGCGCGACGATGGCGCGCCGAAGGCGCGCTTAAGGCAAGCTCATCTGCGCTCGTCCGCGCTAGGCAGAGCGCAGAGCCAGACCCTACAGCTAATACCACTGAACAGACACGCAGATACTCAAGAGACGATCTACTACATCTTAACAAAAAGTTACAAGACCCCTGCCTTCACCGTGTACCCGGTGATCACCCCCTCAACCATTGCTCCCATTGTCCGTACAAATTTACCCTCACTGTACCCGGAAACTCAACCCCCACCCCTATACACATGGCCCTAATCAACTGTAGATCCCTCCCCAAGCACTCACTGGAAATCTACCAATTACTAGAAAATTACGACCTTGAAGCTCTCTTCCTAACAGAAACATGGCTAGGACCAGAATCTGACCCCGATATTGTAAACTCCCTACCCCCAGGCTTCCTTATCCGTCACATGGACCGCCCCAAGGGGAAAGGTGGGGGCATCGCTATAATCTATAAAGACCATCTCTCATGCCGTCTGCAAGGCAGTCCTCTCCTAGACTGTGAAAACGCCATGTTTTCAATTCAGGTCTCCCCATGTAAATCCATCTCGGGCTTTCTCATCTACCGCCCGCCAGGACCCCTAGGTCAATTCTGTGAATCTCTTATGGAGCATACATATACACTGGCTGCCACGAATTCCGCCTGTATGATCCTAGGCGACCTGAATATCCATTTTGATATAAAGGAAGCCAAACCAGCCGTTGAACTGATAGCAGATCTCGAAACTCTCCAACTAAAACTACTAGGCCATCTTCCTATCCACTCATTGGGACACCTGCTGGATCCGGTATTTACCAACATTAACGATCTCACTACCCTTGACCCCATCCCAGTACCCTGGACTGACCACCTCCTAGTCCCAATTAACTGGCAGCTAACTCGCACTCCCCGTCCCACTGCCCCATCTAATAAGCCTACACGCTCCTGGTCCAAATTAGACGTAGAGAATTGGAAACACCATCTAGAGAGCTCCCTTCCTGAACTTGATTCTAACCCCATACGCGCGGACGCAGATTTCTCAGCCTGGATAGGAGATACTCTGGACAAAACTCTTCCAAAAAAAATCTCCAGCAACCCGCGGGGCAAAGCCACCTCCCCCTGGTTCACGAGTGAAATGCGGCTTCTAAAAAAAGCATGCAAGAGATCAGAAAGAGTCTGGAGGAAAAACTTTGATCCCCCAAAAAAAACTGAATCCAAAAAACCCTCCTCACCTACAAAAAAGCACTTAAAACCGCTCAAGCTAGTTACTTTGAGGAGAAAATAAGATCATCCACCAACTCATCACGGGAAACGTTCCAAATAGCTAAGCAACTTCTCAAAGTGCCGGAGCCCCCTCCCCTAGTAGAACCCTCAGCCACCCGTTGCAACGAACTCGCGGATTTCATTAGTCTGAAAATCATCAATATCATCAAATCGCTTCCTCCTATCACTTTGGACACTCATTCCGCTTCCCCCGCTATTAATCAGCCCTCCCATCCACAAATAGCAACTACTGTTCAGTTGTCAGTTTTCACTCCCCTGACAACTTACACTATTCTTCCCATACTCAACTCTATCAAAAGTGGCTGCCCTACGGACCCTGCTCCACTCAACATTCTGAAACTAGTCGCACCCACCATTCTCCCCCATCTGACCAAACTAATCAACAGCTCACTCACCCTGGGCATCGTCCCCCCTAGCAGGAAAAAAGCCTTGGTGAAAGCACTGATCAAGAAACCACATTTGGACCCATTAGAGTTGGGCAACTACAGGCCGATCTCTTTGCTTCCAGGCATTAGCAAAGTAGCCGAGAAGCACGTCAACTACAGCCTATCTCATCATCTTGAAACCAATGGACTACTGGAACCTTCTCAAACGGGATTCAGGCCAGGCCAGAGCACAAAAAGTGCAATACTGGCGGTAGTCGAAGAGGCAAGGAAAATCATGGACTCAGGAGGATCAGTGGCAGTGATCCTCCTGGACCTAAGTGCGGCCTTCGACACCGTCAACCATTCTATACTGGTCCAAAGGCTTAGTGACCTTGGTATTGCAGGAACGGCCCTGGCCTGGCTGGAATCCTTCCTTGAGAACAGATCCTTCCAGGTGGCAGATGGCACCTTCACCTCCAGGCCCACGGCCATCAGCTGCGGGGTCCCTCAGGGCTCCTCCTTGAGCCCGACCCTTTTTAACGTTTATATGTCCCCCCTCGAGAAGGTCGTCGCCCCTTTTGGGATTAAGCTTCTGACTTACGCCGACGACACTCAACTGGTGGTATCTTTAAGCCAACAAGACCATTCCCTCTCCAACCTCCAAATCTGTCTTATCGAAATAACAAAGTGGATGAATCTTTCCCACCTCAAGCTGAACAACGATAAAACAGAAATAATGATTCTAGGCAATAAATCCCTCTATCACTCCACATCCCTATGGCCATCCACCATGGGTCCTCCCCCGCTCCCAAACAAGAAATTAAGAGCCTGGGTATATGGCTGGACGAAGGCCTCAATTTCTCGGCCCAGGCAAGGAAAACGGCGGGAATATGCCACGGCCTCCTACGATCAGCAAGGAAAATCCTTCCCCTACTCCAGGCACAGTCCCGCAAACTCCTAGTTCATGGCCTAGTGCTGTCCCGCCTGGACTACGGGAATGCCCTGTACCTGGGGGCCCCCAAAAAAGTACTGTCAAAACTCCAGACAGTACAAAATGCCGCAGCCCGCATTCTCACAGGAACCCATCGCCGCTGCTCAGCCAAACCCTCCCTGAGGGCCTTACACTGGCTCCCCATCCAGGAAAGAATACAATTCAAGGCTCTCTGCACTACCTACAAAATTCTGCTCGGTAATGCCCCCCCCCCCATACTACAAAACCTCATCACACCTTACACCACGACAAGAACGCTCCGATCCTCCAACTGCAATCTAGCCTCTATACCTAGAATCAAGAAAGCTCGCTCGGGCGGTCGACTGTTCTCATACAACGCTTCCAAATTATGGAACACTCTACCCCCAAACCTCAGAGCCAAACCCAACCTCCTCGCATTCCGCAGAGCACTCAAAACATGGTTATTCCCGTGAATTCCACCTTCAGCTGGTTTTTGTCACTTAGCGCTGGGACGCTCACGGGCAGCCATGCGCTCTACAAATCAGTAAAATAAAATAAAAAAACAGCTGAGGTGGTGAGCCAGGGCAGATCTCCTCTATAGCTGTCTAGCAGCTGCACCGGGCATCAGCTATGTTGCTCAGGTCTCAGGGAAAAATAAGGTTACATTAGTTACGGCTTTCATCGACGCGACCTGGAGAACAGTGCCCAATGTCCGGCTGGGTAGGTGACAGCCGAGGTGGTGAGCCACGGCAGATCTCCTCTATAGCTGTCTGGCAGCTCCACCGGGCATCAGCCACGTTGCTCAGGTCTCGACGGTCGGAGAAAAACAAGGTTACAATAGTTACAGTTGCATAGTCAAACATAGAAGAAACAAGTCCCCAATAGAGGGAATTGGGGGGGGGGGGGGGGCGGTAGTAACAGGGGGCTAAGAAGCAGTACAGTTCTGGCAGATCGGCAGTGGTAGAGCAATACCTTGTGGGGGCCCAGAAGTAAGCGTAAATGGGCCCATAGCTCACTGGCCTGAATGCATGCAAGGGAATGCATACAAACCCTGCTGTGCATGGCAGAACCAGAACTGCTGAAACCCCATGATGACAATATAGGAACATATCACAGTGGTATCCATAATTTAATTTTATTTTTAGATTACATATTTATTGTAAGGTAATGGGCATGAAAAAGGTGTATTTTCAAAGAGGAAAATGTTAGTTTAAAATACTGAAATAATGGACCAGACGGTTTGATTGTATGCAGTAAAAACAAGAGAAGAATATCGAATGTTGTAATTAATTTATGATTTTTAGGAAAAGTCAACCTTTATTTTTATTAAAAAATGTTCTGTCTATAAAAGAGAGTCATTGCTGAAGATATTCTCTTGAACAAGCATCTAACAATAGCAACTGATGGAAATCAGAAAGCTAAATTATGTGATTCTGTGGCTGTGGAGATTGCCAAATAAATATGGAGTTTCCACATTTGCTGCACAGATTGGTTTTAGTTCAAGTTGATCAAAATACCACTGCAAAAATATATGCTGCGTAATGCTGCATATTTCTCTTTTCATGATGCATAATTTAGACAGCTCTGCTGCATAATCTGATCACCTAGTGGCCCTGACAATTGTAAACCTGTGCGGAGTGGTTTGGAGACTGTTATTAATATGATGAAACTTATATTTCATAGTGACTGGACTACTACATGTTGTTCAATAAAAGAATTCAAACGTGTAAGAGTGCACATACACACAAACATCTGCATGTGTGCGTAGATAGACAGATAGATAGATAGACAGACTGGATACAGCCTGTAAGGTTAAAGGCGACAGGGAAACGGCTACAGCAGTGATTTTGGCATCCATCTATTTAATACAGACATAAGCGGACAAGTAAAAGCCCATGTTGCTGAGTTACACACTTTTCTGGATTCACCACTGGAAGGGATTGAGTAATTCATCAGCTTTTCAACAGTCCACTTTTTCACTCTTAAGATGGGCTGATGGTTCCGCTGATGCCCACAGCACATAAAGTTTCTGGGACAGTGCGCATTGGCCTAAATTTTAACTGCTGAAGTTTCACGCAGTTTCGCTGATATGCACAGCTTATAAGATTTGTGGATATTGCGTACTGTAAGCAGATCACTGAAGATCACCCTTAAGTAGTAACTAGGTCTAAACAGATGGGCTCTTTTATGAGCCCCTGCGCCACTTTTACGCCACCGGTGCGTCACCTTTTGTGACGCACCAGTGGCGTTAAAGATGTGCAATGTTGCAGCATATTTACGAAGTGACGCATCTAGGTAGATGGGTCACGTCATAAACTCCTGCGCTACATTATACTTGCGCCAGATGTAATGTATGCATGGTGGGCGTACCCCTGCAAGAAAAGGTCGTAGGAGTGGCGCAGCAAAATCCTAGAGATTTTGGTGCGCAACTTCTAGGGCGCCAATGCGTCAAAACCTTATGCCTGCCTCGAGGCAGATGTAAGGGTGACGCAGGCCCTTTCACATGCGGCTTTCCCCATGTGAAAGGAACATTGCTGGAGTTGCGTTACTTTTGTGACACACTCCAGCAATGCGTCACTTTTGCGCCATACAGATACGTCAGAAATACTCATGTATCTGTAACTCCTTGCGACATGATGCGTCATACAGTAAATATGACACATCATTCATGTCACAAGGAGGGCGCACTGAAGAGTGACGCATCACTGCTTTCACCAGCGATGTGTCACTTCTCATAAATGAGGCCCATAGTACATACATAATAAAAATGTCACTGCTCCTCCCTTCTTTTTGACATCTCCAGGAGTTCCTCCTCTCTCGTGGCTGAAGTGGAAGAAAGTTTACACACATTATGCTCGTGTCTGTGTCACTTCCTTAAGTGCAGAGAGGAAAGCCTCATGTTTAATGCATTGTTTGGGCTCTGAGGGACAAGCATTCTTTTAACATCTTCCTAAAATCTCTTATAGTGGCTCTGCCACTCTTAATGAATACGAGATCTGCTTCAAAAAGTTGGACTTGCACTACCTCCCCAAAGTGAGTACTGTCCATGAACGTTATCAATTCGGGAGAAGAATGCAAAGGCAGGATGAGTTGGTGGAACAGTACATAACTACCTTGCTCAAATATGCTTCCATGTGCAATGTTGGTGCAGCTTTAGAGGAGCGCTTAAGAGATCAGTTCATGTTGGGATGTGCCCTCGACAAAACGAGACACGCCCTGTGCCAAAAAGACACTCCATGGCTTCAAGAAGTGCTGACCATAGCCAGAAGTCATGAGCATTCAAAAGCGTGTGTTGATATACGCAAAGACAATTCAGGTGGCAACATTAATGTCAAAGTGCTGGTGGATAGATTTGTTAAACCCAAATCGAGCACCACTTCAAAGCCCTTTAACACAAAGAATTTTCAAGGGAAGTGCTTCAAGTGTGGCAACTCTGGCCATATGGCCAACTTTAACTCATTGCGTGTGTCGGACGTCCCCCGGCCATCCGACGTCACAGTGAGCATGTGCGGATGATGGCCGGGGGCCGTTCGAACAGCTCCCAATCATTAATATGCCCGCACCACGGTTAAATTTGTGCCGCAGTAAACAGGTTAAAGACTGCCCAGGCTGGAAGGCCATGTGCAAAACTTGTGAGAGAAAAGGTCGCGTCTCAAAGAGCCGCAGATGGGGCAACAAGCATAAAAAAGTCAGGGAAGTTGATCTTTATGAAGACGATTTAGAAGGAATCAATATTCTCCCAGTCACAGGGAATGCTAGTGATGGCTCTCAGGAGCTAGTTTTGATCAATGCTCTAGTGAGCATGCTCTTCGACTATGGGGCCAAGATAACTCTAATCCCAAAGAATTTTATGAGCGTAATCTGCTGGGCAAAGTCACCCTGCTGAAGCCAGACATTAGACCAAAAGGTCAAGGTGGGGTGACTATTGAGTTGCTGGGATATTTCTGGGGCACGATTGACTTCAAAGGGAAAGTCATCCCTGGTAAAATCTATGTCTTGATGAAAGGTGACCCGCTCATAAGTTGGTTCCATCACGTAATCTACATATCTGCCTTTATCCCAATGAGATCTGTCTGCCTAAAATAATTACCACCAGTTGGGGTTTTTAGTAATGCTAATCGAGACTGGATCAAGGAATTCCCCGACGCCTTTGCTGGTGAACTGGGTTTGTCTAAAAAACTATGTACATTGGATAAAGGTCAAATCTAACGCTGTTCCAAAAACAGTTAAGGTCAGGAATGCACCTCTTAGGCAAGTGCATCATTCAAGAAGTTGAAGCAACGGAGTGGGTCTCTCCTGTTGTTATAACCCGCAAAGCCAATGGGGAGGCCAGGCTCTGTGTCAGCTCGATGGAGCTCAACAAAGCAGTTATTGTTGATCATTACCCTTTACCCAACATAACTAAAATGCTGTCTTCTCTTGAGGGAGCTAGGCATTTTTCTTCCTTGGACTTGACCCCCGCCTAGCATCAGGCCAGCCTTCACTCCTCTTCAGAACATTCAGAACATTCACTCCTCTTCCCAGGACCTTATCTCCTTTGTAACACCCTTTGGTACTTTTAGATTTCTAAGAATGCCTTTTGGCCTGTTTTATGGTGCCTCAGTTTTTCAGAGATCGATGGAGGACATTCTTGGAGGCCTTCAGGGTGTCATGATGTGCTCATCTTTGGTGTGGATTTTGAGGAGCATAATGGAAGGCTGAGCTCAGTATTGAAGAAGTTAAGCGATGCTTACCTCACCTTTAGAGCTGACCAGTGCAAATATTTGTCAAAGAAATAGAGTACCTAGGGCATTTTGTGTCCGCTGCAGGCATCAAATCCAAAGACTCATTGGTAAACACCCTTTGTAATTTGCGCACCCCTTTAAAAAAAGAAGAGTTTGTAAAGTTTCTGGGCATAGCTGAATTTTATCACAAGTTCGTTTTGAACTTTGCAGGGAAAACCTCTTGTTTGAGGTCTCTCCTCCAGATGGGAAGCCCATTTGTTTGGTCCAAGGGCTCTGAGGAAGAGTTTGGGTGCATTAAGAAACATCTGAATGAAGCACCTTGTCTAGGAAGTTTTGATCCCACAAAGGTTTCTTATCTCAGGACTAGGGGTTAGGAGCAGTTCTTTTGCAGAAGGTTGATAAGGAGGATAAAACCATGTTTTTAGTCTCTAGGCCCTTGAGGGGTGCTGAATGCAACTGTTCTGTTGTGGAGAAAGAAGCTCTGGGTGTTTTCTGGGTGGTGCGCAAGCTGAGAAAGGTTTTGTGGGGGAAAAGGTTCAGAATTCTTACTGACCACAAACCTCTTAGGGAGGTCTTCTCCAAGAAAGGCATAGACTTTGTCTCCCATGGGATACGGAAGTGGGTTGTGACTCTAAAGTTCTGGCAGACTGTCTGTCAAGACTCGGGGTGTGGAGTGTGAAATGACAGATAATGTTGAGTGGTTTGGAGGTGAAGAACTGGAGGAAGAAATGAGTGTGTGTGATTAGTGTAGGGTTGATTTCCGAGAGAGAGTGGAGAGAACATCACATGATCGATTTAGACTTGCGGAAAGTCCTAACAATGGTCACAGGGGGTTGGTGTGAGAAGGACTGTAAAGAGGTCCTCAAAGGCTTTTGGCGAATGAGGGAAGATCTGGCGGTGGAGGATGGTCTCCTCATGCATGCATGGTAGTAAGTTGGTTGCACCCCTTGAAGTAAGGGATAAGCTAGTAAACAGTGCTCACACCTCGCACATGGGCATTGCCATGATAAAGGAAAGGATCAAGGAAGCATATTGGTGGGCTGCCATGGATGTACATGTAGAGAGGTTGGTGCATGAATGTGTGTTGTGACACGATATTGAAGTGCAGGACGCAACCCACGGTTATTAGGGACAGGCTACTGGTCCGTGGTGGACATTTCTATAGATATTTTGGGACCTGTGAAGTTGAAGACAGTGGAACGCTATTTGAACGTATGTATTGATATGTTTTCCCATTGCCTGATATCAAGGTGGATCTTTACGTTGAGTCTGGTGAAGTGATTAACTTTCTAGAAGAGTCATTTGAACGTGAGGGTTTCTAGTTAACACTCTTGTCAGACAATAGTGTTCACTTCACGAGCTTAGTCATGGAACAGTTTCGGAGTTCCAGGGGGATCAAGCATAAGAAGGCATCCCTGTACCATCCACAAAGCAATGGTGTGGTGGAAAGGGTTGTCAAGGTTCTTACAGAGACTCTGCCTCAAGCTGTTGCCTGCGGTGAAAGTTGTGATTTGGCAATGAGGAAGAAGGTTAGCGAGTATAGGTTCACTTCTTGTTCGTCCACTGGTGAAACTCCCTTTCGTTTATTTAAAAGAAGGGTCTCCATCATGGAGGTCACTTCATTGTGGGTAATGACCAAAAGAACCTTAGTGGATGAAAAGGTGGGTATTAGAACTGGGGGTCTCTAATTGGCAATGGCGTGCACCTTTGTCCAAATAGGGACCCTTGCTTCTAGTCAGAGTAAGGGGGCTACACTCCTAAAATAACCCCTGCTCAACTCTGTGGTAGCTTGGCACGAAATGAAATTAAATGAAATACCACTACTTGTAAAGAGCACAGCTACCTCCGAGGTCGTGTCCCGGCGCTGGGGGCCCTCGGGACGATTAAGCGAGCTATTGCCCATAGTCCCATGGTGCTGGGCTAACCGGGTATCGAACCGTGAACCCCGTAGTCCTTAGTTGACCACCCATGTCGAGGATCGGCTCCACGATGATGTCAGCTTTGGAGTCGATGCGACACAGCAGCTGGCATCAGGCCTACGTCACAAAGTCGGAGCACCGCTTAGGGCTTGTGGCAGGATACAATGTCGCTCGCTGGCGTCGATGTGGCACGGCGGCTGGTGTCGGGTCTACCTTGTAAGTCGGAGCAGCGCTTAGAGCTTCGATGCAGATTATGGCGTTTCTCGCCGGAGTCGGTGTTGCAATTTCCTTCTGTAGCAGCCAGAAAAGCAAGTTCCAGATGCAGGCAAGCAGAAAGGGTGCAGCCTTTGAATCCCTGAGACTTCAGACAGGAGGCAAGCTCAAATGACAAGCCCTTGGAGATTTTCTGCAAGATGATGAAAGTTTCAATAAAAGTCTTTTCTCCTTTCCTTGGCAATAAAGAAACCACTGCAGGCCATCCCCAGCAAACAACACACTGGCATAGGGGTCAAAAACTCCTGCCGATTCTCTGGTTCTTCTCCTTGGCAAAAGGTCCATCTTGATTTCCAGAAGTGATCTAAAGTTCTGAGGTCTGGGTTCCCCTTTTTATACACACAAATGCCTTGTCCCTGAAGGCAGAGAGTGTCTGTACCTGGTCCAAACCAGTTCTGTGTGCATCCTGCCAGTGCAAAACTTCTTCCTTTGTCAGTATGGGCCAGGGTCTTCAGACACACCACAGGAGATTGCATGATTCTAGAATCGCACCAAGAGTCATTACGGTGTTAAATAACTCTGTTAAAGGCCCTGAGGCACTGAATGTCTGAACTGGCCCTCCCTCCTCTCCTCTGAATCCATGCAATAACTCTTTGCGAAGGTGTGGAGGAGGGAAGCTCATGTCACCGCACAGTAAATCTCATTCACAGGGACTCCCCTGACAAGTGCTGATGCAGAGGACTCTGGGGGACTGAGCCCAGATTCCCTCAGTCAGTTCCTTTGTGATGCACAAGATGATGCAATGAGATAAGGTCCTCTTCTGGGCAGAGGTGCCCTTCTTGCAGCCTCTACAGTCCGCACCTAGGATCAATATAAAAGTAGACTTCCTTTTGGGGCTCTTACTGATGTAATCTCACCTCCTTTGGGGGTAGAAGGTGGGAAGGGCTACCGATCGCCTCAGATGGAAAGAGGTCACCCCCTTGGGAAGGAGAGGAGATGTAGTTCTGAGGAATAATTCCTCCAGGAAGAATAATGTGAAGGACGGCCGCACGCTCAGTGCCTGTAACTCACTGATGCACCGCAACTAAGTGATGCTATAAAGACAACAAAGGTATGCCCAAAGTGTTAGACCAGGAACTGGATGAAACAGCAGATAACAAGCAACAACGCTTCACTGTAAAGTGATTTCAGAAAAATACCAACTCGATGACTGTGTAGATGCCGCCGCTCTCCACGAGCGGTCTATTTACTAGAAATGTTCAATTTGAACATTTGCTAATTTGACTTGGACAATTTGGAAAATAAAGTTGAAAAGCAAAGATAGAACAATAACACTTGATTCAATCTATTCACAGAATTTAGCAAAGGAGATCAGCAATAATCATGATATTAAGTGCGCAAGAAGTGAACAGGTGCTCATGTGATTAAAGAAGTGAGCGGTGCATCGAGACAAAGTGAAGACGTATGACTTGACTCCTTGAGTGACTTCCAGGCGCTATAGACACTCCATTTCATTCTAAGGTATGTAAACTGTCTTAGTTCAGAATAAGTCTACAGCAAAGCATTGATGTTTGTTGTATATCATCAAAATAATGGCAACAAAAAACAGTGTACAATATCAGTAACCAAAGCTGGTAATTGTGGAGGGGCTCAGAAATGTTAGAACAATTCTGTTAGAAATGGTATTTCTGGTTTGCTAGGGCTTGCGCCTAAGCCAGGCAGAAACCAACACTCTAGTCGGGGCAAGGGAGTTACACAATGAAGAAAACCCCTGCTCACCCCCCTTGGTAGCGTGGCACGAGCAGTCAGGCTTATTCCAGAGGCAATGTGTAAAGCGTCTGCGCAACACACTCACAGCAACAACATACTAGGCACACCACAACAGAAACTCCACACAAGGTTATTTATAAAAATAGCCTTTGTATGATCCAAAACACATTAGAATAGTAATCACACCACATACACTTTGCCAACTGGCACTATGCAATATTTGCAGAGGATTATATACACATGACAGGGCCAATTGGGCCACTGCCAGAACCATCAAAAAACACAAATAGTAAATGTAGAACACAACCAGCAATTACTGGCAAAATACTGTACTCAGCATTATATCCTGCAACATAAATCACATTATGCAATAAGCATCACATTCGGCGTAAAACACATTATGCGCCAACCTCATAAGCATAAACACAGTATGCCCTAATCATGGGCCATAACACTCTAAAAATTCCCCCCAGGTCAACTGGCCTTTCACGGGGGGCTCAACATGCCCTCTGTACAGAATGTTAAGGTTTAGATGCAAAGGCAGCGAAATCAAACTGTGCAATTGCGCAGGGGCATGGAGGAGTGTATCTCACTCCTGTCTCCAAAATGCCCCCAGAGAAATGATGGTGCTGGCACTACTTGGCCTCCTGGGTCCCCAGTAGGACTTGGCAAAACAAATATGCCCCAGGTTGCAGCTGCCTGCGCTCTCGCAGGGCAGCTGGGGAATTAAGCTTGCCACCACTGTGAGAGAATAAGCACACAGCAAACTATTTATATCTGAAAAGTCTTGTATTTTGAGCAAATCAATAGATCTGAATCATGGGGTTAAAAAAGAAGCAATCTTCAAGTGAAAGTCATGAATAGCTGTACATGTACAGCTATTCATGACTTTGACTTGAAGATTGCGTCTTTATTACCCCATGAGTTTGCTGTGTGCTTACTCTCTTCTTCTCTCTTTTGGATCCTCATTGAATGGCCTTTTGAACTACTTTAAAATGTACTAGTTATCCTAGAGATACAAATAGGTTTAATTGCTTAAAAACCTTTGATTGACATGTGTTGAATTATAGGTACTTAGTCAATGAACAAAATCCCTTGTAGTCACTTCTTACCTTAATCAAGAGAGAAATAAGCACTGGCACTCTCCATGCCTCATGAGCACCACTCCGCGAAAAAGTGCCCCCCTTGGTGCAGCTGCCCGCAATAGCGGTGCAGCTGTGGGAAATAGAGGCACGGGTACCACAGTGCCTTAGGAACGACCACAGGGGGAGGGCACCGACAATGTGCCCCGACACACACCCCCCCCTGGACTCTCAACTCGGCCCCACTCACCGGGCTCTCTCTCTGGACTTCGCTTGGGTTGGGGACGGGCACCGGCAGTGTGCTGGGATCAGCCCTGCTCTCGGGGCCTCTTCTCCCGGTCTCCTCTCACTGGCGCAGGCTTGGAGGCTCCGTCTCCGCTCTGACGCCGCTGCCGATGTCTCTGGAAGACACCGCCCGACCAGGCAAGTTGCTTGGCTTTCGGGCCATGGCAGTTCTGGTCTTCTCTCGGCCAAGTGCAGGGTGGGCACCTGCTTCAGATAAAGCCATTGTGGGGTGGTCACCCGCTCTTCCCTTGAAAACTGGGGTGGGCTCCCGCAGTAAATAAAGGTAATTGTGAGGTGTGCCCCAGCTCTAATGGCACTGATGCAGGGTGGGATCATGACTTTTAAGCATAAATCAACGGGGTAAGCTCCCGTAAAACAGCATAAAGGCGGGGTGGGCTCCCGCCCCAAGACACGCACAAAATCGGGGTGGGCTCCCGCTCTCTTCCTGCAGGCAGCCGTGCGCTGCCTGCAACCAAAGGTTCTCCTATCCTGGGAGAATGAAGGTGATCGTCAGAGCACTCACAAGGCACTTAAGCCCCCACAAAGATTTCCTCAAGGGACAAAGCTGTGCCCACGCAGCCCAGCACACAGGGCCATCCAGCAGAGAGGCAGTCCCTTGTGACGGTTCCACCTGGGGCCCAGCAGCAACAGGTCCCAAAGAAGCACAAAAAGCTCAACTTTTCATGGGTCACAGCCCCTGTATTTATACTACACATCTCTTTGTCTGCAAAGCACAGGGCTTGGGGGGACCAGCCAGAACTGGTTCTGTATCACTGTGTTTGCAGTGCTCACACCCTTCTTTGGGAGATGGGGGCTAGGCCATTAGACACACCAACGGGGGCCGAGCCAGCATTCACTAGGGCAAGCACAATCCTATTCAGGGTCAGGTGTCTACTCCTCCCACTACTCCAAATGCCAATGTAGTATTCAGCACTGTGCTGACTCACCCTGCCCCTCCCTGATCCACACACACCTCCCAGCCCATGTCACTCAAAAGCCAAACATGCAATTCATATCAGGCAGGCAGACACATAGCAACCAGAAATGGCAACTTCTAAAGTGGAATTTCTAAAATAGTTATAATAAATCTGGCCACACCATTGCGTAGCATTTGTTATCCCTATTCCAAATATACCAAACTTGACTACACTGCTCTTCTCATATCAGGAATAGCCATTGAAACACTTATTAGGGAATCCCCAATGCATTCCTAAGGGATGGCAACCTCACAGTAGTGAGAAACCAAAATGGCTGTTTGTCACTACCAGGACATGTCACACACTTAAGATACATGTCCTACCGTTTACCTACAATGCACCCTGCCCATAGGGCTAACTAGGGCTTACCTTTGGGGTGACTGACATGTAGTAAAAGGGGGGTCACAGACATAGCACACACTTTAGGTGCCACATCACAGCGGCAGTAACACTGCGCGCATAGGCCCTGCAATGGCAGAGGCCTGAGATAGGTTTGAAAGGCTACTTTGGTGGGTGGCGCAATCAGCGCTACAAGCCCACCAGTAGCATTTGATTTACCAGCCCTGGGTATATGAGATACCACTTTACAAGGGACTGACAGGTAAATTAAATAGGCCAAATAGGTGTAGACCAATCTTTCCATAGGTAACACAGAGAGCACACGCACTTTACACTGGACAGCAGTGCTAAAGTGCCCAGAGTCCTAAAACCACCAACACCATGTCAGAAAAAAAGGCTAGGAGAGAGGAAAATAGTTTAGGGATTACCCTGCAAAAAGTGTCAAGTCCAACAAAGACCATTGACACATGAGAAAGGGAATAGGTGCAAAGATATGTGCAAGGCCCTTCAAAAATCAGGATAGGAATGGAGATTGAATGAGGCATGTTCGAGAGGGCAGCAATGTATCCTTTGTCTCCTGCAGAACCAGGGACAGAGCACAATGGAAACTTTCTGAAAGTAGATATGAAGGTGGAGGCTCTGCACGGTGGGGTGCGGGTCCTGACCCTCCATTCTCCGGATATGAAGGTTAAGGCTCTGGAGGGTGAGCTGCGGGTCCTGCTTCTCTCAATCTCCAGATATGAAGGTAGAGGCTCTGGAGATTGAGGTAAACGTCCAGCCTCTCTCGATCTCTAGGCATGCAGGCTTAGGCTCTCGAAGGGTGAGGTGCGAGTCCCGCCCCTCTCAATCACCGGACATAAACGTGGAGGCTCTGGATGGTGAGGCATGTGTCCCACCCCCTCAATCTCCGGACATGGAGGTGGAGGCTCTGCATGGTGAGTTGTGGGTCCTGCCCCCTCAGTCTGCAGACATGAAGGTGGAGGCTCTGCAGGGTGAGGTGCGGGTCCCGCCCCATCAATCTGCAGACATGAAGGTTGAGGCTCTGCAGGGCAAGCGCGGGCCCTACTCCTCTTGATCTCCAGACATGAAGGTGGAAGCTCTGCAGGGCGAACGCAGGTGCTGCCCCTCTCGATCTCCAGACAGAAAGGTGGAGGCTCTGCAGGGGGAGGACCTGGTCATGCCGTTCTCAATGGCCAGTCATGAAGGTGAGGCTCTGGAGGTTGAGGTACGAATATTGCCCCTCTCAATCTCCAGGCATGAAGGTGGAGGCTCTGCAGGGTGAGGTGCGGGTCCTGCCCCTCTCAATCTCCAGACATGAAGGTGGAGGCTCTGCAGGCTGAGGCAGTGGGCTTGCCCCTCTCAATCTCCAGCCATGAATGTGGAGGCTCTGCAGGGCAAGCGTCAGTCCTGCCTCTCTTGTCTCAACCAGCAATAAGATTGTGCTCGTGTCCAAATTCTCAATGGTTTCATCCAACATCAAACACATTATTGCCAAACACTGGGAACTACTTAAAGAGGAACCAGAGTTTAATGGTTTATTCAGCCAGAAACCGCTGTTCGCCTTCACAAGAGCACGCAATTCGAAAGAGATTTTATCCAAAAAAAGACAAACAAGATTGTGACCTAACCAGGCACAACTAGATGCGGAAATTGCATTCATTGCAACAATGCTATTCTGGGCGACATTGTAGTGCATCCCAGAACATTAGAAAAGATTTTGATTGCAAGTCTACACACATAGTTTATTCCATCAAATACCCATGTAGCTTACTATACATTGGTAAGACGGAAAGAAAAACGAAGACTCGATTATCTGAACATAAAAGCAGGATTAGGAACAAAAACATAACTTCAAGCCTTGCTGTACACTGGGAGGAAGCCAGGCACACCATTGCCCAGGTGAAGTTCCAAATCATCGAGCATATACCTGCCCGGGAAGGAATAGATAACTCCAAATTGCTTTTACAAAGGGAAATTTACAGGATGAAAATATTAAATAGCCTGATGCCCACAGGACTGAATGATAAATTAGACATGTCATGTTTTCTATGAATGTAATTCCATACACTCCACATTCACATGCATACCAGCAAAACAACACTTGTTAGGCTGACCCTACATTGTCCCTAATAGTCTATTATTATTCCCACCAATGTGTAACCTTAAATCATTGTAATTGCTAACCCTTCTTGAATCTTGACGGATTCAGTGTAAATTGTGTTTGATGAACAATATGTTTTGATACGTCCTGCATTGAGTATGCCAGAAGTCCGATGATAATGTGTTCGACTTTAACCATACATTATGAGGCACGTTAAACATAACCTACATATAGTTCTGTACATCGAACGCCCATAATCAGCATTAGCATAGTGGTCTCTGTATTATAATCTTTATACACAGCCCATAACAAGATGGCGCTGACGTGTTTTGTGTCTTCTTGCGTGACCAAGCAATGGATTTTCAGTAATGCTTTGAGCGATACTCTTGTTCAACTGCTTTGGTGCCACAGCGTAGCAGTAAGCAGAGGAGTATGAAGAATAGGAGGATATTTATTTCGGGTAAGAAGGGTTCCGACACGACCCCTTTGTAGATGTAATTTCATTTTGTAGAACGTGAGTATGACATGGATCTGTTTGTTATAGAGAGCTCAAGATCACCGAGTAAAACTCAAGGAGTATTGTAAAGTCAGCATAGGTTGCTGGTAGGAATTCTGTGATTTCCTTTCCACCTAACCACCTGTGTTTAAAAATCTTGCACTAATTCGTGCACTATGGTTTTGTTATAATTTTCGAGTGTACGCTGTGTCCAGATATTGACCTTTGGAACCTCACATGAGGTTTAACGTTAAAGGTATTGTCTGCATGTGAATACTGGTAAATACAATATAATCATGTGCTATTATGTAGCAATGTGGCATCCCCTCATTCATGTTATGTTATTTTGGTAGCTGTTAGAAATGGAATCCCCACCTGGCTGAATCGCGCCCCAGTCCAGTAGGAACCCCACTCCCACATAAAGGAAGGGAGGGGCCCTTCCCAAAATGGCGCCTGCTCCCCTTGGTAAGATGGTAGCTAGGGCAGGCAGGCTTATTCCCTAAATGGCGAGCCAAGTATTTCGGACTGCCCGTGGTAGTAGAAAAGACCCACTACAAAATAACGTTCAGGGGTTAGCTTCGGGAGCAGGGCCAGGTCCAACACAACCCCCTCACAGCCAAACACAGGGGGACCAATCACTACCAGGATGGGCTTCCCTGTGGTGGGCGATAGAACATGGGACCTGGCCCACAACAGTCTACTCCAGTCCTAGGCCCGATGTAAGCAGTATCCTACCTGGGGGACATCATCCGGATATTACCTAATCCCTGTTTTCATAGGGGGGTATCTTCCCACATCCATAGTACACATACAGCTAACACCGGGGCGTGGCCTCTTCCACTCCCGGTCAAACACGACAACCAACTAAGGGGCCCAATGGCCGCTATCAGGGAGGAGAGCCAGTCCTCCCACCTGCTAGTCTTCTCTACTGCTGGGGGGGTCGAAGAGTGGGGGGTGTAGCCCATTTACATTTACATTTACATTTACAAGGTGCTGGGCATCTTTTTTCCACTCCCCTTCCTGTTTCGTATGACTGTCTGGCACCAATCGACCAGCCCTGGGCCCTCATTCAGGAGCCCTTTAGGGGGTGGAGGTGGGCGGTCCCACACTCTTGTGCCTTTCTCTAGGGGGTTCTGTACCCTCTCACCAGGAGAGGTGCCCCTCGAACCTAATTCACTCATTAGACCAGTATCTTCCTCTTGCAATGAAATCATTAACCTGGGGTCCAAACCCCCATGTCCAACTAGGCTTCCCTCCCTCTGCACCCCCTTCCAGATGCTGGTACCCTCCCAATCGGAGTGGGACTGCGGGACACTAGAACTACGGGGGCCCTATGTATGGGTGCTCCACATCCCCCTATTCCCGGGGGATCCCGCCCAAGGCCCTCTCCAAATCCTTTGGAACTCAAAAAAATAATGGCTGCTACCGGGTGTTCCCTGAGGACAGGGAACTCATTTTCTAACAGGGTTTGGCAAGGCTCTGGAACAACAGTACTTAAGCTATGCTTGTCATTATTTACATCGGGTTCTTCTCCTGGGCTACCCTTCACCCCACCGGGTAGGGCCTCTCCTATATATTCTACACCTCTATCCTGATATGGGCTGAACAGTCCCTGGCCGTCTTCTAACACACTTTCTTCTAGGCCGACCTGACTTTCGGGTAGCCGGCCCGTAACCATGGGTGAACCCCTCTCTCGGGCCCCTCCTCGGGAGTTGGTCGGGTGCCCCTATCCCTTGAACCCTCAACTCTTGGGTCGGTCCCTGACTCCTTTTCTAATATCCTGCGTCCTACAGGAGCTAACCCATTCTCTCGTTTTCCCTGGGGTATGTGGCGCCCCGCCCTCCAGTGGGGGGCCCTACCTCTTGGTGGGCGTACCATACCCCTTGCTCTATCTGCTACGGGGCTGCGGCCTTCAATTGGTTTGAGCTTCCCTTTTAGTTCTGTATTGAACGAAAGTCCGCTGTGGCCCGCTGGGCTGAATTCGTCCTCGAGTTCAGTGTCTAGAAATAAAATTCGGCGGCCACTAGCTGGGTCGTAGTTTACTACAAAGTTCGCACAAATGGAGGCATTTCCGCTGCTGCCACCTGGACGGAACACCTCTTTCAGCCCCGCGCTGGCCAGTGGAGCTTGGTTGCTGCTGGCGGAAGCGTACATCCTTTCAATCTCAGCGCGGGGAAAGGGGCCAACGCGGCGGTCTGCTGCGGCATACAAGCTCTCTGCCTCAGCAGTTCAAAATGTGCACTCTGCTCCCTCCTCAGCACAAAGAGGGTAACACTTGCTGTTCTCCGCTGCGCGGGGCTCTGTCTCCCACTCTGCCATGCTCGTGGGGGGAGTTATAGCAGTCTTGCTTTGTCGGGCGGTGGCCCACAAGGCCTCCTGCCTCTGTTGTTCCCAATCAAGTTCCTCCATCTCTAGTCCATGCGCAATTCTCATTTGTTCTAGTTTCCTCTGAGATTCCTCCTTCAGTACTTGGAGGCGTTTGTCCCTTTCTAAGCTTAGGTTTATCATTGTGATCTGATGTTCCTTGTCTCTCTCTCTGTCCTCCCATTCCGCAGGGGACAGGCCTCTGGCTGGAGGATCACTGATGCCGGGTGGGGAAGAATCCCTCCTCCCCTCTGAGCGCAGGCGCCCATGTAAGTTGTCTGTAAAGTGTTTTTGGAATCCGTCTTTCTCACACGCCCCCATGCTAGATGCCATGGACTCGGTGACTCTCCTGGTCAGCGAGTGTTTGCAGTTCCTCATGAACTCAAGAGCTGGCATCTCGGAAAAAAAGTCTAACAACATCAAGCGTGGTAGTTTGGAGTTTGTACTCACTCGGTAATAGTTACTGTTTCCTGGTACATGGAATCCTAATGGCACTTCCGTCTCTTCGGAGTCGGAAGTTCGAATCCTAACTGCTGCCACCAGTGTTAGAAATGGAATCCCCACCTGGCTGAGGGTCGCACCCCAGTCCAGTAGGAACCCCACTCCCACATAAAGGAAGGGAGGGGCCCTTCCCAAAATGGCGCCTGCTCCCCTTGGTAGGATGGTAGCTAGGGCAGGCAGGCTTATTCCCCAAGTGTTGAGCCAAGTATTTCGGACTGCCCATGGTAGTAGAAGAGACCCACTACAAAATAGACATGACACAGAGTTCTAGTAAAAATATAGGCTTCTTTATATAACTTTCTCATTCGGTGAATAACCATACAATCCGCACAGTACCTCAGATGAGGCCGTGGTTCTAGTATCAGAGTTCGTGGCGCACCAGCGGTGCGGCCTGGAGTATACTTCGTACTCGTGGTTCTGTCCTCAAAGTTTGTGGCGCACCAGCAGTGCGGGCAGGAGTACCTGGGGTACTCGGGGTTGAGTTCTCACAGTTCGTGACGGTTGCGTTCTCACAGTTCGTGACACCCTCAGCCGCGCGGGCAGGAGTGCGGAACGCACCCTACGTTGCTGCTGGTCAGTACAGGTGGAAGACCGGCGGGAGCCGCGACAGCATCAGCAGGGCTCTTGGTGATGGTGAAAGCTTGGAGCTGCGACAGCGTCAGCAGGGCTCGGGTGATGGCGAAGACTTGGAGCCGCGTCAGCAGGGCTCTTGTGGATAGCGAGGACTTGGAGCTGCAACACCGTCAGCAGGGCTCAGGTGATGGCAAAGGCTTGGAGCCGCGACAGCGTCAGCAGGGCTCAGGTGATGGCGAAGACTTGGAGCCGCGACAGCGTCAGCAGGGCTCTTGTGGATAGCGAGGACTTGGAGCCGCGACAGCGTCAGCAGGGCTCAGAGTGATGGGGAAAGCTTGGAGCCCCGACAGCGTCAGCAGGGCTCTTGTGGATAGTGAGGACTTGGAGCCGCGTCAGCGTCAGAAGGGCTCTTGTGGATAGCGAGGACTTGGAGCCGCGTCAGCGTTAGCAGGGCTCGGGTGATGGCAAAGGCTTGGAGCCGTGACAGAGTCAGCAGGGCTCAGGTGATGGGTAAGGTTTGGAGACGCGACAGCATCAGCAGGGCTCTTATGGAAAGCGAAGACTTGGAGCCGCGACAGCGTCAGCAGGGCTCTTGGTAATAGCGAAGACTGGGAGCTACGACGGTGTCAGCAGGGCTCAGGTGAAGGCGAAGACTTGGAGCCGCGACAGCGTCAGCAGGGCTCAGGTGGTTCCGGGCAGAAGTCCTTCTCTGCCGGGTAGGAGCCGCGACGATGTCAGCAGGGCTCAGATGATGCGAAGACTTGGAGCCGCGACAGCGTCAGCAGGGCTCAGGTGGTTGCGAAGACTTTGAGCCACAACAGCGTCAGCAGTTGCTCAGGTGGTTCCGGGCAGAAGTAAGTCCTTCTCTGCCGGGTAGGAGCCGCGACGATGTCAGCAGGGCTCAGATGATGGTGAGAGGCACACTCGTCGTGCCTTAGGAGGGCTCCTGGGGGTGCCTCTTCGGAGGTTCCCCTAGCAGATCTGATTCTCTAGTTCCAGCGTCCTTCTTTTATCCCTGAAAAGGTCTTTGATCTCCTTTTATGTAGGCCGGGGGTTTCCCTCCCCTGGGCCTGGTTGGGGGTGGCTCCCGTCATGGGCCACCTCATCCTTTGAAGCAGGAAGGCAGGGTCGTCAGCCGCCCAGCAGGAAGCGGCGTTGGCATTGTGGAGGACAGGATGCAGCCCCGAAACTACTCCTCCCCTCTAATCTAAAGGGCAGACAGCAGATACAAGATGGCGGAGTTTCCCCAGGCCCTGTCACTATCTCTAGACGGGGAATATACATCCTAGCAGTATCGTCCAGCAAGATTGTCTGGAGGACAGTCCCGGCCCAGAAGTCCTATTTCTAGACCTAGGAGGTGGAGAGCACTCTTCCTAAAGAGTGTATCATGTAATTCTGATTCTAGGGATGTCAGTCTCGTATTTTTCCTATGTTCCCTGGGTCAGATAACTAATAAGGGGTACGGATCAAAAAGCTACTAAAACGAAGATGGCTGCCAAACACTACGAGGTCATGCCACCCGCACCTGGGCAGGGCCTACCCTCTACTAACAATGCGCTCTGCCCAAGGGTCGACCGTAGGGGTGCCGGGTAGGTTGAAAAGGGAGCCTAAATAGGCTTGAGAACAGGGTAAATGTGCCGTAACGTTCAGGGGTTAGCTTCGGGAGCAGGGACAGGTCCAACAGTAGCTTGTAAAGCTCCTCCATCCAGGAGAGAGACCACACATTACATTCAGTAAGCAGACAGTTGTTTAACAATTCTGTTGGCGTTTGTGGTTTCTAAAATCATTCACATAGGGTGATACCTCTATTACTTCACGTTGACGTGATTGCATGATATGGTTATCTCGCACATTGAAACACCTGGCTTTTGGCATGCTTATCAATGATGGGTATTTGTATCAGTTTGACAACATCCACCGTTTATTCTATTGATTAATCATTATATTGAATTACATATTGTCTTCTCCTTTGTGCAACCAGAAATGACGTGCATGTACATGTTTCCACAGATTCGCCCCTGACGAAAGGACAGGCGTCCCGAAATGCATTGGGCTATGTCTACTTTGTATTTGTATATTATTTAGCATCATTGGTTTTCAACAATGTAATGTACACATTATCTTTTTAAATTGGTATAAGTTTATTGTAACAAAATACACATGAGAATCCTGCAATGATTAAATTGTATGAGGTGAATTACAGAAAACTTTGTTGATTATTGATTGTTATTCAAAAATTGTGTTACTGACTGTATTAATCCCCCCACTGGCTCCTGTGAGTCCAGGCCGCCTTTCCTGGACCTGGCCACTCTTGATATCTTGATCTACAGGCATGAAGGTGGAGGATCTGCAGGGGGAGTGCGGGTCCTGCCCGTCTCGATCTCCAGACATGTAGGTGGAGGATCTGCAGGGTGGGGTGCGGGTCCTGTCCCTCAATTCTCCAGACATGAAGGTGGAGGCTCTGCAGGGCGAGCGTGGGTCCTGCCTCTCTCGATCCCCAGATATGAATGTAGAGCCTCTTCAGGGTGAGGTGCGGGTCCCGCCCCCTTAATCTGCAGACATGAAGGTGGAGTTTCTGCAGGGCGAGCACGGGTCCCGCCCCTCTTGATCAATCAATCAATCAGGGGTTTGTTAAAGCGCAACTACTCACCCGTAAGGGTCTCAAGGCGCTAGGGGTGGGGGGTGCAGGTTCCATTCCATCAAGGAGGGGGTCTGTCGAAGAGCCAGGTTTTGAGGTTTCTTGCGAAGATGGGGAGCGATGTTCTCTGTCTGAGGTGGAGCGGAAGGGCGTTTAGTTGTAGGCAGCTGTTTTTCATCCATTTGGCGACGGCTTCCATGCCTTCTCAAAAGTTGCGTCTGGCGGTGTGGGGCTTGTTGGATAGGGAGAGGATGAGCTGGGTGTCGTCTGCGTATGACACGATGTTGAGTCCGTAGGTTCTGACGATAGGGGCAAGTGGAGCCATGTAGACGTTGAAGAGCTTCGGGCTGAGGGAGGAGCCCTGGGGGACTCCCCAGGTGGTAGGTGTGGGGTCCGAGAGGAAAGGGGGGAGTCTGACGCGCTGCGTTCTGCCGGAGAGGAAGGAGCAGATCCAGTCGAGGGCCTTGTCCTGGATTCCTGCGTCGTAGAGTCTGCGTATTAGGGTGCGGTGGGAGACTGTGTCGAACGCCGCTGATAGGTCGAGGAGGATGAGGGCTACTGTTTCTCCTTTGTCCAGTAGGGTGCGGATGTCGTCTGTTGCCGCGAGGAGGGCGGTTTCCGTACTGTGGGTTTTTCTGAAGACAGATTGGGAGGAGTCGAGGATGTTGTGTTCTTCAATGAATGTGGCGAGTTGGCTGTTGATGGCTTTCTCGATGACTTTCCCTGGGAACGGGAGCAGGGAGATGGGTCTGTAGTTTTTGAGGTCGGTGGGGTCCGCTGAGGGTTTCTTTAGGAGGGGGTTCACCTCCCGTGTTTCCAGTCATCGGGTAATGAGGCGGTCGCCAGGGAGCGGTTGATGGTGTGGCAGAGCATGGGTGCGATGGTGTCGGCGGCTCTGTTGAAGATGTGGTGGGGGCAGGGGTCCGTGGGGGCCCCTGAGTGGATTGACTTCATTGTCTTCAGTGTGTCTTCGGTGGTGAGGGCTGTCCAGTCATCAATCGCTGGTTTCCAGGTGTCAGGGGTGGTTGGTGAGGGTTCAGTGTGTTGGTTGTCTTCGTCGAAGTTGTCGTAGATGCTCTTGATTTTGTGGTGGAAAAAGGTGCTGAGTTTGTCGCAGAGGTCTTGTGAGGGAGGGATGTCGGTAGACTCGCTGGTGGGTTGGGCGAACTCCTTGATGATGCTGAAGAGTTCCTTGCTGTTGTGTGCGTGGGTGGAGATTCTGTCTTCAATCGCTTTTTTCCTCGTTTCTCTGATGAGTTGATGGTGGGCGTTGGTGGCGGCTCTGAAGTTGATGTGGGCTTCTGTGGATTTGGTGTTTCTCCAGGCCTTTTCGAGGCGGCGGCATGTGCGCCTGGATTCTCGAAGTTCGGTGGTAAAGCATCTGGCTTTCTTGGCACGGGTATTGTTGTTTTTCTTGAGGGGGGCTATGGTGTTGGTGCTGTCCGAGATCCATCTATGCAGGGTTCGGGCTGCGGTGTTGGGGTCGTCGTTTTCCGCAATGGTTGGGGTGGAGTTGTTGAGTGAGGACGTAAGCTGGTCGTCGGTGATTTTGGTCCAGTTTCTTTGTGGAAGCAGGTGCTGGTGTCTGTGGATGGTGGGTGTTCTGAAGGTGAAGTGGACGCAACGATGGGCGGTCCATGGGAGTTCGGTGGTGTGGCTGAAGGTGATGGAGTTTCCTGTAGTGAAGAGGGGGTCGAGGGTGTGTCCTGCTGAGTGCGTGGGCTCGGTCACGATCTGGCGGAGTCCAATGTTGTGGAGGTTGTCCAGGAGGCATGTGGTGTTGGGGTCCAGTTGATTGTCGAGGTGGAAGTTGAGGTCTCCCAGCAAGGTGTAGTTGGTGGATGCGATGGCCTGCGGGGAGATAATGTCCGTGATGGAGTTGGCGAAGGGTCCGCGGGGTCCAGGGGGTCGGTAGATGAGGGTCCCTCGGAGGGCGGCGGTGGGGCTGGCCAGTATCTTGAAGTGAAGGTGTTCCATCAGTTCTGTGGACTCGTCAGGGAGTGTGCTCAGGCGGAGGCTGGATTTGTGGACGATGGCGATTCCTCCTCCTGGGTGGGTGGGGCGGTCCTTCCTGGAGATCTTGTATCCTTGGGGGATGGCGATGGCGATGTCCGGTCCCGAGGTGGTGTTGGTCCAGGTTTCGGTGAAGAATGCTATGTCCGGGGTGGTGCTGTCGAGGAGGTCCCAGATTTCTGTGGCGTGCTTGTGGAGGGATCGGACGTTGAGGAGGATGCATTGCAGGGTCTTCGGTTCGGTTGTGTTCTTGTGGGCGGGTTGTGCTGGATCCGTGTTCTTGGCGGTGCTGCAGGTGTGCCGGCAGCGGTGACAGCTGAAGGGTCCATGGGTGTCGGCTGGTGATGCTAGCTTGCAGTTGTTGTTGCAGCCTGGGTTGAGTGCGTGGAGTGCTGCTGGGTCGTAGCGTTGGCGGGGCAGAGGTCCAGGGTTCCTGGTGCTGGTCGCGGACGGGTCGCAGACGGGCGCATACTTTGACGCGCCTACGGTGCACCAGTGGCCGCCATTAAGTAGGGGTCGGGGAGGGCTGGACAGCTGGGAGGCGGGAGCGGGGAGGGGAGCTGGATTGGGCCGGTCGCGCTGGGGGGGAGGGGCCACGGGGGTAGCAGCGGTGGGGAAAGGTAAAGGGAGGAAAGAAGGGATAAAGAAAAAAGGGAAAATAAGCAGAAATAAGGCACAAAAGAGCAGAGATGCAGAAAGGTGCAGAAAGGTGAAAGATAGAAAGGGTAGAAAAATGAGTGAAGGAGCAGAGTGAGAGAAAGGAGACAGAGGTCCACTGGACCACCAGGGATGAAGCGCAGGGAAACCTGCGGGTGGAGGAGGGCCTCGATCACCAACACTCAAGAGTGCAGGGGCAGGGGCACCTCACTTAATGGTGGAGCTGCGAGGGTGGGAGAGCAGTTTCACTGACAATGAGTCAGTGGTCTTGATCTCCACACATGAAGGTGGAGGCTCTGTGGGGTGAGCACGGGTCCCACCCTCTCGATCTCCAGACATGACGGTAGAGGCTCCGGAGGGCGAGTGCGGGACCCACCCCTCTTAATTTCCAGGCATGAAGGTGGAGGCTCTGGAGAGTGAGGTGTGGGTCCTGCCCCACTCAATCTGCAGACATGAAAGTGGAGGTTCTGCAGGGCGAGCGCAGGTCCCGCCCCTCTTGATCTCCAGATACAGAGGTAGAGGATCTGTGGGGCGTGAGCGGGTCCCGGCTCCTCAATCTGAAGACATGAAGGTGGAGGCTCTGCAGGGAGAGCGCAGGTCCTGCCCCTCTCGATCTCCAGACATGAAGGTTGAGGCACTGCAGTGGGGTGCGGGTCCTGTCCCTCCATTCTCTGAATATAAAGGTGGTGGCTCTGGAGGGTGAGCTGCGGGGCCTGCCCCTCTCAATCTCAAGATATGAAGGTAGAGGCTCTAGAGATTGAGGTACACGTCCTGCCTCTTTCGATCTCCAGGCAAGAAGGCCGAGGCTCTGGAGGGTGAGGCACGGGTCCTGCCCCTCTCAATGTCCGGACATGAAGGTGGAGGCACTGCAGGGGGGGCCTGGGTTATTTACTTCTCAATTGCCGTGAATGAAGGTGGAGGCTCTGGAGGTTGAGGTACGGGTATTGCCCCTTTCACTGTCCAGACATGAGGGTGGGAGCTCTCCAGGGTGAGGCTCTGGTCCTGCCCTCTCAATGCCCTCTCAATCTACAGACATGAAGGTGGAGGCTCTGCAGGGTGAGGTGTGGGTGCCGCTCCTCTTAACCTCCAGGCATGAAGGTGGGGTCTCTGCAGAGTGAGGCACAGGTCTTACCCCTCTGAATCTACAGGCATGAAGGTGGAGGGTCTGGCGAGTGAGGTGCGGGACCTGCCCGTCTTAATCTCCAGACATGAAGGTGGAGGCTCTGCAGGGCGAGCGCGGGTCCTTCCCCTCTCGATCTCCAGACATGAAGGTGGAGGCTTTGCAGGGTGGAGTGCGGGTCCTGCCCCTCTCGATCTCCAGACATGAATGTAGTGCCTCTTCAGGGTGAGGTGCAGGTCCCGCCCCCTTAATCTGCAGACATGAAGGTGGAGTTTCTGCAGGGTGAGCACGGGTCCTGCCCCTCTCGATTTACAGACATGAAAGTGGAGGCCCTGCAGGGCGAGCACGGGTCCCATCCTCTGAATCTCCAGACATGACGGTAGAGGCTCCGGAGGGCAAGTGCGGGTCCCACCCCTCTTAATTTCCAGGCATGAAGGTGGAGGCTCTGGAGAGTGAGGCACGGGTCCTGCCCCACTCAATCTGCAGACATGAAGGTGGAGGTTCTGCAGGGCGAGCGTGGGTCGCGCCTCTCTTGATCTCCAAACATGAAGGTGGAGACTCTGCAGGGCGAGCGCGGGTCCCGCCCCTCTCGATCTCCAGATACAGAGGTAGAGTCTCTGTGGGGCATGAGCGGGTCCCAGCCCCTCAATCTGAAGACATGAAGGTGGAGGCCCTGTAGGGAAAGCGCGGGTCCTGCCCCTCTCGATCTCCAGACATGAAGGTTGAGGCACTGCAGTGGGTTGCGGGTCCTGTCCCTACATTCTCTGGATATGAAGGTGGTGGCTCTGGAGGGTGAGCTGCAGTGCCTGCCCCTCTCAATCTCCAGATATGAAGGTAGAGGCTCTAGAGATTGAGGTACACGTCCTGCCTCTCTCAATCTCCAGGCAAGAAGGCCGAGGCTCTGGAGGGTGAGGTGTGAGTCCAGCCCCTCTCAATGTCCTGACATGAAGGTGGAGGCACTGCAGGGGGAGGCCTGGGTCATGTACTACTCAATTGCCAGACATGAAGGTGGAGGCTCTGGAGGTTGAGGTACGGGTATTGCCCCTCTCACTGTCCAGACATGCAGGTGGAGGCTTTCCAGGGTGAGGTGCGGGTCCTGCCTCTCTCAATCTCCAGACATGAAGGAGGAGGCCCTGCAGGCTGAGGCACAGGTCCTGCCCTCTCAATCTACAGACATGAAGGTGGAGGCTCTGCAGGGTGAGGCACAGTTCTTTCCCCTCTCACTCTCCAGGCATGAAGGTGGGGTCTCTGCAGGGTGAGGCACAGGTCTTGCCCCTCTCAATCTCCAGACATGAATGTGGAGGCTCTGCAGGGCGAGCGCGGGTCCCACCCCTCTCGATCTCCAGACATGAAGGTGGAGGCTTTGCAGGGTGAACGCAGGTTCCGCCCCTCAATCTGCAGACATGAAGGTGGAGGCTCTGCAGGGCAAGCTGCGGGTCCTGCTCCTTTCAATCTCTAGATATAAAGGTAGAGACTCTGGAGATTGAGGTACACGTCGTGCCTCTCTCGATTTCCAGACATGAAGGCTGAGTCACTGGAGGGTGAGGCGTGAGTCCGGCCCCCCTTCAATCACCAGACATAATGGTGGAGGCTCTGCATGTGGAGGCCTGGGTCATGCCCTTCTCAATTGCAAGACATGAAGGTGGAGGCTCTGGAGGTTGAGGTATGGGTATTGCCCCTCTCAATGTCCAGACATGAAGGTGGAGGCTCTGCAGGGCGAGCGCGGTTCCCGCCCTCTTGATCTCCAGACATTAAGGTGGAGGCTCTGCAGGTCAAGCGTGGTTCTTGCCTCTCTCACTCTCCAGACATGAAGGTGGAGGCTCTGCAGGGTGAGGTGTGGGTGCCGCTCCTCTCAAACTCCAGACATGAAGGTGGAGGCTCTGCAGGGTGAGGTGCGGGTCCGGCCCCTCTTGATCTCCATACGTGAAGGTGGAGGCTCTGCAGGGTGGGGTGAGGGTCCTGTCCCTCTCGATCTCCAGACATGAAGGTGGAGGCTGGGCAGGGTGAGGCATAGGTCGTACCACTCTCAATCTCCAGGCATGAAGGTGGAGGCTCTGGAGGGTGAGGTGCGGGTCCTGCCTGTCTCAATCAGCAGACATGAAGGTGGAGGCTCTGCAGGGAGAGCACGGGTCCTACCCCTCTCAATCTCCAGACAAGAAGGTGGAGGCTCTGCGGGGCGAGTGTGGGTCCCGCCCCTCTCGATCTTCAGACATGAAGGTGGATGCTCTGCGGGACGAGCGTGGGTCCCATCCCCTCAATCTGCAGACATGAAGGTGGAGGCTCTGCAGGGCGAGCCGGGTCCTGCCCCTCTCGATCTCCAGACATGAAGGTGGAGGCTCTGCAGGGTGAGCATGGATCCTGCCGCTCTCGATCTCCAGACAAGAAGATGGAGGCACTGCAGGGTGGGGTGCGGGTCCTGACCCTCCATTCTCTGTATATGAAGGTTGAGGCTCTGTAGGGTGAGCTGCATGTCCTGCCACTCTCAATCTCCAGATATGAAGGTAGAGGCTCTGAAGATTGAGGTACACGTCCTGCCTCTCTCAATCTCAATTTTAAACAACAGTGTTCCCTAGAACAAGGATTAATTTCTTAAATGAATATAGACTCATTAGCAACTATATTTTGGGGACATGTCCAGCCGGACAGAGGTCTAATTTTTACTTGATCAATAATATTAGACAGTTTTAACAAAACAATACATGAAGTGGAACACAAGCCTGTGTCCTAGTTAGCAATATACAAACAGGAAGGGACGGAACCAACAGGGGGTTCAGGCACAGCTTAATCATCGGTGTTCGAGCTGTAGGCTTAGATAGGGCAGGTGTGGAAGAAGCCGGTGGGATTAGCCGTCGAGAAGCGCTTGATCGCGGGGTATGTATCCAGGCAGAATCGCTGTTATGGATGAGGCATGGACCGTTCAATCGCGGCGTCTCATCTGGTACATTCACACAGATGAGACGCCGCGATTGAACGGTCCATGCCTCATTCATAACGGCGATTCTGCCTGGATACAGACCACACGATCAAGCGCTTCTCGCCGGCTCATACCACCTGCTCCCTCCACACCTGCCCTATCCAAGCCTACAGCTCGAACACCGTTGATTAAACCATCGGCATTGCGCCCTGGAAATCGGCCCTGTATACTACTCTGAACATTTCTGCCCATGAGTGTACCTTTAACCCCTTAATCTTTGGGATAAACAGGCTAATACAATTTTAGGCATGTATCCCATGTCCTGATGATGATCCAGATATCCTCATGGATGGATCGAAACGCCGTCGACACCTAAAAGGTTGAGGCTCTACAGGGCGAGGTACGTTTCCTGCCCCTCTCGATCTCCAGACTTTATGTTGGACTTGGCCCTCCTGGCAGGTTCACCCCTAACATTTTTGCTTTTAGTATGTGATCTGTGTTAGTGATTTTTGGTCTCTGCGCACTTTTTCCCTGTGTCCCAGAGTAAAGTGCATGCGTGTAGTGAGGCTGGCCTGCCCTCTCATAGGAATGCATGGGGAATGGGTGTGTCCATGTTAACTCCTGATGTGTGGGGAGTGCAGGCTCAAGTTTGGTATGTGCGAACTCGTGAGATTGAATGCTGCGCAATGATGAATGTGGCATGTATGTGTCTAGTGGGGAAGTGCCACTTCTAGACATTGGTGTGTGTGTGCAGTGAGTGTGCTGGCGTGTGATTGGCTGGAGCTGGCTGGGGAGCCTGGCTCCAGGAGTCTGAATGGGTCTGCCCGGTGGTGAGTGGAGAGATTAGCATGAGTGATGTGAGGGAGGGGTGCACCTGGGTCCTGAATAGGGCTGGGCTTTCACCACACAATGTTGGCTCCACCCCCTGTGGTGCGTCTAATGTCCCTAGCCCTGCCAGTGAATAGAGTGAGGGGCTGAGCACATCAAGAGTGCTCACAAACCAGCTGCGACTGGTTTTTCCCCTCACCCTGAGCAAAGACAAAGGATTTTACAGTATAAGAAGGGGCTGTGTCCCCTTACAATTTGTTCTCTTCCAGGATCCTATCTGAGGGGTCTGATGCTGCTGCTGGGCGCCAGGAGGACCGCCACTTGGACTGCCTCCCCGCCTGGAGGCCCAGTGAGCTGGCTCTGGGCCCAGCCTTGCCCCCCTGCCTGCCTCCAGTACTTTGCTGGAGCTCTACCTTGCTGATAGCGCCTGGGAGCGCTTTATTGGACTTATAGCGCTTGAGAGCACTCTATCTTGCCCTTCAGCACTTGGGAGCGCTGTGACCCTGTACTCTAGCGCTGGGAGCACTTTACTCTTTCCCTAGCGCCCGGGAGCGCTTTGTCTGGCCACGAGCGCTTGGTAGCGCTTTTTCCACTTCCGCGGCTGCCCACGCCGCCTGTTGCCGTGTTTACTGTTTTTAATTTGACCCTGCCGGCATTTATTAAGATTTAAAGGAGGGAGCCTACCCCTCGTGCCCCGAGATCACTGCCGCAGCACCAGGGCCGAGGAGAAGCCGAAGGAGCAGCCGCTGACGTCACCCGGGAGCCGCGCTGCCATTGGTTGAGGCTGCGGGAGGCTCGCTGGCCGACCTGCGCGGTGATTGGTTGCCCAAGGAAGAGACGAAGCAGGAAGCAGCAGGAGCCTTCTCCGCGCTCCTGCATTGCCCGAAATTACTGCCACCACACCCCCCCCCGGGGCTCCCAAGAGCGTGGGAGAGCACTGGAGAGTGAGAGGAGCCAGCTCGCGGCACCAGAGCAGCTGCCGCGAGACAACCGGTGATTGACTTGAAGGAGTGGGGTGCGTCGGGGCACATTGCCGGTGCCCGTCCCTTCCCTGGGGCATTCTTCCTTCGAGCCAGAGAGGCTCCAACGAGTGGGGCATTCTTGTGTAGAGCCCTGAGAGGGCTACGGGGGCATTTCCGTTCTCGAGCCCATGAGGCTCCATGCCTGCATTTGGTAATTTAGAGCCCCGAGAGGCTCAAGGCGCCACAGTTGTCTAGAGAGCCCACGAGGCTCGTGGGGCATATTTGTTTTAGAGCCTCAGAGGCTCCCCATCGCCCCAGTTGTTCTCGAGTCCCCCGAGAGGGACTCCAATGTAATCGGGGGCATTGTGCATGTTCCTTGTGTGGTAGAGTGTCTCCAGCAGTCAGCGGGCCGCTCCCACTTGCCCCCCCCAGTTGGGTAGAGCCTGCGAGGCTCCCACGTTGTGTTTGGCTCCATTGTTGTTCTTGAGCCCACGAGGCTCAAACATTGGCCCCATCAGTGTCTTTACAGCTGCCCAGAACTTAGTGGGCAGTTGCCACGTTTCGGTTTGTTCTTGGCTGCCTCCGCAGCCTGCCCTGACATTTTGGACTAAGGGCATTTGAGCCCTTGAGAGGCCAGTTGGCCTGAGGGACAGTTCTGGTGTTGTGCCTATGTGCACCTTGCGCAATTTGTGATTTACTTGCTAATGTGATTTCTGCGCAATTGTTATTACCTCCACCTCTGAATGTTTTTATGCATCATGTGTTTTGCTTCTTTCCCTTTGCTATGTTGTATTTGCTTAGGTGATTGTTTTTCCATCTAATGTGTTTTACTATAATACAAAGGCTATTTTTTATATAACCTTGTGTGGAGTTTCCTTTGTGGTGGGCCTTGGGTGCTGTTGCTGGGTGCGCGCGCAAACGCTTTACACATCGCCTCCGAGATTAGCCTTGCTGCTCGAGTCAAGTTACCTAGAGGGTGAGCAGGGGTTATCTTGGTGTGTAACTCCCTTGCCCTGACTTGGGAATGGTGATCTCTGACTGACTTTGGCGCAAGCCATGGCCAGCCGGGGACCCCGTTTCTAACATTGGTGGCAAGCGGTGAGGATTTGGACTTGCTTTTGCGCTGTACCGCAGTGGCAACAGGCCGCACTACAAAACTCTGCATTTTTAGATAACCACATTTTGGGGATTATTGTTCTTTTTGGTGAAGTTCCAGTATTTCTTCTCCTGAAAGGTGTCATTTTGTAATTGTGTCCAGTAGATTTGTTCCCCGCCCTGCTCCCAGAGTTGGTATCTGTGTCGCTTATGGTCAGGTTGAGAAATCAGGGGTGGTAGAAACTGCCTTACCGAGGGGGGTGGGGGGGTGTGAATGAGTGGTGTGTTACACTGGACAGAGGAGTGCGAGTTCTCTGAGATAGGGAGCTTGCTTAATTTTTTTTTTTATTGTATACTCCTGTTAATCTCAGACCCCGAGGTTCCTTGTGTTGATCTCTTCTTGAGAACGTCCGCCAAAATGGAGCCTGCTTTTGATATCTGTGGTCTTTTTAGATACAGTAGGTTAGAGCTGGTCAGAATATGTGAAGAGGGAGGCATGGAGGTGAGTGAGTCGAATACTCAGTCCCAGCTTAGGGACAGCCTGATCCAATGGCAAAAGGGTCAATGGGATCTTGAGCGCAGTGAGGAAGATAGGGCCCGGGCCGCACGCCATGAGGGTGGTGAGTCTGAGGAGAGCCCTGAGGAATATGAAGAGGATGAAGATGACAGTGAATGGGCACCAGCAGATAGTGAGGACCCCATAGATAGGGAGTCCCTTGCTGCGTCCAGTGTCAGAACCAGCGCCCCATCCCTTTTTCTGTCCCCAGATGAGTGGTTGAATAGGAGGGGAGAGCTGGAGCACCAGCTAGCGATGGAACAGCTCAGGTTAGAGAATGCCCAGCTAGAGGCTGAAAGGGCCTTGTTCAGGGAGAAGATAACCCTAGAGGGTAGGTTATCCCCTGCGCACAGTTTTAATTTTCTGGATTCCCCAGGGAGGGTTGAGTCCAGTGGTGGCAGCTATTTAAATTTCAGTGTAGAAAGTCCCACTCCCAGTTCCCCAAGTATGGTACCTGTTTCCCCAGAAGAGGAGTTCAGGTTGAAGTTCAGGCACCTTAGGAAACCAACTCACCAGTCTTGGGAAGATTTTGAGGATGACTGTTGAGGTGCACTGTGTGATTGGGTACGGGTTCCCACGATTGGGGCGTATTGTTCGACATAATTATCAAAGAGCACCTGCTCAGTTATTGTTCACCAGAGTTGCGCCGACACCTGTCGAGGTATGACTACGTTAGTCCAGGGGACATTGCAAGGGAAGCAGACTGCTGGGAAAGTGCTAAAGGTTCTTTAGAGTCATTAGTGAGTGATTCCAACAATAGTGGGTTAGGTGTCCTCCAGCCCAGCATGGTGGAGGAGGGTCAGAGTAGCCCAGCTAAGTCCCACTATAGTGAGGAGGGTATAGGGGCTTACTACCTGTCTCAGTGGAGCGGGGGTGAGTGTGTAACCAAGAGTCCCCAGACCCCCGAAGCCCTACCTCAGAGCCTGGATGGTTTCTTTAGGGAACAACTGGTTGGGGACCTAGGCTTTCCTGTTAGTCCACTTAAGGGAGATCTCGTAGTGTGAAGAGGACCTGGAGCATCTGTAAGCGGAGCTTCTATGGTTCTAGAGTCTGTCAGTACCGCTCCGGTAGGGAGGGTACAGGAGTCCAGCAAAAAGAGTGATTGGGGAATAGTATGTGAGTCCCCAGAAGTCCTGGAGTGCCAGGCAATTATTCCACCGAATGTTTTAGACCAGAGGTTGGGAGGCCAGGTCCAGGTTCAGCCTGACCTGAAGGGTGGGATGACTGTAATAAGTATGGGTGAAATCGGCGAAATCGCAGTCCGCGAAATCGTGCGAAAGCGAATTCGCGATCCGCATAATTCGCGAATTCGTGCGAAATTGCACATTTTTTTTGCGTGTTCGCGGGCCGCTTGCATGGCGAAGTTACCCATGCGTATGTGGGCACAGCACCCTCTGGTTTACACTGACACCCTCTGGTTCACCACTGACAGCCTCTGGTTCACCACTGCCACCCTCTGGTTCATCACTGCCACCCTCTGGTTCACCCCTGCCACCCTCAGGTTCAGCACTCACTACTGCCACCCTCTGGTTCATCACAGCACCCTCTGGTTCACCCATGCTGCTACCCTCTGGTTCAGTACTCACCACTGCCACCCTCTGGTTCATCACAGCACCCTCTGGTTCACCAGCGCCACCCTCTGGTTCATCCCTGCCACCCTCTGGTTCATCACTACCACCCTCTGGTTCAGCACTGCCACCCTCTGGTTCAGCACTGCCACCCTCTGGTTCATCACAGCACCCTCTGGTTCATCACTACCACCCTCTGGTTCATCACAGCACCCTCTGGTTCATCACAACACCTCTGGTTCACCCCTGCCACCCTCTGGTACAGGACTGTCACACTCTGCTTCATCCCTGCCACCCTCTGGTTCATCCCTGCCACCCTCTGGTTCATCACTGCCACCCTCTTGTTCAGCACTGCCACCCTATGGTTCATCACAGCACCCTCTGGTTCACCAGTGCCACCCTCTGGTTCTTCCCTGCCACCCTATGGTTCATCCCTGCCACCCTCTGGTTCATCACTACCACCCTCTGGTTCAGCACTGCCACCCTCCGGTTCTTCACAGCACCCTCTGGTTCATCACAGCACCTCTGGTTCACCCCTGCCACCCTCTGGTACAGCACTGTCACCCTCTGCTTCATCCCTGCCACCCTCTGGTTCATTCCTGCCACCTGCACTGTCACCCTCTGCTTCATCCCTGCCACCCTCTGGTTCATCCCTGCCACCTGCTTCCTTAGCTGTAAGTGCTTCCTGTTGCAGTTATTTTTTTTACAGGAGCATTGTGCCATACTAGTTGCAAGTAGGCAACTGAACTCTGGAGGGGCCCCTCAGGAAGCACTACAGGGAATGGTTACAAATTAGCTTGAACTTTTGCACCTGCTAAGTGCTTTCAGTTTTCCAAAAGTCGTTTTTCTGCCACTTCGCGAGATTCGCGGGGCGCGTATTCGTGCAAAATCGAACTTGCAATCCGCAAATTCGTACGAATTTGCTGATTTCTTTTTTTTTTGCGTGTTCGCGCGGTTTTCTGCTTATTCGCAGACCGCTTGCAGAGCACCGACCCCGAGGTTGCCCATGCGGTCGTGTATGGGCGCGGCCATCTTGTTTGCGTGACGTGTTTCCGTTTCCGGGCGCTTGTTGCATGCTCGCGATGTATGCGGCGGCGATTACGTGTTCATGGGCGTTTTTGCGTTCTCGCGGGGAAAATATCGCGCAAACTTACCCACGCGGTCCTCTACGGGCGCGGCCATCTTGTTTTTCATTCACTGCTATGGTTTTGGGCATGCTACCTTTCTATCCATTTAACATCGTCGTAATCCTATGTTTTTCTGAACTTTTTTTGTCTTTTTTTGCTTATTATCTCTTTCTTCAATTTCCTACATCTATATTTTGTGTTTTTTTTTACTTTTTACCTATTTTATTTCTTTCGCTCTCGCTCTTATTTTTTTTTCACACCTATTCTTCTTTCCTTCTTCTTGTGCCCAGGACCATGGCTAAGGGAGGCGACAAGGGCAAGGGGAAGGGCCCAGCACCCAGTACCCGGCTCCCTTGCGGGCGTTTGAGGGGCGAGGAAGTCCAGGCCAGGGAGATATTCTCCGCGGTGGGGGTGAAATGAAATGAAATGAAATGAAATTATATTTATAAAGCGCATGGCTGCCCGAAAGCGTCCCAGCGCTAACAGAAAATAGAACGAAAAGCAGACTGAGGAGGAAACCAGTAATTAAGGGTCCTTGGGAAAAAGAAAAGTTTTAAGTGCCTTTCGAAACTTCAGATGACAAGGTTCTGCACGGATCCAGTTGGGGAGAGAATTCCAATTTTTTGCCGCCTTGATGGTGTTTACGCAAGTCCACCTCCCTAAAACCATGGCAGCAGGTGGGCGGATTGCTTCCGGTTACGGCCACCGGGAGCGACGCCAGCTGTGGGAGAAGGTGTGCCGGCGCATGTATAAGGAGTCTGGGGTCCGGCGCACCTACCAGCAAGTGACGCACCGGTGGAGTGACATCTTGGACCGGGAGCATGACATGCTCGACCTGCTCGGTGTGGAGATCCCTTGCCTTGGTAAGTAGCTATTTAATAACTACTTTTTTTCCTTCTGCTCTGATATATTGCTAATCTATTTTTTCGTTAAGAGTACGAATGCTGCTGATTCGATTACATTGCAGGTAAATTAATGTTTACATAGCTTCTGTCATTGCAGCTGCTCGCCTGGTTATTGGCGTTGCTACTATGCTTACTTGTTTGCAACTTTTTAGTCATTTGAGAGCATTACTGCGTAATGCTAGAGACAGTAGACTCAAGTCTAGTCCTTCTTTGTACTCCTGCTGCTGCCACTTTGATGAGATAGTGGTGGATTGATACGTTGAGTATATTATTTTTTACTTGTTATAGGACATTTGTTAGTGGTCTGCAATCATGATGACGGACTGTGTCTGTCACGCGACGTCTCATGCTGCTGAGTGATGGCAGTCGTAGTAGAACTTTTTTGTTGTTGATGTAATTAGTGAATTACATAACTTTCCTATTATATGGTCTGCGAATCCTGCAATACTGTACTACTATCCTCCTAGTTGACCAGATCAGATGCAATTGATGTTAATTTGTTTCCCCGACATAATTTTAGATTGAGTACAAAGAAATCAAATATTTCCCAAAAAACAATCATCCATGTTGTGTTTCATTATTTCATGATCACCAGGACCTCCCAGGGGCAAGGCGACGGCGACCAAGACTCCGGTGGCAGAAGGTGGAGAGGCTCAGTCCCTTGCAGGCTCTTCTGCTGGCCCCAGTAAGTTGTTCTATTGTTATATTAATACTTATACTTCCCTAACTTTTACAGCTCCTATTCATTACAAACTGGTTCCTAATAATTCTATGTTTTACAAAATAGTCTTTGATCTTCTTCTAATGTACACTACTTTCTACATTCTTATCCTGCCTCTACCATCACTCTCTGTGCTACTACTATTTACAATTATGAGTCGGTTTGTGTAGGTAGCTAAGCTTGCCCATTCGGCAAACGGTGTGAAACAAAACTCTGATACAGCAATAGCTCTAGGCACTGAGTGCAGTCCGCTGGCTTGCCCTTGCTATCTATTCCAGTCTTCTTAATGTAAGTGCTTTGACAATTTCCAACAACAAAATGTCATTGTTTACACCAAGTAAAAGGTAGCAGTTGCCTTTTTGATTTGAGAGGAGCACATCCCATACCGCTAGTGTTTCAGGGACTATTCTGCACACAAAGAAGTATGGACAAGATAAATAGGATATTGTTGATGATAGGTGCAGTTCGACTTTCGACATACCTCAGTCCGAAGAGAAGTTGAACCCCCATTCCCCTGACCAACTATCTAGTGTGTCTGACCAATGATTTTACGACCCAGAAGAACAGAAGAAGACTTCCTCCGAGTCCCGGCCTATCTGAGTCACTGAAACATGACTGCCAAGTGCAGTAGTTCAAACCTTTCCGCTCACTCACTCGTGAACAAAAACCACACAGTGTTTGTTAGTTTTAAAGTTTTATTTTCAATTGAGAAATTAAAACATAATTTCTTTATTTTTAATAGCGTAGTATTCTTATGGATGAAGATGACGTTAAAGTTTAAACAACATTCCCATGAATGAAATTAGTATGACTCGAACTTAATAATAGTTAACACTAACAGACACAGGAAATTAGTAGAATAACTGTGCGTGAGCCCCCACCTTCTTTAAAGTACTTAAGTACTGCTGGTGGTGACTCAGTAGTAGTTGGTGAATCGTCTGGCAGAAGGGCAATGGAATCTTCTTTCTGTAATGAGAAAAATGGTGCACGTTAAGCAAGCATTCATCAGTTGTCATAAGAAGAAGTGTAGCATTTAATGGAATAAGCATCTAAAAGGTTAACACCCTCCCCAAAACCGTTACTTTTTTTCAATCCCAGTAATACAAAATGTGTTATGTAACATTTCCTTCCATTACGAGACAAAATAGGGGGTTGTGTATGGCATCTGAAAATATGACATGTTTTTCCTAGACGTCACAACATCTGATGCGGCACAGTTGACCACCAGTGCAGGGGCCAGCAGTGCGGAGGGGTCCACTCTGGATGCGGCGGCGCCAACAGGAGGAGCTGGGGGGGAAGACTCAGCGGCGACGGATGGTGGTAAGTTATTATACTCCTTACTTATTGAAAAAATTTTGAGTAGGCTCGTAAAGGAGTGTATGATGTACTGTACAGTAGTACACAGTACACTTGTATAAGTACACTGTACTGTCAAGAACATTTACTAATTTATAACTACTTTTTGGGCTATCACAGAGAAGACAGTCAACCATGACTTGTAATAGCATTAGTGGCGGTACTTCTCTGGTAACCAATGGCCCCCTCTATTTCACTTGAACTCAGCTGGCAAATTTTTATTGTGAAGCCAAGTCATATCAGATCAGATGTAGTTTAGGGATGTGAAGAACGAAAAGTTAAAGAAGGGTAAAACGAAGGACGAGCGAGTCTTAATATTTATTTATGACTGTAAAAAATGGTTTTGTTGAATGTAATTCAACATAAGAAAGAAGACGGCGGTTTCCAAAATATAATGAAAGGGGTGTTAGTTGGTTGTTGACAAAAAGAAATTTTGGTACATTTGAGACATTAAGAAGAATCATAGACGTACTTTGGAAGCCTGGATGTTATCTTCTTTATCCTCCTCGTCGATAGCAGAGGTGTATGATGTAGTAGAGCAGACGCTGAGTGGATGAAGTATAGCCAGTGGCAGTGCAAGCCCTATAGAAAAGTAAGACATTCCTATTCCCACCTGCATGTACTGCTTAAAGTACTGCGAGTCTGCATCATCATGGCCTGTGTCTGTATTTCTTGGGTTAAAGCTGAATGAGCTGCCATTATGGCGGCTACCACAAGTTCACGTACCAGTAATTTCTTTTGCAAAACAAGAGAAACAAAGTAAAAAAGGCATTTTTTAGTACTATCTGACTATGTATGTACTATTAGTGAGTCCACCTATAGTGCTGCTAGTGGAATTCCTGAAACTCACAGTGTCATAGGCTTACAAAGACGGCGGAAAGATACAGGCCAAAATGTTATACTGTGTTTGCTACTTGCTGGTGTTACTGAGTGTCAACCTTCCGTTGAATTATTTTGACTTTATGTTAAGGACTATTGGCTACAGTATTTTTCTTTCTTTCTTCATAGATGCTACTCCCAAAAAGCTCACCCGTAAGGAGATGGCTGTCCGGGCCAGGGCCCGTAAGCTGGAGGCTATTTGTGTCGAGTATCTGCATTTGTGGGCTCGGGAGCATGAGGAGACATCATCAACATCTACATCCTCCTCCACTGCCCCCGGGTTCATCAGCCAGAAGCCTCCAGCCAAACGGAGCCGTGGCCCGACAGCCTCCCGCCGCCGCCGCACAGCAGCAACAACATCAGCGGCCCTCCCCAGATCCTGGATCGTTCGTGTGCCCCGACTACGCAAAAGAGTGGACTACCTGGAGCGGTTGGCCGAGAAACATCAGCGCCAGCTCCGGGACCTCCGCAAAGAGCAGCGGGACATGAAGCAACAGCTTGCAAAACGAGGCCACCGGAGGAAGTGACTGTCCCTTGCCCCTTTTTTAAAGACTGTTGGGGGGGTGGGAATTGGGTGTTTGGGAAAGGGGACTTTTGGACTTTTGGACATTGGTTGGGGTTAGGTAGGGGGGTGAGTTGGGTTAATTTATTTCATTTTTTGACTACCTCAATATATTTCTTAATAGTTATTTTTCATACCAAAACATAGTATACGCGTTCATATTATTTTGTGTGGGGGCGGGCGGTGGTTACTGGATGTTTGGTTTCTTCCAACTTACCAGCATGAATGAAACATCTAGTCCTGAAATGTACCAAAGTGCCAGTAACCGAGTTAGTGAATTCAGTAGCCCTACTAGTACTTTACTAGTAGTACTGGCAATCTCTGCTCTCCTCCCAGTCCTAGCCCATAATTCTACCTCTCCAAAATGCTTATCTTACCTGTGATTCGTGTTTGAGAATCAGGGTAGCCCCAGGGCTGGCTGCATTGCAAATGGTGATTAAGGTTGGTTGTTGACTTGAATCTTCGACGGATGCAATATCATTGTTGTGCTGGTAGCAGTAGTGGTACACACTTGCAGTATCACCATATGAAAAAAAGAGGAAATTAAACATTGAGTGGCCTGAGCGTAGCATAAGAAACAGTACAATAGATAGTACGGTACAGAACAGTGCCCTAAATTGTAGCCTAAGCAGTGCCAACGTAAGGTAAGCATTAAGCATTAGATTGTTCATGTTGTGTAGGAGGAGAATGTTCTTATTATCAATCCACGATGGTGCACATGAACTTCTAGTTGCTTTGACCTTATCCTCCACAGCAAGTGTGTGGAATTTATTGTTGTTGTCAGTCACACATCAATGAAATACCACACAGCCCGGGGGAAGAGGGTTAGGGTTTGAAAATTGGATGGGAATGGCGTTTTTTGGGAAAGTTTGGTAGAGAGGAAAAAAAACACAGCATGGACAGTCAAACAACAAATGAAGAGAAACAAATCTTTGGATTTGAAGATATCGATAAACCTTTAAAGGGACATAAAGGAAGTGCACTACTGCATGCCAGAAGTTGTTTAGTAAATGGATGGTTAGCTTACTGAAAAGTAGTACTACTACTTACTGCAACTTACTAGTAACTATGAAGGAACAAGTTGGCAAACTTGGCAGTACAGGGCTGGAGTCATTACGCAATTTCACTTGCCTCTCTGCCCTCAGACAATAAACACTTACCGCCATATTCTCGAAAATCGGCATTTGCGATTCAGTAATAGCGAAAAAAAGCGAATCGCTATTCTGACATCGCAAAACCGAATTCAGGAAGATTTGCGAAAGAAAAAAGCGATTCGGCCGCGATCGCAAATTGCGTTAGCGAGTACTGAAAAACTGCGATATTTCGCTATTTCCGGCTACCCGCGCCGGGTTTGCGAGCTCGCAAATAGCGATATCGCTATTAGCGATATCGCTATTTGCGAGATCGCAAACTCGCGAGATCGGGAAAACGGGAGGTCGCATTTCGAGCCCAGTGATGACATCACAACCAGGAAGCTGCCGGTTCCCACCACCATTCACCACAGTGAGGCTGACTGAGAGGGAGCAAGTAGGAGAGCTGCAGCAGTACAGGAGAGGAGTACAGAAGCACAACTTAGCTAAAATGAGTGAGGAAGCTGTACCTGGCACCAGCAGCTCATCTGGGCGCAAAAGAAAATTAAAATTTTCGGAGCAGGAGCTGGAACACCTCATAGAGGGGGTGGTGGCCAACCATGGAAAACTATTTGGAGCTGATTCCAGGAGGGTCCCAGAACAGGAGAAGCGCAGGATCTGGCAGGGGATTGCCTCCACTGTGAACTCCGTGGGATTGGCGGACAGGTCCCTAGAGGAGTTGAAAAAGAGCTGGTACGACCTCCGAGGCCGTGCCAAGGACAAGGTTGCGGCGCGCCTTGAGGAGTCCCTGGGCACTGGAGGAGGAGGACCAACTGTCCCACCCAATACTGCCATGGAGGACCAGGTGGAGGACACCCTGGAGAAGGAGGCCTGTGTAGGATTTACACAGCTGGACTCATCCCGCACCACCCAAGACACCCAAGGTAAGTGGCATGCGACTGCGACCCTGCCCCCTATGGATGTCCATGACCGAATAGGCTCCCCTAATGTCCCATAGGCATGCCCTAGTTGCACATCAAGGAATGTCCTGAAGCATTGTGGGAGATGTAGTCTGGCCACAATGTTGTAGTACCACAATGCAGCCAGACAGGTCCCAAAGCACACAAAGCCACAGCCATTCAGGGAATGTCACCCAGCATGCATGTAGCAACTGGACGTCTGCCAGATACATGCAACTAATGATCCACCACTTACCCCCACAGGTGGCGAAAGCAGCGACAGCGAAAGGCTGCTAATCGATGAGGAGGTCCAGGAGGAGGAGGTGCCACCACCAACCCAGGCACCAGCCCCTGCCGCTGCACCAACACCAGCAGCAAGATCCACCTGCAGTGTCCCCCCTGCGACTGGTGCAGCACCCACAGCCGCTGCCAGGCCAGCCACCATGGTGCCTCATGCTCCCACTGCTCCACCTAGAGCCGCTGCCAGGCCAGCCACCATTGTGCCTCATGCTACCGCACCTCCACCTAGAGCTGCTGCCAGGGCGGCTACCAATGTGCCCCCTGCATCTTGTACACCAGCACCACCACCAGTCACAGCCCCTGCATCTGGCGCACCAGCAACACCTGCGGTCACACCCCCAGCAGCTGTCGCCACAACATCCGGCGCTGCGCCAGTTGTCACACAGCGTCCAGCCACAGACTCTGGCCAGCAGGGCAGGCGTGGCAGGTCACGCCGGCACTCCACTCCAGCAAGCAGGCGGGCCAATGAACAGGGACTGGGGCAGCTCAGCATTGAGAGACGCATGCTGCGGATTCATCAGCGCCAGGCACAACAGCAGGGAGCTATTCAGCTGCAGCTCCACATGATAGGGCGCAATGTGGCCACAGTTGCAGGCCACATGGACGGCATGAGGGCAGACATGGCAGGTGTGGGTGAGGGAATGGCCCGCATTGCTGCAGCAATAGAGGCCAACACCGCTGCCATGTTGAGACAGTGCAATGCAGCACGCCGCCGCCACCGCCAACTTATGAGCCGGCTGTCCACATACAGCAGGGCAAGTTATGTATCAGCAAATGCTACTTCTCTGTTGGCGCGCCGCTCCCTGACCCAGCAGCACCAACTGGTACAGTGCTGTGAGGAGATGGGTAGGGTGCTGGAGCACCTCTCCACAGCCATCATTGCACTTCACCCTCCAACAATACCATCCACTGTGGGGGGGGGATGATGCTAGTGAGGGGGCGTCCAGCGTCAGCTCACACTCTGCCTCACAGATCCCACCAACCGCATGAAGCCCCGGAGGAGGATGCCCCTCAGAGGCGCTTGGGCGCAACGCGCAGTAGGCGCAACTGAGGACTACAGACTATCATTGGCACAGGCTGACGTTAAGCCTGCCATGTTGTGATACACAGCAGTACGCTGTAATACTGTTTGTTGTAGTTATTTGGACTGGAACCTTATAGTTATTTTTGTGAATTGAACAAATACATTTATTTTGCTACACACATTAGCGTTGTGTCATCATTACATTATGCATGCATTGTTGAATTGTGGGGTGATGGAAGGGGTTGTACTAGAAACTGTTCACTGTGATGTGGTTGCGGCGTCTGTGCCCTTCTGCTGGGTTCTCCCCATGTGCATGTGGCGCTTGTGCAGGTGGCTGGTTGTCCCCCTCAGATTCACTGCCAGAGATGTCAACAGGTATCCGGCGCTTGGTTGCAATGTTATGTAGTATTGCGCAGACAGCCACAATGCGGAAGCACATTTCAGGACTGTAATACATGGCCCCACCTGTCTTGTGCAGTATGCGGAACCTGCTCTTGAGCAGGCTGAATGTCCTTTCTATGCAATTCCTTGTCCGTATGTGCGCAATGTTGTAGCGCCGTTGCTGGGGTGTAGCAGGGTTGAGGTATGGGGTCAGGAGGTATTCACGGAGGGCGTAGCCACTGTCACCTGCATGAGAGGAGCAGATGGTGAGTCCCTGTGCTGCGCTGTTACATCATAGCAATGTGTATTTTTTGACAGAGTGTACTTACTAAGTAGGTGTCCTTCTCCAAACTCTCCCCTGACCAGTCGTGCGTGGAGGCCGCTGTGCCGGAATATGAAGGAATCATGGGTACTCCCTGGGTACTTTGCGACAATGTCAGTGATGTACGTCTTCGCATCGCAGACCATCTGTATGTTGAGGGAGTGGTATGACTTTCTATTGCGGAACATATACTCGATGCCAGCTGGTGGGCAGATGGAGACGTGGGTACAATCTATGCATCCGAGCACATGTGGACAATGGGCTACATTGTAGAATTGTTGCTTGGTCATGTCCAATTCCTGTTGGCTGGCGGGGAATTTGATGTGACAGTGTAGCTGGGTGAGCATGCCGTCAACAAAAGTGTGGAGGCAGCGTGACATGGTGGGCTGGGATATCCCCCCAGCAGCCGCAACTACCCCTTGGAAACTCCCGGACGCCAGGAGGTGCAGGCTACACAATACCTGCACATGTGTAGGCACTGCATTGCCACGGCTTGTTGGGTGCTGCATCAGGGGGTCAAGGTCCTGTATGAGCTGCATTATCATTTCCCCATTCAGCCTGTATTTCGCATATATCTGCTCTCTGGTTTGGCCCAGCAAGGTGACCCGCTGGCGGTATATCCTGGCCTGGATCCTGCGTCTCCTCCGTGCTAATCGCTGTAGCCTTCGACGCCTCACCACCATGTACATTCCTGGCATTGTGAAACTCCTCATGCTGCTGCTGATTATCCTTATGTGTGATTGGTCAGGCCAGTGCCTGTTGGTGATTGGTCAACGATTTTTTGAATTTATTTTTTGCATGGCTTTTATGGTTACCACCTGCTTTGACTTGTCCTTATTTAGCACCGCGCAAAATGCGAAAAAAGGGGTTTTCGCTATTTGCGATTTTCCTAGAATACGGATTGCGCTTCGATAGCGATTTTGCTATTTATTTCGCAGAATCCGTGGCTTGTCCCAATTTCCGAATCGCTAATTCTCACCTGCCGGGATTCTGCGATTTTTATTGCGAAATCGCTATTCTGTGTTTGCGACTTCGCTTTTTTTTTTTTTTAATGCCGATTACGGAAATTGCGGTCGCAATTGATTTTTCGCAGCGATTGCGATTGCAATTTCACTTCGTGAATCAGGCTGTTAGAACATTAAATTAGTGTTAAACATAGCAAAGACGTATCAAATAGCTGGAGGGATGAATTTGAAGCAGAGATCAAACAAACGCACAGAGTCACACTCGTAGAAGTAAGTTCAAGTTCACAAGAATATCATTGAAAAGATAAGGAGAATTTGGGATACTGTTACTGTTTTTTGTAGTTGTCCCGTTGAATTTGTGAAGTTGATGCATCCAGCCATTCCTCTTATTCGCGGTACTCCTTCATTCCATCGGATGCTCCGTCGATCAATCTTGGTGACCAGACACACTGCCTGTCTGATGCAGATTTGCGGATCGCTAATTGTAAGCCTGAGTAGTACATCGATGGCACAGGGTAAAAGCCTGACTGTAATTGATGATGGAAAAACACAACAGTAAGTTTTAAAGACAACTCGGAGAAAAAAAATATATAAGGCACACTGTGTAGTGCAAAAATTATACTGTCACTTTCAGAGATGACAATCCCCAAAATCTAGAACACCCCACATTACCCTCCCAAAAACTTGCAGAATACGGCTGCTACCTCGCTGAGGCCTAATTTCAAATTGTGCCAAAACGCACTCAGAAAGTATGACCAAAACCACCTTTTCCCACCATGGATTATCTTCAAACCACGTGCAATCAAAATTAGACATTCCAACAAGTGTTCCAAGACCCCACCCAGTCGTAAAAATCTAGAACCCCCGCCCAAACACATGCAATACAATACTGCTAACCCTAACGAGCCCTAAGTTAAGAATAGTGGCAAACGCTTTTTTTAACTAGGCCAAATCCCCCCTTTCCCACCATGGATTTTCTTCAAACCACTTGCAACCAAAATTACACATTCCCACGAGTGCTCTAAGACCCCAGAACCCAGTTTCAAAAATCTAGAACACTCTCAAACACATGCAATACTGCTGCCAGTGCTAACCCTAACGAGCCCTAAGTTAATAAAAGCTCCAAAACGCTTTTCAGCATGGATTTTCTCCAAATCACTTTTATCCGGTATTAGACCTTCCCAGCAATGGCCCGGACCCGTCAACCCAGGCGGAAACAAGTAGAAGACCCCTAAACAGGCAAAAAGCAAAACCGGAAAAGCTCACACTTAGAAATATTTAGGCCTCATTCCAAAATCACTCCAGGCGCGCTGTGCAGCTAGGCCATAACTCCCGTTTTCCACCATGGATTTCCTGAAAAACAAATGCAATCAACATTAGACTGTGCCAGCAGTGCTCCCAGACCCCCGACCTAGCACCTCAAATCTAGAACACCCCCAAATAAACCCCCAAAAACCTGCTATATTGAAAACATGGCAAATTGCGCTGTTCACAAAAAACAAACAGCAATTGGTTTCAACAGAGACAGACAGCCATTGCTGTCCACTGCATGCCATCTTCTCATTATTCATTACCTGTTCTACTTTATGTCCACATCTTCTTCGGAAAGTGAGGGCCCACAGGGCAGCCTCTCCTGTAAATTTCAGAAGTAGGTATGTCAACAATCAGCAAGCATGTAGTCAGTCAGTCAGTTATTTCAGTCCTACTTGAGGGGACTCGTCTACGAAGACAAAGTTTTTTTTTCTTCTCCATAATCCATCCATCTGCCTTGAGGAAAATGGATAGGGGGAGTCTGGAGGAGGAGGATAGAGGAGCATGATTGAGTTGTGAACTTGTGAACATCTGAATGCAAACTGCGGCACCTTCAAATCAATACGGAAAATAAGATGAAGACAGTGCTGACGATGGACTTATGGTGATTAGTTGATTAGAGTTTTGTTGTGGTAAAAGTATCAAAACAAAGAAAGACACACAGGAATAAAAGTGAATAAGTACGGAAAAAAGGATGCAATTTTCAGTCCTCGTTGTCAGGGAAGCAGAGCTCGTCCTCCAAGTCTATGAATTGAGATGGGAGTAGGTCTGGTGACCGAGAAGAACTTCCGTCGTCGTCATCACCTAAGTCGGTGTCCTCTTCTTCCTGCGTGCATTCACATATTTTGTAATCGGGTGGTATGAAGTGCTGATTCATCTTGATTATTGTTAACCTCTCCACATTTTTGGGCAAAAGGCGGGTCCTTTCTGAAGTAACAATGGCACCAGCAGCACTGAAAACACGTTCAGAAGACACGCTTGCGAGTGGGCAAGACAAATAATTTAGAGCAAGGTTGGTGATCAGTGGCCATTTTGAGCTTTTCGTATACCAATATCCCAGTGGGTTCTCATCATGAAAGACCTCTGTTGGGTCATCCAGATAGGCCTGCACCACCGACTCAAGGTTCTCCAGGGTTGCTCCACTTTGTGTACCATCTGCGACCTTTTCATCAGTGGACCGAACTAACTCTTGCTGAGTAAGCCAATCCCCTAACGACAATATTTGTTTGCGGCCTGGTGCAGGTGAGGGTGATGATATGGTTGCTGGTGTCGTTAACGGCTGTGAGGGAAAGTGACTCCCTTTGGCCACGGATTGAGAAGTGGAACTTGACGCCGGATGGCCTGCTGATTCAGTTGTACTTGTGCTGCCTCCTTGAATGTTCTGCTGCTCTCTTTCGAACCGAGTGGCTGACACAGCTAGCCAATGTTTGTACTTTGAAACTTCTGCTTCCGAAAAAGGAAAGAAAGTATTGGTGGGCAGTGTCTTTTTGTACCGTGGATCAAGAATAGTGGCACAAATGTAATGTTGTTCTGTATGTATCTTTTTAAGCCTTTCATTGTCAAGTAGGCGCCATAATAACTTCTGCGCCAAACCATATGCTTCTCGCTTTTCACCATCATCTCGGAATGTTGAAGACACTTCCTTCAGTTGGTGCTCTAGCATGCGCCACAATGGGATAGCTTTGGTCAAAGAACAGTCCTCCCTGCTGACTTCACGTGTGAAGAGCTCAAAAGGACCAAGCATGTCTGTCAGGCTTGCAATTAGCTTCCATTCCTCCAACTCTAGCATCAAGTCTTTGTGAGCAGAACCCAGTTTAAAGACAAACTCTTGTATTACCTCCCACTGCTCAGACAGACGCTCAAGCATGTAAAAGGTTGAGTTCCAACGTGTTGCCACCTCCTCGATTAGTCCTTTGACTGGCAGTTTACGTTCATATTGAAGGCTCCTCAGCTGCTTCCGGGCCTTAAAAGAATGGTTGAAATGGGTACAGATTTTTCGGCAGGTGGTCAGTACATTGACAACTGGCTCTTCTGCTTTCAAGAAGGCTTGCACCACGATGTTAATACTGTGCGCCAAACACGGCCCTCTGAAATAGCCACCGTTGTCCATGGCCTTAACTATATTACTGCCATTATCCGTGGAAACATAACCCACTGTTCGGTTTCTTGGATGCAGCCATTCAGTGACCTTCCTGTTAAACTCCTCCAAAAGGTTAGGTGCAGTGTGAGATTTCTCCATGGCAAACATGCCTACTGTTGCATGTTTGCGAGTAGCTTGAAAAACTTCCTCCGTGTCAACATATTTGTGTTTTAACTGTCTTTCAGCCCCTGCAAAAGAGACCCAGTGTGCAGTGATGCACATGTAATCAATGGCTGCGCAACTGGTCCACATGTCTGTTGTCATGTGGATAGTGTGAACAGCACTCTTCAGAATAGCTGCGCCAATCACCTCCAGCACATCTTGATGCAGTGCTGGAACAGCAACCCTTGCAAAATAGTACCGGCTAGGAACCTTCCATTTAGGGGAAACTGTTGCCACCAATTCACGAAAACCCACCCCTTACACGAAAGAGAAAGGGAGAAGGTCCAGCGCTAGCATTTTAGCCAGCTTTGTGTTATAGAGACGCACCGTTGGGTGGTTGCGTTCAAATGGCGGATCCGACCAAAACATGCTGCTAATGGTGCACTGGACCGTTTTACGTGATGATGATGATGATGCAGACTTCAAACCAGTTAGGCTCATTGATTTACTTTTTTGCATTGGTGTGTCCCCCAGACTCTTAGTGTGCCTCATACATGTTGCAGGGGTAGAGGGTGTGGGCGCTACCACTGCAGTGCTGCCGCCAGGGGTACTGTGTGTACCAGAAAAAATGCCTGTCGCTTCTTCACTTCCCCCCTGCACGATCGGCCTCTCATCATCATCAGATGCAATATCAAGGGATACATTTGGATTTGTTTTGGCTTCATCGATGTCACTTAGGTGCTTATACCACTGGATAGGGTGGTGTTTTTTAAAATGACTTCTCTGGACTCCGGTACCATAGTTGGTACCAAGCTTACCCCGACTAACTGATACTTTACAAATTGAACAAACAACAATGTTTTCCGCCTTTTTGCTAACAGTAAAGAAGTCCCAAACTGGGGACTGGAGATGTCTGCTGGTGGTGCAGGTGCTACTTTGACTTCCAATGCCAGATGAAGTGTACGTTGTGCGTGGCTGAATTTTTCCCTGTAATTGACTTACAGCACCACTACTTGAGGTAATGGGGGTCGAGCTGGATGGAGGTCCCTGCCGGCCCTTCTGACGAGAAAATATGGAAGCTGTAGGTCGTGTTGGTGTTGTAGTTAACTGCGTTGTTGGTGGTACCACCAGTGCTGCGCTGCCCTCATCCTGCTCAGCAGCCATTTGGGCTAGGGTTAAAATGTTTGTCTGCTGCATGCCCACTGGGGCTGGAGTGACATCTGTGATGACTGGGCCATCGTCAGACTCTTCATCAGCAGCAGAAGGCACCACTTCTTGTTCATCGTCAGCAACCATAAGTCGAAGCCTTGCAGGAACCTTCCTTTTCGGCTTAGCTACCTTTGTCGGCTCATGGCGTGCCTCACTGTCAGACTGCATTGCTGGGTTCCAATCAGGATCAAGGTCATCAGAATGAAGGGGGCTTGAAGAAGAACTTGTAGTAGTAGTAGCCCTCCTTAACCTTTTTCTTGCTGGGGATCTGGAAGACAATGGATCATCCTCAGGAGGAGTGGCTTCCTCGGATGATTCTTCCACTTGAATATCAACTTCCTGATGTGCCCCTACTTCTGGAGGAACAAGCGTTGTAGGCAGTTGTGCCGCTCCATGTACCTCTAGTGGCACCTCTCCATGCACCTCTACTTGCGCCTCTCCTTGCCCATGTACTTGTGCCTCTCCTTGCCCACGTACTTGCGCCTCTCCTTGCCCATGTACTTGCGCTTGTACTAGTTGCACTTGTGGTTGTCGTTGTGGCTGTGATTGTTGAACACTCGCCAGCTGAGTTACACCCCGCGTTGATTGGATGGTACTTTCATGTGATGAGCCAACATTACTGGTCGATGGTGATTGAACAACCAAAGTGGCTGCCTTTGCGGCACTCATGGGCTTGGGCCTAACTTGGCGTGGTGGCACTGACCCCAATGAAGCGGAGGTGCTGCTTCCAGCTTGGTCCCCGACGGACACCGATGATGCTGCAGGCGTAGTTTTTTTGTCCCCAAAAAAGGTGTCGGTGGGCACACCCGTCTCCTTGGTAGGTGGTGCCACTTGCTTCTTCTGCTCCTTCTTACTGGCAGTGGCACTGGCAACTTTCTTCGCTTAGGCGCTACGGCCACCTTTCTTTGGGCCCATCTTCTTCAGATGTCAGAACAGCAGGCCGCAGTTGCACGAGTTGCAGAGTTGTCTTGTCTGTGGCCACACGTGACGTCGCGTAACGTTGTGCTGCACACACCGCTGCAGGACTTCTTCCTGGAACTGGTGGTTCTCTTGTGCACCTAAAAGCAATGGAATACAGAGGAACATCAGTTATACACCCCAAAAAGTCAAAAAACACATACAAATCACCACAATCCCATGCCATCCATGCCCTCAATGATGTTTAAATTCAAGACACCCCACAGAAAATGGGTGCAGGCCTGAGAACACTGCCTGCCTTCAAAATGGCCCCTTGCCCCCCAGCACATGGCCCGTCCCTGCCTGTAACAGCACTCAAAATGGCCCCCACCCACATGCCCAGTCCTGAACAACACCCCTAAAAATCGAAAAACACATAAAAATCACCACAATCCCATGCCATCCATGCCCTCAATGATGTTTAAATTCAAGACACCCCACAGAAAGACTAGGCCCATGCACCACTCACTACCCCTGGGCATAATGGATGAAAGCTAGGCAAAATGGGTGCAGGCCTGGGAACACTGCCTGCCTTCAAAATGGCCCCTTGCCCCCCAGCACATGGCCCGTCCCTGCCTGTACCAGCACTCAAAATGCCCCCCACCCACATGCCCAGTCCCCAACAACACCCCCAAAAATCAAAAAACACATATAAATCACCACAATCCCATGCCATCCATGCCCTCAATGATGTTTAAATTCAAGACACCCCACAGAAAGACTAGGCCCTTGCACCACTCACTACCCCTGGGCATAATGGATGAAAGCTAGGCAAAATGGGTGCAGGCCTGAGAACACTGCCTGCCTTCAAAATGGCCCCTTGCCCCCCAGCACATGGCCCGTCCCTGCCTGTACCAGCACTCAAAATGGCCCCCACCCACATGCCCAGTACCCAGCAACACCCCCAAAAATCGAAAAACACATAAAATTCACCACAATCCCATGCCATCCATGCCCTCAATGATGTTTAAATTCAAGACACCCCACAGAAAGACTAGGCCCATGTACCACTCACTACCCCTGGGCATAATGGATGAAAGCTAGGCAAAATGGGTGTAGGCCTGAGAACACTGCCTGCCTTCAAAATGGCCCCTTGCCCCCCAGCACATGGCCCGTCCCTGCCTGTACCAGCACTCAAAATGGCCCCCACCCACATGCCCAGTCCCGAACAACACTCCCAAAAATTGAAAAACACATAAAAATCACCACAATCCCATGCCATCCATGCCCTCAATGATGTTTAAATTCAAGACACCCCACAGAAAGACTAGGCCCATGCACCACTCACTACCTCTGGGCATAATGGATAAAAGCTAGGCAAAATGGGTGCAGGCCTGAGAACACTGCCTGCCTTCAAAATGGCCCCTTGCCCCCCAGCACATGGCCCGTCCCTGCCTGTACCAGCACTCAAAATGGCCCCCACCCACATGCCCAGTCCCGAACACCCCCAAAAATAAAAAAACACATAAAAATCACCACAATCCCATGCCATCCATGCCCTCAATGATGTTTAAATTCAAGACACCCCACAGAAAGACTAGGCCCATGCACCACTCACTACCCCTGGGCATAATGGATGAAAGCTAGGCAAAATGGTTGCAGGCCTGAGAACACTGCCTGCCTTCAAAATGGCCCCTTGCCCCCCAGCACATGGCCCGTCCCTGCCTGTACCAGCACTCAAAATGGTCCCCACCCACATGCCCAGTCCCCAACAACACCCCCAAAAATCGAAAAACACATAAAAATCACCACAATCCCATGCCATCCATGCCCTCAATGATGTTTAAATTCAAGACACCCCACAGAAAGACTAGGCCTATGCACCACTCACTACCCCTGGGCATAATGGATGAAAGCTAGGCAAAATGGGTGCAGGCCTGAGAACACTGCCTGCCTTCGAAATGGCCCCTTGCCCCCCAGCACATGGCCCGTCCCTGCCTGTACCAGCACTCAAAATGGCCCCCACCAACATGCCCAGTCCTGAACAACACCCCCAAAAATCGAAAAACACATAAAAATCACCACAATACCATGCCATCCATGCCCTCAATGATGTTTAAATTCAAGACACCCCACAGAAATACTAGGCCCATGCACCACTCACTACCCCTGGGCATAATGGATGAAAGCTAGGCAAAATGGATGCAGGCCTGAGAACACTGCCTGCCTTCAAAATGGCCCCCTGCCCCCCAGCACATGGCCCGTCCCTGCCTGTACCAGCACTCAAAATGGCCCCCACCCACATGCCCAGTCCCCAACAACACCCCCAAAAATCGAAAAACACATAAAAATCACCACAATCCCATGCCATCCATGCCCTCAATGATGTTTAAATTCAAGACACCCCACAGAAAGACTTGGCCCATGCACCACTCACTATCCCTGGGCATAATGGATGAAAGCTAGGCAAAATGGTTGCAGGCCTGAGAACACTGCCTGCCTTCGAAATGGCCCCTTGCCCCCCAGCACATGGCCCGTCCCTGCCTGTATCAGCACTCAAAATGGCCCCCACCCACATGCTCAGTCCCCAACAACACCCCCAAAAATCGAAAAACACATGAAAATCACCACAATCCCATGACATCCATGCCCTCAATGATGTTTAAATTCAATACACCCCACGGAAAGACTAGGCCCATGCACCACTCACTACCCCTGGGCATAATGGATGAAAGCTAGGCAAAATGGATGCAGGCCTGAGAACACTGCCTGCCTTCAAAATGGCCCCATGCCCCCAGCACATGGCCCGTCCCTGCCTGTACCAGCACTCAAAATAGCCCCCAACCACATGCCCAGTCCCCAACAACACCCCCAAAAATCGAATAGCACATAAAAATCACCACAATCCAATGTCATCCATGCCCTCAATGATGTTTAAATTCAAGTAACCCCACAGAAAGACTAGGCCCATGCACCACTCACTACCCCATGGCATAATGGATGAAAGCTAGGCAAAATGGGTGCAGGCCTGAAAACACTGTGAACTATGTGTCCTGTGTGGGAGATGTAACATCACTGCTGCTTGCCTTCGCAGACGAGGATCCCTGTATCTCAGATCAGGTGAATTCAGCAAAGATGATCTTCTTCAGTTCCCACAGCCAATGCTAGGGAAGCATTCGAAACATCCAAAGCCTGTGTGCCTGTAGTAGAGCCGGTATCCAATCCAACAGGAGGTGAAGCATCCCGTGGTGGCTCTAGACATCAACATGGGGATATGCTGAGGACACTGCACTACATGGGCCTTTAACAGGTCCAGCAATACATCCGCGTCCCCGAAGGCCATGTCAGGAACTCTTCTTATACGCTATCTACAATGAAATTTGGAAAATCTCTCAACAAAAAGCTGCGGAGAGATTGCGTGAAATTGACAGAGTTAACTTAGAAAAGGCTTTGGCTGTGGTTGACAATGGTGTGCCCACACTGACATCCAAGATTTATTCACTGGTGCAACGTTGTATCTTCTGCTATAGATATAATGGAACAAGATCGTTCCATCTTACAACACGGACAGTCACAGTTATGATCCAGTCTATTATTAACACCTTCGGCGCTCATGACAAGCTCAGCTCGTCATGAGGCACAGTGGCGCTGTGCTCATGACGAGCTGAGCTCGTCATAACTGCCGCGGAACGCCCACACGGGGATAATTCCCCTGCTGTGATGGGTGTTCCATTAAACGGGCGTGGTCATGACGAGCTCAGCTCGTCATGAGCACAGTGCTACTGTGCAGTGTGACAAGCCAAGCTCGTCACACGCACCGCGGCGCCGCGCGTGGCCCCCCTTCCCCCACGCCGCGGGGGAATTAGCCCTGCTGCAAAGGGGTTAAGCTGGACGCTACAATCTTTGCGCTCTGGTCATGTGCCCTGGCGATATATTAACAGTACGTCTTCAGGGAGACAAATGAGAATGGCACAAGGTGATGCAAAATATACAATGATGCACATTGAGAAATTAGACCAATTACCTTTCACTGTGGTAGAGTCAACGTCCACAGAAGGGTTAATTCATGGCCATATAACATTTATGAAAAATCTTAGGAGTAGGATGTTTGGTTTATAGGAATAAGGGTGGGGAATAATTAAAAAATAGTTATTCAAATTTTTATATTTTTTGAATTTTATGTAAAAATTTAGGAGCAGGATGTTGGGTTTATAGGGGGAAAGGGTGGGGAGTAATTTAAGAATGTTGGTTAAAAATAAATGTTACTAAAACAATTATTAAAACATAAATCATTTTTTCAAAACTAAAATTTGAAATGTAAAATTTTCAAAACTTTTGAAGGTTTTATTGGTTGCTAATATTTTGATGTAAATTGTAAAAAATATTTTATAAATTTTTTTAGTTAAAAAAATATTTAAACACAAATATGATAGGTTAATTATTTGTAAATTAATTTTTACATACTTTTTTATTGTTTGTATTTTTAATTGTTAGTATTAATACTTTTTTAATTGGATCATTTAGAATTAGTAAATTTAAAAAAGTTTAATTGTAATTTAGAACTTAATATTTACATATTTTTATTTCTGTGAGAAGAGTTATCTCAAATGTTTAATATGGTTTTTTTATATTATATTGTATAATAATGTTTTATAATGTAACACTTTTTACAAATTTTGAACACTCTTTTAAACTTTTTGTGTTATATTTTTAATTTGTATAATTGAATTTTTTTTAAATTATACATTTTTGTTTTTTTCTCAGTTTTGAAATGTTTTTTTGTTTGGGATTATTAATAATAATTTGTGCCGGGTTTTTTATTCAGCACTTTCCCTGAGTTTAGTTGGTTTTGGAGTTAGAGTAGTATTTTTTGGGGGGGTTTATTATCCAGCACTTTCCCTGGGTTTAGTTTATTTTGGAATTGGAATAGTAATATATTTTGGTTTATTATCCAGCACTTTCCATGAGTTTAGTTGGTTTTGGAGTTGGAATAATAATTTTTATTGGTTTATTATCCAGCACTTTCCCAGAGTTTAGTTGGTTCTGGAGTAGGAATAGTATTTTTTTTGGTTTATTATGGCTTAGTTTATATGTATATTCAAATATAGGAGAGGAGTTGGCATAAGGGCAAGGGCGCTCGACCTCGGACCTGGGGAACTGGGTTCGAGTCTCGGCAATGACGCTAAAACATCCTGTGATTCTGGGAAAATCACTTAATCTCCCCTTGCCTAACAAAAATTAATGTGTGTCCTCATGTAACGTAACTGGTGCTATGTAAAGTGCTCTGATACCCGATTCGGATTCGGGTCAAAATCGTGCTATATAAAACTCTGCAAAAAAAAAAAGGAGACATATATTAGTTTTTATTGTTAATGTTTTTATTTTAGCTGTTCACAAATAACTTGTTTCTATTTGGTTTTGTTATACAATTTTTGAAAATATTAAAAAACATGATTCAGAGATTATGAAGCTATTCAGAATTTACTATAAAATATAGTATATTTTTCACCTATATTTTTGATGTACATTTGCAAAATTAAAAATATATATTTACACATTTTTTTATTAGTTTTGAGAATTTAAAGTTTTTCTGAAGTATAGTCATGTAATAGTAAAGTTAGAATATTTTCAGTTCTTTCATTATAAACGTTTTGATTTTCATTATTAATACATTTCTTTTTACATTTTTTAAATACATTTTCTTTTTTTTGTAAAATTATATTTTGTTACTTTAAAACAAGTTATTTTTTAAATTTCCTTTCATTTTTCGGGTTTGTTGGAGAGTTATTTCTAAGCAAATTTTGGGGGTTTTGAGGGTTTCATTTTGGGAGGATTTCATCGTTGGATCCTTTTTTCCACAGTTGCATCTTTGCATTTCTTCTTGTCGGATGGATTAATTTTTCAATTGATCTACTATGGATATGTTTGTTTTCGAGGACCGTCTACTGCGACATAACTAAATTATTTTTTATTATCAAGGGTGTAAAATGTTTTTGGTTACATTTGGTTTATTTGTTTCTTTTTTATTTTAACAATTATATTATGTCATATTTGTGCATTTTAAATTTTTAAATGACGATTATAATTATTAATTAAAAAAAGTAGAATTAGCAACTATGTCTTGGTACTCTAGCCCTTTGGTGTTTGGAAATAGTCAGGTTTTGTCTTGTAGGTATTCATACATTGATTTTGTTTGCTTACTGAGCTTGGGGTGCCGCTCACTGACCCGAATTTGCAATCACCTGAGGATTTGCCTTTTGTCCACGAACTGCTGCGCATTCCCTGTGGCAGTGGTCGGCTGGTGGGAGCGTTACTGCATTCGGCGGTAAGTCAACCCGCTCTCAGCGCGACCCGCCCAGGTTGTAGTGCATCTGATAGGCTGTGTCCTGGAAAAGCCTACCGGGGGACTGCGAGGCCCAGAAAACACCGCACCTTGCAGCTGGTGCCTCTTCCCCCGGCGGCCACGCCCATCTAATTGGCCCGTTTCTTATAACTTTTCGCGACACCCGCTGCGCGGGTGCTGCTCACTGACCCGAATTTGCAATCACCTGAGGATTTGCCTTTTGTCCACGAACTGCTGCGCATTCCCTGTGGCAGTGGTCGGCTGGTGGGAGCGTTACTGCATTCGGCGGTAAGTCAACCCGCTCTCAGCGCGACCCGCCCAGGTTGTAGTGCATCTGATAGGCTGTGTCCTGGAAAAGCCTACCGGGGGACTGCGAGGCCCAGAAAACACCGCACCTTGCAGCTGGTGCCTCTTCCCCCGGCGGCCACGCCCATCTAATTGGCCCGTTTCTTATAACTTTTCGCGACACCCGCTGCGCGGGTGCCGCTCACTGACCCGAATTTGCAATCACCTGAGGATTTGCCTTTTGTCCACGAACTGCTGCGCATTCCCTGTGGCAGTGGTCGGCTGGTGGGAGCGTTACTGCATTCGGCGGTAAGTCATCCCGCTCTCAGCGCGACCCGCCCAGGTTGTAGTGCATCTGATAGGCTGTGTCCTGGAAAAGCCTACCGGGGGACTGCGAGGCCCAGAAAACACCGCACCTTGCAGCTGGTGCCTCTTCCCCCGGCGGCCACGCCCATCTAATTGGCCCGTTTCTTATAACTTTTCGCGACACCCGCTGCGCGGGTGCCGCTCACTGACCCGAATTTGCAATCACCTGAGGATTTGCCTTTTGTCCACGAACTGCTGCGCATTCCCTGTGGCAGTGGTCGGCTGGTGGGAGCGTTACTGCATTCGGCGGTAAGTCAACCCGCTCTCAGCGCGACCCGCCCAGGTTGTAGTGCATCTGATAGGCTGTGTCCTGGAAAAGCCTACCGGGGGACTGCGAGGCCCAGAAAACACCGCACCTTGCAGCTGGTGCCTCTTCCCCCGGCGGCCACGCCCATCTAATTGGCCCGTTTCTTATAACTTTTCGCGACACCCGCTGCGCGGGTGCCGCTCACTGACCCGAATTTGCAATCACCTGAGGATTTGCCTTTTGTCCACGAACTGCTGCGCATTCCCTGTGGCAGTGGTCGGCTGGTGGGAGCGTTACTGCATTCGGCGGTAAGTCAACCCGCTCTCAGCGCGACCCGCCCAGGTTGTAGTGCATCTGATAGGCTGTGTCCTGGAAAAGCCTACCGGGGGACTGCGAGGCCCAGAAAACACCGCACCTTGCAGCTGGTGCCTCTTCCCCCGGCGGCCACGCCCATCTAATTGGCCCGTTTCTTATAACTTTTCGCGACACCCGCTGCGCGGGTGCCGCTCACTGACCCGAATTTGCAATCACCTGAGGATTTGCCTTTTGTCCACGAACTGCTGCGCATTCCCTGTGGCAGTGGTCGGCTGGTGGGAGCGTTACTGCATTCGGCGGTAAGTCAACCCGCTCTCAGCGCGACCCGCCCAGGTTGTAGTGCATCTGATAGGCTGTGTCCTGGAAAAGCCTACCGGGGGACTGCGAGGCCCAGAAAACACCGCACCTTGCAGCTGGTGCCTCTTCCCCCGGCGGCCACGCCCATCTAATTGGCCCGTTTCTTATAACTTTTCGCGACACCCGCTGCGCGGGTGCCGCTCACTGACCCGAATTTGCAATCACCTGAGGATTTGCCTTTTGTCCACGAACTGCTGCGCATTCCCTGTGGCAGTGGTCGGCTGGTGGGAGCGTTACTGCATTCGGCGGTAAGTCAACCCGCTCTCAGCGCGACCCGCCCAGGTTGTAGTGCATCTGATAGGCTGTGTCCTGGAAAAGCCTACCGGGGGACTGCGAGGCCCAGAAAACACCGCACCTTGAAGCTGGTGCCTCTTCCCCCGGCGGCCACGCCCATTAACTCTTCCATTTAAGCAACCAACCTCCAACGCGACGCGGGACGCGCGCGGGTCGGAGCCCGGGGCGAAGACCGGGCAAAGAGCGGGCCGTTTGAGGCCGTTCGAGGACGCAAGAGACTGGACTGGGCCACCACTCTGACATTTCCACCTGATACACTCCATTCCTTTTTCTAGTAACATCACCCGATTCACTGCCTAACAATAACAATAATGGTTCTTACAAGAGGATCCAAAACTAAAACTAAAGCCCCGAGCTCAGTGGGTAAACTGCTTGGCCCTATGGACGACTTCCTAACGAAGGCTAACACATTCATAGACCAAAGTATTTCAATGATGGAAGAAAGGGTCTCTCTGGATCTGGCATTCGCCAAAAGATCCTCATTAGGTATCCTGGCGGAAGCTAGATCCCCAGCCGTAGGAGCGTCAAATGCTGAGGTAGCCCCAACACGAGAGAGACGCAGCTTACCAAACACAGTAGATTTATCAGTATCCCAGCTGGCGGACTCACAGCTTAGCTTTGATTTAGAAAAAACACCGGATCTACTCCCGCTAACATCTCCATAAATTTCCTCCACAGACAAAAGAATAGAAAGGGGTAGGAGGGAGGGAGCCATTAGTAAGAAAAGGGCGTCCACTAATCCCAATGCACCAAATAACCCGACGCAGCCACCTAGCCTCCCACAAGATCGAGAAGATAGATTAGTGCAAATAGAGATCCTAGCGTCAGTTCATCAATCAGAGAAGGAAACATCGATCCCGAGAGTTCCGGACTCTCCCTCTCTCATACAAGCCCAAGTGGACTTGAGTGATATGGAGGTCCCTGAACTAACACTGACCAATATAGCTAGCATATTTAAACAAGCATTACAACCCCTAGAACAGCGATTAGCACACTTGGAGTCACAAATCTCAAAATTTTTAAAAACCCAATACTCAACCCTTTTACCATGCCCACAAATATTAAAAAACCAACTATTACTAAAATTGCCAATGCAAATCCACCCTCGCTCAATCCCCAACAAAAGACTCTTCGGATAACAACCCCCAACGTGCCCACTAACAATAATACACCAAACTTAGCGAAAACATCAAAAATTGCTACTGCTCCGAGTATCACTAATAATTCACAACAGACAATCATATTAACCTCCCCAGGCGCGGCACTTACATCCGCCCCTACTCCAGTGGCTCCTAATAGTTCTGTTAATAAAACCCTTGGTAAAAATGCAAATACATTTTCAACTAAATCATCGGCCCCTCAGGCCCCAGCTCCAAAAACCCCCTCGGATAGGCCCAAGAGAAATACTGCTAAGAATTTTGGTCCCCCAAGACTCCCAGCAGATTTTCCTCCTGAGGCCTCACCGTACGTGGTGGTCATGGCTCGCGTCCCCGAATTAACTGATCTTAGTTCGGAACCCGTTTGGTCCTTAAAAAATAAGGCCCAGCATTGGCTCCAGACCAACCGCCCGATTCCATCCACCTGGCGTGGAAGGATTAGATCCGTTGCTAGAGTTCCATGGGTGGGTAGCACCAGAAAGACGATCCCCGGGGACTGTATAGCGATTACTTTTGAGGACCCACGCATAGCGGACTACGTCTGCGCATGGGAAGATATTGCCTCAAATGGAGGTATTAAGATCAAGTCACTCTCCTTTTTCTATCCCTTTAGGCAAGTGGACGGATTTATCCAGGAGCAAGACCCACCCTGGTCCGTTCCATTCCCCAGGCAGGACGATTTATCAAATCCTAGATACCACGGCCCCCCTAACACTTATGAGCCAGATTTTTCCTGGCACACAGTAAGACAACGCCATCAGGGTGGACGATGGGAAGACAGAAGACCTCACACGCAATGGCCGCTATCCAGAGATCAATCCCGGTGGGATCCATGGTATAACATCCCGTTATACAACAGGTACAGTGGCCTAGAAATGGTCGACTGACCACTAACAGAAACCCTACCCAACGACCATCATGTTTCTTCTTCCCCACAGACCTCGATTACCCCCTCAGGTTCTAGAAATACGGAACCCATAACCTCAATAGAACAACTAAATGCTGAGCTCTTTCCAATTACAATACTCTATTGGAACACCGCAGGCCTTCGAAGCAAAATCGAGGACGGATCTGCGCAAAAGTTCCTAAAACCATACCAAATAATCTGTCTCCAAGAGACATGGTTATTAGAAGAACTACATTTACAAGGTTATAAAACCCATTTTGTACCAGCATTAACCAGCCTAATGGGAAGATCGAAAGGAGGGTTAATAATCTATATTGCAAACACCCTATCACTCAACAAAGTGGTCACACTCTCTCAGGATTCTAACCATCAAATTCTCTCATTAACCCTTGTGAATAAAGAAACAATCATTCTGACTAATGTATATAATAATCTATCGGAAGAAAATTTCATAACTCTCCTCACAAGTCTATATGATAAATTAAAACAATTTTACCAATGGAGATCTGGTAAAGAGGCAACCCACTTAATTTGGGGAGGAGATTTCAACCTCCATCCCTGTTCAACGACTAACCCACTGTGTTGTGGAATAGTGGACGAACTCGGTGCCCCATTAGCGCACTTTGCACATAACAAAATGGGAAACACTATTAACGCTGTCCTTTCGGATTTGGATCTGCATATTGTTAACCATCACGATGCAGACGCTAACAAATTTAGTCCGACTTACGTGGGCAGAGGCCATCAAACTACGGTAGATTTTATATTCCTTTCCCCTGGCCTGATGAACATAGTTAAGGATTTCGGGGTCATTCCTAATCCTCTTAGTGACCACTCAGCCTTAACGATCAAGCTATATATGCCAGTAAGCACCTCCCACAAATCAGATATAGCGACCACCCTCACACAGAATAAAATTGAGGTCGGTAAACATAATGGATACACAATTAAATGGGCAAAAATCAATCCCACTGAAATAACAAAAAAACTAATAACTCGGACCTATCCAAATATTGTAAAATGTCTAGACCTTGCATCAAGTCACAAGGAAGTCCTAACAAATTTTAAATTAATTTTAGATTATACAAAGGACCTACTTACCACAAAACCCAAAGTAAACCGTTCCACAAAACAGAAATGGTTTAATCATAATTGCACAGCCGCATTAACAAAATTGAAATCAGCACTCCATAACAAACCGCGTGATGCAGCCCAGATCCAACTTTTAAGGCGTCAATACATAGGGGAACGAAAGCTGAGAACTGCCCATCTCAAGCAAAAACTTTGGGACGACCTCCATAAGGGCGCAGTCTCAAAAAATAGTGAGCTTTTTTGGCGCACAGTTAGAACTCCATATCTCTCAGAAACTGGCATCCCAAAAATAGAAGTCGCCATTGATGAAAACAATTGGGTCACACATTTCGCGGAGATCTTCAAAAACACTTCACCTACAGACCCATTACCCCTAAAGGCCCAGTACCCCATTTTGGTTCCCTTTGACATCCCAGATCTCTTGGAGGCTTTGCAGAACAGTAAACCAGGCAAGGCACCAGGTCCCGATGGGGTCCCAGTGGACTTCTTTAAAAGCAACCTAGACCTCTGGGCCCCCATTTTAACGAGAGTCTGTACAGCGGCCGCAAACGAGGGAATCCTAAGCTCTTGGACTAAATCAATAATGGTCCCCATTTTCAAAAAGGGGGACCGCCAAGATGCAAAATGTTACCGGCCAATCTCACTGCTGGATTCGCTTGGGAAAGTAGTGGGGAGAGTCATCCTAGAGCGTCTTCAGCAGTGGAGTGGGGACCAAGGCATTATCTCCGACATTCAATTTGGCTTTCGCGAGGGCTTCGGCACACTAGAGCAGGTCCTTAACCTCACCCTAATAATGGGCAAATATACCCAGGCCATCCCAACTAAGATATATATGGTCTTTGTCGACTTATCCGCAGCTTTTGACTGCGTCTCGCACGCAAAGCTGTGGAAGGTCCTAGCCCAATTAGGAGTAGACCTCCCCCTTTTGGACTTCTTAAGAGAGCTCTATACCGGGGCATCGGCCAGAGTGCGTTTTGGCCTAAATGGAGAGCTGACGTCCCCGTTTACTGTAGGGCGTGGAGTCAGGCAGGGATGCGTCCTGGCCCCCTTCCTCTTCTCACTCTATACCAATGGTCTGGAGGGGGAGATGTTGAGGGGGGCTCAGGACCTCCCACGCATAAACCGACGCCTGATTCCAGCCCTGCTCTATGCGGATGACGCTGTCATCCTTGCACGAACTCCTCGTGAGCTCCAAAAATCATTGAATAGGTACACGACCTTCATGGGTAATCTTGACCTAATGGTGAATGTGAAGAAAACGTTTGTAATGACGGCCGGTAAGGGTCAGAAAAGAATAAAACCCATACAGCTTGACAACCAAAAGCTTGAAGCTACCCCTCAATATCCCTATTTGGGGGTTATGATAGATGACCAATTGACTTGGAAGCCAGCAGTGAACACAAGGGCACATTTATTTAAGAGATCAATTGCCGCCCTAACAACCTTTTCTCAGAGACTAGGAAAAAGGCCACCAGTGGAGCTACTAAAGATTTATAACGCTAAATGCCAGGCAATCGCAACATATGGCGTGGGAGTCTGGGGCTACACTGACACCAGCTTAATCCAGAAGGCAGAAAATGCCTTCTTGAGATTCCTATTAGCCACTCCCAAAGGTACCTCAACTTATGCAATGCATTTAGAACTAGGCATACCCTATATAGAGGACCTAATCAAAATAGAACCATTGATGTTGTGGCGCCGTATCTGGAAATCAGATAAAAACGCACTGACCTAATCCATCATTGCTGATTCAATGAACCTGGACAATTCTTCAAAAATAAAGTGGCTCCTTTACGTTAGAAATTTTTTTAATGACCTAGGTTTTGAGAACTATTACCTGGATCCAGTATCCATATCAGACACCTCTAAAAAAGACCTTAAACAGGAAGCATTAAGACATTTAGAATCCTTAAGACTTGCATCCAACTCCTCAAAAACGGCAGTTATACATGCGAACATGATTCAAATAGCCTATGACATTCATCCGTATTTGGCACTGCAAACATCAACTTACGAAAGAATGTTAATTACAAGATTTAGGCTAAACACTTTTTTTAGAATGGTCACTTTTCCGCTACAAAACTGTTGGAACGCCACACTCCCGCCTTGCCCGTGTGATGGCTTATCAACACAGTCTAACCTGCATGTGATCCTGCTTTGTAAATTTCATCAAGCCCACAGAAAGATCTGGCTACTACCGATATTAAGAACTTGGGGGTTGAGACAATGCAGACCCGCCCTCTTAAGACTCCAAATGCTGGAAACGGAAAATGTCTGTTATTTTGTTAGTAATTTTTTAAAATGCATCATGAAACATAGAAAGAATCTCTAAAAATCCTCATCAAGCCCACTTTGAGCGGTTTCCCACATATTTCGATCAACTCCTTTTTTAACTGTTAAATGAATTTTATATGAAATGCTATGTAATGTGTGTATTTCTTTTTTTTATCATGCAATTATGTAATGTACGATATTACCTGTCTCTTTTATGGTTTTTCCACTGTGAATAAGCCGAATAAAGATCTTTATATATATATATATACTGAGCTTGGAGGCTATTTTAGTTAGGGATTGCTCTTGCCTTAGCATTGTGCTAGCCATTCACCGCATTATTAGTTTTAGCTTTTTGAGCTAGGGTGCTATCATAGACGTTCCACCAGGGAATTTGGAACTTTAGTTGCTTTCAGTGCCCTGACCTATTTAGCCTCCCCACCCAAGTTTCTTCAAAGTAGTCTAGGAAGGGAGTTAGTTTCGTTTCGTTTGCTTGGTAGAAAGCGTATAGTGGTTGGCTAAGTCAGTTGTTGGTACATAGGACAAGGCTATTAATTTTTTGATTTGATAGGCAAAGTTGCTATTGGTGAGGTAATCTAATCTATACTTAAAGTAGATTTGTGTAGGAGTCTCCAGATACTTTGGTTGAAGAGATAATAACAACCTTGTATTGCAGTGTGAGGGTATATTTAGAAAATTGACTGAATCATTGCTTGTTCAAAGTCAATGATTATTTTTTGTGGGAAGTAGTTGTTGGTGTGTTGTTTTATTATTGTAAGGAGCCCTATGTAGGTGGTATTTCACTTATTGGGATGTAGTACGTATATGATGGGGATGTTAGTCTTTTCATATTGGTATATAGTTGGTAAAAAAGCTTAGGGTAAACTTTGAATGTTCCATCCATCATCCAGGTTTCACAATTATTTAATTTTTGCATGTTCCTGTTGGTGACAAAGATAGGACGGCACCTGATCCAGTCACTTATTGCGATCAGTGAGGATGATTGAGTGGTGATGAACAGGTTCGACATTGAAATCCATTGGCTTTGAGTCTCTGTGCCGTCCCCTTTAAGATTTGACTAACCAACAGTGTTACATCAGGCCCCTCACACCTCTCCGATGAGGAACACCCTAGACCAGTGGTCTTAAAACTTTTTTAATATCGCACCCCCCCTTCCTCCCAGCAATCATAGGGCGCCCCTTAGAATTTTTCACAATTATTCTATTCAATTGGCAATGTTTAAATATGTCTAGACTTATTTAAGCATTGCAGTTAATTTCTGTTTTAAAAATGCAATCAAATGCATGATTGCCCAACATATTGCTCTAGTCAGGCAAGCCTTACCATAGTTTAATAGCCCGCTGCCGAGGGCCTGTGGCTCGGGCCTAAAACACAGGTTCAGGGCCTTTAACAACCGGTATACCCTGAGGCAGAAAGGCTATAAGGCTATTAGAACATTCCACCCACTGTAGAATGTTCTAAATTAAAAAGGAGAAACATGAAGACAAACATTGGAATGTTGGAGCTCCGGACTTATACCAGCCATTACAAGCCCATAGCTACTCGGTTGTCTTCAATGGAGCTCCCAACATTGCAATGTTCTAATAACGGGTACAAGTACCCACAGTGAGTTTATTTGAAGTGGGGGTGGAGGTTTTGAAGAACATTTGGGGTCCAGTCCCTTTTGACACATAGTCCCAGCTGGGATATAAGACAAAACATGTTAGTGATGGCCCATTGGAGAGCAGCTTACTGCCGTTCATTATTTCCAGCTTAAAATAAAGCACTGTCAGTATAATTTTTTTGGGCCAGAGCCTGGCGCCCCATCTGGGATCCCCTGAGGGCCCCCTAAGGGGGCACACCTCCAGTTTGAACATCTCCACCCTAGACATACATTTCAAGCATTCAATTTTAAAATCCCGTAATTCATGTATACAAGGATTTTTTTTAAAGACACAATTAGTGCCAAAAAGGTGTGTTAATCTTGCTAAAAAGTGAGATGTAGTTAAAGTGTCCGGCTAATGACCGATTGCCTAAAAAGTTAAAAGCCTTGGTTGACAAGACAATAATAGCATTACTTAAAAAAAGCTGGAGAGGGAGACTTAGACATACATTTTCAAGCCGTAATTAAGTAAGTGGGAGAGGAGTTGGCCTAACGGCTAGGGCGCTCGGCCTCGGACCTGGGGAACCTGGTTCGAGTCTCGGTAATGTCGCCAAAAATCCTGATTCTGGGCAAATCACTTAATACCCCCGTGCCTAACAAAAATGAATGTGTGTCCTTGTGTAACGTAACTGGTGCTATGTAAAGCGCTCTGATACCAGGTTCGGTTCGAGTCAAGTTCACGCTATATAAAAACAATTAGTATTAGGTAAAAATAAATGGTCAAATAAACTATACTGGGTGATCAAATGTTCATGAGTTCATCGTGGGACTGAATACTGATGCGGCCAGAGACAAGGAGGTTTGCGGCCCCTCATTTGCCCAGTGATTTGGCCGCTCTGGTGGCAAATTTGGTGAACTGAATGTTCAGCTTTGTATTTTCAGAGCTCATGGTGGCTATTATCGCCTGGCGACATGTACGAACTCCGAGTTTGTTCCATGCGTCACACAGCAAGTTCCTTCTGACATTGAGCAATGAGGGACACGTGCAGGCTATGTGCTCCATTGCTTCAGAGAGGTAACCGCATTTTCTATATTCGGTACTGACATTTGGGTGCCGCCATTTAAGTAAATGCTCTAAAAAAGGCAATTCTCCCAATCTCAGGACCATAAGTTTTAACTTCCAAAAAAGTGCAAACGTGCATGATAAATAAGATGATTCAACCCCCGGTTTGAAGTCAGAAATACCCACCCAGGCATGTTTCCTTCTGGACAGTTTAACCCTGTCTGAATGAAAGGACCATAGCCGGACACTTCTCTTAATAACAGTCTTTAACGCCGGCTGTAATGGATTTGTTCCCCAGTATTCCTTGACGCGGAGTAGCTGCAAGGAATTGTTGAGATGATGCCGATGTTTTTGGCTAGATTGGCTGGTCAATATTTAATTCCAAAGTCTAACCTCCAAGCTGCCTTCCCGGAATTTGCGCAGTCTATTGCAAAGCTTGATAAACGCACCAGCCTCGACACCATGATGGTCTAATAGTCCAAGTTCAAGTCTGATTTGGGCTGGCGACGAGGATCTTGGCAGGCGCCATGCTTGTTTAAAAATGTTGGTGGTTAATTTGTTTAGAGGGGTACTTAATGCGCCCATCATGATCTCATGCCCATATGATAGGGAGTTGGTTATCTTTGCCTTCATCACCTTTAGCAATTGGGTAAGGCTTGGGCCAAGTAGTTGTTTCAAATGTTTCGCTGAGGCAACCTCGCGTGACCAGGGTTTTGCCCTTACTGCCTCTTTCTGCTTTACAAAGGATCCTCTGGCGTATTTAAAGTTTTTCTGAAGTATAGTCATGTAATAGTAAAGTTAGAATATTTTCAGTTCTTTCATTATAAACGTTTTGATTTTCATTATTAATACATTTCTTTTTACATTTTTTAAATACATTTTCTTTTTTTTGTAAAATTATATTTTGTTACTTTAAAACAAGTTATTTTTTAAATTTCCTTTCATTTTTCGGGTTTGTTGGAGAGTTATTTCTAAGCAAATTTTGGGGGTTTTGAGGGTTTCATTTTGGGAGGATTTCATCGTTGGATCCTTTTTTCCACAGTTGCATCTTTGCATTTCTTCTTGTCGGATGGATTAATTTTTCAATTGATCTACTATGGATATGTTTGTTTTCGAGGACCGTCTACTGCGACATAACTAAATTATTTTTTATTATCAAGGGTGTAAAATGTTTTTGGTTACATTTGGTTTATTTGTTTCTTTTTTATTTTAACAATTATATTATGTCATATGTGTGCATTTTAAATTTTTAAATGACGATTATAATTATTAATTTAAAAAAGTAGAATTAGCAACTATGTCTTGGTACTCTAGCCCTTTGGTGTTTGGAAATAGTCAGGTTTTGTCTTGTAGGTATTCATACATTGATTTTGTTTGCTTACTGAGCTTGGGGTGCCGCTCACTGACCCGAATTTGCAATCACCTGAGGATTTGCCTTTTGTCCACGAACTGCTGCGCATTCCCTGTGGCAGTGGTCGGCTGGTGGGAGCGTTACTGCATTCGGCGGTAAGTCAACCCGCTCTCAGCGCGACCCGCCCAGGTTGTAGTGCATCTGATAGGCTGTGTCCTGGAAAAGCCTACCGGGGGACTGCGAGGCCCAGAAAACACCGCACCTTGCAGCTGGTGCCTCTTCCCCCGGCGGCCACGCCCATCTAATTGGCCCGTTTCTTATAACTTTTCGCGACACCCGCTGCGCGGGTGCCGCTCACTGACCCGAATTTGCAATCACCTGAGGATTTGCCTTTTGTCCACGAACTGCTGCGCATTCCCTGTGGCAGTGGTCGGCTGGTGGGAGCGTTACTGCATTCGGCGGTAAGTCAACCCGCTCTCAGCGCGACCCGCCCAGGTTGTAGTGCATCTGATAGGCTGTGTCCTGGAAAAGCCTACCGGGGGACTGCGAGGCCCAGAAAACACCGCACCTTGCAGCTGGTGCCTCTTCCCCCGGCGGCCACGCCCATTAACTCTTCCATTTAAGCAACCAACCTCCAACGCGACGCGGGACGCGCGCGGGTCGGAGCCCGGGGCGAAGACCGGGCAAAGAGCGGGCCGTTTGAGGCCGTTCGAGGACGCAAGAGACTGGACTGGGCCACCACTCTGACATTTCCACCTGATACACTCCATTCCTTTTTCTAGTAACATCACCCGATTCACTGCCTAACAATAACAATAATGGTTCTTACAAGAGGATCCAAAACTAAAACTAAAGCCCCGAGCTTAGTGGGTAAACTGCTTGGCCCTATGGACGACTTCCTAACGAAGGCTAACACATTCATAGACCAAAGTATTTCAATGATGGAAGAAAGGGTCTCTCTGGATCTGGCATTCGCCAAAAGATCCTCATTAGGTATCCTGGCGGAAGCTAGATCCCCAGCCGTAGGAGCGTCAAATGCTGAGGTAGCCCCAACACGAGAGAGACGCAGCTTACCAAACACAGTAGATTTATCAGTATCCCAGCTGGCGGACTCACAGCTTAGCTTTGATTTAGAAAAAACACCGGATCTACTCCTGCTAACATCTCCATAAATTTCCTCCACAGACAAAAGAATAGAAAGGGGTAGGAGGGAGGGAGCCATTAGTAAGAAAAGGGCGTCCACTAATCCCAATGCACCAAATAACCCGACGCAGCCACCTAGCCTCCCACAAGATCGAGAAGATAGATTAGTGCAAATAGAGATCCTAGCGTCAGTTCATCAATCAGAGAAGGAAACATCGATCCCGAGAGTTCCGGACTCTCCCTCTCTCATACAAGCCCAAGTGGACTTGAGTGATATGGAGGTCCCTGAACTAACACTGACCAATATAGCTAGCATATTTAAACAAGCATTACAACCCCTAGAACAGCGATTAGCACACTTGGAGTCACAAATCTCAAAATTTTTAAAAACCCAATACTCAACCCTTTTACCATGCCCACAAAAAGCAGGAGGAACTAATATTAAAAAACCAACTATTACTAAAATTGCCAATGCAAATCCACCCTCGCTCAATCCCCAACAAAAGACTCTTCGGATAACAACCCCCAACGTGCACACTAACAATAATACACCAAACTTAGCGAAAACATCAAAAATTGCTACTGCTCCGAGTATCACTAATAATTCACAACAGACAATCATATTAACCTCCCCAGGCGCGGCACTTACATCCGCCCCTACTCCAGTGGCTCCTAATAGTTCTGTTAATAAAACCCTTGGTAAAAATGCAAATACATTTTCAACTAAATCATCGGCCCCTCAGGCCCCAGCTCCAAAAACCCCCTCGGATAGGCCCAAGAGAAATACTGCTAAGAATTTTGGTCCCCCAAGACTCCCAGCAGATTTTCCTCCTGAGGCCTCACCGTACGTGGTGGTCATGGCTCGCGTCCCCGAATTAACTGATCTTAGTTCGGAACCCGTTTGGTCCTTAAAAAATAAGGCCCAGCATTGGCTCCAGACCAACCGCCCGATTCCATCCACCTGGCGTGGAAGGATTAGATCCGTTGCTAGAGTTCCATGGGTGGGTAGCACCAGAAAGACGATCCCCGGGGACTGTATAGCGATTACTTTTGAGGACCCACGCATAGCGGACTACGTCTGCGCATGGGAAGATATTGCCTCAAATGGAGGTATTAAGATCAAGTCACTCTCCTTTTTCTATCCCTTTAGGCAAGTGGACGGATTTATCCAGGAGCAAGACCCACCCTGGTCCGTTCCATTCCCCAGGCAGGACGATTTATCAAATCCTAGATACCACGGCCCCCCTAACACTTATGAGCCAGATTTTTCCTGGCACACAGTAAGACAACGCCATCAGGGTGGACGATGGGAAGACAGAAGACCTCACACGCAATGGCCGCTATCCAGAGATCAATCCCGGTGGGATCCATGGTATAACATCCCGTTATACAACAGGTACAGTGGCCTAGAAATGGTCGACTGACCACTAACAGAAACCCTACCCAACGACCATCATGTTTCTTCTTCCCCACAGACCTCGATTACCCCCTCAGGTTCTAGAAATACGGAACCCATAACCTCAATAGAACAACTAAATGCTGAGCTCTTTCCAATTACAATACTCTATTGGAACACCGCAGGCCTTCGAAGCAAAATCGAGGACGGATCTGCGCAAAAGTTCCTAAAACCATACCAAATAATCTGTCTCCAAGAGACATGGTTATTAGAAGAACTACATTTACAAGGTTATAAAACCCATTTTGTACCAGCATTAACCAGCCTAATGGGAAGATCGAAAGGAGGGTTAATAATCTATATTGCAAACACCCTATCACTCAACAAAGTGGTCACACTCTCTCAGGATTCTAACCATCAAATTCTCTCATTAACCCTTGTGAATAAAGAAACAATCATTCTGACTAATGTATATAATAATCTATCGGAAGAAAATTTCATAACTCTCCTCACAAGTCTATATGATAAATTAAAACAATTTTACCAATGGAGATCTGGTAAAGAGGCAACCCACTTAATTTGGGGAGGAGATTTCAACCTCCATCCCTGTTCAACGACTAACCCACTGTGTTGTGGAATAGTGGACGAACTCGGTGCCCCATTAGCGCACTTTGCACATAACAAAATGGGAAACACTATTAACGCTGTCCTTTCGGATTTGGATCTGCATATTGTTAACCATCACGATGCAGACGCTAACAAATTTAGTCCGACTTACGTGGGCAGAGGCCATCAAACTACGGTAGATTTTATATTCCTTTCCCCTGGCCTGATGAACATAGTTAAGGATTTCGGGGTCATTCCTAATCCTCTTAGTGACCACTCAGCCTTAACGATCAAGCTATATATGCCAGTAAGCACCTCCCACAAATCAGATATAGCGACCACCCTCACACAGAATAAAATTGAGGTCGGTAAACATAATGGATACACAATTAAATGGGCAAAAATCAATCCCACTGAAATAACAAAAAAACTAATAACTCGGACCTATCCAAATATTGTAAAATGTCTAGACCTTGCATCAAGTCACAAGGAAGTCCTAACAAATTTTAAATTAATTTTAGATTATACAAAGGACCTACTTACCACAAAACCCAAAGTAAACCGTTCCACAAAACAGAAATGGTTTAATCATAATTGCACAGCCGCATTAACAAAATTGAAATCAGCACTCCATAACAAACCGCGTGATGCAGCCCAGATCCAACTTTTAAGGCGTCAATACATAGGGGAACGAAAGCTGAGAACTGCCCATCTCAAGCAAAAACTTTGGGACGACCTCCATAAGGGCGCAGTCTCAAAAAATAGTGAGCTTTTTTGGCGCACAGTTAGAACTCCATATCTCTCAGAAACTGGCATCCCAAAAATAGAAGTCGCCATTGATGAAAACAATTGGGTCACACATTTCGCGGAGATCTTCAAAAACACTTCACCTACAGACCCATTACCCCTAAAGGCCCAGTACCCCATTTTGGTTCCCTTTGACATCCCAGATCTCTTGGAGGCTTTGCAGAACAGTAAACCAGGCAAGGCACCAGGTCCCGATGGGGTCCCAGTGGACTTCTTCAAAAGCAACCTAGACCTCTGGGCCCCCATTTTAACGAGAGTCTGTACAGCGGCCGCAAACGAGGGAATCCTAAGCTCTTGGACTAAATCAATAATGGTCCCCATTTTCAAAAAGGGGGACCGCCAAGATGCAAAATGTTACCGGCCAATCTCACTGCTGGATTCGCTTGGGAAAGTAGTGGGGAGAGTCATCCTAGAGCGTCTTCAGCAGTGGAGTGGGGACCAAGGCATTATCTCCGACATTCAATTTGGCTTTCGCGAGGGCTTCGGCACACTAGAGCAGGTCCTTAACCTCACCCTAATAATGGGCAAATATACCCAGGCCATCCAAACTAAGATATATATGGTCTTTGTCGACATATCCGCAGCTTTTGACTGCGTCTCGCACGCAAAGCTGTATAAGGTCCTAGCCCAATTAGGAGTAGACCTCCCCCTTTTGGACTTCTTAAGAGAGCTCTATACCGGGGCATCGGCCAGAGTGCGTTTTGGCCTAAATGGAGAGCTGACGTCCCCGTTTAGTGTAGGGCGTGGAGTCAGGCAGGGATGCGTCCTGGCCCCCTTCCTCTTCTCACTCTATACCAATGGTCTGGAGGGGGAGATGTTGAGGGGGGCTCAGGACCTCCCACGCATAAACCGACGCCTGATTCCAGCCCTGCTCTATGCGGATGACGCTGTCATCCTTGCACGAACTCCTCGTGAGCTCCAAAAATCATTGAATAGGTACACGACCTTCATGGGTAATCTTGACCTAATGGTGAATGTGAAGAAAACGTTTGTAATGACGGCCGGTAAGGGTCAGAAAAGAATAAAACCCATACAGCTTGACAACCAAAAGCTTGAAGCTACCCCTCAATATCCCTATTTGGGGGTTATGATAGATGACCAATTGACTTGGAAGCCAGCAGTGAACACAAGGGCACATTTATTTAAGAGATCAATTGCCGCCCTAACAACCTTTTCTCAGAGACTAGGAAAAAGGCCACCAGTGGAGCTACTAAAGATTTATAACGCTAAATGCCAGGCAATCGCAACATATGGCGTGGGAGTCTGGGGCTACACTGACACCAGCTTAATCCAGAAGGCAGAAAATGCCTTCTTGAGATTCCTATTAGCCACTCCCAAAGGTACCTCAACTTATGCAATGCATTTAGAACTAGGCATACCCTATATAGAGGACCTAATCAAAATAGAACCATTGATGTTGTGGCGCCGTATCTGGAAATCAGATAAAAACGCACTGACCTAATCCATCATTGCTGATTCAATGAACCTGGACAATTCTTCAAAAATAAAGTGGCTCCTTTACGTTAGAAATTTTTTTAATGACCTAGGTTTTGAGAACTATTACCTGGATCCAGTATCCATATCAGACACCTCTAAAAAAGACCTTAAACCGGAAGCATTAAGACATTTAGAATCCTTAAGACTTGCATCCAACTCCTCAAAAACGGCAGTTATACATGCGAACATGATTCAAATAGCCTATGACATTCATCCGTATTTGGCACTGCAAACATCAACTTACGAAAGAATGTTAATTACAAGATTTAGGCTAAACACTTTTTTTAGAATGGTCACTTTTCCGCTACAAAACTGTTGGAACGCCACACTCCCGCCTTGCCCGTGTGATGGCTTATCAACACAGTCTAACCTGCATGTGATCCTGCTTTGTAAATTTCATCAAGCCCACAGAAAGATCTGGCTACTACCGATATTAAGAACTTGGGGGTTGAGACAATGCAGACCCGCCCTCTTAAGACTCCAAATGCTGGAAACGGAAAATGTCTGTTATTTTGTTAGTAATTTTTTAAAATGCATCGTGAAACATAGAAAGAATCTCTAAAAATCCTCATCAAGCCCACTTTGAGCGGTTTCCCACATATTTCGATCAACTCCTTTTTTAACTGTTAAATGAATTTTATATGAAATGCTATGTAATGTGTGTATTTCTTTTTTTTATCATGCAATTATGTAATGTACGATATTACCTGTCTCTTTTATGGTTTTTCCACTGTGAATAAGCCGAATAAAGATCTTTATATATATATATATATACTGAGCTTGGAGGCTATTTTAGTTAGGGATTGCTCTTGCCTTAGCATTGTGCTAGCCATTCACCGCATTATTAGTTTTAGCTTTTTGAGCTAGGGTGCTATCATAGACGTTCCACCAGGGAATTTGGAACTTTAGTTGCTTTCAGTGCCCTGACCTATTTAGCCTCCCCACCCAAGTTTCTTCAAAGTAGTCTAGGAAGGGAGTTAGTTTCGTTTCGTTTGCTTGGTAGAAAGCGTATAGTGGTTGGCTAAGTCAGTTGTTGGTACATAGGACAAGGCTATTAATTTTTTGATTTGATAGGCAAAGTTGCTATTGGTGAGGTAATCTAATCTATACTTAAAGTAGATTTGTGTAGGAGTCTCCAGATACTTTGGTTGAAGAGATAATAACAACCTTGTATTGCAGTGTGAGGGTATATTTAGAAAATTGACTGAATCATTGCTTGTTCAAAGTCAATGATTATTTTTTGTGGGAAGTAGTTGTTGGTGTGTTGTTTTATTATTGTAAGGAGCCCTATGTAGGTGGTATTTCACTTATTGGGATGTAGTACGTATATGATGGGGATGTTAGTCTTTTCATATTGGTATATAGTTGGTAAAAAAGCTTAGGGTAAACTTTGAATGTTCCATCCATCATCCAGGTTTCACAATTATTTAATTTTTGCATGTTCCTGTTGGTGACAAAGATAGGACGGCACCTGATCCAGTCACTTATTGCGATCAGTGAGGATGATTGAGTGGTGATGAACAGGTTCGACATTAAAATCCATTGGCTTTGAGTCTCTGTGCCGTCCCCTTTAAGATTTGACTAACCAACAGTGTTACATCAGGCCCCTCACACCTCTCCGATGAGGAACACCCTAGACCAGTGGTCTTAAAACTTTTTTAATATCGCACCCCCCCTTCCTCCCAGCAATCATAGGGCGCCCCTTAGAATTTTTCACAATTATTCTATTCAATTGGCAATGTTTAAATATGTCTAGACTTATTTAAGCATTGCAGTTAATTTCTGTTTTAAAAATGCAATCAAATGCATGATTGCCCAACATATTGCTCTAGTCAGGCAAGCCTTACTATAGTTTAATAGCCCGCTGCCGAGGGCCTGTGGCTCGGGCCTAAAACACAGGTTCAGGGCCTTTAACAACCGGTATACCCTGAGGCAGAAAGGCTATAAGGCTATTAGAACATTCCACCCACTGTAGAATGTTCTAAATTAAAAAGGAGAAACATGAAGACAAACATTGGAATGTTGGAGCTCCGGACTTATACCAGCCATTACAAGCCCATAGCTACTCGGTTGTCTTCAATGGAGCTCCCAACATTGCAATGTTCTAATAACGGGTACAAGTACCCACAGTGAGTTTATTTGAAGTGGGGGTGGAGGTTTTGAAGAACATTTGGGGTCCAGTGCCTTTTGACACATAGTCCCAGCTGGGATATAAGACAAAACATGTTAGTGATGGCCCATTGGAGAGCAGCTTACTGCCGCTCATTATTTCCAGCTTAAAATAAAGCACTGTCAGTATAATTTTTTTGGGCCAGAGCCTGGCGCCCCATCTGGGATCCCCTGAGGGCCCCCTAAGGGGGCACACCCCCAGTTTGAACATCTCCACCCTAGACATACATTTCAAGCATTCAATTTTAAAATCCCGTAATTCATGTATACAAGGATTTTTTTTTAAAGACACAATTAGTGCCAAAAAGGTGTGTTAATCTTGCTAAAAAGTGAGATGTAGTTAAAGTGTCCGGCTAATGACCGATTGCCTAAAAAGTTAAAAGCCTTGGTTGACAAGACAATAATAGCATTACTTAAAAAAAGCTGGAGAGGGAGACTTAGACATACATTTTCAAGCCGTAATTAAGTAAGTGGGAGAGGAGTTGGCCTAACGGCTAGGGCGCTCGGCCTCGGACCTGGGGAACCTGGTTCGAGTCTCGGTAGTGTCGCCAAAAATCCTGTGATTCTGGGCAAATCACTTAATACCCCCGTGCCTAACAAAAATGAATGTGTGTCCTTGTGTAACGTAACTGGTGCTATGTAAAGCGCTCTGATACCAGGTTCGGTTCGAGTCAAGTTCACGCTATATAAAAACAATTAGTATTAGGTAAAAATAAATGGTCAAATAAACTATACTGGGTGATCAAATGTTCATGAGTTCATCGTGGGACTGAATACTGATGCGGCCAGAGACAAGGAGGTTTGCGGCCCCTCATTTGCCCAGTGATTTGGCCGCTCTGGTGGCAAATTTGGTGAACTGAATGTTCAGCTTTGTATTTTCAGAGCTCATGGTGGCTATTATCGCCTGGCGACATGTACGAACTCCGAGTTTGTTCCATGCGTCACACAGCAAGTTCCTTCTGACATTGAGCAATGAGGGACACGTGCAGGCTATGTGCTCCATTGCTTCAGAGAGGTAACCGCATTTTCTATATTCGGTACTGACATTTGGGTGCCGCCATTTAAGTAAATGCTCTAAAAAAGGCAATTCTCCCAATCTCAGGACCATAAGTTTTAACTTCCAAAAAAGTGCAAACGTGCATGATAAATAAGATGATTCAACCCCCGGTTTGAAGTCAGAAATACCCACCCAGGCATGTTTCCTTCTGGACAGTTTAACCCTGTCTGAATGAAAGGACCATAGCCGGACACTTCTCTTAATAACAGTCTTTAACGCCGGCTGTAATGGATTTGTTCCCCAGTATTCCTTGACGCGGAGTAGCTGCAAGGAATTGTTGAGATGATGCCGATGTTTTTGGCTAGATTGGCTGGTCAATATTTAATTCCAAAGTCTAACCTCCAAGCTGCCTTCCCGGAATTTGCGCAGTCTATTGCAAAGCTTGATAAACGCACCAGCCTCGACACCATGATGGTCTAATAGTCCAAGTTCAAGTCTGATTTGGGCTGGCGACGAGGATCTTGGCAGGCGCCATGCTTGTTTAAAAATGTTGGTGGTTAATTTGTTTAGAGGGGTACTTAATGCGCCCATCATGATCTCATGCCCATATGATAGGGAGTTGGTTATCTTTGCCTTCATCACCTTTAGCAATGGGGTAAGGCTTGGGCCAAGTAGTTGTTTCAAATGTTTCGCTGAGGCAACCTCGCGTGACCAGGGTTTTGCCCTTACTGCCTCTTTCTGCTTTACAAAGGATCCTCTGGCGTATTTAAAGTTTTTCTGAAGTATAGTCATGTAATAGTAAAGTTAGAATATTTTCAGTTCTTTCATTATAAACGTTTTGATTTTCATTATTAATACATTTCTTTTTACATTTTTTAAATACATTTTCTTTTTTTTGTAAAATTATATTTTGTTACTTTAAAACAAGTTATTTTTTAAATTTCCTTTCATTTTTCGGGTTTGTTGGAGAGTTATTTCTAAGCAAATTTTGGGGGTTTTGAGGGTTTCATTTTGGGAGGATTTCATCGTTGGATCCTTTTTTCCACAGTTGCATCTTTGCATTTCTTCTTGTCGGATGGATTAATTTTTCAATTGATCTACTATGGATATGTTTGTTTTCGAGGACCGTCTACTGCGACATAACTAAATTATTTTTTATTATCAAGGGTGTAAAATGTTTTTGGTTACATTTGGTTTATTTGTTTCTTTTTTATTTTAACAATTATATTATGTCATATTTGTGCATTTTAAATTTTTAAATGATGATTATAATTATTAATTTAAAAAAGTAGAATTAGCAACTATGTCTTGGTACTCTAGCCCTTTGGTGTTTGGAAATAGTCAGGTTTTGTCTTGTAGGTATTCATACATTGATTTTGTTTGCTTACTGAGCTTGGGGTGCCGCTCACTGACCCGAATTTGCAATCACCTGAGGATTTGCCTTTTGTCCACGAACTGCTGCGCATTCCCTGTGGCAGTGGTCGGCTGGTGGGAGCGTTACTGCATTCGGCGGTAAGTCAACCCGCTCTCAGCGCGACCCGCCCAGGTTGTAGTGCATCTGATAGGCTGTGTCCTGGAAAAGCCTACCGGGGGACTGCGAGGCCCAGAAAACACCGCACCTTGCAGCTGGTGCCTCTTCCCCCGGCGGCCACGCCCATCTAATTGGCCCGTTTCTTATAACTTTTTCGCGACACCCGCTGCGCGGGTGCCGCTCACTGACCCGAATTTGCAATCACCTGAGGATTTGTAATGAGATACCGTTTCAATGTTTTTATTATTATTATTAAAGGCCCACCCACCTCTCTGCTGCTTCCGCTTCCGAAAAGAAATTATTTTAGTTTTTGACAAATTCAGTTCAAGGGAGTTTATTGTTGGGTAGGGGAGCAGCTGATCAAGTAACCTCTGTAGTCCTACTTTTGTAAGGGTCAGTAACACAAGGTCGTCAGCATATAACAGATTGCTAATGCAGGATATGTATATTTGAGGGGGATGAGAATGGACTTTAGAAAGTTAAGGAGATAAGTCCGAAATAAACAAGTTAAAAAGGAGTTTGACACCGCTATTGGTCGAAATCTTCCTTGAGACATGGCACCCATTTCCCAACTTTATTCTAATCCAGGTTTTCGAAATATGTTGAATTATGGCTTTTAAGAGGGTCGGTAGTATGCCCCAGGTCTCAAATGTTTTGCCACAGACGGCCCCGCGGCACCCGGTCAAAAGCCGCTTTGAAGTCCACAAAGCAGCTGTGAAGTTGGATAGCTTGGACTCCCACTTTCTCCATCAAAACAGATATTGCAAGTAGGTTACTAGTTGTTCCGAAGTTCGCAAGCCGGTCTGGTTGAAGGGAAGGCGCTTTGTTGATTCAGCCCGGGCCGACAGCTCTTCCAGCAAAATACTGGCATAGTATTTAGATTTGATGTCAAGGAGAGCTATCATTCTGAAGTTCTTAGGGTCATTTCTCTTTCCACTTTTATAGATTGGGTGGATAATAGCCCCTTTATAGGACTCCGGGATGTTGTGGTTTAGCCTACAGTATGAAAACAGGGGGGCCAAGAGGTCCGACCACAAATCTACATCCGATTTAAACAGGGCTTGAGGAAGACCGTTAGGCCCAGGAGCTCCTTCTGACCTTGCTTTCCTGATTGTATAGGCAATGATGTTTCTTAACACTTCTGGTGTCATCAAGGTCTCCGTCAGTGGGTCTTCGCTTAGCTCTTTTCCATCAAATATTTTTGCTTCCAGGACATGATTAGCTAATTTCTTGTGCTCTGTCTTACCTATGCATTTGGCTTCAAAAGGTAATAACTCTAAATTAGTTGAGGCGGGTGGGCTAGAATGACCGTCCCTGTTTGAGTGGTCGCAGAAATGTTTAGATAAAAACTGAGTCCATTCTTCTGAGGTTATATTTGCGCTACCATTCCCACTTCTGGGACTTACACTCTAATTCCCCTGCGTATCTTGCACAGAAGCTTGTGATATCAGGAGGAAGCAGAAACCTACAATCGACCAAAACCCTCCTCCTCCGGCCTGCATGCTTCAGGAAAATAAAAACCCACAATCGGGCTTTCACCGGGACTGCACCAAGAATATGGAACTCCCTCCCTCCTGATATCAGAAGAATCCCTTCACTGGCACGCTTCAAAAAAGAGGCTAAATCCTTCCTCATGGGTAAATTCCTTGGATAATCCCGCTCCACAGCCATCTGAGAGACTATTTCTGCGACCCTGTACAGGACTCATGTTATATCCTGCCTATTGTATGACTCTGTCTCCTCATAATGCCCTGATGTACAGTCTTCCCCTATCCCTAATGTACTGTACTTGTGTGATATCCTGCCTTCCTTATGATCCCGCGACCCTCCCTGATGTACTTTTTCTCCTATGATGACCCGCCTCTGTATTAACCCATGAACATGTAAAGCGCTCTGATACCCTCACAGGTCAAGTTTGCGCTCTATAAAACCTTAAAATAAATAATAAATAAAGACTTCTACTTAAAGTACCCCTGTTAACTAGAGACCAGAATAACTTTGTGTTGGAGTTCTTGCTTGTGTGAACCAGCTTCAGCCAGAACTGATCACACACTATTTCTTTTTCCCTGTATATAGATGATTTGAAGGCTTATTGTGTTTGCTTGTAGTTGTTAAATAAGCTTGTGTTGCCTTGGTTTTCCCTAGCCAGGCGTAGGGCCAAGTTTCTTTGAGATTTTAACTTCTTTGTTGCTAATGAAATGCAAGGTTGTGTAATGTGCTGATGAGTACGGCTTGTAGATGGAACTTCGGACTATGATCATCGTTTGTTCTACAAAACCACATAGGAAATATAATAACAAATTGGACCTTTGAATTGGGAAAAGATAAATTGTGACCAAACAAGTATAATGAGATATCAAAAATATATGTTTATTTGTATATAATTTTATCTTTTTGTTTCCAAAAATTGAGAGAACAACGTATCATGGAGACAAATCCTCAATATAAAAAACTGTGTATCAAAAAAGCATTTGCAATATCAATATTCAGCACATAGTTGGTCCATGGGCCCTACTGAAGATATACAGGCATACTTGCACATTCATCCATTTCCTATTTCTATATAGGTGCACTGTCTGATTTTTAACATAGTTGTATAACAATTGCTACATCGTAAGGACAGACCACAAGAGTAACATCAAAATTCAATTGTTGTCACATAGTTTCACAGTTAAAACGTAATCATAATTTTCATGGCGGAAGAATTTCGTGTCCTTATTTGTTCTACATCAGAGCTTCAGAGGTATATGTCATGCACTGCGAGGGTTAACCCAGAGAGCTGCACCTCACCTGCTTTCACTTCTGCTTTCTACACAGTTCTCTGGTCACTGTCACAGAACAATTAATGATGCATAAAATGACCAAAGTCACAGCCAGCTCTGAAGAATCATCATTTTGTGCTTGTTAAATTGTTTTGAGTGTGTTTGGTTTATATGTTTTAGTACTAATCTCTAAAATTAGCTGAAAATACCCTTGTTAGTCCAAGCATTGTTCATGGTGTTGATTTTACAGGTAGCATGGTCAGGTGTGCTTGGATTTCTTTCATTAAAACTCTATCACAGAATAAAAACCAACAATGTTTCTTTACTTTTAGTCCACTTTGTGGTATTCTCCCAATGGGTTTCCTGATATCCTGAGGTTTCCTAGCTGTAGGGAAATAAACAACAGCAGAGAATAGACACTTACATTGATGGTGATGGTGGAGTGCTCGCTGTTTTTTTTTTAGGTTTGAAGATTGACAAATGCTTTTTGCACGTTCACTGCTATGATATGGCTTTTATCCTGTGTGTCTTCACTGATGAATCCTTAATATTGAAGAATCACAAAAGCTACTTCCACATTCATTGCAATGGAATGGTTTTTCTCGAGTGTGTGTTTACGGATGTCTATGTAGGACTGACAAGCGACAAAATCTCTTCCCACATTCATTGCACTGGAATAGTTTTTCCCCAGTGTGTGTTTTCTGGTGCTGCTATAGGTGCGATAATTTATAAAAATTCTTCAGTCATTGACTGCAATGATATGATTTTTCCCCTGTGTGTGTTTGTTGATGATACATTAATCCTGAAGAGAATCTAAAACTACTTCCACATTCACTGCAATGGTATGGTTGTACTCCAGTGTGTGTTTGCTGATGACTCATGAGTTTAGATGATTCCGTAAAATCACTTACACATTCACTGCAATGGCATGATTTTTATCCATTGTATTTTCGTTGATGAACCTTTAATGTTGATGAATCATTAAAACGACTTCCACATTCACTGCACTTGAATGGTTTTGTTGTAGAGATTCTGCGCATACAGAACTATGCACAAGAAAATAGGCCGTTAGTGCAAGATTGGTTGTACTACACTTACACCTAGGAACCCACAATCTCTAGACCGACTAGCTATAGTGTCTCATTAGCTCCCCAGACCTTTTGAAGACACCTAATGCTTAGACAAACCCAGAACACGGAACTCCTGAAATCTCTGAGTCGCGGTAGCAATGAACCCCTCTTGCTCACTCACCCTTGCTTGTCCACACCAAATAATGCATAGTCTATGTAAAGTTTAAAATGTTTATTTTTCAACTAACAAACTCTGAGCGTTGTTCTATAATGCAATAAATGAGCTAGCACCAGCAGAATATTACATAAGATAAAAACAATGATCAAAGTTACAATACCATAAAATAAGAAGGGTGAGATCATTCTGAATGAACAGTGGATATTATGGCTATAGCGCCTAGACCACCCTCCCCTGGTAGGATTATATATATTATATAAAAGAAGATCTCAGGGCCAATTCTGGGGAACCCCTCACCTTAGAACTTAGAAGTAAGGTTCCATCATAGGCTCAGCAAGGCTCTAGTTCGTAGAAGGAAATCTTCCATCTGTCTTGAGGAAGCTGCTGCTTGTTAGTATAATACAAGCATTTCTCAATCGTGCCAAAAAGTGCCTAATGTTATGTCTAGGTAGAATGGATTGACCAGAACTGGAAAGCACAGTGGCTTGTTTTTCAACCTTGTACGCTATGAGCAAACTATAACAATATGACCTCATGTGGGCACAAAGGCGTCTTGTACAGGAGAGACAGAGTGTCGCGCGCAAAAATAAAAAGACACACAGCTAAAATGGTTGCTTACTCAGGCTAACTTTAGAAAAGAATAGCGTGACCCTAGGGGCCACACTACAGTTTTTCTCCAGTGTGTGTGTTCTGATGCAATTTTAGGCTTGATAAGTGACAAAATCTCTTACCACATTCACTGCAATGGTATGGTTTTTCTCCAGTGTGTGTTCGCTGATGAATACTTAATGTTGAAGATTGACTAAAACTTCTTCCACATTCACTGCAATGGTATGGTTTTTCTCCAGTGTGTGTTCGCTGATGAATACTTAATGTTGAAGATTCACTAAAACTTCTTCCACATTCACTGCAATGGTATGGTTTTTCACCGGTGTGTGTTTTCTGATGCTGTTTTAGGTGTGATGATCGACAAAAGCTCTTCACACATTCACTGCACTTATATGGTTTTTCCCCAGTGTGTGTTTTCTGATGCCGTTTTAGGTTTGATAAGTGACAAAATCTCTTCCCACATTCACTGCAATTGTATGGTTTTTCTCCAGTGTGTGTTCGCTGATGAATCCTTAATTTTGAAGATTGACAAAAGCTCTTCACACATTCACTGCACTTGTATGGTTTTACACCTGTGTGTGTTCTCTGATGAAGTTTTAGGTATGCTAATTGACTAAAGCTCTTTCCACATTCATTGCACTGGAATGGTTTTTCTCCAGTGTGTGCTCGCTGATGTCTATGTAGGTCTGATAAGTGACAAAATCTCTTCCTACATTCATTGCACTTGAATGTTTTTTCCCCAGTGTGTGTTTTCTGATGCTGCTTTAGGTGCGATAAATTATAAAAACTCTTCAGACATTCACTGCAATTATATGGTTTTTCCCCTGTGTGTGTTTGTTGATGATACATTAATCCTGAAGAGGAACTAAAACTACTTCCACATTTACTGCAATGATATGGTTTTTCTGCAGTGTGTAATCTCTGATGCCGTTTTAGGTGTGATAATTGACTAAAGCGCTTCAGACATTCACTGCAATGATATGGTTTTTCTCCAGTGTGTGTTCTCTGATGCCGTTTTAGGTTTGATAAATATATAAAGCTCTTCAGACATTCACTGCAAGGATATGGTTTTTCTCCAGTGTGTGTTCTCTGATGCCATTTTAGGTTTGATAAATATATAAAGCTCTTCCCACATTCATTGCACTTGAATGGTTTTTCTCCAGTGTGTGTTTGCTGATGATTCCTTAAGTTTGAAGAATCACTAAAACGACTTCCACATTCACTGCAATGGTATGGTTTTTTTCCAGTGTGTGTTTGCTGATGATGCCTTAAGTTTGAAGAATCACTAAAACGACTTCCACATTCACTGCAATGGTATGGTTGTTCTCCAGTGTGTGTTCTCTGATGCTGTTTTAGGAGTGATAATTGACCAAAGCTCTTCAGACATTCACTGCAAGGATATGGTTTTTCTCCAGTGTGTGTTCTCTGATGACTCATGACTTTAGATAATTCCGTAAAACTACTTCCACCTTCACTGCAATGATATGTTTTTTCCCCTGTGTGTGTTCGCTGCTGCTTTTTTAGGTCCGATAATTGACTAAAGCTCTTCAGACATTCATTGCATTTGTATGGCTTTTCCCCTGTGTGTGTTCCCTGATGCAGCTTTAGGCTTCGTAAATATAATCTGTGTTTTATATAGCAGAACCGCCATTTCTTTTAACATTCAGTTAACTGCTTTTCGCTGGTTGCTGTGGAATGGCCTGAAAGATCCATTCAATACATTTCTAGCACTGAATGGTGGTCTGATATCACTTTAGGAAGCAAAGTTCTGCTGTAACCACCTCATGATCAGAGCTGGTATGGGATATGTTTACACAAGAAGTGGTTGATCAGTGTTGCCTTCATTTTCTAGAGGTCATTTCTTCATCTTGAGGCACGGAGGTGCACAGCTGAGACTCGTAGAACCACCGAATTGCCCTTGACGGTACTTAGAAGATCTGTCCGTTTACGTTCAGGTTCGGCTGTCTCTGTCGGCACTTATGTTTTCCTGAGTACTGGAGCTCAATGTTTCGGACTTTGTTTTTGAAGATTTACAGTATTATCTTCATTATTCCTAAACATTTTGTGCAATCAAGGATTGTTTTCTGTTGGATGTAAAGAGATTTAAATTACTTAAATAGAAAATACCGGAATGTGCATATACAATTTTTAATTGATTGTAAAAGCATCTAATTTATTACTATTGTTGAAACTTATGAAGACATATTTAAGACACATTTAACCATACAGAGATATTTTTCATAAAACTTCCTTTGAATACGCCACATCTTATTTATTTCAGCACAGGTGCTCATGAGTAGCTTAGCAAATTAAGGGTGCTCGCGTAGCACACATATACTAGTTACAGCTTTAGGAAGATGCATATGGTCAAGGTTTTTTTTAAACAAGAACATGTCTTGGAGTAAGAGATGGATCAGGAAGACTCAAGACATCACAGTGGACATCAGGATGTTGTGCCATAGATCAAATCTTATTGTTCATGGAGGTGCCTTGTTTCATTCACTACTAACTACGAACTCTTTTTTCAGGAGGATTCCACTCGCTGTTGTCTTAAGGCCTGATTACTGGGTCCGTTTTGTACGATGATTGTGTTTGGAGCCCTTGTGGCTAAAGGGGCTCTATTTGGTCATTGTAGGCCCATTTCATGTATTGACCCTCTCCCCATATAAAGTCCCTGCCCACTCTAAAATGGCGGCGCCTCTAAGACTCTAGGAAAATAGATATTGACATAGGACTTAGCATGTCCTTCTGATCACCCACGATCCCAGACTCTCGGTAACTCCCTCTATTGTTTGCCGAGCAGAGGTAACCATCTCTCTTTATAATAATGGGATTATCCTCATCCAAGCATCTGAATTACTTGATGACATTTTCCTCACTCACCAAATTCTCTGTGATGAATACGTTTCCTCCCTGACCCAAGCTCATCCTAGCCCTTTAGTCATCCCACGGGTACCTCGTTCTGTATCCTCCCCTCTCCCCAATACTTGCATTGCTTCACCCCTTCTCCTCCTCTCTATCCACCTTCATCAGATTACCCAACAGCATTCATTTACCATTACCCTTGCAGCTTATTTCAACCAAAAAATGTTCGTCATAATAGCCTGAGCCCTCATCACACCCCCAGGGCAGCGACCACTGAAATACACTGACTTAATACTAACACCTTCACCTTATCTCTGTCCCTTACCTCTGAACATTTACTTTATTTATTTATTTTTTTATAAAGTTTTCTATAGCGTGAAAATGACCCACAAGGGTATCAGAGCACTTTACAATATACAGTTACTAAACATTAGATGGTTGAGGTAGTAAATATACATTCAGTATTTGCCTTTAATACAAATATGCCATTTTTAAGTCGGTCTGTGGGAGAAAGGGTTTAAGTTCCCTTAGTATACTCATCTGGTGATTAGCTCCCTTGGTGGCATTAGTGATTTGCGCCTGCATGTTCAGGTGTTTGTCTATGGTTACTCCCAGGGAGTTCGCGGAGTCAATGATGTGCGGAGCAGAGTCAAAGGAAGTTAGATGTTTCAACTATAGGTCTATCTTGGGTGTGTGATTGGGTGGGAAGATGAGGAGAAATTCCGTTTTTGGGTTAAGCAAGAGGTGGTTGCCAGTGAGCCAACTTTGAGTACTCTGTGGAATAGCGTTGAGGGAGAGGAAGTCTTCTGGTGAGGAGATTTTCATATACAGTTGGGTGTCGTCCGCATACAGGTGATATACAATTTTCACTGAGTTCAATGCGTTTGCCAGGGGCTCCATGAGAAGATAAAAAAGAATGGGTGAAAGTGCTGAGCCCCCGCTGTCAGCACTGATGCATCTGTGACACCCTTTCTGGAAAACCCTGACACTTGCTATCTGGGAACCCCCTAACATGACTGATAACATGGCGCCTATCGACTCATCAATCAGTTTATGAGTCCCACACCCCCACTCCTCAATCATGACTCCATCTCTATTCCCCCTCCCCTGGTTCTCCCAACTCAGCTGCTCCCTGACACCATAAACCGGAGCAGTCTCACCTGGCCTCCTGGCCTGCATCACAACCTCCTGTTCCCACATTACTAATGACGCCAACATCACTGAGATCGCTCAGGAGCCTCAACTTAAGGCTGAGGTTCGAAGCCTAATATCCTTCACCTCAAAGCTTGCTAATTGTTTGTGTCCCACCAGGCCAATGGGTTAGAATAGACACTCCCTTTAGCAATTCAATAACAATCATGTGAGACGGATGTCACTCCGCACATCCAATGGAATCTCAGCAATCACAACGTCTCCTCATTTCACCTGGAAGACAATTCCCTACCCCCACTCCTCCACCCGACCCATCAGGATGAAAAATACTCAATCGGACAACAATAGTTACTCCCTCCTCCTTCAGTCGAATCCACACTGAGATCCTAGGCCCAATCCCAGAGCAATTAACAATTCCAACTTCAAGCAAATTCCCATCACTCAGGCTGCCTCCACTGTCACCATACCCCACCTGAAATGTACGCCACAGAATTGCAAATCGGCATCTAAACACGCGGTGGATATTGCTGACCTTATCCTTATTTATGATCTTGACCTTATAGTCCTGACTGAAACTTAGTTAAATGATTCCTCCACACCAACGCTCTACATTCTAGTACCGCCCAGCTCCGACATCATCAGATTAGATAGACCAAATAGACCTGGTGGAGGTAACCCCTGTACTCACTGCAATAATCTCTCTGTGAAGCAAGCACAAAACATTACTCTCATCTCGTGTGAATCTCTAGGCATCGATATCCTGAGTAAAGATAGGCCTCGATACGAAGTGCATGCGTTTTACCACCCTCCAGAAAATAACCTCCCATCCATTGAACACATTATGGAAATCATCACAACTAACTCCGGTGTATACTGCGCTCAAATCTTCATTGGTGACTTCAACCTCTACTGGAATGACCCAAATTACCAATCAGTGATCAGCCTAAAAACCTTCCTAGCTGACCTAAACTTGATCCAAATATGCGAAAGTCCTACAAACAACGGGGAAGCGACCTTGGATATAATTATCTCTAAAGCTAATTCCATTCAACTTGAATGTATCATTCCATGTGACTGGACAGACTACTACTGCATCACTTTGCTCATCACTGAATCGCGATCCTCAAAAAAAGGTTACATAAAAAAAACAGACACTGGAAAAGGAACCCTCGAAACATAAACCTGCATGAAACAAAAACCTGAATGAACTGACATCTATCAGCAATTACATCCTATCCCCTCCCGAGGACATGTCAGATGCCCAGGACCTTACTGATCATTACACTTATTTAATGACAAATATTCTAGACTCTATGGCACCCCTCCAACTAAAAAGAGTATCCACCAAAGACTCCAAGCCTTGGTACAATCGTAGTCTAAACACTGAAAGATGCAATCTAAGATTGTGTGAAGGGTCATGCAGATTCTCCTCCTTTCTCGAACACCTCCAGTACTTGACATATGTAAGCAGCATTAACAACAAGCGCATACATAGCTCAAAAGAAAACTTCTTTAGGAAACTGCTAAACAATGCCAGGAACCGACCTGATAAACAGTTTGAACTTGTTAAATTGCAATCTAACAGGAAAGGCAACCTGCTTTCTGGGTCTAATCTGCAGCCTAACCGCAAAGAACTTGCCGCCTCCTTCCTGGGAAAAACGGAAAAGGGTGAAAGTGACTTAAAGACTTCATTGGCTCTCCCCTGACACTTACACACATCAGCCCCCACCCGCCCGTGTGGCCTGAGCATCATGCACACACCCCCAAAAATATTGCTGTGTGAAGTTCATTCAAATCCTTTGACGAAATGCCATACTACAAATCCTGTCAACACTTGAACCTTCAAAGCACTCAGCAATCCTCTTCCTTCAAATCTCTTCATTGAGATTAAAACCTCTCTTCTCCCACTCTGAATCAAAATAGTAAATGTCTGGGAAGATAACCCCCATTCTTAAAAAACCCACGGCGGACCACACTGATCTAAATAACTTCCGCCCTATCTCTAGCATCCTGACTCTTTCAAAGTTCCTCTAGAAATGTGCCCATACCTAGCAATGCAATCACAGAGAACAATTCCAACTCTTAAACCAATACCCATCTGGATTCCTCCAGGAATACAGCACTGAATCAGCCCTGACTCACATCGTTAACAGCATGTTACAAATGTTTGATGAAAATGGATCCTGGCTTTTAAGCATCCTTGGACTGTCATCAGCATTTGATACGGTCAAACATGACAACCTCCTTGATTTACTGGAAGGCAGGATGGGTCTTACTTCCAAATAGGGATCTTAAGGAAAATCCAACCCTTCCTCCCCTCGATGACTTCAAGTCAGTTGCTCAAGCCCCAGTGATTTCCAGGCTGGACTACGGAAATTAAAGCCTTTGCGGCCTTCCTAGGTCAAAGTTGGCCCCCCTTAGGGCCTCCTTTAACGCAGCTGCAAGGCGTATTACTGTATCTAAATGCAATAACCACATCACGCCTTATTTGTAATCACTCAACCGTCTCCCTTACGAGGCACAAATTAATTGTTAAATTGCTTGCATGCCACACAAAGCCATACACTCCAACACCCGAGGTAGTTTGCACAAAAACTGAGGGTGCCTGGTGGCTCTAGAACCTCATTCTTTCCAGAAGATGGCGAATGCACGAGAACAGCGCACGCTGCTCATAACACAAAGATAAAGTGCGTTCTGCGACTCTCACATGCCCGGCAAGTACACAGCCCCTACACAGCTTTTACAAAGGCCCACATGCTTAGCACTGCTTTTCAAAGACACACAAAATGCCACAGGCACAGCTCAACAATGTAAGATCAAATTAATTCACAAGTGAAAGCCACCAGCAAATGATCCAAAGCATGCCGCAGGCCGCAAGGGCCTTTACTATCTCAGCTGCTTCCTACAGCAGCACAGCTTAATGGCACCAACGTGTTCTTCATTTGAAAAAGGTGCTATGCATGTAGTATTTGTACAGCACAAACCTCACCAAAAAGAAACAGCGCTCCCTATCAGGTCCAAGGCAGGGACAGAGTCAACGAGTGATAGGTGAGGCAGCTGGATTGTGGATTGTTACTGCATTGTGATCGAAGAGCCTGAAACTAGCAGCATGTGTGCTAATTCCTCAGCAGCTTCTCCTCTGTGACAGGTAGAGCGGTGCAGGCCCAGATCAGACAGTAATAATACATTTATAGCTCAGTAGTATTTTGAGATAAAGGACTGGGTAGCAGGACGCTGGCTTCCAATAGCAAAACACTGAACACCCCACCTCAGCCAATCTTTAACGATTGTTTGAAGAACAGAGCAACAGGAAGGTGTGTTAAATGCCGACCATTAACCTTTCACAAGCTGCACTTTTTATCACACAGTAAATTAGCACAATACACGTGGAGCCCTAGGCGCACCAAACCATATACCAATAAAGTGGTATAAGTGTTAAGAAAACTGCTGACAAGTAGAAGTGGAAGGAAAGCAGTTTATTCAATCCTGTCCTCAGGCACCAACTGCTGAGTCTCAACATTCTAAGGTAGGGACATACCATGGGTATGGGAATGAAGGGGAGGGGGAGGAGGAATATACCAAGCGTGTAAACAATACATTGTATGGAAAACATGTATTTAAAGTAACAGATTATAAAAATAAGAACCACGGCTTTACTAGACACAATGCCTAGAGCCTGTAGAAATGCTGGGCCACAATGAACAACCCAAGATAGTGACTCAGGGGTCCAACAGGGGACGCGTGCAGTGTGAGAACACAGCCGCGAATCACCGTTAACTTCAATGGGGAAAGTCGTGTTTGGAAATGTAAAAATTAAGGACACTTGGAAGAGGACTTTGAGCAAACCCCTTTAGACTTAAGGGGTTCTAGGGCCTACATCCATGGGAGCACCGGAGAACTCGTGTTACCTCACCCAGGGAAGCTGAGTACATAGATGTCTTTTGGTGTCAGGACTCATCGTTGATTTCAGTGGGGATCTGCTGCAAAGTGCTGCTGCCGTCGAAGTGGAAAGTGTCCGGGGTGATCCAAGCCTGGATCGAAGATGAGAAGAACCTGAAAGCAGAGAGGACAGAGTCTGGGTCACTAGCCAGTGACCAGGGGCACGATAGGCGAATGTCCACCGTTGTCGGGTGATTTCAGGTTGAGGAGATGAAGCTTGAATCTTCAGCCACGAAGACCAGAGGAGGTGTCGATGACAACCAGGATCTGGAATTGAGCTGTCCCACAAAGGATATTGAGTGCTGCGGTGTCGGTACCCGGATTGGACCCAACAAGCCTTGGCAACTGCAACCCATGCAGGAAGAAGAAAGATGCTTTGGTGTGGACCAGCAAGGTCCGAGGGATTTACCACACAGTGAGGAGTCGGGGCACGTCTGGACAACCAGGGAAGCCCAAGGAAAATCAGAGTTGGCTTCTCAGGGACCCACCAGTTGACGGACCAGGGATCGCAAAGGTACCTCAAGCAGAAACACAAAGGCCCGGGTCACGGAACACTCGTGGAGTGTAGGCTAGCAATCTTGAGTGGAAAAGTTGCTCGGGGTCTGGGCCACAAGTAACCCAATGAACAGCCTCAAGGGACATCGAGAACCTAATGCACTTGCAGATGTGCACTGTGTCCAGTAGCTGCGGTTCCACGGTACTCACAAGGGCTGCAGTTCCCAGCTTTGCTGGGGATGCAGGTTGACCTCGGAGAAGCCTGGAAATCCACTTCCTGGGCTGTAAATACTTCAGAGTCTGGCAGGAGCTTTGGAAAATGCAGACCAACAAATGCTTCATTGGTGCTTGCCAAGCATGGGAGTAACTGTCTTACTCCAAGGGAGATTCTTCAGTCATCTAGTCGTGTAGATCATCGAAGTTCTGGGATTTCCGTAGCAGAGTCTTTTCAGGGATAAGATGAGAAAAGCTAACATATGAGAGAATAGCATAGAAGGTTGTCTTTTTTGTGGGTTACGAGTGCCGAGTGAGCGGGAGGCAGAGAGAGAGGCGGCGGTTACAGCGGGACAGCGTGGTGGTTTGTTAAACCGCAACACCGTAACATCGTAATACCGCTGTGCCGCAGCACTGCACCCGCGAAGTTGTGAAGCCACCTAGGTCCTGGTCTTGGTGCCGCCGGAGGGCCCTGGAGACCCCCTGGAGGCCGCGGGAGAGTTCTAGCGCCCCGGAGCTGAGGCGCTGAGCGGAACCACAGAGTCGAGCAGAGAGGGGGCGTGCCCCGCAGCACCGCAGCCCTGCGTGCGCCGCAGCCCTCCATCCCTGCCGCTCTGTGACTGTGGTAAATTTTAATTACCTATGCGGAATTTATGCGGTAAAATTCAATAAAAATAACTCAGTCAAAATGAAAGGCAGAGACCGTGGCATCTGAGTTTGGAAGGGGTTTTATTCCTTAAAAAGGAATTGGTTCGAACCAGGTTCATTCATATTCCATCACCACGAAGGTTCAGGAAGGGAATTACAATGCTTTATTACAAGTACATCATATATATAGTCAATGCATTACAGTGGTGATGGGTTCAGAAGGCGTAACAGCTGAGAGAAAAAGATAAGCACATGTGTACGTAGAAGAAGGCGTGCATGAGGGCGTACACGGAGGTGTGTGCTAGAAACGTCACATAGAGGTGTCACATGTGGGTGGATCCTTAGTAGAATCCTGCAGAGTCAGCAGAAATACCTGGCAGAGATGCGCGCGCAGCAGTATGACGTGTGAATGACGTGGAACTGGAGGGTGAAGGGGACTTGACATTTAGCCCTACATGTGGCGACAGAAGTCTGGAGTGTCAGAACAACCTAAACCCAAATCATATCTATATCTTGTGTATATCTTGTGTTTAAAGAACTGTATTATCTAGAAGGAAAGGTCTCTCGGGCAGAGGCTATTCTATACTGACTGCTAGTGCGTGCATATGCGACTACGTGTCTACATGAGATGTGAGGGGCCATGGGCCTACCATGGTAACGGAAGCTATGAATTACTTGCATGGAGACAGTGAGGCCGGGCCCTTTGCTCTGCAGCTGGGAAGGATGTTTTTGTAAACTACTAGACAGGAATGTATTTTCGAGGAGCGGAGCAGATAACTTGAAGGTTGAATACAGTCTTGGCAGGCAAGGCAGGCCGAGCTAGGTACCGCTCGCCGCACAGGGAGTAAGTCAAGGGTCAGGAAGCAGCAAGCTGCGGCTGTCAGAGACAGAAGGCAGAAAAAGGCTTGATGGCAGAAATCAGGGCCTAACTCGCCAGAGCGAGTAAAACATGAAAAGTGTACCATATAAAGACGTTGGCAAGGCACACTTAGGAACGGAATATCTGACCCATTGATGGTGGATCTGGAAGAGGACATGTTAACGTTGGACGCAAATGTATTTGCGTCTTCATAGCTGAAAGTGGAGGGAACATACATGTACTTAAAGCACGTACATGGAGCCGGTGGGGTCTACGACAGGGGACACAACTGACCATAAAATTCATATTACCTCATTCCCTCCTTGTCCCCTACGGACCCTTCATGATATATCAATCCTCATTAATCTATCAATCTGTTCATGTAACATCATTTGCTCTTCTTTCTTCTTATGGCGTTTTGAATGAGGACTTGAATGAGGAATACATGATGTGGCACACAAGCCGCAAATCGCTGGCCCACATTGCAAACATAGGCAGCAACTGAATACTATGAGAAGGGCAATACCTAGGAAGGATAGGACTTTCCATCCCCAGGCTGACAACGTGGTCCAGAACCAACCAGACCAAGTCCAGGTGCCTGGATCCTGGTGTATCATACTTGCAATCTTGTGAAGACGGGTAATGGCTCTATATACTGATGGCGCGTTTTCTGGAATGAAAACACAGCAGCTCGACCCGATGACTCTACAGGCTCCGCCCCTATCGGCCAGAATGACGTCAAGGACGAGACGGTTTTGAAGAACAACAATCCGTATAGCAGACTGCTCCTCTGTTAAGTTACTTAGGGCGGAAGTAGCTTCGTTCACTACTGCTTCGAGGGTTCTGGTTAATTTTCGTATCAGTTTACTATTGGAGACGGTACCTAAGTAGGGAAAGAAACCTTTATTGAAGTCTGTGTATTGCTCCCATGCCGTTTCAGTATAGTCGACAATCGGGAGATCTCTCTGTGGTCTATTATGTACTAGATGGGTGTCCCTATGATAATCAGGAGGGGCTAGGAAAACAGGTGGCAGAAGGAATGCAATGTAACAGGTGCCATCCCAATCTAGAGGTAAGCGTACATATGCGGTATGACCACAGACAAAGTAGGAATGACGTGAAGCTTTGAATGTGGACTTGCCCTTATCACTGAATTCGATCACAGTAAAGCATTTACTATGACCCAGGCGTACTGAACCATTCTTTCTGACACATAATTCACCTTTAACTGGTAGTACGGACATTGCAGGTAAGACTGGTTCAGATTCGGATTCAACATTCAGAATCATGAGGTTAAGTGTAAAGTTACCTAATCCATATACTTCGTTTTCTAGATCAGTCCCTATCCTTTTAGGAAGACCCTCCTTGTCAGGGAAGCATACTCTATGCAAAACTGTGTTCAGAATTCCCCACACCCAGTTGCCCTGATAAACTACAGAATCAGAATCTAAGGAATTAATTAAACTAAACCATGCCCCACAGGAACCATTGTGTGTGAACGGGTACGGGAAGAGGGGTAGGACTCCCTTGTATTTCTGATAGGGAGGGAGTCGACCACATATCCAACAATTGGTGGCATTGCTGGTCTGATGGGAATGATGTAACATACTAATGAATGTGTTGTTACGCAGCGCAAGTCGGTAAGAAAGTTCATGAGGGGGTAGTTCACTGAAAGAGTGCTCAATAGTGACATTTGAAGAAGGTGCACGCTTGAAAATAGGGTAGTATTCATGCAACAATATACTTGCAGCAATAATCAAAAGACTCAGAAAAAACATAATCAATAGAGTCACAATGCAGTGGCTGCGAAGAGATTTACAATATTCACGTTTCTTGAGCTGTTTCTGTCTATCTCTCTCTCTCTTTGGGTCTAACGGGTACATGTCAGAATCAGGTTTAACCGATTCACCTAGGGGAGGACTTAAACAATTAAACTGTCTGACTTGCTAGACCTTAGTTTGGATTTATACTCCTCGGACGGAGTTTTCTCTATCAGAGGAAGTTTAGAGTCACTGAAATCTGGGCAGTCCTTAGAGGGGGAGGGCTGAGAGTCTGTAGCTGGAAGCAGTCCATGAAATAACTTGATATGGCTGGAGTGGAGCCACCCTTTGCGGCCCTCGACTTTGATTGCAGTCCTCGTGGTCAGCAGGACAAGTTTCGGCCCCTGCCAACGGGGCTCCAGCGGACTCCTCCGATCAAAGTTCCTGACGAGAATAAGGTCTCCCGGAACGATCCCATGTGGCTTTACATCGGTGTTGTCGGGAAAGGCTGCAGCTACCTGTGAAGGACAAGATTGTAGTGCAGACATCAAGGAGGCAAGGTAATCTGTCAGCATATTACAGTCTACATCGGTAATTTTTCTCGGCAAAGGCGTCCCCCACATATTCGGTGGCCTACCAAAGACCACCTCGTACGGGGATAGCCCTGTTCTGGAATGTGCGACCATTCTCATATAGAAGAGTGCGACTGGCAAGGCTACTATCCAGTCGACTCCTTTCTCTCTACAGATTTTGGCAAGACGAATTTTCAGAGTCTGATTATGGCGTTCCACGAGGCCTGCTGCCTCGGGATGTCGGACACAGTGAAACTTCCATTGATAGCCGAGCAGGAGTGATACCTGTTTCATTAACTCGGACGAGAATGGCTGTCCATTATCTGAGTACACGACACGGGGCAAACCGTACCGTGGGAAAAATTCACGTACCAGCTGCTTGGCAGTGGTCGGAGCAGTGTAATCTGGGACTGGATATGCTTCTGTCCAACGGGAAAGTGCACATACAACTACGAGGACATATTTGAATCCTCGACAACGTTCCATCTGGATATAATCCATCTGGAGGACTTCAAAAGGGTGATCGGGAGGATGGAATCCACCTTGCTCTACGGGAATGCTTTTACCTGGGTTGAACTGACAACAAATCATGCAAGTACGCACTTTCTGTTTGGCTGCTGCTCGTAAATGTTTATTGAACCAGATGTTTTGAATACTGTCTAACATGGCTTTCTCTCCTAAATGTGCAGGACTATGTACTGTGTTAATGATTACTTGGACCATAGAGTCGGGGAGAAACCATGTAGATTTTCCCTTCGTCATCCATCCTTGGTCTGTCTGGATCCCTCCTAGTTCAGTCCATTTCTTGATTTCGTCTGGTGTAGCATGTGTCTGTATATCAATTACATCTAGGGCGGGATCCTTAACTGTCATGCAACGTGTCGGTGTCTGTACTATTGCCTTTGTCAGATCAGTTGTGTGAGTCTGAGCTGTATGCTTGGCTGTTCGGTCTGCCAGGTCGTTACCCTGAGAAGTTGTATCTGTAACCTTTGTATGTGCCTTGCACTTCATAATGGATATCGCTGTAGGCAGATGTATTGCATCTAACAGAGTTTGAATGAGGGAACCGTGCTGTATTTTGGCTCCGTGAGAGGTCAGAAAACCTCTCTCTCGCCAGAGTACACCGAAGTCGTGTACGACTCCGAATGCATAACGTGAATCTGTGTATATGTTAACTCTCTTGTTCTTTGCTTGGATACAGGCTTGGGTCAGAGCAATGAGCTCTGCTGCTTGAGCTGAAAGGGTGTCTATACAATTTGTTTCTATGACTTCAGTTTCTGTCGTGACTGCGTAAGCTGCCACTAATTCTCCTGTACTTGTTCTCATACATGAACCATCCACATAAAGTGTCAGGTCTGGATCTGGTAATGGCGTATCTGTCAAGTCTTGTCTGGGTTTCGTCGTAATAGTAATAACTTCAATACAATCATGTGCCAATGGGTCTGTCTCATTTAATGGCAAAAGTGTAGCAGGGTTCAATGTGTTGCAACGTCTAATTTCTATGTGTGGCTGAAACAATGTCAATTCATAACCTGTCAGTCGTGCTATAGTCAAGTGTTGAGTCTGTGTTCGGTTTAAAAGAACTTCCACGGAGTGTGGAACTTGTACTGTCAATTGGTGTCCTAACACTATGGAATCACTTTGTCTGATTGCTAGAGCTGTTGCTGCTACTGATTTCAAGCATGCAGGCAAAGCCTGGGCTACTGGATCCAATGTACTAGAAAAATAGGCACACGGTTTGTGTGAACCTGCTTGATCCTGAGTGAGTACTGACAATGCAGTACCTTCACGTTCTGTAACAAAAAGCGTAAAAGGCTTACTATAACATGGTGTCGCTAAAACTGGTGCTTGGCATAAGGCTTTCTTTAAGTCGTTAAAAGCTTGTGTGTGTTCCTGAGTCCAAGGGAGGACAGTCGATGTCGCTGCCTCCTGGGTTGTCAACTGTATGAGTGGTTTCGCTAGAAATGCATACTGAGGGATCCATTGTCTACAGTAAGAAGTGAGGCCTATAAAGGCTCGTACCTCCTTTTGTGTCTTGGGCTGTGACATATTTACAATTAACTGAATGCGGTCAGGTGTTAGCTGTCTCCCCCATTTGGTCAGCAAGTGCCCAAGGTATACCATTTGCTGAACACAGAATTGTAACTTCGAAGGGGACACCTTGTGTCCCTTGTCAGCCAGGAAATGCAGAACCGTCAGTGACGCATGCTCACATTCAGGTTCGCTGCGGGCGGTGATCAATAGATCATCGACATACTGTAACAGAGCAGTGTTGTTAGGCATATGTATACTGTCTAGTTGTCTTTTTAGTGCTTGACTATAGATGCTGGGGCTTTCTGTGAATCCTTGAGGTGCGCGTGCAAATTTGAAGCTTCGTCCATTTAAACAGAATCCGAAAAAGTATTGGCTTTCCGGGTCAATGGGGACACTAAAGAAGGCGTTCTTCAGGTCAGTTACAGTAAAGAACGCTGCTTCGGAATCAATGGCAGTCAATAGAGACGAGATATCGGGAACCACGGGGTATTGTGGCACAACGCATTTATTCAATTCGCGCAAATCGATAACTAATCGATAGACAGGAGGTGCATCTGGTTTAGTACGTTTAAGAATTGGAATGATGGGGGAATTACATACATTGGAGTCGGTTTCTACAACCACTCCTTGTGCAATGAGCTCGTCAATGATTTTCAGTAAAGCCGCTACAGCATCTGGAGGTAATTTGTATTGTCGAATTCGTGGCAAGACTACTCCTGGTCTGAGTGTGACTCGATATGGTGTAATGTGCATACATCCTACATCAGTGGGGCCTTGTGCCCACAAATGTGCAGGAACATTCCGTAACCTGGGATCAATGTCTCTCAACACATAGTGACCTTTAAAGTCACGTAAAAACAGTCTTACTCCTTCCAGAGAACAGCAAATGACAGCTCCTAGAGCTTTCAATGTCTTTATACCTAACAAGTTTTCTGGACATGATTTCGTTAGTAATAGATCTTTGGTACGTGTCAATGGTCCAACTGCAAGTGGAAGTGGTTGTGATACTTCATTAATAATAGGCTTTCCTGAAAATCCAAGGGAAACATTCTGTGAGCCTGAGAGGGGTGCCCCTGGAACCTCGTCGTGACTTATAGTTGTCCTGCTTGCCCCTGTATCAATCAGAAACTTTCGGTCTTTCCCTAATACTTGACTGTGTACATAAGGGCCTTCTTGATCTACAGGAATCTCAATGAGAGGCAAGCCAACTTCCCTCTCTAGGCTGTTTCATGTGTATCGCTGATAATCGGGGTAATCCGTCTGTGCATACTGGTACATCTGCTGTGTTGCATGTTGTGTTGAGGCAATGGGTTGTGGCTGTGGTACCGCTACTGTCTGTTGTGAGGCTTGCATAGGCTGGATATTCTGTGGTACTTGTTGTTGGACCTGGTCCTGTCTAGGAGGACGCGGTCTCTCTTTAGTTTTACCTGTAGCTATATTATGTTTCAAAACTACACAATCGTTTATATAGTGACCTGGCTGTTTACAATAATTGCATGTCCCTTTAACAGAAGCTGCTGAATTATTGGACTGTGTCATACCCTTTTTCTGACCGTCAGCTGGAACTGACTGAGCAACTAACATTTTCATTTTCGTGTCTTTCATACGTCTTTGTTCGTGATCATGTTCTTCTCTAATTCTGTTCTGGTGCTACTGTAACATTTGTAACATTTGTGAAGGCGTATTTGCTTGCCATGTGCTCTCGACTTTCAGAACACGATTCTTAACCTGGGGCAGAGAATTTTCGACCAGTTTAGATACAAAAAGATGTGGATATGATTCGCTACTTGGTTTCAGGCCACTATTAATAACAAAACATTTCTCAAATCGGCAATAAAAATCACTAGTGTCTTCATCGGGTTTCTGTTTGCAGGCTGAGATTGCATCCCAGTCCTCTTTTTCGTTGCTAACAAACGTGGCAATACTTGTACTAACAATCCTGGTAATGCTTTAGTTTTGTCCCCGAGCCCTAGGCCTGGGGTTCTTGTATTTTCTTCGTTCTCTAATGCAGCCCAATCTATCTTTGCCTCTCCCACCTCCCATTCTTTTTCCTTGAGTTTCTCGTAAATACCAGCAGGCAATAATACTTTCAATATTTTCATGATGTCGGGATAGGTGTAATCACCCATGAGTAACATGTCTTTTATTTCACGGTGGAAACCTGCTGGATCTTTGTCATGACTGGGCACTAATTTCTTCATTTCCAACAGTTCCATTTTTGTTATGGGTGTGTACACAAACACACGTCTAAAGGTATTATCATCATTCTTGACTGGATGTACTTCTCGCAAGGGATTCTGTCTGTCCATGTAATACATTTTTCTTTCTGGAGGTGGAGCTGGATCAAACTGTGGACACAAGAAGGCACTATATCTGTGCCGATGTTCTAGAATTATTTTAATTAAGTCGGTACCTAGACCTCTCCATCTATTCATGAGTAGCTCTATTAAAATATCAGGTAGGGGGCCTGGATCAGAATGTTGGCTTTTATACAATATAAGAAGATGCTGAATCATGTATATTCCAGCTAATTTCTGTTCGTCTGGAGAAAGATTTAAAAAGGTTTGTGCTAATGCGTCATCATTATATTTATCAGAACTGTCAGCCCATTGTACTGCTGACCTGGCTAATTCTTGTTCATCCATAGAATTGAGTACATGGTACCCCATTCGTTCTTGAAGTATTTTATCGGTAGCCTGAAATAGGTGTTCAGGCGTCTTTGGATTTGACATGGCAGCTTGAAAGAGTCTCTTGCTTTCTGGACGTACCGGACGCATTGAACTAATAAAGGGTCTTCCCTTACCTACATATGCTATCATTTCTCTAGCTGGTAATTGTAATTGCCCTGTAGTCGTTTCTGGTTGTTCTTCCTCCTCCTCCGAGCATTCACTTTTGTCTGCATCTATTTCTCTTTCAGGCTGTCTCCTTTCATGTATTTGTTCTACTGTTTTTCGGATTCTTCGGTACATGTTTTCTATACTATTCTGTTTATCGTGTTTTCCGTCTGCTATATTCTGACCCCATTTATTAAGTGCCTTCATTTCATCCTGGTCTACACCAAGCCTGTCTTGGTTTCTTATCAAGCAGTTTATGAAAAAAACGTAATATCATTTTCTGAGTATCAACTTTCTGGTATGCCATGGCATCGCCAATACTTTCAGGACCTTCCCCTGTTTGGACAAAACGATATATTCTGTCTAGATGATCAATCATTCCTGGTAATATCATTAAATAGTTTGCAACTCGTCGTAGACGTACTGATGATAGCATCATTCTGTCTATCAATCAATATAGGCTAGCTAGTTTAAGGGAAATATTTAGGAGACTCAGGTACGTCAGCAGTATCAATGAGGAAAAAACACTGTTTTCCTTTGAAAGCCCTCATCATCGGGCCCACCACAGTGGCACCGAATGTGCCCCGGGTGTGCTTCAACGCCAGGTGACTGCGGAGCTGGTATATTGCTGAGTGTGCAGTGAAGGGGTGTGAAGGTGAAAACTTAAAATGCTATCCAGGAGGTCCCAGCACCCGAGGGTTTAGCAATATTTAATGAACTGGGCCTCTGTTAGCAGGTTAAAAAGGCAAGAGGACGTTTAAGGGAGAGTTACAATGACCTCCAGCGTCCAGTGTGGTCTACATGTTTCAGCCAGTGCCTTTTATTCTAAGCTGGCTTTCCTCAGGACCAAAGAGAAATGTGAAAGGTGCAAAATTATAATAAACTATATTTTAAGTGAGTGTTGTTTTTTCTTTCTATGTGTTGCGCACGCTAAGGCGCTGTAACTGTTAGAGGGGGATTCCCTCAAGCTTTTTCTGTTATTTCATAGTAAAAAGCCTCATGGGTCGCCTGGCAGAGAAAGAGAGAGTAGTTCGGTCTGGTTCCTCCTGGGACCTATTCGTCCATCCGCGGCGCCCGAAATGCAGTGAATGGGCCCATTCACTGCATTTCGGGCGCCGCGGATGGACGAATAGGTCCCAGGAGGAACCAGACCGAACTACTCGGTCTCTTTCTCTGCCAGGCGACCCATGAGGCTTTTTACTATGAAATAACAGAAAAAGCTTGAGGGAATCCCCCTCTAACAGTTACAGCGCCTTAGCGTGCGCAACACATAGAAAGAAAAAACAACACTCACTTAAAATATAGTTTATTATAATTTTGCACCTTTCACATTTCTCTTTGGTCCCGAGGAAAGCCAGCTTAGAATAAAAGGCACTGGCTGAAACATGTAGACCACACTGGACGCTGGAGGTCATTGTAACTCTCCCTTAAACGTCCTCTTGCCTTTTTAACCTGCTAACAGAGGCCCAGTTCATTAAATATTGCTAAACCCTCGGGTGCTGGGACCTCCTGGATAGCATTTTAAGTTTTCACCTTCACACCCCTTCACTGCACACTCAGCAATATACCAGCTCCGCAGTCACCTGGCGTTGAAGCACACCCGGGGCACATTCGGTGCCACTGTGGTGGGCCCGATGATGAAGCATGCCACCGACTAGGTCGGTGGGTGAGGGCTTTCAAAGGAAAACAGTGTTTTTTCCTCATTGATACTGCTGACGTACCTGAGTCTCCTAAATATTTCCCTTAAACTAGCTAGCCTATATTGATTGATATATATAATACTGGGGATACAGGTTAGCTTATCTAGTCCTCTCTCTCTTGTTGATCTGTATAGCATCATTCTGTCGTCTTTACCGGGTACTGGATCATATCTACAATCTGAAAGAGGCTCTTTAAGTATGTCGTAATTCGCTGATTGAGGTGTACGTTGCTGTGATAAATCCCTATAAGTCAACCGATGTGCTTGTGGCGGGGTCTGAAAACCTCCTGTCGCACCTCCTGAGGTGCCAGGTCCAAAAGGATTTGTTGGGTGCATAGTAGGGAGAATGGGAGCGGGAAGGGGTGGAGGAATCGGCGGAGGATGTGGAACGGGAGGAAGAGTTTGATGTTGCGGAGGTGGCGGTAGATTATCTCGGGGTGGAGTGCCATCAACAGGTGGTGTGCGTGGCGGCGGAACATTAACATATTCAGGAGCTACATCGTCTAAATAGGAAGAGAGGAAAATGTCCTTTGTGGCCTTGTGACGTACTTTAGTCGGGACCAATGGAGGGGGCAGATTCTTCGGTATCTCCGGGGTGGCCTTAGGTAAACCCTCGGCCAGAAGAGGATACATACCATTCATGAGAGCGTTTCGTTGTCTGTCTACTTGTTCTGTTTTTACTCTTATCCCCTCTTCAACTAATGCATTTTCTCGGGCTTTGTCTGAATCCTCTCTACTTTTCTCTGCTTTTCTGAGTGCTTTTTCTGTGCGTCTATGCGATTCTTTACGCCATAAATCAATGGCATCTTTCTGTGACTGTCTGGCTTTCTTTTTCCATAATGCTTCTTCTACTCTCATGATGCACTCGGCATCCCATGTCCCTGCAGAGGGCCATCTTTGATTCTCTGCTAGTTCTTGAGTGTAATCCACCCACAAATCAAGATATAATACAGCGTCTAGGCCATGTTTATGGTACATAAAGTACCCTGGAGTGTCCCTGGGTGGAATGGGAACAGCTTCCTCTAGTATCCCTTTTCTAGTTCCTATCTGTCTTAGCTTAGAAAATAGCGGCATGTCTCCGCCGTACTACTTGGTACTTGATACTTACTTGGATTTGAACACAATTAATACAATTAATACAATGAACACAGTAATGTAGATCGAACAATCCTTCATACCACGACATTTAAAACACATTTAAAACATTTTTAAAACGAACAATAATAACTAGGATAAAACTAACTACCTGCATACTCGATATACTGCTAAACAGTACAGATACACTGCTAAACAGTGCAGACCGGGTCTGTGTACCCAAACCCGTCTTGACCGGCACAAATTAATGCGCACGTCTAGATGCGTCCCCAGCAACGGTACTCACCGGGAAGCACGGAACAGAAGGCCTCGGAAACTCGATACTGGACTGGACTCTGGACTCGACTGGACTGGACTCGTGACGTAGGTACTTCGGAACTTCGGAAACTGGTGGGCCTCCAAATACCTCGGCTCTGCTCTCTCAGCTAGGCTCTGGTCGGGATCCTCCGCACTCCTCACCGCCTCGTCTGGGTGTCGATCGCAGCCTCAGTCACCTCCGTTGGCCTGAGGGAGATACAGGAAGTCCTGCGGGTACGCGTAGTTGTCCGTCAGCGCTGTGGCAGGGGACCGGGCCTGCAACGCACCTCCGGCGCGTGGGGTGGGGGAGGGGTCCCTATTCGGGCGCCAATTATGTGGTAAATTTTAATTACCTATGCGGAATTTATGCGGTAAAATTCAATAAAAATAACTCAGTCAAAATGAAAGGCAGAGACCGTGGCATCTGAGTTTGGAAGGGGTTTTATTCCTTAAAAAGGAATTGGTTCGAACCAGGTTCATTCATATTCCATCACCACGAAGGTTCAGGAAGGGAATTACAATGCTTTATTACAAGTACATCATATATATAGTCAATGCATTACAGTGGTGATGGGTTCAGAAGGCGTAACAGCTGAGAGAAAAAGATAAGCACATGTGTACGTAGAAGAAGGCGTGCATGAGGGCGTACACGGAGGTGTGTGCTAGAAACGTCACATAGAGGTGTCACATGTGGGTGGATCCTTAGTAGAATCCTGCAGAGTCAGCAGAAATACCTGGCAGAGATGCGCGCGCAGCAGTATGACGTGTGAATGACGTGGAACTGGAGGGTGAAGGGGACTTGACATTTAGCCCTACATGTGGCGACAGAAGTCTGGAGTGTCAGAACAACCTAAACCCAAATCATATCTATATCTTGTGTATATCTTGTGTTTAAAGAACTGTATTATCTAGAAGGAAAGGTCTCTCGGGCAGAGGCTATTCTATACTGACTGCTAGTGCGTGCATATGCGACTACGTGTCTACATGAGATGTGAGGGGCCATGGGCCTACCATGGTAACGGAAGCTATGAATTACTTGCATGGAGACAGTGAGGCCGGGCCCTTTGCTCTGCAGCTGGGAAGGATGTTTTCGTAAACTACTAGACAGGAATGTATTTTCGAGGAGCGGAGCAGATAACTTGAAGGTTGAATACAGTCTTGGCAGGCAAGGCAGGCCGAGCTAGGTACCGCTCGCCGCGCAGGGAGTAAGTCAAGGGTCAGGAAGCAGCAAGCTGCGGCTGTCAGAGACAGAAGGCAGAAAAAGGCTTGATGGCAGAAATCAGGGCCTAACTCGCCAGACCGAGTAAAACATGAAAAGTGTGCCATATAAAGACGTTGGCAAGGCACACTTAGGAACGGAATATCTGACCTATTGATGGTGGATCTGGAAGAGGACATGTTAACGTTGGACGCAAATGTATTTGCGTCTTCATAGCTGAAAGTGGAGGGAACATACATGTACTTAAAGCACGTACATGGAGCCGGTGGGGTCTACGATAGGGGACACAACTGACCATAAAATTCATATTACCTCACAGAGGCTGCAGACAGCGCAGATAGAGACCAAGGCGCCCACCGCTTTCTTCACCAGTGCTGGACTGAGCACCGAAGCCCCGACGGTCTGAGTCCAGCAGCCACAGACAGCACAGGCCGTGCAGGTAGCGAGCGGGCAGTGAGTAAGACGTCCGGCCTGCACCCACCCCACCCTCCTCACTCCCCACCATGGTGAGATAACCGGACCTTAGTGCAAGCGCTGGGGCTGTGGATTTGAGTAGAGCGGGTGTGCGCGCCAAACAACGCCAAACAGCTGACTGAGTCCCGACCTGCCCCACAGCCAAGGAATAAGGCCCCCTGCCAGCCCTCCCTCACCAGAGGATAAGGAACAACCGAGTAGTTGCAGAGCAGTGCCAGACCGAGATCAGAGAGAGCAACCCTGCCCACCTGTAAGGCATAAGGTGTGCGACACAAGAGACCTGGCAACCAACACCCAGAGAGGCAGGCAGCCCTCAACCATCTTCAACCGTCAACCGTTTTTAGCAATCCACCCACCAAAATAAAGAGCCCTCAAACCCTAAAGAGAAAGAAAGAAAGAAAAAGGTACTCCACCACAAGGCACAAAGTACCCAAAGCTGCCCCAAACGTTGTGCCTAAACTGCTTAAAACTGCTTGACTGCTTAAAATTCTGTCAGCAACCTACAACAGTCCAACTGTTTAAAATTCAATCAGCAGCTACCAACAACCAATCCAAAAGCTGACGGCATCAGCATCATTGGCATCAGCACCACCGCCAAAAAACTGCCAACCCATCGCCAACTCGGGAGAGGGCAACGCTGAAAACTCATACCAACACCCAGGAAAACTATTAGAAAAAAGAAAACAGTAAAGTAACACAAAAAGACGAATTACCCGAAACCTTCCTAGTATCCCAACCCAACCCATCGCACAAGGAACCTAGCCGACAATGAGGTCCGGCATGGTGAGGCGAGTCACAACTTCCACTACCAACACCAGGAAAAAGAAAATAAAGAATTCTAAGGTTCTAAGCGAGCCGTTTGAGAACAATACCCAAACCCTGATCACTTCGACAACTCTGACTGGACGGGAGAATGTCTCTCACACGCCCACCGCCGCCAACCCAGGAACGCCAGACACCCTGCTAGTAGATCTAGCTCAAGACTCAAGAGAGGTAGGAAAAGGGACCACTTGGAAACAACCTGCGCCCAAGGCGAAAAAATCATTTCAACCTAAAATTTACTCCAAATTTTCCTTCATCAACTTCCATTCAACAACGTTAAAGATCTGGTAAATAAGTCTACAAAGCTTGTCTCTATTGAAAACGATAAAGAATGCCTAAATAAGCGGGCCCACAGCTGGTTTGTGATACAAAGCTACCCAAAATGCTCACCACAACTGTATCTCGGTACCAGCTTTTCAGGGCCACTAAAAGAATACTTCTTGGCACTGAGGATGGGGATTTTACCTGCTAAACCCCACATGCCCCCCTGGAAACGTACATTTTAATCTACACTATGCAGATTATGCGGCGAATCCAACAAAAATATGCTGCACCTCCTATGCATATGCAAGTCCCTAGACCGGGAGAGGAGAAGGATGTTAAAACCACATTTAAATGAAATGCATATCCGGTCATGCAGTCAGGCAGTGAAGGCATGCTTCAGCGGGGCCAACGTTAAATTAACCTGCAGTTTTGCCCGTTTCATGAAAACCGCCCAAAGAAAACCTTTTGCCGCAGCTTGAGCACAATCGCACACGCCCAAGCCCTTTTGTCTGGTAACTCTCCCTGACCCCCCCCCATGCTTTGACTCTAAGTCCAGTCGTTCAAGACATCACAATAGAACATTAGATTTACGGACACTGGCGTCGCCCCCAGCCCGGGACTCACCCGCAGCCCTTATCCAAACTTCACACCCCTACCGCAAATATATTGTATGTATTTTAAACCAGTTAACTGTTTGATTTTATAAACATATCCTCAACGCTTTTAAGGAAATATAAAATTATGCTATATATGTACTCATTTATAAATTTTAAACTAATGTGTGGACTGCTAAGATTTCAATTAATCAATGCAATAAAGATTGAATTGTAGCAGAGTTTCATCCATGTGTAATCTAAAGTCCTGTAGTCATGGGTTCCTTTCTTATACCCAAGGAAGGGATTGGACTAACTCTGGGGACCCACCTATGGGAGGGTTTAGAAAGAGGGGTGGCTATACCCATTTCATGTGTCCTGTTTCACGTCAGAGCACGGGCTGGTAGCCCCTGCAACTGGTTTGAACTGGGCTATGCACAGGGACCCCAAATGTGCCCCCAGTGCAGACTTCAAAGCACTCTCAGAGTGCTCCCACCCAGCCCCAATCCACTAAGGCCTGTCTGGGAGGTGGTTACACCTCCCTGTGACAGGAAACCTATTGACCAGGCCTTGCCTGCCAGAGTTTTGTCCAGCAGCAGGAGGCCAGACACCTGTCTGTGGCTGCAACATCCATTTTGTGATGCCAGGGCTCTTTAAAACTGGTACTGGGTATACCGGTATGTACATGTCTCTCCCTCTAGAAGGGTGGAATTCTAACCCCGCTGCCAGAACTGGAGGGGAGTAGGATTCCAAAGTGTTTGACACCAAACACGACATGTTTCCGTGCAGCCATTCCAAAGTTAGCATTTACCGCAAGGTTATAATGCACTTAAGAGTATATTGTTGTATGGTGATTTAGATTCCGAATGAATTTTCCCGATTCATGCCCTTATATAGGTACAGTTTACGTTGCCCTTATAAAGGCATAGAAATCAAGCCCTTATTTAGGCATAGCCCTGGCTACACAAATACGGGCATGGCTACTTCCATCCATTCACCAAACGTCACAACGATTTCTTGGAAAACAAGCTTAAGCTGTTAGGGACTTCCCCTTGCTCGAATATTGATTTCTCCAAGAACTCAGTTACTTTACAATGAACAACTATTCCCTAGGGGTTCATTCATGACATTCATATGCCTGATTTTTTCATCAACTATGGCAATCCTAAACACCTTCAAAGTATAAATATACCTTCACTTGCTACAGCAAAGTACGGTGGTTCGGTGCAGTTCGACGGCCTACTTGCCTGGCGCAAGTCGCTACAGCAAGTGCCGAAGGAAGCCGACTCTCCTGCTGACGAACTGATGAGGAAGCTGCCCTCCTCCGCCGAAATATCCAGCTCCAGGGTTTCTGACTCCCCTTGCGGGTGTTGGGAAATCAAGTCCCGAGACAGGGATACCAGACCTTCTTCATTCAGAGGTATGGAACTGATTAGAACCTAGAGAAACCTTTGGTAGATTTTTGGCAAAACTAAACCTATGCTAAAGACCATACTTTCTTCTTCCCTCGTATTAGACTTAGGTTAGGTACATTGGGGTAAGCGTATTTTAGAAGCACTTGTTGAGTATTTTAGCCTGTGTTATTTATGTATGTATTTTTATATGGCTTAGAAACCATACAATGCTCTTACAGTATTATTTCATATTACTGTTTATGCTATATGCATTATACTTAGCAGTCTGCCTAACGATTGTAGCAGTTCACCTCTCTTGCATGAGAAAGAAGACTGTTCAATAAACCCTTTTTTATTGAAACGCCCATCTCTCTATTTCTATGCACTCTCTGAAGAAACAAAGCATGCACAATTGACTGAGTGAAATACTTATCTATTGTTTCCATGACTCTGAAGATACGTATTTATCTTGGGGAAACAAAGTTGTCATTTTTAAGCGGTGGTCAGAAACGAGTTCCTTCGTGCAAATTTGAGAAAGTTTCTAGTGACCTCTAAGCTAGCAGGCAATCACAATTAAGTTTAGTATATTCGATAGAGACCTACTGACCTAAGTCCTACGTCATATCTTTAGGATATATTATTCCAATGTGCAGAGCCTATTGGGAATATAGGAACTACACTACATGGCACCCAACGTTTGGTAAGGCACTAATTTAAAACTAGATACTAAAGTAACTCAGTTCTGCTTTATCCAATAGACGTCTGGAGTGGGTAAAGGGATAAAATATCCGCCATAGCTGAGTAGGACGAGAAATCCTATGTATTAGCTTTTTGGTTTATTCAACGTTGAAGGATAAAGTGTTCCAAATATTATGCACCTTATCTTTGTTTCCTTGAAACTTGCTCTGCAAACTTTCATTAACAATGTCGAATAACGGCAACAACACCGAAAATAGTGGAGCTGTGGCCGATCCAGTCGTTGCAGCTTTCAACATAACAGGTTTCAAAGAAACCGACGCCGATGCTATATGCATACCTCTAAATTTAGGGAAAGCCATCACTATAAAACTTATAAAAAATGGCCGATCAGCAAGAAGTGTTAATGATAATGGTAATGTTAAAAGTGTTTTTTAAAGCGCTCGTTCACCAATTGACTTCATGGCACTGGATCTAGGAGGTGCTAGTGCTGAATCGATAACAGTTATTCGTAGGCCTGGGTGTACAGCCAGGTTTTGAGAGATTTTCTACATTTCAGTAACTCAGAACTAGACATAATTTCCAAGGGGATGGAATTCCACAATCTGGGCGCTAACGTTGCAAACCTACTTCCCCCTTGTTGCTTCAGCTTGAAGGTAGGGATTGCCAATAGTTGGAGGTGAGCCGAGCAAAGGTTACGTGAGAGGGTGTACCGTGCGATCAGGCTGTCTATGAATCCAGGACCCTTGCCTTGCAGGGACTTAAACACAAGACAACCAACCTTGAAGGCGCAACGTTGAGGAATGGGATGCCAATGCAGCTTCCTAAGAAGGGCGGAGGCATGATGCCACTTAGGTTGATGATAAATCAGTCTGGCTGCTTGGTTCTGGACCATCTGTAACCGTTTTGTGAGGCCAAGTGGTAGGCCCATGTAAATAGCATTAGAGTAATCCAGGCGGGAAAGAACCATGGCTATCACAACCTGTGTCAGAGCCGCTTGGTTAAATAACCTGCTTATTTTCCTACGCAGCTGAAAAAAGCAGGAAGAAATCACTGAGCCCACGTGGGTTTTCAGGGATAGATTGTTAGTTATTGTAACACCAAGGCTCTTGGCCGAAGCAGGGGTGGTAGGAGAGGGTCCTAATTCTGTTGGCCAATAGTATGGGCCCCATAAAATTCTGTCTCCCACCTGTCAAGACTAGTTAAGTCTTCCCTGTATTTAATTTTAGATGATACCAATCCATCCAGTGAGAAATAAACTTCATTCTAGGCTGGAAATGAGAGACAGATTGAGGAGAGTTGTCAATTGTAAAGAGCAGTTGCAGGTCATCAGCATAGTTGAAAGGGACCACTTTCCTTTCCTTTAGAGACCTGATCAGTTGGAGAAGGTAGAGATTGAACAAGTGTGGGGAAAGCGAGGGGCCCTGTGGCACCTCACATTTGGATTTTAGCTTGGGGGCCATAAACTGGCCCAGATGGACTGCCTGGGAACAATTTTCCAGAAACGAGCAGATCCAGTCAAGAGCTGCACCCTGAATGCCAGCATCCCTGACACGGTCCACCAAGAGCTCGTGGTCGACCGTGTCAAAGGTGGCCAGTAGATCTAACAAGACCAGGGCCTGGGAAGTGCCTCTGTCGGCCTTCCCCTGTAGGGAGTCCAGTACAGCTGTGATTACTGACTCCGTGGAATGGGCAGGGCGGAAACCAGCTTGGTGTGGGTCAAGGAAATGTGTTTGGTCCATATGGTTGGACATACATTTTGCCACATGGGCCTCTAGTACCTTGGCCAGGCACGGAAGCAAGGAAATGGGGCAGTAATTTGACAGCATCTGAGGGTCCGCTCCAGATTTCTTCAAGAGGGAAATCACCACTGCCTCTTTGAAGGCCTTAGGGACACAGCCCTGGGATAAGGAATTGTTCAGGAGGGCAAGGGCTGGTCCAGGTAGGGCAGTAAAGATTTCTTTTAAGATGTGTGGAGGGCAGCAGTACCTGAGGGAAACAGATATTACTTTGGACAACAGGGTGTGAAAAGTCTGAACGTCGATAGCTGGTAACCATTCGCGAGAACAAAGGTTCCTGAACCTGGAAGAGGTATTACCCTGAGTAGTATGTTTAGGGATACTGGCTTTAATAGAGGATATTTTTCCTATGAAAACATTCTTCAGTGATTCACAGAGAGCTTGGGAGGGAGTGGGCCTAATTAAGATTCTCTCGGGATTGGACATTTCGTCAACAATTGTAAGGATTTCCTTGGATTGGTTATTAGCGGATAGGATTCTGGAGGAGAAATGAGCAGCTTTAGCATGTAAGATGCATTTTTTATATTCCTTCATGGAGTAAATAAGTTTGTCTTTTAGTAAGTAGTTCTGCCTCCATTTCCTTTCCAATTGTCGAAGGGCACGCTTTTGTAATTGTAATTCAGGGGAAAACCACCTCTGAGCCTCGAGGCGGTGAGTCAGTCTTATTTGTTTCAGTGGTAGGATAGTTTTTGTGATAGAGGCACATGAATATCACCAGACAGAGGTATTCTATTCATGGATAGTCTTCCCTGAAGCAAATCCAGTAACACACTTGTTTGATTTCTATAAAGAAGGAATACATTCCTTTTGAGGATATTGAAATTCCACTAACATGTGCTCTGGTTTAAAGGTGCCCTAAAACATATAAATCACATTACCAGGCTCGGTCCACTAGGAAGACCAGGAGCAACATGGCCGGTCTTTGCCAGCTATACACAACAGCCTGAAATTAAAGAAATGACAGGGCCGCGATGGGCCGGGACCTGGGGCCTGTGCTCCTGGTCCTTTGTTGGTCTATTCGTCTGCCCTGCTACACTCCTATTCTGCTAACATTCTCTCACCTCTTCCCCTTCCTGTGGCACGTTGCCTTGATTCTCTTGGCATTTATGTTTCTCACCCTTGTCCATTGGTCCCTCCCTCCCACACTACATCCCCTCATCCTTCGGATTCCCCCTTTGTCCCCCGCCCCTCTCCCTCCCCCCCTGCTGCCTCTGCCTACCTGCTCAACACTCGTTCAGCAGGAAAGCATCAGGTGGATCTTTTCAATCTCCTGAACACAGATTCTCCTGATTTCCTTTTCCTCACGGAAACCTGGTTCTCAGTTGACTCTCTTCCCGATATCTTGGCCATTCTCCCTGACTCTTATTACATCCTCCGGGCGGATCGTCCTGATGGCAAGGTTGGTGGGGGTGTGGCCATGATTGTTCGTTCCAGTTTGCAATTTCAACTCCTTTCTTATTCCCCCATACCCAATGTAGACTACCTGGTGGCCCGCTCACTCAACCTTTCAGCTCCCCTCACGGTTGTTCTTATGTACCGCCCTCCTCAAAACATGCCTTCGTTTGTGCCCATTCTTCAGGAACTCTTGGCCACGCTTGTGGTCAACAACTCTTCGGTCCTTCTCTTAGGCGATTTTAATTTTTGGCCAGGCGATCCTAAGGAGGACTTGTCCTCCAAAGATTTCTCGGCCACTCTCCGCTGTCTCAATTTTTCCCCTCACGTTTCTGCCCCTACACATGACCAGGGTCACATACTGGACCAAATTTGGTCAGCATGTTGCATGGTCCTCTCCCCTACTATTCTTCCTTGCACTTGGTCGGATCACTCTATTGTTTCTTTCTCTCTTCACCTGGGTTCCACTGACAAACCCCCCCAACCTAAAAATATCTTCGCTCGTAGCTGGAACCAGGTCGATTTGAACTCTCTCTCGCTCGCCCTAGCTTCTTCCACCCCTGATCTTTCTGATCTCCCTCTTGACTTTCAGGCTGAGGCAGTCAGAAACTGGCTATCCTCCTCCTGTGATCAGGTTGCCCCACTAAGGAGGGTTAAGACCATTCGCCCCCACAACGCCCACAAATGGTTCAACACTGATCTAAAAGTTCTTAAGTTAGATCTTAGACGTTCTGAGCGTCAGTGGAGACGTAAATATTGTCCCACTCTTCGGGCCAAATATAAACTTCTCTCACATGAATATAAAAGAGCGATTCTCTCGGCCAAAACTCAATATTTTTCTGAGAAGGTCGCCCTCTCGGCTAACAAATCTAAGGAGATCTTTTCCCTAATTCACAATCTAGCCACTTCTGACCGCACTAGCCCTAGCCCTGTTCCCTCTCAGATTCTTTGCTCCTCCCTGAATGACTATTTTATCGATAAGATCATTAAGATCAATTCTAATATCCCCTCTGTACCTTTGCCTGGCCCGCTCTCTGTTGTTCCTTTGCCCTCTTCTTCTCTGGACCATTTTTCGTCTATTTCTCTGGACACATTCCATGCTCTACTCACCAAAGTTAAGTCCGGATCACCGGTGTATTGTGCTCCTGCACGTATTCTCAGAACTCTTTTCTCTAGCTGCCCTGCGCCCCCTCTCTCTTTTCCTAATGCTTCCCTCACTCAGGGCTTAGTTCCTGCTTCCTTCAAATCAGCCATTGTTTTACCTATTCTTAAAAAACCCGATCTGGACCCATCACTCCCCTCCAATTTTAGGCCTATTTCTCTTCTTCCCTATCTGGGTAAGATCCTCGAAAGCCATGTAACATCTTGCTTGTCCACCTATATCGAGGAGAACCATCTTCTGGCCTCCCATCAGGCGGGCTTTCGCCCGGGTCACTCTACGGAGTCAGTGGTTCTTGCTGTGCTTGATGAGTTGAAGGGGAAAGCCGACTCCAATCTTCCTCAGGCCCTGGTCCTCCTCGATTTGTCCTCTGCGTTTGATACGGTCGACCACTCCATCCTTCTCGACCGTGTTGGCACAGCGGGCATTCGGGGCTCTGCCCTCTCCTGGCTCACGTCCTTTCTTAAGGGACGGTCTCAAGCAGTTCACCTTTCCGGTTTCTCTGCCCCTCCCCGTCCGGTTTCTTGTGGGGTTCCCCAAGGCTCTTCTCTTTCCCGTCTTCCCTTTAATCTCTATATCTACCCTCTCATCTTGTCCCTTCTCGATATGGGGGTCTCTGTGTATAACTACGCAGATGACCTCCAGCTCATTTTTGATCTTTCTCCTTCCTCTGACTCCCTTCCCAAACTTCACTCTACTTTGGTTTTTATTTCTGAGTTGATGAGTTTCAATCATTTGAAACTCAACCCTGATAAGACGGAGATGGTCTTGACGGGCGCCTCCTCTAACCCCTGGTCCTCCTCTTTTTGGCCCCTCGCTTTTGGTCCTCCCCCCCTTCCTGTTGCTTCTGTTCGCACTTTGGGTATTAGGGTAAGTCAGGATCTTTCTATGCACGCACAAATTAGTTCTGTTGTCTCTTCTTGTTTTTTGTCTCTTCGTCTTATTCGTAAAATTTCTCGCTTCTTTTCTTCTGATGCCCTCAAAATTATTATTATGGCTTTCATCACTTCCCGGCTTGATTATGGAAATGGCCTTTATGTGGGCATTCCTGCCTATGAAACTCGTCGTCTTCAAGCGATTCAAAATCAGGCTGCTCGGCTTATCCTCTATCTTCCTAAAACTTCTCACATCACTCCGGCACTCAAGTCCCTTCACTGGCTTCCTGTCCTCCAGAGATCCTTCTTTAAATTGGGCTGCCTAGCTTTCCTAGCTCCGGCTGCTCTGCTCCTCTGTTTATCAGCTCTCTCATTTCTTCTCCCGCCCCCACCCGTACTCTCCGTTCCTCCACTCTCTCCCTTCTACATATCCCCCGTTTCCGCAAGACCAAAACGGGTGGCACCAGGTTTTCTGTTTTGGCCCCCCGCTTCTGGAACTGCCTCCCCCTGCCCATTCGTTCTATCCCCATTTACTACCACTTCCATAAAGCCTTAAAAACCTTTCTATTTTCCCAGGCGTTCTCCTGTTAAATCTCAGTGGCCCATTCCGTGATTTGTGGCTTTGTCCCCAGCGCCAGGAAGCCGCATGGCCACAGTGCGCTTTATTAAATATTTTTTTCATTCATTCATTCATTCATTCATTCATTCAATGACAGATGTGGAACTACGAGCTCAACTCAAAGAGCTAATCAAAATCTATAGACAATTGGTTCTGTATGTCTTGCGGACTTTTACAGTCCAACTGGCAATATGGATTCCACAACACCTCCCTCACCAGGGGAACGTAAACAAAATTACACCACAGACTCTACATTCAGTCGTTGGTAAACTACCCGCAAAATGGGAACACATTTCATTCTGGATAGCTCAAAAAATTACTCAAATCAAAGCAGTATTTTCTAATACGACCCCTCAGAATTCTAACAATATGTTTACCAATGGGGATCGCACACATCTGGAGGACTGTGACACATGGGGTACAGTCTTTGCTTCAATATACACTAAAACACATGGTGTTCCGTCTATGGTGGAAATACCAGACGTCCTGAAACAGATTCAAAATGACTACGGGGCAGAGCCTGCTTTAAATTTAGGTATGAAACTACTGAAAGATTTCAAACAGGTCTCAACGATAATATTAGCTAATATTAAAGGTGAAGCAGCGTCGATGGTGATCCGCCAAAAATTAAGGGAATTCGATGTGACTGAGCAACCACAAGAACTTGCCAGAATAATTGAAAAATCGTATGGACAATTAGGTAGAGAAAGTCTGGGTGGGAAACCAGTGAAACCCCAACTGTCTGAAAGCCCCGAAAAGGTCTTTACTAAAAACACTCCTACTCCTTCTAAAAAGAAGTGGGAAAATAGCAAACAAACTTCTAAAGAGAAGCATTCTCATTCCAGAGGTAGTTCTCCCAAAAGGAGCCCTCTGAAAGGAGGTATAACCTTAGGAATAGAGATAATTTGAGAAAACCTGATAGATATCAAGATACCGATACACGTTCCTCTCGTACCTTTCAGACTTCATCACAGAAATCGAAAGAAGAGGACGGTCAGAACACAAAGAAGAACGTGTAAGTCCAAAGATGATTAACACGTTCAGAAAAACAAGAAACCTCAATTCACCAAAAAGAAGGTATGAGGTCTAAAAATCAGACATGCCGAGGATCTTGAGGACACAACTCAAGAACGGAGAATGGGCTCAGACAATGTTGGACAGCGCTGCAGAGATCACAATACCTGGCCAGAACCTGAAGGATCATCTGAAGACAGTGGACTTGAATGAAATCATTCAAGTTGAAACTGCAGACACCAGGGTTAGTTCTCCACGTACGTTATATGAAGTAACAATCCGGATGGAGGGACACATACCAAGAAAAGTGAGAGCACTTTTTTGGGAGCGACTTTCTAAGGGTTATGATATTCTTTCTGCTGAACAGGACTGGCCACCAGAATTTGTCAGGGAGTGCCCACATTGCAAAGACATCATTATGCCAGCCTTCTCCAACCACATTCCAATTCATTTAAAATACATATATGCCAGGAAATGGGCAGTTGCCCAGGCTCCTGCATTATACAAAAATCATGTAGGATGGGATGAGGACTCTCCTCACCATAAGATCCAGTTAAAAAATCAACCAACTGCACAAAGGCAGTACCCAGCTAAGCAAGAAGCTACAAAACAGGTCAGGGAGATCTTAGATCAACTTAAATATGAGGGGATGATTGAAAAATGTTCCTCGTCAATGAACAATCCTTTGTTTCCTGTCTCCAAACCAGACAATACACATCGTCTAGTTTTGGATTACCGACATCTAAACTCTTGTTGCAAAACTTTTGTGGTACAAAAAGCACACAGTGCAGCATTAATGAATAACACTGTGCGTAAAAAGTACAAAACCACATTAGATATTTCTACTGTTTCTTCTGTCAAAACATTACACCAGAAAGTAGGTATTTGACCGCTTTCTCAATTATGGGGACACAGCGTCACCTCTGTCGTCTCCCTCAGGGAGTCAAGAATAGTCCTGGGTTATGTTCAGCAAGGGAAACAGAGTTACTACAAACTTATGATGATGAAGCTTTGTCATATGTCGATGACATCTATCTGACAGACGATGACTTGGACAGGCACTTGAACAGAGTGAAAACTATTATACTTGGCTTCGCCTCTGAAGGGTACAAATTCAAGAATTGCCTACCTCAACGTACTTTTCCTAGAATATGAGTTATCAAGTGAAGGCAAAAGCCTGGCAGACAACTTTTTTAGAAAAGTGTGCGCTGCTCCAACCTTCAAAAACTCTGAAAAACTTACAGTCGATTCTAGGTTTCCTGAACTTCGGATAACACATTCTAAATTATGCAGAAAGGGTTAAACCTCTCTACGAATTAATCAAACCTGATTTTAAAACGGTTAATTGGACACAAAAACACACTGAAATTTTGCGTTCATTGCAAACAGATATGTTAGCAACAAAACATTTACAAATGCGGATTCGCATACTTAACTTTTAACTAAGGTGAAAAAGTACCAATTGCTTACAAATCACACTTGTACACACAAGCAGAAATGAAATTCACTTCCACAGAAAAAATTCTGACAGCGGTTCAAACTGCAGTAGCAAAAAAGAGAGCTGGAGCAGTATGAATGTATAATTTATACTGACAGATCAGCACGGCCCGCTACGGGAGGTAAACAAGCATATAGTGCTGCATTCAAGATCGTTAAAGGTCGCTAGCGAGATGGCAAATTCCGACCGATGGTCACTAAAACTCAATCTCTAGGAGAATGTACAAACATTCAAGATGGCGCTTGAAAATATGGACCGCGAATTCCCCACACTCATAGTGTGAGATTCATATTATTGTGTTCAATCTTACAATGAGTACTTGCAGAACTGGATCAAAATGGTTACAAAGATGCAAAAGGTGACATAATCAAGCATAAGTTGCTTTGGGAACAGGTGGTTCAGTTACGACAAGAACTATAAAACACTCACGTGATACATACACTGAGTCAGCAACATGATGGCGTTCACGTTACAGGGAATTCCTTGGCTGATGAAGCCACGAAGGCAGCTGTGCAAACGGCTTCCGCAGCTGCAATCACTCGTTCAAAACGAAAATAGACGGCAAAATAATGCTAGCTGTCAATGCAACAAGCAAAGGCAGTGGTGCATCATTACCTAATAAGTTTCCACTCGAATACTCATATATAATTGATGCAAACTCTGTTCCTTTTGCTCGAATTCCTGGAGTGGGGGGTAGAGTGATTCCAAACAGAAAACGTAGTGTAGCTTGGATATACGAAGCACATTTGGGAGAGGGTCTGATACATCAAGGGATTTCTAAAACAATATTAACTGTAAGGAGACTGTAGTGATTGAGGTATTGGTACTTTTTGGCTCAGTTATGACCGTTGCCCACCACCATCTCAGTATATGCTGCTGTTATTTGAACATGTACGGTGTTCTGCCCATTCCCGACCTTTATTTGACTTAGTTGGTAGGGCTTGCCAACAGACTTTGACAGCTTCATGTCTCATTATATGCTGTTTTTCACTCTTTTCGGGCCTAAAGGCCTATGCTCGGCGATGCCATGTTCTTTTCTGACATCTTGCTGAGCCTCTTTAGGTGAGAGGCAATGTTTTAGTTTCAATGTGTTATTCGCTAGTAGTAAATCAGCACGGACCGGTTCTTATCGGAGGAATGTGCTCTCTTCACATCGGCCCAATAACAAACTCTTGGCCAGCTGCTGTTGGGTGCCTGGTGCGGAAAGGTACAGGAATCTCATGAGAAAGGTAGGCGGGTTCTTTTAGAAGCTTCGAGAGAGAGTTGAGTTCTATATTAGCGAAAGCTGGTCCGAGAGAGGGTGAGATGCTGGTCTGCTGGTTTTGGCGGTCTGGTGAAACATCACAGTGCAGACGTGCATTCGTGTTTCTGGAACAGAGAGTCCTGACCCAGCCGAAGAGGGAAAGAGAGACGGACCTATCTTCAGATTGCAAATGTCGAATTATATGGTGAGCCGTTCCATGTATGTCTAATTTTATCTAATTATTCCTTTATTTTCAGGTTCTATATGTGTGTATGTAACATTTCTTCCTAAGCTTTCTTGCCATTGTGTAATAAAAGACTTTAGTGTGCCCTGATTCCATTTGTTTGTTATCACTAGGAGGGAGTACGGGCTCCTTTTAACCAGGTGCTGTCGTATAGAAGGCTGGGTGAACCACTTCCTACAGGTAACTGATGATGAGAAGGTGCACTGGTCGTAATTAGGGATGATTTCATTCTGTAATACATAATTTGTCCTTATTCTTTGTAGAGGAAGGTCGGGCCCCTTTTTTACCAAATGCTTACAGAGGGATTTGCTAGTTCCCCTCTAATGAGTAATTGTAGATACGGAAGGGAAATTGGCTCCAAAGCAGGAATACCCAAATTGCTGATAGGCCAACCCAACATAGCATAAGAGGCATGTAACTGATTTTCACCAGAAGGTGTTGCTCGTGCAGATGCGCGTTGTTCGTCGGAAGGCGTTGCTAGGTCCGCACCAGGGTGCGTTGCTCGCGTAGGATCGCGTTGTTCGTCGGGAGACGTTGCTAAGTCCGCACCAGGGTGCGTTGCTCGCATAGAATCGCGTTGTTCGTCGGGAGACGTTGCTAATTTGTTGCTCATGCAGATGCGTGTTCTTCGTCATAAGGCATTGCTAGGTCCGCACCAGGGTGCGTTGCTCGCGTAGGATCACGTTGTTCGTCGGGAGACGTTGCTATACATACCCTCTGAGCTATGATCTTTAGTTATCTATACTATTTCTTTCTTAAGAAAAGTAGGTAAGTAGGTAAGTAGTCTGGAGTGTTATGTTTGTTGTTAGGCATTCTGGGAAGGGACTGTGACAAGAAATGACTTTATAGCTCATTATACTGAAAACACCGAAAAGTAAGAAATTATTAGCCATTACATCTTGGCATCGTGGCTCACAGGATCGTCGGGTGAAAACTGTGTAGGGTAAATTGATAAGATACTGGCGTTGTGACAATTAAAGGGTTAAAATTGAGTGAGTTTCAAAGAAAAAATACATTATGTTTTCTAAGAAAACAAAGAGCGAGTTTCAATTGCCTTTGGAGATTCCCGGATGGGAGTCGACTCCATATGGAGAACTGGCTCATGAATGGGCTGATTCGACGGGTTTAAGAGAAAACTGGAATTCGTTTCTGTTAGAGGCCGAACCGGCTCAGGTGGCGTCATGTTTACAGAAAGTGCCGGTGGTCCTATATTAGGACGAAGGGGATGGATTTTACTAAATGCTTACAGATTAGTGCATGAAAAATGTATGAAATTACAGCGTGAGTGTAAAGAATTTGAAGAACAATATGTGGAAGTGAAGAACGCTAACACGCTGTTAAGATGTCAAAATAAATTACTTGCAGATAAGTTAGAAACTTTTCAGACTGTTTATTTATTTATTTATTTATTTATTTATTTTAATGTTTTATAGAGCGCAAACTTGACCCGGGAGGGAATTAGAGCGCTTTACAGGTTCATAGAGTAATACAGAAAAGACGGTTATCACATGAGAGCAATACATCGGAGGGTTATACAGAATCAAGGGTCATATGGTAGGCAGGGTGTCGAAGGGGAATGTGCAAAGGAAGGAGGGGGGTGAAAGCTGTACATAGGAACATTTGACAGGATAAATTGTCATACAATAGGGAGGATATTGCAGGGGTGCTTTACATTAAGAGACTGAAAAAGAAAAGAAAACTATACCACAATGTAATTTACATAGTCAAGGATTATACAATATACAGGATATCACACGGGTAGTAAGTCTCTTGGTGGCAGTGGAGCGGGTTTAGCCAAGGAATTTACCCATGAGGAAGGATTTAGCCTCTTTTTAGGTCTCGCCTGTCGATGCGCATGCGCATCGAGCAAGCGAGACTATTGCGAGTTATCCACTCTTTATCTACACTGCAAGGAATCGTGGTGATTCCTTGCAGTGCCCGTGACTTTTAAGGTCAATGCGCATGCGCATTGAGCTTATGCGCATGCGCATTGACCTTAAAAGCGGGTGCGCGTGCACGTCCGTCTTTGTTTACCCGCTCCGCCCCCTCCCGCCGTGTCGCATTTCTCCTCCCCCTCCCCTCTCTTCCTTCCGTCTAACGCCGTGTCGCACCTCTCCCCTCTCCGCCCCCTCCCCGCTCCGCCCCCTCCCCTTCCCTCCGTGTCGCATTTCTCCTCCCCCCTCCCCTCTCTTCCGTCCGTCCGTCTTGTTTAATTAAGCCTGTCGTCTTTTGGAATGAGAGTCCATTGGTTTGAGGTGAGCTTCGGCCTGGCATTTAAAAAAATAGTTAATCGTTCAACTCTCTCTTGCGATGGATTCATGGAAGTTCGGGGCAAAGAAATTTGAAAAATCTCTTAAAGGCAGTAATGAATGAGCTTGCCTGTTTATTTAACCAACTCACTTGTTAATATAGGTAACGAGGAAAATCAGTTTTTTGTTCAGTCCTATGTATGAGCTAAGATCTGATTAGACACTGATGGGGGTGCAGAGCGATTGGTTCAGACTATGCATAGAGGCAAAAGAAAAGGTACTGCATATTCTCTACATGTGCTCAAAACTATGAAAGCAGCGGAAACCGCCGCTAAAACCTGGGATTGAGAAACGCAGCATAAGTACCCCCGCTCCGCCCCCTCCCCTTCCCTCCGTGTCGCATTTCTCCTCCCCCCTCCCCTCTCTTCCGTCCGTCCGTCTTGTTTAATTAAGCCTGTCGTCTTTTGGAATGAGAGTCCATTGGTTTGAGGTGAGCTTCGGCCTGGCATTTAAAAAAATAGTTAATCGTTCAACTCTCTCTTGCGATGGATTCATGGAAGTTCGGGGCAAAGAAATTTGAAAAATCTCTTAAAGGCAGTAATGAATGAGCTTGCCTGTTTATTTAACCAACTCACTTGTTAATATAGGTAACGAGGAAAATCAGTTTTTTGTTCAGTCCTATGTATGAGCTAAGATCTGATTAGACACTGATGGGGGTGCAGAGCGATTGGTTCAGACTATGCATAGAGGCAAAAGAAAAGGTACTGCATATTCTCTACATGTGCTCAAAACTATGAAAGCAGCGGAAACCGCCGCTAAAACCTGGGATTGAGAAACGCAGCATAAGTACTTCCAACAAAGCCATACACTTCGCTTTCCATGGTGAAAACCTGATGGTAGGCAGAATCGTAAAATCCATGGATATCGTTTTCAAATTGTTTATTTCTTTCCTGTTGATGTTTATTTAAGATTTATTGATGCTGTCTGATTCATTTAATTTTGTAAAAATTTTTTGTTTATTGACTTTTCACATGAACATGCAATTGACAGTACTGCATCAGTATCAGAGTGACGTCTGCCAAAGTTTTCGTATGTATAAACCTAGAGTAAAACTTTAACCCAAAATTAAAATCCTTACCTAAAATGAAAGTGCTCTTTAGAATGCATACACATTCAAAAGTAGAAAGTGAGCAAAGGAAATGTAGTCCTTTTCACCATTTTCAGTCGTGATAGAACGTGCTCTACCTGGGAACTGAGGCTCATCATCTGTAAAAGTCATTGTCTGCACTGTGGTCTATCTTGTAACACATTTACCCCTCCCCCAGTGGGAGTGCTTTGTCCCCAGTGCCACACCCTCCCTTCTCGAGAGAGGCCCAGGGACATTATTACTTTGTACTGAGGAGTGCAGTGTGCGAACCAATCACTCAAGGCTGCCTGACGGTTTTCAACTTCCTTACATTAGGCCTGTACAAATTTATGCCAGCCATTGTACCCTCAACCCCTCACTCACCCTCACTCTCACTCCTCACTCCCCCTCACCCTCACTCACCCTCAACCCCTCACCCTCACTCACCCTCAACCCCTCACCCTCAACCCCTCACTCACCCTCACTCACCCTCAACCTCACTCTCACTCACCCTCCCTCACCCTCAACCCCTCACCCTCACTCACTCACCCTCAACCCCTCACCCTCAACCCCTCACTAACCCTCACTCTCACTCATCCTCACTCAACCACCCTCAACCTCACTCACCCTCAACCCCTCACCCTCAACCCCTCACCCTCACTCACTCACCCTCAACCCCTCACCCTCAAACCCATCACTCACCCACCCTCAACCCCTCACCCTCACTCACTCACCCTCAACCCCTCACCCTCACTCACCCTCACCCTCACCCACACTCACCCTCACCCACATTCACCCTCACCCACACTCACCCTCACCCTCACTCACCCTCAACCCCTCACCTACCCTCACCCTCACTCACCCTCAACCCCTCACCCTCACCCTCACTCACCCTCAACACCTCACCCTCACTCACCCTCAACACCTCACCCTCACTCACCCTCAACCCCTCACTCACACTCAACCCCTCACCCTCAACCCCTCACTCACCCTCACTCTCACTCACCCTCACTCTCACTCATCCTCACTCTCACTCATCCTCACTCACCCTCAACCCCTCACCCTCACTCACCCTCAACCCCTCACCCTCACTCACCCTCACCCTCACCCTCACTCACCCTCAACCCCTCACCCTCACTCACCCTCAACGCCTCACCCTCAATCACCCTCAACCCCTCACCCTCACCCACCTTCACTCACCCTCACCCTCACTCACCCTCACCCTCACTCACCCTCACTCACACTCACCCTCAACCCCTCATCCTCACTCACCCTCAACCCCTCACCCTCACTCACCCTCAACCCCTCGCCCTCACTCACCCCCACTCACCCTCAACCCCTCACCCTCAACCCCTCACCCTCACTCACCCTCAACCCCTCACCCACCCTCAACCCCTCACCCTCAATCCCTCACCCTCAATCCCTCACCCTCAATCCCTCACCCACACTCACCCTCACTCACCCTCACTCACACTCACCCACCCTCACTCACCCTCAACCCCTCACCCTCACTCACCCCCACTCGCCCTCAACCCCTCACCCTCAACCCCTCACCCTCCCTCACCCTCACCCTCACTCACCCTCAACCCCTCACCCTCACTCACCCTCAACCCCTCACCCACCCTCAACCCATCACCCTCAATCCCTCACCCTCACTCACCCACACTCACCCTCACTCACACTCACCCACCCTCACTTACCCTCACCCTCACTCACCTTCACCCTCACTCACCCTCAACCCCTCACCCTCACTCACCCTCAACCCCTCACCCTCAACCCCTCACCCTCAACCCCTCACCCTCCCTCACCCTCACTCACCCTCAACCCCTCACCCTCACTCACCCTCAACCCCTCACCCTCACTCACCCTCAACCCCTCACCTTCAATCCCTCACCCACACTCACCCACACTCACCCCCACCCACACTCACCCCCACTCACCCTCACTCACACTCACACTCACCCTCACTCACCCTCACTCACCCTCACTCACCCTCAACCCCTCACCCTCACTCACCCTCAACCCCTCACCCACCCTCAACCCCTCACCCTCACTCACCCTCAACCCCTCACCCTCAACCCCTCACTCACCCTCACTCACCCTCACCCTCAACCCCTCAGCCTCACCCTCACTCACCCTCAACCCCTCACCCTCACTCACCCTCACCCACCCTCAACCCCTCATCCTCACTCACCCTCAACCCCTCACCCTCACTCACCCTCAACCCCTCACCCTCACTCACCCCCACTCACCCTCAACCCCTCACCCTCAACCCCTCACCCTCACTCACCCTCACTCACCCTCACTCACCCACACTCACCCTCACTCACACTCACCCACCCTCACTCACCCTCACCCACCTTCACCCTCACTCACCCCCACTCACCCTCAACCCCTCACCCTCACTCACCCCCACTCACCCTCAACCCCTCACCCTCACTCACCCTCAACCCCTCACCCTCACTCACCCTCAACCCCTCACCCTCACTCACCTCAACCCCTCACCCTCACTCACCCTCAACCCCTCACCCTCACTCACCCTCAACCCCTCACCCTCACTCACCCTCAACCCCTCACCCTCACTCACCCTCAACCCCTCACCCTCAACCCCTCACCCTCACTCACCCTCAACCCCTCACCCTCACTCACCCTCAACCCCTCACCCTCAATCCCTCACCCTCACCCACACTCACCCACACTCACCCCCACTCACCCCCACTCACACTCACACTCACCCTCACCCTCACTCACCCTCACTCACTCACCCTCACTCACCCTCACCCTCACTCACCCTCACTCACCCTCAACCCCTCACCCACCCTCAACCTCACTCACCCTCAACCCCTCACCCTCAACCCCTCACTCACCCTCATTCACCCTCACCCTCAACCCCTCAGCCTCACCCTCACTCACCCTCAACCCCTCACCCTCACTCACCCTCAACCTCATGCTAAAGATTTACAAAAAAACCCATAAACAATTCTAAAAGCACTAACTCTAATGCTGCGAGACCTATTGCATTTCTAATGCTTGTTTTAGGCTTGCCAGGGAGTGGATACTTCTGATGTCAGAAGGGGAGGAGTTCCATATTCTTGGAGCAGTCCCGGTGAAAGCCCGATTGTAGGCTTTTTTTTTCTTAAAATGTGCAGGCCGGAGTAGGAAGGTATTTGCCGATCGTGAGTTTCTGCTTCCTCCAGATATCGCAAGCTTCTGTGCTAGATGCCCTGGGTAGTTGGAGTGTAAGGCCTTGTGCGTGATGCATGCCAGCTTGAGGTGAATCCTAGCCTCGAGGGGAAGCCAGTTCAATACTTTCAGGTGAGGGGTGATGTGATCGAATTTTCTAGAGCCAGTAAGTAGTCTGGCGGCTGCGTTGAGGCAGGCTTTTAAGGGTGCCAGAGAGACCTCGGGTAAACCGGAGAGGGTGGAGCAACCATATTCCAGCCGACAGATAACTAATGATTGGACTGCAAGTTTTAGGTCGGGAGCAGCTAGAAAGGGTTTCAGTTTACATAGGTAGCTCAGGTGGAATCTGGCAGATTTGGCCATTGAGTTGATGTGGTTTTGCATGTTTAGGTTGTAATCCAAGGTGATTCCCAGTGATTTGGCTGAGTCCACAATGGTCGGGGGACAGTTTAAGGCTGTGATAGCTTTGATCCAAGTCTGAATCTCAGAGTTGCTCTTGGGCGGGGAGATTAGAAGGAACTCAGTTTTATTAGCATTGAGTTTGAGTTGGTTTGAGGCGAGCCATCGGACGGTCAGCTTCAGGGCCTCATTCAGGGTGAGGATCTCCGCAAGAGATGAGATTTTTATGTAGATCTGAGTATCATCAGCGTACATATGGAAGGAGATATTTGCAGTGCGAAGGACTTCGGCAAAGGGTTCTAAATAGAGATTAAAAAGGGCGGGGGACAACGTGGATCCTTGAGGGACTCCCACCGTGACCACGGAGGGGGTGGAAAGTTCGGCATTGATTAGGAATCTCTGAGATCGGTTTTGGAGGTAGGAACTAAACCAATCGAGTACTGTGCCATCTAAACCCATCCTAAGTTTGAGGCGTTCGAGTAGCATCTCGTGGTTGACAGTATCGAAGGCCGAGGATAGATCAAGGAGGATTAGGAGACAAGTTTTGTCTTGGTCAAGGGCTTGAAGAGCATCATCGACAATGTGGAGCATGGTGGTTTCAGTGCTATGTCCCGGTCGGAAGCCGGATTGGCAGTCATCGAGTAGATGGAAGTTGTTGATGTGGTGACTTAGCTGTATATGAACACACTTTTCCAGCACTTTCGCCAAGAGGGGAATGTTGGAGATTGGTCTAAAGTTATCTGGGGAGGCTGGGTCCAGCGATGGCTTTTTCAGAATGGGGAGGACTTGGCCTGCTTTCAGTGAGGTCGGGATTGAGCCTTGCCGGAGAGAGGCGTTGATTATCGCAGTCCAGAAAGGAATAATGGATTTGGCAACAGTCGCAAGACAGTTTGAGGGGAGCGGGTCATTGAAATGGTTGTTCTGGTTTAAGGAGGAAAGGATATTTGCGACGGAGTCTTCATCGTAGGGTGAGAATTCGGACCAGTGCGCTAGATTCTTGGGTGAGGTAAGTGACGGTAGCAGTGATGGAGGAGACGGATGGTCAATGTTAGGTGGGGGAGTGAGGCAGCTTTGAGTTCGGTACCTAAGGTTTTGATTTTGTTTGCGAAAAACGAGGAGAAATCTTCGGAGGAGATGAGAGACTTGGGGTTTTCTTTCACTGTTTTGGACAGTTTGTTCGATTGGAGTTTGATCATCTCAAAGAGTTTGCGAGGCCTGTTCTGGGCATTTCCTCGTTCCGCTCTGAAAAACTCTTTGAGGATGTTTTTGTTGGAAGCATTTCTGGCCTGGCGAAGAAGTTTCAGGTGATCTGCCGATGGGTGCTGTCTCCAGAATCTTTTGGCTTGTCGGAGGGATCTTCTCTCGTCGTTGAGGGAACCAGTGAACCATGGGTTTCTATCTTTGATCTGAGTCCTTTTTAGTTTAAGGTCATCCAAAATGTTCGACATCGAAACAGTGTAGTGATCATTGAGGTCACTGACTAAGGTGCTGTGGGGAGGGGGGGGGAGGTCGGATTTGCAACGGGTCTCGAGTTCAATTAGGTCTAGGTTTTTGGTGTCTCTGACCCAGCGTTTTGGGAGCACAGGTTGAGGAGCCCATGTTTTGAGGGTGCAGGGTAGAAGAAAGGCGATGGCATGGTGGTCTGACCAGTCGCAGGGGTCGGTGGATATGATCTTGACGGTTTTCTCATTAGAGATGATCCAGTCTAGAGTAGCCCCTTTCGAGACTATTGCAGAAAGAGCTGCAGTGCGTATTGCTAAATACAAATACAGACATAGACGAGGCAGAGTTAACAGCAGGAAAGTACGTCTAGTCATTGCGAAGGCAGGATTAGATTGCGATCCTGAAACGTGGGATGGAAACATCTGGGACTCTTCTGAGTTTTCAGGATCAGGTGAAGAGGAAAATACTAGAGCAGAGCTTGTTAATAATCAAACGGAAGACAAATCAGAAGTACGTAAAGCAGTGCAGGCGCAGCCGATTCACCAAAGAAAGTTGCAGGGTGGCCCTAACTACCCTGGTGGGATACCTCTTGACAGTTTAGAGGATTTTACACAACACGAGATTAATGCCATTCTAGACAGATTTTGGCAGAAATCTGGAGAGAGTTTACTTACTTGGATGGTTCGAATCTTTGACCTGGGTGCTGCAGGCATTATGTTAGACTGCGAAGATGCAGTAAAATTCTGCACGTTAAGCACAGATCCGACCGTTCAGGAATATTTTAGACATTATGAGGAAGATGAGCAAATCAGTCTGTTACAACTGGCTGTGGCTGGTTGTGGTCATAATTATCCAACTGAATCAGACTGGAAAGGGGCGACCATTCGGTCCCCCCGAACGTATGGCGGAGTACCACGATCCCCCCGGGAAGCCATCTTGGGCGGGAGGCGAGTCTCGGCTGGTATGCCCGAAGCGGCGTAGCCGGGGCGCGCTTTTTCCCGCCCTAGAGTGGGCTGGCCTAGACACTGACGCGGCCGGCCACGCCCTTCGGGCGGGCAGGGGGCGGGTTTACGCCCGCCCTGAAGACGGATAAAAGGAGCAACAAGCCAAGAAAGCAGCCTCTTGTTCCTGTGCTCTGAAGCTGCACCTCCTCGCTGCACGTGAGCTCGAGACGGAACGAAGAGCCAATTTTGAGCGTGGTAATCTTTCTTTTTTGTCTTACAGATACTCTGTCTGAGAATGCCCAAGAAAGTCGGAAAGCGAGTTACTACCGATCAGATGCTCCGTATGCTCATGAAAGAAGTAACCGATCTGAAGAAGCAGATGGCGGCTAAAGACGGGGAAGGGGGACCGAAGCGACCTTTGTCGGGAGCAGCTCCCGGAGGGAAAGGCAAGAGGTCCAGAAGGGGGGCATCTGGGGGGGACACCCCGGTTCCCGATACCCCACTTGAAGAGCCAACTCCAGTGCCGAGGGAGGGGAATCCGATTCCCGTGGTGGTCACTCCTGTGTCCGGGGAGGATATGCCTCCTGAGTTAGCAGCACAATTGGCAGCGTGGTTGGGGAAAGATAAAGAGGGCGCCACGGCTGAGGACGCACGGGTGTTAATGAAACAACTGCGTGAAACTAGGGAGGCGGCGAAGGCACCATCGCCAGTTACCCCGCTGTCTCCGGCGGCGGAAAAAGCAACAGGATCAGGTCCAGCGGCAGATGCAGCTTCTGGTTCAGGTAAGCGGCCATTGCCGATTGCGAGGGAGGGGTCTGCACCTTCACGAAGGGAAAAGGTGGGTCAGCATGTTCCTCTGGCAATTAAGGAAAAGATGTGGGCAGATGAGTATGTAAACATTTTTTCTTTGCTTACCCACCATTATGAGATGGAGCATGTTAAGAGCCAAAAGGAGCTCATGCATCCGAGTGTTTGGCGCGCAAAAATGGCCGCCTTTAAGGTTGACGAAAACATTGGCACTTGGGGCAGGGCATGGGGAATCTTTACCGCCATCATGGGCGAACGTAGGCCCGAGTTACGGACCGAATTGCCTATTTATCAGTCACGGATCATGGAATATTATGGATCATATGGGGGCAATCAGTGGTTCTGTTACGATAATATTTTTAGAAAAGCGAAAGAACACGACAAAAACTTGACTTGGGATTGTTATGACTCTGTTTCATGGTCAAAAATGGAGAGTACAGGTATGTTAAAGGTACCATTGGTGGGGAGTAGCGGGGGTGAATCCTCCCGCCAATATGCTGGGACACCCTTTCGATCGGGTACAGGTAACGACTACCACTCGAAGCCGAACGGCAACGCAGGTAAAAGGGGGATTTGTTGGAATTTCAACAGAGGTAAATGTACGAGGCCCCAGGGGTCATGCAAGTTTAGACACGAATGTGGAGGGTGTGGGCAGCCATCCCATCCTGAGTCCATGTGCAGAGCCAAAACGGGTGATAACGGTGGTAGGGGAAGCGCCAAACAGGTCTGAAATGGTCCGAGGGGCGCCTTCACCTACTCCGATTGATTCCATGGCAATGATTCCTTGGCTCAACGAATACCCGGATCATGCTTCCGCTGGGGTGTTGCGGAACGGGTTTTCATATGGTTTCCGCATCCCAGTGGGGGATTTTCAGGGTGTAGCAAAATGTAAGAACCAACTGTCGGTCTTGCAACATACGACCGTGGTACAGGAAAAGATTGGGAAGGAGGTTACTCGAGGTCGAGTCGCCGGTCCATTCGATGTGCCACCATGTGCTAACTTTGTTTGTTCCCCTTTGGGGGTGGTCCCCAAGAAGGACCCGGGTGAGTTTCGGCTGATACATAATTTATCAGCCCCACGTGGTCTGTCCGTGAATGATGCGATAGACCCGGAAGTGTGTTCGGTGCGGTACGCATCTTTCGATGAGGCCGTTGCCATGTTGAATCGCCTAGGGCCCGGGGCGCTGATGGCAAAATCTGGAATTGAGTCAGCGTTCCGGTTGCTCCCGGTACACCCAGACGATCAGCGTCTCCTTGGTTTCATGTTTCAGGGTCACTATTACATGGATAGATGTATGCCAATGGGATGCTCTATATCTTGTGCCTATTTTGAAAAGTTCAGTTGTTTTCTGCAATGGGTCTTCACAAAGAGGACGGGTTTTCAACATGTGATGCATCATCTCGATGATTTTTTGTTTCTGGGGGCAGCCGGGGATCCAGAATGTGGACAGGCTTTGAATGAATTTTGTGTCTTAATGAAGCATTTTGGTGTGCCATTGGCACCAGGTAAGACTGTGGGTCCCTCGACTTGCCTCGAGTTCCTGGGGATCGAGCTCGACTCAGAGGAAGGTTGTTTTCGATTACCAAGAGAAAAGGTGTTAAGATTCAGGGCATCCCTGGAGATGTGTATGAGTGAGTCTAAGGTCAAACTGCATCAATTACAACAATTAGTGGGCCAGCTGAATTTTGCCCTGAGAGTAATGCCGATGGCCCGCCCCTTTTCCCGCTCGATCGCTCAGGCCATGGTCGGCCTGAAGGAGGGTCACCATCGCACAAGGATATCGGGAGAGGTTCGCCAGGACATGCGCATTTGGTTGGCATTCCTAGCGGAGTTCAATGGTCGAATCGTCTGGAATAAACCAGCGGTGTCCTCCGAGGAGCTGGGGCTGTGGACAGATCCGGCTGGGAGCATTGGTTTTGGTGCCATATTCGGCACACAATGGTCGGCTCAAAAATGGCCGTTATGGTGGCATGAGTGTGGGCTGACAAGTAACATTGCCTTTCTTGAACTTTTTCCCATTTTTGTGGCCCGAAAACTTGGCCTGAGGGATTCAGAGATCACTCTGTGGTGTTTTGGTCTGATAACATGACCGTGGTTGAGTGTATCAATAGCCAGGCAGCACGATGCAAATGGATTCTGAGATTGCTCAAAGAAATTGTGTTATTGTGTATGCAATTGAACGTGCTATTTAAGGCAAGACATGTGCCGGGGGTAATGAATCAAGCGGCTGATGCGCTTTCTCGTTTTCGTATGCAGGCCTTCTGGGGTTTTCTGCCCACAGCGGACCCGGTGGCGGCACCCTTTCCCGAAGCTCTCTGGTCTCTCGGTGCCCCGAACTACAGAACCTCGTGGGAGAGAGTTTAGCACCCAGGACGAGGAAGGCATATGAAGGGGCGTTCCGATCCTATTGGGCCTTTTTGGGGGCTGCTAGGGGAGAGCTTTGGGGCCAGGAGGAGCTAGTAGTAAAATTTCTGCTGTCTTTACATCAGGCAGGCAAATCAGTGGCTACGGCCCAGAGGCATCGGGCCGCCATTTCCTTTATGGCAAGGGCTCATGGGATCCAGGACCCGACTGCGTCTTTCGTTGTGCAAAAAGCGCTACGTGGGTGGCAATGCCTTGAGGGTCGCAGAGTAGATGAGAGGCGCCCGATAGGTCTGGATAGGTTGGCTCTGTTGTTATCTGTACTTCCTGCAACGTGTTCGTCCCAGTATGAAACAGTGCTATTCCGAGCCGCTTTTGTGCTAGCATTCCATGGGGCCATGCGGGTAAGCGAACTAGTGGCGAAGAACAAGCAGGATACCATGGGGGGACTGTGCCGAGAGCACGTTCAGGTCAGGGGAGAGACAATGACGGTCTCTTTTGTCAGGTCCAAGACCGATCAGGGTGCAATTGGGGACTGCATAATCATACAAAGGATTCCCGGGTCTTCCATGTGCCCTGTGGTATGCGTAGAGGAATATTTAACGCAAAGGGTGGCATCATGGGGGGGACCTTGTTGAGACACGCTGACGCCACCCCACTGACGAGGTTTCAGTTTCAGCGGGTGCTTGCGATGTCGATTTCGGCCACGGGCTTGAACCCCGGCGAGTTTGGGACCCATTCCTTTCGGATAGGGGCTGCTACAGAGGCTACAGCCAGGGGTCTGAATGTTGAACAAGTAAAACGTGTGGGGCGTGTGGGGAATCAGACTGGCCAGTAAATGAAAAGCCATGGTACACATTGAGAGACGCAACACAGAGAATAAAGGAAGAGGTGATGAAAACCTCTATTTTCCTAGGTGCTGCACATCGATTAATGGAGGGAGCGCTTAACACTTCCGTGAGAAATAAGATCATTCGTACTGCTCCTCCTGCTTATAAGCAGGTGATGATGACATTGTTAATAAATCAGACAGGAAACACATTGGCTGAAGTGATTGAAGCAGTTTGTGAGTTAGGCGAACTAGGAGAATGGATGAAAACAGAGAGAACATCTAGATCTGAAGTCTGTACTGACCATAATCGATTAACCAGACGAGATATGTTTCTTGCCCTGCTCAAAGACGGGGTGAGTGTAGCGGAGATTTATGGGGAACCTACTGCTAAGTTGGGGAACATGTACCGACAGCGAGGTCTAGATAGAAAAGAAGGGAGCAGAAGGGTTAACAAACATGATCATGACCGAAAAGATTCAGAGGGAAGTGGTGATGAAGGATACTACTAAGGGAAAAAAGATGAGGCTTGGAACGATAAAAATAGACGGGAGTGTGAAGAATCTCCCAGACGCAGGACATTTTCAGAGAGAGAGGAATATAGGGATCGCAGAGACAGGAACGAGAGAGGTAGGTCTCCAGAACGGAGGACGAGAGATGAACGAGAGAAATTCTCCGATCAGAGTTCGCAATCTGGCCAGGGTGGAAGGAATCCATTTTACGAGGACAGAGGGTACGAGCAAGATGCATTACCTAAACGGTATGAGAGTCTTTATCCTGATCTGTCTGGGGCTGATTACAAAGGCAAAACTGACAATGGAAATAGGTCAATCTCCAGTACAAGATTGGGCTCGTAAATATTATAGACCATACGTAGACATAGAAATTTTTTGGAGGCATCGTAATGTGCAGCGGGCTCGAGCATTGGTAGATACAGGAGCGGAGACCACTTTGATATATGGAAATCCCAAGAAATTTAAAGGACCGTGTAGGACTTGGCCTTTCCCCCTGAAATTTTTCGCTTTTGCCACCCCTAATTTGAAATGTCTCCCCCATGGGATTAAACCTGTATAGGCCATGAGTGGTGTGAGACACCTTGTTAAAAATGTAATGTCAAGTAATGGTGTGAGCACTTGTAAATTTCCCCATTTTAAAAATGCACCTGACTAAAATTTACTGTGTTTAAAATGGATGCCATGGCCATGGGTTTTGCCACTGTACTGCCATAGGTCAGCAGTCTAGTTATTATTACCCAGCTACCCCTAGCATTTGGAGGGAAAGCCTGGCACCCAGGGTGCTCAACCCCTCCCCTTGAGCCAGTTTAGGCTAGTTTTGCCAACATTCTAGAAGGTTCTGGCACTGCCTGGGAGGAGGGTATAAGTAAGGGGGATGTGCCACCAGAGAGTCAGTCAGCGCTGGGACAAGAAAGAGAGGGGACCTGCTGCGAGGAGCTACCGCCACATGGGCCTGTGAGCTGGGCCCTGCACCCCTAAAACCCCCTACCCAGGTCCCTGACACAGTGGGGACCGGGAATTACGCCAGTGCTGCGAGGAAGAAGCGCCCAGGAGGTGAGGAGTGTGCCCCTGAGGAGCGGGTGTGGGACTGTGTGCCCCCCCCCAGGGTGAAGCTGTGGCCCCTGTGGAAGTGCTGAGTCGTGAGGAGCTTCCCGGGGAGGATTGTGCCCCCGAGGGACTGTGACCTGTTAAAGCACTGTCCCCCATGACTGTTGCTGGCTGAAGTGCTGTGAGGCCCCGAAGCGCTGGGCCCTGGGACTGTTGTGGCCCCCTAGTACTGTAAAGCCTGCCTGCATAGCGCTGTGTGTGGAAGCGCTGGGGCTGGTGTTGCCCCCGGAGTACTGTTGGCCCTGGAAGCTGTGTGGGCCGAAGGAGGAGCTGTGCTCCGAGGATAGCGCCATTTACTGAGGAGCCTACCCTCGTTTCGGCGCGTTGTGAATACCGCCAAATAAATAATTAAATAAAGGGAGCCTACCCCTTATTGTTGCCGTCGTCACCGCCGCGGCCCGGCGCCGCCAAGGAGACCCCCGCTGTGTTCAGCATCGTCGCGGCGGCCCCCGGTGCCAGGAGAGGGCCGCCGAAGTGAAGGAAGGGCCGCGCTAGGCCCTGAGGCCGCTGACTCCCGCATCACGTGACGGGGGCCCGGCCGCGTCATCGGCCCGCCCCCGCCAACGCCGCGCACGGATTGGCCTGCGCGGCCATGACCCCTGAAGGCCGCGCAGGGATTGGCTGCCGGCCGGCAGCCCGGGAAGAGGAGCGCCCTGAAGCCCTGGGTCCCCGTGAGGGAGGGGGGACCCAGGTGAAGTACCGGTGCGGGGCCCCGTCTGTGCCTAATGCCTCGCGGAGGCTGCCTGTGAGTCCCGAGCCCCCGTGAGGAAGGAGGGGCCCGGTTGTCGTGAGAGAGGAGGGGGCATCGAGGCACACTGTCAGTGCCTGCCCCCCTCCACGGAAGAGAGCCCCTAGCGCCGTGCCGGTCCGAGGAGACCGAAGGGAGGGGGCCGCGAGGCACTCTGTCGGTGCCTGGCCCCTCCGCTGTGGAGATCCGCGCTCGCCCACGTGAGGAGGGAGAGCTCTGTGTCTGCTACCCTGCCTGCAGTGTCCCTAAAGGTCCTGGTGAATCCCGCAGGGGAGAAGGACTGCAGCCACAAGGGAGCCCCGTGGGGGACAGCAAAGCCCGGGCCTCGATGCACATTGTCGGTGCCTGCCCTACCCCGATGGAGGCCCTGGACTGCTGGTTAGTGTGGGCAGCACTAGACTGTGAGGAGGGTTGAGAGGGCAGCGGGACACAAGGTCGGTGTCCGCCCCACCCCTGGTTAACTGGCAAGGGCCTAAGTGCCCAGGAAATAAGTAGAAGCCGCAAGTGACTGCTAGGGGGATAGTTCTTCACAGACTACCGCTAGGCCCCATTTAATGAAAGGTGTGTCATCTGAGACAGGGTTTACATGCAGGGAAATGTTTCACAGTGAAAGGAATGTTATGTCCTCATCCAATGCACTGCTGATTCCCTCTGAAGGAAATGGGCTATTCTGGCACAAGTCGTTTTAGTCCTGCCTAGTGTTTTCACGTTACCTGTCCAGGTGTGGTGCGCTTCTGTGCCTAGTTTTGATTGTAGGCTGATTACCCTGCTAATGTGATTATGCTAATGTTATGCCAGGCTGTTAGACAACTAAGGTTGTGGGCCCCTGCAGATGTTATTTACCTGCCTAAGTGAGCCTAATGTACGCACTGGTGAGGTGCGCAAGGTGTTAGATGCATGGGTATTGCTCCGGAATATTGCGCCAGTGTTGAAATGCTTATGGTTAAATGCATAAGGTAGAATTGCATACAAGGTGCCTACTATCCTGGTGAGATGGTCATCTCCCTGGCCTACGGTGATGAGACCGATATCTAATGTTGATGAGCCCTTTTCTTATAGGTGTCCTGCCCCTGTGCTGGCCTGATGTGTCATTCCAGGCCCCTGGTTGTATCCCATGTTAATAAGCAAGCATTGCTGATTTATTGCAGGTGTTCCTGTATGTTGGGATTTATTGTGATGCCCTGAAGTTTTCCTTACAGGGGTTGGGTTAGAGTTAAACTGTCATGGATGAGAGCCTGAGTTGGCCCCGCCATATTGCCCCCAGGCACAATGTCAATTTAGTCACATTTTTATATTTCAGATGGACTTACGGACTCAGCCCTTACTTCCCATGTAAATAATTCCCCCCTTGATACACTTGGCTCTGGTGCCAGTTGGCGCCATGCGATGATACCACTGTTATGCATTTTTCCTTTGCAGGTTGGAGATACTAAACTTCTTAATTTTCCAACTCAAACTGGTGTCCTGCCTCTTTTGTGGTGTGCCTGGTGTGTCGTCTGTGGGTATTGCGTGAGTGCTTCACATGTCCTCGAAGTTTGGCCTGCCCGCTTGGTTCCGTGCTACCCCCTTGGAGATTTGGGTAACCCCATTTCACTGGACTGGGTGCTAAAGAGACCCCAGCAGTGCAAACACAGTGTTAGTAGTACCCATTTTTGAATACATAATTGGAATTGATATTTTAAAAGAATGACTTTACATTTAAGTGATGGTTACTATCAATTTGGATTAAAGAACTATATTTCGACTAAACCTGTGAGAGTAGGACGTTTAAAAATTCCTCCTGTGAAATTGCCCCAAGCAACGAAAATTATTTCAATGAAACAGTACCGAATCCCAGGTGGGCATGATGAGATCAGTGCTACCATTCAAGACTTGTTGGATGCCGGGGTTGTAATTCCGATCACTTCTGCTTGGAACAATCCCGTGTGGCCCATGCGTAAGAGTGATTATTCTTGGCGCATGACAGTTGACTATCGCGAATTGAACAAGCATACACCTCCACTAACTGTTGCCGTGCCAGATACTATTACTTCGATTGAGAGGATACAGAAACACCCAGGAACTTGGTACGCGACTATTGACATTGCCGATGCTGTCTTTTCCATTCCCCCTGCTCCCGAATATCAGGAACAATTTAGTTTTACATGGAATGGCCGTCAAATGACGTTTCGAAGTTTACCTCAAGGCTATTTGCATAGTCCGACAATCTGTTACTGGCTGGTGGCAGAGCACCTAGATGAAGTACCATTGAGTTCAGGAGTGCAAATTTGTCATTATATTGATGATATCATGATACAAGGGGAGACACAAGAACAAGTTCAACATCAGTTAGATCAGATTGTAACCCATTTGCAGAATAGAGGATGGGAAATTAATCCAGACAAGTTGCAAGGTCCATCACAGAATGTGAAATTTCTAGGTATTCAATGGCATGAGGGAAACCGAAAAGTGATTCCACAGGTGAGACAAAAAATTTGAGAATTTGCAATACCACGAAATAAGAAAGAGACTCAGAAATGTATTGGTTTGTTTGGATTTTGGCGACAACATATTCCCCATTTGAGTCAGATTTTGGCCTCTTTGTACAAGGTTACATGCAAAAAGTATGGGTTTGAATGGGGTGAAGTGCTGCGTTTGAATTGGCAAAAGAGGCGATTCAACATGCTTTAGATTTATGGCCAGTACGCGACGGTGCTGTTGATTTAAACGTACAAGGTTCTTATGCAAATTGGAGTTTGTGGCAAAAGCAAGGCAGGACGAAAGTGCCTTTGGGGTTCTGGACTAAGAAATTACCTGATGCTGGTGAGCATTATACACCTTTTGAGAAGCAGTTACTTGCATGTTATTGGGCTCTGGTAGATACTGAACAGTTAATACTAGGGCACGATTTGATTTTAAGACCTGAATTTCCTATCATGCAGTGGGTGGTAAGCTCCCCTAAAACTCATAGAATTGGACATGCACAAGAAGCTAGTATCATCAAGTGGAAGTGGTACATTCAGGACAGGGCTCGTGTGGGACCCCAAGGGTGTTGCGATGTTACATGAACAGGTGGCGCAGGCGCCAATCGGAGAGGCAGACAGTGATTGCTCTGTACCTATAGTGCAGGAATCTCCTATGCAGTGGGGTAAACCATTTGATGATCTTTCCGCGGAGGACAGAATGCATGTGTGGTTTACGGATGGTTCAGCGAGGTACATAGGAGCAAAGAGGCATTGGAAAGCAGTCTCTGTTACGAAAAAATTGTTGAGTACCACTGGTGAAGGGAAGAGTAGCCAATTTGCAGAATTATATGCTGTTTATCAAGCTGTGAAACAAGGATTGCCCTGAACTTGTCATCTTTACACCGACTCATGGTCGATTGCAAATGGTTTGACAGGGTGGCTCCCTACGTGGTATAATCATGAGTGGAAAATAAATTGAAAGGAGTTGTGGGGTAAAGAGTTGTGGAAGGAGATTTGGAGTTTACTGTCTCAAAGTACTGTTACAGTTTTTCATGTTGATGCCCACACAACAATAGACTCAATTGATAGACGTTTTAACGTTGTTGCAGATGAGAAATCTAAGATCTCTGAGGCGGAGGTGGAAGAACATGATTCTGATATCATGGGTCTGGCCAGTTGGGCACATCAAAAAGCAGGACATTTCGGTGAAAGAATTACTAGCAGGTGGGCTGCAGATAGAGGAATATGTATCCCATTAGATGTTATTAAAACTGTTATTTTACGATGTCTCATTTGTCAACATTCTCAACAGCGAGAAGTCCCCCAAAAAGTGAGAGGTCAGTTGCATCAAGGTAAATCACCTGCACAGATTTGGCAAATAGATTATGTAGGTCCTTTGCCCATAAGCAAAAATTGTCAGTATATTTGTACAGTTGTCGATACCTTTTCTGGATATTTACTTGCTGCCCCTTACAAGCGTGCTACCCAAATGAATACAATTAAAACCTTAGATTTACTTACATTGTGTTATGGGAATCCATTGCAAGTGCAGTCGGACAATGGCTCGCACTTTAAAGGTAGGTTAATGCATGAATGCTGTGCTCAACATAATATTGAATGGATTTTTCATGTACCTTATCCACAAGCTGCAGGTTTGATTGAACGCATGAATGGTTTGTGAAAAGATCAATTGCGGAAACTGATGGTTCTCTACGTAATTGGGGAGATCATTTAAATGATGCATTGTTAATTTTGAACAATCGCCCCCTTTCTGATTCTGACACCCCTTTGACAAGAATGTTGTCCCCTGCTGCCAATGTTCGACCTTATACAGCTGAAAATACTGTAATGTATTGGGAAATTACTCCTGGTGCTTTGGCTCCACACAGAGCGACTCCTGGAGCCGCTGGAATGGATTTTCATGCTTTAAAACCTGTTCTATTGAAATGCAATGACATTGTTCTTATTGAGACTGGACTGGGTGTCCAGATACCGACTGGATATTTTGGGTTGATTGCTTCCCGATCCAGTTTAGTCTTAAAAGGCATACAAGTGCTGGGTGGTGTTATCGACAGTGATTATCAGGGTGAGATTAAAGTTATCCTTTGAATAGCGGTGACTCAGCTTTACCAATTCGGTCTGCGGACCGTATAGCTCAATTGGTCATAATGCCTGTTTTCAGTGGTGCACTAAAGAAAGGGACTGCCCCGACTTTGTTAACTGTACGTTGCGATGGAGGTTTTGGTTCAACTGATAAAAACCATGGTGCCAGAGTATGGGTTCAGTAGCCTAATCAACCCCCTGAACAGGCCGAAATTATTGCCAGGGGAAATGATAACACTATCTTAGTGATGAAACCTGGACATGAAAAATGGGACACGGTCCCTGCTGACAAATGTTATCTTCGAGAATAAATGATGCCTGTTTCTGGTTGCTTTTCCTACAGATCATTGTATGGACTGCTGCTGCCGGATGTATCGTCTCTGGACTCCTGTTGGTTTGATACGTCGGAGGCCTGGTGAAACCGCAGAATTTCCAAACTGAATTGATCATCTGAGAACGTAGCCTCATGTCAGCGCTGGATACTAATAGAAACATTTGGATATCCTTGGCTCATCGACTAACAAATTCATCTGCTTTTTGCATGTCACCGATGAGGTCTGTTTCCGACCTCCTTTCAACGTGCTTTGTCGCAATTCCTGCTCCAACTGCTATTTTACTACATTTCTTCAACATCACTGAGACTAATCCCGATTTCATTCGCAGCAATTTTGATGCTTATGATTATTGCGCCTCATGCCGAGTACTAACTGAACTTGATTCCCCGACAACGTTTGCTATCACAACATACAACATTATGGAGGGTGATGTTTGTTATAACTTTACTTGTGATCCAAGATTGATTGGTAAATGCGTGCAACTAAAACTGGAGAATGCTTCCTGATGTTGTAAACAAATGTAGGACCCTAGTGTAATTTTCCCGATTCATGCTCCTATATAAACTCTGTCTTTTCTCCTGCCGAGAAATCCAGCTCCAGTGTTTCCAGGTTACTCTTGCGGGTTGCTGGGAAATCGAGTCCTGAGAGAGAGATACAAGACCTCCTTCATTCTAAACCAAGGTATGGAGCTGATTAGATCCTTAGAGAATTCTTGATTAGACTCTTGGCAGATTCTTGGCATGGAATACTAAACTTAAAACTACTCCTCACTTACTTCTTCCCTTGGGCTAGGCTTAGGTCAGGTACACCAGGGTAGGCGTATTTTAGAAGCACCAGTTGAGTACTTTTAGCCATCATTTTAACACTGTATGTATTTTATATGTTTTAGGCAATTTATGGCTTAGAAACCATATCATGCTTTTACAGTACTACTTTATAATACTGTTCGTATTATATACCTTGTACTTTATAACCAGTATTACTATTGTAGCAGTGCATTTCTCATGCTTAAGATATAAGACTGTTCAATAAATACTTTTTATTGAAAACGCCCGTCTCTCCATTTCTAAGCAACTCTGGTGAAACGAAGCATGCACGATTGACTGAGTAAAATAGTTATCTATTGTTTCCGCGACTCTAGAGATTGATTTCTTATTCTTGGGAAACAAAGTTGTCATGTTATATGGTTGTCAGAAACTAACCCCTTCTTGTTTATTCGTGAAAGGTTCTAGTGACCTCTGAGCAAGCTGGCACTCACAATTAAGTTTAATATATTCGGTAGAGACCTAGTCGACGTCAGTCCTACATCTAAACTACAGTATATGTTATTTTAATGCTCAGAGCCTTTTGGGAATATAGGAACTACACTACATGGCGCCCAACGTTTGGTAAGGCTATAATTTAACGCTAGATACTAGAGTAACTCAGTCGTGCTTTTCATACAGACCCCTTTTTTTCCATAAATACTGCAAAAGACGTCTGGAGTGGGTAAAGGGATATTATCTGCCAAAACTGAGTAGGATGAAAATCCTATGTATTCGTTTTTGGTTTGTACAACGTTGAAGGATACAGTGTTCCAAAATATTTTGCATCTAATCTTTGTTTCCTTGAAACATGCTCTGCAAACTTTCAGTAAACAATGTCGAATAACGGCGACAACAACGCAACCAGTGGAGCTGCAGTAAATGCAAACCAACCGGGTTCAGACGTTACAGAGTTTAATGAAAGCAACGAGGATGTTATAATCATCCCGGTAAATGTAAGAAAAAGTGTAACTTGAAGACTCATAAATAATGGAGTATCACCTAGAGGTGGTAAAGTAATCTTTGTCGTAGAGGCACATGAATGTCGGCAGACAGAGGTATTCTATTCATGGATTCACTTTCCTGCAGCAGATGCAGGAACACATGAGTTCCAATACTATAAAGCAGCGGAATCCCCAGAGGAATATGTTCCTTTCGAGGACATTGAAATTCCACTAACGTACCAAGAGCATCAGCTCTGGTTTAAAGGACCCCTACAACATCAAAATCACATTACCACGCTCGGTCCACTAGGTAGACCAGGAGGTTATTAATTTTGAAAAAAAAAACTCTTAAAAGAGCTAACACAAGCTTGAATCTATTGCACTCTGAATTCGCATTTGCTAATTTAGAATCAGCTTCCTGAATCATTAGGACACTAAGAACACCTGTGCTTTTATCATTTTAATTAACGGTTGTTTTAAAAACTGTATAAGAAAGTATTTTTTCTTTTTAATATTTCATAGTAATATTGCATTTCATATTGTAACGGTTTTTATTAACTATACAATAAAGAATTTACAGTGCCTCGGGGTTCCTATTTCCTATGTCTGTTTACATTTCCCTCCCCCTCTCGCGCTTTCTTTTCTCTCCATCTCTCAGCCCTTTGATGCTTGTCTCATCCATATCCCCTTACTGCACCCACTACCCCCTCCCCTTGGTTAATACAGTCAGTCTGTTTCCCTCTGAACAAGCTACAGTGGCCTGTCCCCCCACTTCCCCTCTCTTTGTGTGGCCGGCCCTGTCTTCCCACATTCCTGGGAGATTTACCTTTCCAGCCCCCTTCCATCGCCTGGGCCACCGACTGCACATACCCTGCCTTGTTTAAGTGTGAAATCTAAAAGTGGTCATGAATATAAAGCTGTTTTGATACCACACATTTCTTTTGTGGTGAACGCTGGCTTTAACCACCTATGCATCAACAATGACCTCTTCGTGTGTTTTTTTTTGTAAATTCCGTAGAGAACAAGCGGGCATGTGTCTGGTCCTGTCAGGATTAGAGTGCGTTGTCTCCAGATCTATGATATATCTACTCAGACACTGCAGTAGCTCCAGAACCAGGCTGTTTACACAGTGTCACATCAAACGTTAGTCGCATGCTCTGTCAACTATTCGTCAACTCCCCTAGCAAATGGTATAGTAATTAGTACTTTTTCTGTCCCGTTTTTAATTAACAAACTTCGGTTCGACAGAAAGTTATTTGCAAATCGGTTCAATACATATTTGTAAAGTAATAGAAACACGCACTGCCATAGCCAATAGGTCTCGCCTTTGGGACCTTATAAGTGTTTAGCCATGCAACAGTTGATGTTGTTGCACCAAGGATATTGTGCTGGATAACTAAAGACTTATAAGGTCCCAAACGCGAGACCTATTGGCTATGGCAATGCTTGTTCCTTTTGATAGTAAGGCCCTTAGCAATAGTAATGGTAATATTACAAAAAGCGCCTATAATAGCCGGACACTAGAAGTGGATTTCAGACAGATAGCTTTATCGCTTTGTGATTTCCCAATTATCTGTTCCATAAAAGAAACTGGATTTACTCCAAACCCTTTGATAGCTACTCCGTTGTTACCATGGGTAGTGATTTCTTCATCCATCAATGTCTCTCTTGTTCTATGGGTAAGATCCATCTTGATTGTAACAATTAAAGGGTTATGATAACTAAAGAGGCTATTTTCTATATAGGAGGTAACCATTGTGTTACTACAATTGTAAGATACAATGAAGTGTTCTATATTTGAAGACAACCTACTTCCCACAAAAGAGGGTACAGAGAGTTTTCCATCCATACCTGTTGGTTCTAGAATACATAGGTCAAACTTATGCATCAGGTAATTAATTGTCTCACCATACCCATCATGTATAAAATGTGGGATCCTATCCCCAGAAGCATCACAATACCCACAGGGATTACCCACTTCTTGGGCACACTTAACACAATTGAAATCACCCCCCCCCTCCCCCCAAATAAGATTATAATGCCCTTTAACACTCTTGAGGAAGTTGTCCAGATCATTTTCCAGCGACGTTATAACTTTACACATTGTTTTATCAAATATGTTATTATAAAAATTAATTATAACAAATACCTGGTTTTCTAAGGAGCTAAGTTCCACAAATTGGTAAAATTCAGATGTTACAAAAGTGTTACTTATAGAGAGAGGTGAAGTGACCGCGATCAAGGTAGCAATACCACCTTTTGCTCTTCCATACTAGATGGTCTAGCATTGGTGCTCATTGTATGGACGCCGTCTATAAAGAAAGGCTCAGTACACCATGTCTATTGAATAAGAATGATCATGTATCCATCTATCATTTTTAACCATTCTTTATCTTTAAGTTTACTTTTAATACCTGCCACGTTCCAGGTCATAAGTTTAATAATATCGCCAGTAGATAGTAAAAACCCACCAATCTCCTGTTCAACCTTTAGTAGGTGTGTAATAACATGTGAATGCGCTTTAACCCCACCTTCTTGTGGTCCCATTTGGGTTTCTTGTTCCTTATTAATGGTCTGGTTAATTACTTTAGAGGAATCTTCACTAGCAGACATATGGACCCTGTCATTCAATCCTTCTGATTGTGTATTCATATACACTGCAGGAGGACAAGAGTTAATATCATCACCCCTATTAAGTTTCCTATAGACGCCCCTTGTCCTTCTGAGTCAATCCACTTCGCTACACCTGCGGAGTGGGGAGAATCTATAATACAGGGGAAGATTAAACATTGGTTGGCTTCTCTGTTTTATAGGGTGCTTATTTAGAGTGGGCCTAGTGGGACTGCCGTGATACAATAATTCCTGGCTAGACTAAATCCATTATAGTTTTCTGCCCGGTCCCTTAGTATGTTACCCACCAACTTGTGGTTTCAAAAATTGACCACTATACAGTATCCTCGGGTCACCCACCCAGTCAACTCTTCTTAGCATAATTATATTTTGATGCAGAATATGTACCCCGGCAGCAGTATTTGTAGCAAACCAATGTACCACTTGGTTTTTGAAGCTGTCATATGTTTCTCTCTCAGTGGTACTGAGTTTTGGAATTTTTTTTAAGACAATAACATATGGTGTTGCCTGGGGTGGAAGATTAAAACATACTTTACCGATAGGGTCATTCTCGCCTGGTAATACTCTGCTAAGTAAGGGTGAGGTATCATGTTCCCTAGAAGTATTGGGGTTTTCAAGCGTTTTGACTTCTTTTTCCGATCACTGGTCTTCGACCGGTCGCTTTATTATTTCCTTATTCAAATTTGGCTTGTTAGGATTATTAAACTTATGTGGCTCCTTTTCTTTCATACAGTCCCTTACCTCTAGGCTTATTAAACTTATGTGGTCCTTTTCTTTCGTACAGTACCTTACCTCTAGGCTTATTAAACTTATGTGGCCCGTTTTCTTTCGTACAGTCCCTTACCTCCACAACTCTACTGTGTATATTTTGGTGAAGACCTGTGGCACCAGGTGATTTGTTTTTAATAATTGATGAATGGCTATTTACAACCAAATCTGTTAAAAAAGCCACGTCTTTCTGTAATGATTTAATTTCGGACATAACTTATTTTTCGATACTATCTAATTTACCGTGAAGTTTTTTAAACAACTTTACATAGTTGTGGTCATGTTCCACTTGACTGTCCTTTTTACATTCGCTGTTGCCATCCTTTTTGTGAGCAGATTTAATAGCCCCCCTCTTATTCCTAGGTTTGTGTTTTACCATAGAAGTAGAAATAGGGATAGAAATAGGTTTTTTTGCATGCTCCTCAACCTGCTCTTTCGTAAATGGAATGCTAGCCGTAATTTTTCTTTTTTGACGGTGGGGCTATCAGTAATGTATCATTAGACAGTGTTGAAATTTCTAGTGTCGAAGTTAGTACACAAGCGTTTGGATGTCCGTGTAATTGTCCATCAGAATCAGTCCTTCTGCCACGATGGAGCAATCAAGAGATGGCGCAAGTCGATACAATTGTGATTATTTTCAAGCATCACCTGTTACGTTATCTTTATTTGCCCGACATTGTAAATATTCTCAAGGGACCGGGCCAGATAAATTTCTGTCACAAACAGCCTCGTAGCAACGAGTGTTCCGCTATTTCGTTTTACTTCAAAATTTGTGCTGATCGTGAAATACCGAGAGGATTTCGCTGACATATTCGAACCAGATATTGACAGACCCTATCGGTTGCCACCCATTTGTTTGCGAAGAGAGAACGTTGGCTAACGCCTATATAATCTGTTAGCTTGGTCGCCCGTTTGAAGTAAAAAGAAATAGCAGAACACTCTTTGCTACGAGGCTGTTTGTGACAGAAATTTATCTGGCCCGGTCCCTTGAGAATATTTACAACGTCGGGCAAATAAAGATAACTTAACAAGTGGCGCTTGAAAATAATCACAATTGTATCGACTTGCGCCATCTCTTGATTGTTCCATCGTCCAGATTCTCTTCTGGCTTAAGGGTTCTACAAGATATGATTTTTATGTCCTGAGGATGGTCTCTGAAACACAAGAATAGAGACCGAAACGTCGACATTCACTTTACCTACCGGATAACTGATTAGATTGTAAATAGGCAGGAAAGTGTCAACAAATGTTGTAAAGAGGTTTCTCTAGATTGATTTATTTGAAATGTACCTCTTATAACTTTGTTTATCTATCATATACCCTGATTTATTACAAACTGAAAGTATTAAATACAAGCATTTTTTCATATACACCCGTCGTTGCTCTTCTCCTTTCATGAGGATCACCGTTTGGTGACATGCCTAAACAAATTTAATATTCTGCTGTCACGTTCTGTGCATTAGCGGTACCAAGTGTGTAAGTCAGCACAATTTTCAACTTGGGAATCATTTGTCGAATTGTATGTTTAATTAAAACCCTTGAAGGTCCATTCACCCTTTCATATCGAGTTTGTATTGCAGCGGGGGGCAGCACACTCGTCGGGACAGTTCCCCGCTCAGGACCGTTCCGCGTCTGGCACCATTTTTCTAGTGCATCATCACTTCACATAGCTCCGGGACAGAGCGCTTTTTCCGATGTAATTCCGTCCGTCACACACTCCGGTGATGCCCAGAACCGGCACGGGCTCACACTCTGCAGCCGCCCGCTAATTGTGACTGCCCTTCAAAACCTCCAAGCCGACAAACCACTAAACCAGCCTTGCCGCGAGGTCATGTAATCATGGTGCTGGTTGCGGTTGCTTTTGCGGTGTTTGCAGTAGGGTCACGGTCCGGTTGGAAGGGGAAAATCCACCGCAGGACCCCTCCCCCCCACTTAGTGATGGTGGGGATCTGCGGAATCACATTGCATTCGGTTAATCAATAGGACGGAGGCCTTGAATAATACGGCACCGAGTCCTCCACCAGATTGTCGACAAAATAAGACACGGCAAAAGCTTCCAACACAGTGTTTGAATTCTGTTCCCAACCTACAAGGGACCAAGACTCATCTCCATTATCATCCCTATTATCAAACTTTGGAGGCACGCAAAAACCATTGATAGTCCTTTTTTGAATCTCCTACCACCACTGGGTAGAGCTACGAGGTCCTGATGAGAACTCCCCCTAATAAGGGTGTTCGAAACATGTAGATCGACCTTATACAGCCTTAGGAATCCTCACAGTGTGTCCAAACTTTTAACTTGAAAAAGTTATCCCAAGGCTGTTGCCAATTGAAAATTCATTGTATAATGTAAAAATGTATATTGTAAAAAGAAAGTGTGTGTGTTTGTAATGAGTCTGAATGAATGTTTGTATGGAATGATTGAGAGTATGAGAAAATGTTCTTTGGTTTTGTAGGTTGTGATAAAATGCAAACGTTAAGAAATGTGCAGAAATGTTGAAATGTTATAAAATAAGAAAAAATGTGTTTTGTTAAATAAGAATAAAAATACAAGGATTTATTTCAGACAGAAAAAGAAGTTTTGAGAATATAGTGATTCATTTCATTATGTCCAAATGATTGTTTTTGTCGAATTGAACTGCAGTACTGGTATTTGTTTTGCCATATAGGGGATCGGCGGAACAGCGGCAGCCTCTTCTCACTGCTTCGCGCTGTGCGTTCTCACTGTGACTGCCAAAACCCGGAGAAAGGACTCACTGGACAGGTTCAGTTAAATAGCATTACATCAGTAGCTGAAACATCAGTCAAGCAAATGTAGACTTTGCCTAGGAGAGACTCACTTCCCTCGCCCCTCTTTGACATGTTTTCTTGTCTAGTACTGTTAAGAGAGCAGTTCTTTTTTGATAATATAAACAGGATTGCAGGCCTAAGTATTCTTTTCGCCATACATCTTTTTTGGGATGGCTTTCTAGATGAAACAGTCAAAAAGTACAGAGACAGAGACAGTGGTCATGGATCCGCATTGTTGTCTTATACTAGCAGATTCCACAACAGTACAGCATGGCAGGAATGAGATACCATTCCCACCCAATACTATATGTCCTTTGCATTCCGTTCTACCTTTTCATTGTGTTTAATTTCTTATCTGTTTGTAGCCTTAATCGTTCATTAGGAGAAAAACATTTTCGGTTGACTTGACTGACTACCTGTCTTTTAAAATGTTATCAACCAACACTTTTCCCAAAGGCATTGTGGGAGGGTAGGGCGGAAATATGGCTTCGAGGACTTGGTTCTTCGGTGAATTTTGCCTTTTATTTGGGTGTTAGGATATTGTTGCTTTTTTATAAATTAATAATATAGATGAACACACTTCCAAAGGGTAAGGAATGGGGGCTGCAGCTTCTTGGTCTTGACAGATGTAGTAATGCTTTCCTTTTTCTCTCCACAGGTTTCTTGAGGGATGGTGCCACTGGCAGTCTCCTCCCAAAAAAATAGGGACAATGCGAGGTGTAAGCTACTCTATTCTATTACTATTTTCTCCCGTCACCAGTTCACCCACGATGAAGGATTCTAAACAGTTGGTGTCTCTTTTCTCTCTGATAGGAGCGTCATGGTGGACCGGTGGGAGTTCCCAAGATTATTAAGAGGTTAAGTGCAAAAGGAGAAGGTAGGGAAGGTAATAAAGGGAAAAAACATAGAAGCTTTGAGTCTCTCAGTTCCTGTGCCCAACTTAAGGGAGAATTCCATAGTATCCTCCCCCTACTTGTATAGTAGGGGGAGTATGTGTCCTGGCACTTTCTAGGACACATGCATGGGCCTCCAGTGTTTCTCCTTTCCCCTTCATGCAGGTACTCCCCTACCCACACTTACCTTCCCTCTCCCAGCACTCTACATCGTATCTGCTCACATAAGATAGAGGACAAAAGCCCCCCTGCTCCTACTCCTCGCAACAGTGCACCAATGAAGGTGTGGGGTCCTGCTACTGACCAACCTGGACCTCAATAATTGAAAAACAGAGCTAGGTGGCTGATCAGGAAAGTTAGAAACAGAGTAAGAAACTGCACGGCCAATCAGTACGTTGCAGCCAGGGATTAGAATATTATCCAACAACTCAAGTATTTTTTGAAAAAACTTTTTGTATTATTGCATAAGAAACATGGCATCAAATAGACACTTCATCACGACAGTCAGTGCAAAAACGTGAAGAAATATATACAAATATTTACAAAAGTATATCACAGTGAAGGCAACATACACTTACAAACATGGTAAGACAACATATAATCAAATTCATATGGTGACACCAACTATTGTCTGTGACAAAAATTCAAAAGCACATAGTTGCAAATTGAACACTTTTTTTACAAATTGTTAAAGAAAATAAAGCCAGTCCTATGATAACAAAAACCTGTGAACAGGGCGGAACTTAGGATGGAATAGCCTGCCTGTCACGCAACACCTGTGAATAATAAATTATAAGAAGTTGCAAGAAGGGTCCACAATAGTGGTACGAGTTTGTCCCTGTCTGCACCCCTAGTTCTTGACACAGGCTGGGGGTCAACGCGTTTCGAACCTTGTTTATTCTAGGTTCTCCTCAGGACGAGGACTGGATGACGATGTACCTAAAAAGTAATTTAGGGAAGGTGTCAGCTACTGTATATAGAGTATATATTTAAAACAATGTACAACTCGGACTAACTACCCATGAATAAATAGGATTACCTTCTCAGCCAGAATATTAACTGCATGGAGAGAAGGGTGAAGAGCCACTGGAATTGGTCTGGAAGCACAAAAATGAGGACTATCAAAATGTGCGATTCAAAGAGATGTATCACACGTTGACGGGTTGATTGGTTTCAGTAAATATATACTGGTACCTGCAAGTGGTGTCAAAGATGCCGGATCAAGTGGCGCCCAGGGCGAGCCGTATTAGTCAAGGACTCACATTCTCTTAATTTTAGTGTTTATAACGTAGAAGGCGGCTGGGGAGTAAAGGTACAGAGTTCACAAGATTAAACTCCGCAGCGGACAGGGTTCGCGCTAACACAGATTCCAAAAGAGAGGCAGAAACGCTTCCTACCTGCACGCGATGAACGCTGTGCGAAGGAGACAAGTCTGCTACAAAGTGTCTGGGCGGGAATCAATCTCTCGCTGTCAGCTGTAAACAGACACAGTCCGTAAATATGCTTGAATGGAAACGATAACTCTGCCGCGTTGAAGATGGCAATAAAGGAAAGCGGCAGCTAACTTACTCAAAGCCTTCTACAGTCAGAGTCTGTAGTCGTCCGTGATCTGCCGGTCCGGTCAGATTAGTGAGTAGGCGCCGCCCTGTGAAAAGCCACTTAAAGGCACGGCAGTATTGGCGGGTTGATATGGTGTAAAGGATCTTGGTCATTGTAGTTCACAAGGTGTAGGGAATGTCGACAGTGACAATGGGGAGGATGTTTACATGTCTGGATGGTTCGTCTATTGGAAAATGATCCAGGAATAAATTACCCGTTTAGAAGCATGACAGATTCACAACAATGGCAAATCATAATCAACCCATCAGAGGAAAAACACATTCTATGTATATCATTTCACTGTACCAGACCGCACATATTTCAAAAATTCAACACATTGATCAACATTGGCCCCTAGACACTCTGGGAATTGTTAATTTGAGCAAGTATTCTTCTACCCGTCTAGCCCCATATTACCAACAGTGAGAAGAGGAAAGACAAGAATGAAAGCATAATGAAGAAAGCCGTAGTGAGAATAAAGAATGCAGACTGCAGCCACAGTCTCACAGCTCAAAGCAGGTCCATTCAAATTACACATGCAGTGCAAGAACTGTTCGGGGAAGATCAGGGTCCCAGGTTGGAAAGTTCAGACATATCATTTAACCCTGTGTTGGATGTATCAAACTTTAAAATGAGATACGCTTCTTTTTGTGATAAGCGTACATCTGGGTCACCACTGCCACCTCGGATCACTGCCAGAACGGTCCATCGCATGTCATTCACTGAGTGTTTTTGTTGTAAAAAATGGGACACCAAGGGTGCCGTAAGAGTCTTGTTGTTTATACGGGACCTGTGTTGTATGATTCTTTGGCGCACTTCCTGTGTAGTCTTGCCGATGTACAGCTTTCTGCAGGGGCACTGGATGGCATACACTGTATACTTGGTCTTGCAGTTGGTATGCTCTTTGTGGCGCCAGAACTTGTTCCCATCAGTGAAAAGTGAACCTTCCATTGTAATATTGCAGACAGTGCACGTACCGCATTTGCGATGTCCCTTTACTGGCGTTGACCCAAAGATGGTACTCTGGGTGTCTTTTTTTGCCGGTGGCCTGGTAGAGGTGATCATCTGGCCAATGCTCCGATTCTTCTTTAGGGCAAACAATGGTGTGCCAGCGTCTGGTAAGATCTCCTCAACCAGATGCCAGTTCCTTCTGATAATTTTTTGTAATTCAGTGGTATGGGGTCCAAAAGTAGAGACACACACCATCCTCTGAGTGGTAGTTCTAGATCTTTTCTCGAGGAGATGTTCCCTCGGAGTCCATCTGGCTCTCTTCCTCGAATGTTTGAGCAGCTTCTGCGGATAGCCTCTGTCCTGTAATTTGACCGTAAGTGCTTGCCCATGAAGATCAAATTGTTGGACTGAAGAACAATTCCTCCTGACCCGAAGATATTGCCCGTACGGGAGATTATCCAGGAGGCTCCTCGGATGGTAGCTCCTATAGTGGAGGGCATTGTTCTTGTCTGTTTTCTTTTGGTATAATGAGCACGTAAGTTCCTCATTTCGGACCGTGATCTCTACATCCAGGAAGGGCATGGTTTTGGAACTGTGGCTGAGACTGAATTTGATGTCCGGGCTCCTGTTGTTCAACCATATATGAAACTCCTCCAAGAGCGTTTGAGAACCATTCCAAATGATAATCCCTATAAAGAGCATATTGAGCAATGGCTCAGATTTATAGATGATGTCTGGTGCATTTGGAATGGTTCTCAAACGCTCTTGGAGGAGTTTCATATATGGTTGAACAACAGGAGCCCGGACATCAAATTCAGTCTCAGCCACAGTTCCAAAACCATGCCCTTCCTGGATGTAGAGATCACGGTCCGAAATGAGGAACTTACGTGCTCATTATACCAAAAGAAAACAGACAAGAACAATGCCCTCCACTATAGGAGCTACCATCCGAGGAGCCTCCGGGATAATCTCCCGTACGGGCAATATCTTCGGGTCAGGAGGAATTGTTCTTCAGTCCAACAATTTGATCTTCATGGGCAAGCACTTACGGTCAAATTACAGGACAGAGGCTATCCGCAGAAGCTGCTCAAACATTCGATGAAGAGAGCCAGATGGACTCCGAGGGAACATCTCCTCGAGAAAAGATCTAGAACTACCACTCAGAGGATGGTGTGTGTCTCTACTTTTGGACCCCATACCACTGAATTACAAAAAATTATCAGAAGGAACTGGCATCTGGTTGAGGAGATCTTACCAGACGCTGGCACACCATTGTTTGCCCTAAAGAAGAATCGGAGCATTGGCCAGATGATCACCTCTACCAGGCCACCGGCAAAAAAAGACACCCAGAGTACCATCTTTGGGTCAACGCCAGTAAAGGGACATCGCAAATGCGGTACGTGCACTGTCTGCAATATTACAATGGAAGGTTCACTTTTCACTGATGGGAACAAGTTCTGGCGCCACGAAGAGCATACCAACTGCAAGACCAAGTATACGGTGTATGCCATCCAGTGCCCCTGCAGAAAGCTGTACATCGGCAAGACTACACAGGAAGTGCGCCAAAGAATCATACAACACAGGTCCCGTATAAACAACAAGACTCTTACGGCACCCTTGGTGTCCCATTTTTTACAACAAAAACACTCAGTGAATGACATGCGATGGACCGTTTTGGCAGTGATCCGAGGTGGCAGTGGTGACCCAGATGTACGCTTATCACAAAAAGAAGCGTATCTCATTTTAAAGTTTGATACATCCAACACAGGGTTAAATGAGATGTCTGAACTTTCCAACCTGGGACCCTGATCTTCCCCGAACAGTTCTTGCACTGCATGTGTAATTTGAATGGACCTGCTTTGAGCTGTGAGACTGTGGCTGCAGTCTGCATTCTTTATTCTCACTACGGCTTTCTTCATTATGCTTTCATTCTTGTCTTTCCTCTTCTCACTGTTGGTAATATGGGGCTAGACGGGTAGAAGAATACTTGCTCAAATTAACAATTCCCAGAGTGTCTAGGGGCCAATGTTGATCAATGTGTTGAATTTTTGAAATATGTGCGGTCTGGTACAGTGAAATGATATACATAGAATGTGTTTTTCCTCTGATGGGTTGATTATGATTTGCCATTGTTGTGAATCTGTCATGCTTCTAAACGGGTAATTTATTCCTGGATCATTTTCCAATAGACGAACCATCCAGACATGTAAACATCCTCCCCATTGTCACTGTCGACATTCCCTACACCTTGTGAACTACAATGACCAAGATCCTTTACACCATATCAACCCGCCAATACTGCCGTGCCTTTAAGTGGCTTTTCACAGGGCGGCGCCTACTCACTAATCTGACCGGACCGGCAGATCACGGACGACTACAGACTCTGACTGTAGAAGGCTTTGAGTAAGTTAGCTGCCGCTTTCCTTTATTGCCATCTTCAACGCGGCAGAGTTATCGTTTCCATTCAAGCATATTTACGGACTGTGTCTGTTTACAGCTGACAGCGAGAGATTGATTCCCGCCCAGACACTTTGTAGCAGACTTGTCTCCTTCGCACAGCGTTCATCGCGTGCAGGTAGGAAGCGTTTCTGCCTCTCTTTTGGAATCTGTGTTAGCGCGAACCCTGTCCGCTGCGGAGTTTAATCTTGTGAACTCTGTACCTTTACTCCCCAGCCGCCTTCTACGTTATAAACACTAAAATTAAGAGAATGTGAGTCCTTGACTAATACGGCTCGCCCTGGGCGCCACTTGATCCGGCATCTTTGACACCACTTGCAGGTACCAGTATATAATTATATATTTACTGAAACCAATCAACCCGTCAACGTGTGATACATCTCTTTGAATCGCACATTTTGATAGTCCTCATTTTTGTGCTTCCAGACCAATTCCAGTGGCTCTTCACCCTTCTCTCCATGCAGTTAATATTCTGGCTGAGAAGGTAATCCTATTTATTCATGGGTAGTTAGTCCGAGTTGTACATTGTTTTAAATATATACTCTATATACAGTAGCTGACACCTTCCCTAAATTACTTTTTAGGTACATCGTCATCCAGTCCTCGTCCTGAGGAGAACCTAGAATAAACAAGGTTCGAAACGCGTTGACCCCCAGCCTGTGTCAAGAACTAGGGGTGCAGACAGGGACAAACTCATACCACTATTGTGGACCCTTCTTGCAACTTCTTATAATTTATTATTCACAGGTGTTGCGTGACAGGCAGGCTATTCCATCCTAAGTTCCGCCCTGTTCACAGGTTTTTGTTATCATAGGACTGGCTTTATTTTCTTTAACAATTTGTAAAAAAAGTGTTCAATTTGCAACTATGTGCTTTTGAATTTTTGTCACAGACAATAGTTGGTGTCACCATATGAATTTGATTATATGTTGTCTTACCATGTTTGTAAGTGTATGTTGCCTTCACTGTGATATACTTTTGTAAATATTTGTATATATTTCTTCACGTTTTTGCACTGACTGTCGTGATGAAGTGTCTATTTGATGCCATGTTTCTTATGCAATAATACAAAAAGTTTTTTCAAAAAATACTTGAGTTGTTGGGTAATATTCTAATCCCTGGCTGCACCGTACTGATTGGCCGTGCAGTTTCTTACTCTGTTTCTAACTTTCCTGATCAGCCACCTACTCCTCGCAAGGCACAGGTGTAGGAAACAGTGCTTCTGCTCATCTTTGGCACACGCAGCAGAGGTAAAAATAAGCCCAGGATCACACGTTTTTATTTTCACTCACCGACCTTGCCATGATTGCACGCCCTATTTCCCTGCAGCCTACCACTTCCTTTTGGACTTTTTCAGGCAGACAAGGTACCTGATGTTGATGGTTATCTCGAGGTTTTTTTTATACTAGCCAGAATGGTAAAATACTTGTTGGGAAGCAACCCTACCTGATGGATAGATGGTACTTATCACACCCGTTCAAATCTGATACCCAGAAGCCAAGCAGCTTTGACCAACTGCAATCTATACTGGAGGGGGTTGGGGCTAGGGGAGGGGTAGTGTGGTCTTTAAACCAACTGATAATTACAGGGTTTGTTGAAATCCAACCCACTTGTAAATGCAATCCCTGTGCAGCCTAAACAGAGTTTTAACATTTTGAAGATTTGGCTTGCCAAGCGCCTGGGGAGCGGAGGAGGCTCCGTGGTCTCTGGTGACCCAAGTATGCAACCTTTCCCTGTCCTGTCTGGCATTTGCATGCCGTGATAATGAAGCCTGCACTTCTCAGAGCCTCCAGTACTTTCCTAAGGTGGATCAGGTGCTCCAGCCAGGTGGAGCTAAAGACAGCAATATTGTGCAGATATGCTGCACTCAAGGATTCCAATACAGCAAGGGCTTAGTTCACCAACCTTTGAAAAGTGGCAGATGCATTTTTCAAACCAAAGGGCATTACAGTGAACTGATAATACCCATCTAGGATTGAAAATGCAGATATTTATTTAGCTCCTAGAGTCGACAGACCTATCTGACAGTACTCAGATGTGAGATCAAACATACTCAGATACTTGGCTGCTCCCAACCTGTCAATAAGTTCATCTGCCCATGGAGTTTGGTATGCATCTCTTTTGGTCACAGCATTCACGCCCCAATAGTCCTCACAAAACCTAATTACTTTCTTACCATCCTGATTATGAGGTTTGGGGATTAAGACAACTGGGCAGGTCCAGGGGCTCTCAGAAGGCTTTAGAACACCCAATGTCAGCATCAGGCTTACTTCAGCTTTGATGCTCTCTTTCACATGTTCAGTCTGCCTGTATGTTTTATTCTCGAAAGGTAGTCTTTCATCAGTGTCTACAGCATGGATACACCATCTAGTCTGGCGAGAGGTCAAAAAGAAGAGCTCAGCAAAATGATTTAGGACTTGCCTGCAATCAGCCTCCTGATGGGCAGGTAGGGTGTCTGACAAGACCACACCTTCCACTGACCCATCTTTTGGATTGTTGGACAGGTCAGGGACAGGTTCACTCTTAGCTTCCTGATCCTCATCTGTAACCATGAGCATGGTCACATCTGCCATGTCATAGTAGGGTGTAAGGCGCTTGACATCTTATGATTCCTGTCAGAGCCAGGGTCTATCAGGTAGGTGACCGCCCCTTTTCTATCTAGGATAGGGTAGGGTCCACTCCACTTACCTTGAAGAGCCCTAGGATCCACAGGCCCCAAAATCCACACCATCTGCCCTGGCTGGAACTCAACCATAGCAGCCTTTTGGCATCACCAGAGCTTCTGGAGCTAGGCTGTCCTCAATGTTTTTGCTTGCTTTTTCCTCGTACTCATACATCCTGGAGCAAATCCCAAGCACATAGTCCACTATATCTGCCAAGGTTCAACAAGAGGTTTCCCCAATCCCTCCTTCACAAGGCACAGTGGTCCCGACAGGAAACCCAAACAGAAGCTAAAATAAGGTGGATGCCACTCCCTTCTGTGGTCCTTCCCAATAGGCAAAAAGCAGGCATCCCATCTTCTTTTGAGTTTTTCAGGAAGTCAGCCGATCATGCCCTTCATGGTCTTGTTAAATCTTTCAACAAGGCCATTACACATAGCAGAGTGGCTTTGGCCAGGACTTATGCAGCGGGGGATGGGAGGTCCCACATTTGGACCCCTAATATTATGCCGTTCAATTGCAACACGCAGCTCGATGGCTCAACACAGACCCTAGTTGGGAAATGCGGCTCTTGGCGGGAATGGTGGACGCTTGTTGTCTTCCAGAGCTGTTAATGGAGGAATTAGGTACACCGAGAGATACTCCATATATTGTGTGACAGACGGCCAGAGTATGGCAATGGTTTGTAGTGAGAGTACTTAAGCGCGCACCATTCCATAGGGAGCTCCCAATCTGGATATTAAAACCAATCAGGCAGATGGCACTCAGTATGTCCTTCCAGGCATGGAGGGAAGGGGATGCGAGCAATAGGCTGAATTGTACCCAGATGAGACTTATCGCCTTTAAACATGCCCGCAAAGAGTTTGGTCTAAGCCAGTGGCAATTTTTACAAGATGCAGGCTTGGCAGACGTAACTACGCACACCTGGTCATGCTTTGTGACAGCTCTGCCGCGTACTCAAACCCTTGAGATACTGCTAACCTATGGAGCATGTAGACACCTAATTATGCATCTTTACAGAACAATGCGATCGGATACAGTAGGCACTACACACGGGCCCGAGAGGCGTGCAATTTAGACTTTGACATTCCAATGGAAGATCAAGACAGGCAGCGGGCCAGTGAACTAACATGCATGGTTTCTAGTAATGCCCATTTTCGACTGATACATTCGAATTTTCTGCGAAGAACCTACTTAACGCCACAAGGCCTTCATCGAATGGTCGGGTCTTTGCCAGATATATGCTTGCGCTGCAACACTGTGGGGGGCTGATTTCTTACATTAACCATGGTCCTGCGATGCAATACACTCCTTCTGGCAACTAGCTGTCGAAGAAATGGTGCATGCCACACAACTAAGTATTGAGCTGACACCCAAATGCTGTTTATTAGGCCTCTTTAGTTGTCAGAAAGGGCGCATGATAACCTACACATTTGGTCAGTCGCCTATGGTACTGGCATGACGTAGAATTGCAATCACATGGCTGCCCCAGCATGCCCCAACGATTGCGCTCTGGCACAGAGATGGGCCTCTTCTTCTACGGCAGATGCTTCTATCTCGTCTTGGTCAGATTCTTCCCCGAAAGCATGTCCCGAAGGCACATCTTGGGACTCCAGATAGATTTCGAGCTCGCAATCTGACTCTGGAATTGAGAGGGCCTCTTCTTCTACGGAGGACACTTTTATCTCTTCTTGGTCAGATTCTTCTGCAAAGATATCCAGAGTGTGTTGAATGCTTTGACGCTTCCTCTCTCGTCAGCGAGCCTGATGATCGGGTAGAGTCCTCTTGGACCGAAACGACTTACAAGCATCGCAGTCTTCCTCCTTGTGCTCTGGAGAGAGGCACAAGTTATAAACTTGACGTAGGTCGGTGCGAGGGTACTTGGTGTGCCACCCAGGACAGAAATGGAATGGAGTCCGTTCCATTTGCAGACGGCTGGTCCTATGCAGCAAGGCCCGACGATTGCCCACAAGGTTTTCTATCGAAAATTGAGTTTGTGTCGATCGATTTGAAACGCGGAGATCAGGGAAATGCATACCTAATCAATACCGTTGAGGGTAGAGTAGACTGCGCACTGAGAGGAACCCGAAGAGCGATTTCGGAGAGCAGCAATACACATCCGAACCAGTTTGGGGTAAAAAACAACAATGGAGTCGATGCCCATGCGCACTATCACCGAAAAGAGGAGTCGCCTTACCTCGTGACTGGAAAGACTTCTTCGAAGAAAAACAACTTGCAAACATCCGGACCCAACACAAGATGGCAGGAGTATGCAAAGCATGCGCATCTACAGCACATATGCCTCGAACAGAGGATTAAGGGCCCCAAATCTCTGCCGTGGTATCTGGTCATGTTGTAGCTGAGTGTGCCATGTGATGTGGCAGGCTATAGTGCTTGGTGTGATTTGGTCATTTTTGACAACGTGGAGTGCTGAATGGTTAGGCAATTTTTGATTGTATTTGTTTTTGGGATCGTGTGATATAGTGCGGTACCTACAGTATGATGTAAGTAAATAAATTACATTGCTAATATACCATAAGGATGTGGGGTGAGTGTTATTAAGGATGAAGCCTTGCTGATTATATGCATAATAACAGGTCTGGGAGGTCACTATTGACTAGGGAAGGTTAGCAGCTGCACATGCCTTGGGCATTGATACTATTGAGGATAATATGTGACGGGCCACTGGTGACTGGAGCTGGCTAGCAAGAACGCTAGCCTCTGGTATTCATTACAAGCAGGGTAAAAATGCTGACAGGACCTGGTTTGCAGTAGAGTTGACCTCTGGTTTTGAATATTTGCAGGATTTAAGGTACAGGCGTCACTACTGACTGGAGTTACCTAGCTAGATAATAGGTCTCAGGGGGGCAATACTGACTGAAGCTGGTTAGTATGATCACTAGTCCCAAGGTGCTACTAATGACTCAAGTTGGCTAGAATGATAACAGGTCCCAGGGGGCAGTACTAACAGGAGCTGGCTAGTAGGCTTACATACAGGCCCAAGGGGCCACTACTGACTGGAGCTGGGTAAAAGAATAACAGGCCCAAGGGTGGTGGGGGTGCGAGTGGCACCAGTGAACGTAGTTGGCTAGAAGCATTGACAACCTTTGGTATTGATCAAATGCAGGATTATAGGTCACAGGAGACACTGCTGAATACAGCTGGCTAGCAGCAGTGGTGGCCTCTAGGAAGAAGGAATTGACAAAGCATAACTGGATATACTGGTTTCTTTAATACCGATAATTGTTTACACATCATACACATCAATGCCACAACCTGCATTAATATATTACATTACCAAATTACAATATTCTTATATTAATTTGATTGTGTTTGTTCGCCTTAATATGCCTGCAAAGTTACATGATTCTATTGGGGCCAAGAATATTTTATTTAGTGATGTCCGTCTGCACACTTTCCTGCATCTTGTAGTAAATTGAACATTGACAAACAGAAGTGTTATTTCCAGAAACAGTGAATTCTGCAGCTTGTCTGTGTATCTTTTATCTGCACCTCACGGACTCCTCACATTCCTTTAGAGAGAAGATCCTTCCTCCTCGTTCACATGTTCATGTTTTATTGACTTGTATTAGGAGAAAAATGTATAAAATACATTGTGTAGCATTAGCATTATATACTCCAACTTGCTATAGGGTTGATGCTCTCGTCCATTGCAAAGACAATTGTCACTTGTTAGTTTGCATGGCCTTTTGCTATTTTTGCATTAAATGTATGATAGATGTGTTGGCCTCCAGGTGTGTTGTGTTTTATTTTACATATCATAAGAGATGACGAGGAAAATGGCAGTCCAGAATACACATTTTTCATATAATCAACTCACAGAATACTGTTCTGGAGGTTCAGTCCCACAGACATTATCTCTAACTGAACGCTGGCACCCTAGGAAGCATGTGCTTTTCAAACCAGGTGCCGTCTGATGCGTCGTCTTTGCTATTGGATAAGTCAATATGTCCTGAATTTTAGGAGGGTCACCGTATCTAGTGCACTCTGTTAGGCAGTGCTCACCTGTGGTAGTAGGATGGTAATAGGCACCTTATCACCTATGCACAGCACATTTACCCATTTTCCCATATTTGGTCCTAATGAAATGCCAACAGATTGCTCCATGACTACTAAAGGCATGAAAAACGTTGACCTGAAGTATAGACCCCAGCTTACCAGCAGGTCCATAGGTGATCGACACTTTCACACAGTGATAGGGGCCATCAGTTCCTCAATTTCTCTGCCACTGTTTTTAATCTCAACATGGACCAGGAAGATCACATTAACTGCATCGATGCTGATGACGGAACCGTTCCGTCATCAGCCGCGGTGTCGCTGTGCTGATAACGAAGCGGTTCCATCATGGCCCGCCCGACGCGCCTGCGTGGAGCTGATTTCGTGCCTGCGCGGCGCGTTCTTTTGAGCGGGCGGGGCCATGACGGAACTGCTCCGTCATCAGCACAGCTCACCCGAGGCTGGTGACGGAGCGCTTCCGTCACCAGCGTGTGAGAGATGCGCGGCCCCCCGCCCCCTTAGCGATGCGGCCGAATAGCCGCCGCAGCGAAGGGGTTAACTATATTGAGGCAACTGGTCGATAGTTGATCTTATATTCAGACTTCACCAATCTCACATCTTATGACACAACATCCTCTGCCCTACTATGCTCATCAGGCATACTTAATAAAAGATGTGCGACAAAGTGCCCTCTAGTGGTGCCCGCCAAGCATTGTAGCGCCGGCCTGGTGAAGAGTATAACCCAATGATGAAGCATGTCACCTTCAGGTGAGTGAACGCAACTTGTCTTAAAAGCACATGCTTCCTCGGGTGTCTGCATTCAGTTACAGATAATGTCGCTGGGACTGAACCTCCGAAAACAGTATACAGTGATTTGACTGTTTTATGTTGCTGCTACAAGCTCCTTACCTGTGCGAGTTATCGGGAACGATGCAGGGGCAGACCCAAACCAGACACATATCGAGATCAATGACAAATACTGAAGAATTAACAGCGCTTCCAAGCTGGTGACCATTACTTAATTGACCCTGAAAATAAAAGACACATTTTTAGTATTCTGGTGACTCATGACCATAAAAAACAAAAGGTTATAAATTCAATATTGTGTCAAATACTTAAAAAATTGAACTGGGTGTGCTGAATCGGATGTTGTCCCAGGTCATGCATGACACCTTCCACCACTATTGCTTGTGGGACTTGTAGTTTTGTTTTTCTCATTAAAAGGATGTCTCTAAAGTCCCAGAGGCCTGATGGAGGATAAAGCATGACACTGCTCTGCTTAGCAGTGAGATGACTGACAGTTCCCCAGCCCTTCCATTCTTTGACCTACAGAGGCTCGTTGACGATTCATATTTTTTTGCAACGACAAAGAAACTTTTATTGCAGCTTCTGTCAACTGAAGAGATAAAACGCCTGGGCGTGTTTCATTAACTACTGACAAACATGAACAATCAAGAACATGAGTTTCTGGAAAACTATCAAGCACCCAATCAGAATCAGCCGCCTTCACAACCAGGAATTCTTGAGGCTTTGGAGAGGGTGAACTGCATGAGGTATAAGAGGAACACTACATCGAATCAAAGCTCACTTCTCAGGGATGCACTGAACAGCCAGCCTCATGGCACACTTAGCCAGCTCTTCACCTCCTCCTCCTCAAACTGTTGACCAGCTATCAGGGCAAATGAGCATGCAGCAAAGCATCGCTGGCTTGGTTCCACACCGGACCAGGCAAGGTGGTCAACTCCATACTCCTCCAAGTCACCAAGCACCCTGGTCGAGCCAGTCCTAACGCCACATGAATGTTCCCCATCACAACCATTTTAATGGTACTAAGTTATGTTTCAGCCAAATCACTGAGTCAAAAATTGAAATGTTTTACTATGAAGTGCTGAAAGAGAAATCATGAAGTTTTTCAATATTTCGGAGTCTACTACAGTACACAGGAGCATTATTTCTCTACAGCAGCATATCCTGTATGTGCCCTGTAGAAAGCACGTTTGAATGAAACATGGAATTGAAACATAGAATGCATTGCAGCCAGAAATCCATGCAACAACATAGAGTGCAAGATAACTTGTGTTATTATTCCAGCAGAACAAAATGCCATTCCTAATGTGTACATCATTTTAAAGACAAACCCAAATGTATGGTCAGTGTTGTTCTTCTGCCAGTTAAAAGGCAATCTCCATAAATGTGTCAGGAAATAAAATTCCATGAGAAATCCTACTCTATGGCAGGGTGCTGCGTGCCACTGTATTGCAGGTTACTTCCAACATAATCTGATTTATAAATACATACTCCAGGGTGATGCCAGCTATTGGATCTGCACATAGCAGTATTGATCCACTCAGAAAGGAGGTAAGCTCTTCATTTCATCTTAAGCCCTTAGGTTATAGTCACAGCCTGATAGATCCGGAGAACGTTATCCTCGCTCTAAGTGTGCCGAGCAGATAGACGTAGCCCATCGTAGGCTGTGTTTTGTGCTGGGTGATGCCTGGTATCTTATTATTGTTGGCGGGAGGATGAAGCTCTGATAGGAGCTACTACAAGAAGAGCAGAGAACAGGACCACAGATCGCCACAGAGCGACAACTGCCCAGAAGCTGAAGAAAGAACTCTGGAACAGCAAACCTCCTGCACCCTGGCGATTCTCCAGGGTAAGCAAATGATGGTAATGAAATGCAAACTACAGCATTAAGGTCACACACCACAACATCATTCCCTTTAAACCAAAGGTAACAGCCTACAAGAAAAAACTAAACAAAAAGCAACAAAACTAGAAAATGCATTTCCAAATGCTGCAAAAGAGAAACAGTTAATGCAAATGAAAAATATTAAACTTTGTTGGTACCTTAGTAATGTGCTTACTTCTGGTCTTCACTCCATCTGCAGCAATAATGCTCTGAAAGGAGAAATTACTGCTGTGAGTCTCAGAGTCTTCAGTGTTACTGGTCTCAGTCACGAAGACTGCGATGTCGGAAGATAACTTTCTCTTATTTGGCTTCATAGATCCACCAGTCACGCCATCGCTTTTAGCAGACACGCTACTGTCGGCAGCATCATAACTTCAGGCAGACCAGCAAAGCAGATCTCACCACTCACATTGGATGAATATTCAACAAGTACGGTCTCGGCTTACCAAGAAGAACAAAAGAATCGGGTCTCATAACCATACCCAGAGCCACAGGTAGCTCTGCCGCCACTTGAGCACACCCAAACACCTCAGCACTTAAGCACCAGTCCCAGGGGAGACCATCTGTGATGTCCTTGTTAACTTGCACCACTCCTGGGTCAGCACAAGCAGCATCACGGGCAGTGTCTAACTCCGCTACCACAAACATTCATCAACATCCAAATCCTCGTGACCAAACTACCCAAAAATGGTTTCTAGATAAGCAGCCAGCCCTGTAGTTTCTGCCTCTGTGTACTAATTTGATGCCAAAGTTGTAATTTTAAAAACACCCATATCAACATTACAGAGGCCTTTCTGACACCATTAAGGTTTCAAAGCAAAGGGCTGTGATCTGTGAACTTTAAAAGATGAATGCCCCCAGACCTCTTCTGGACAATAACAAGCATTTATTTGCAATGCAATAGGTCTCGCGATTGCGAGATTTAGAGCTATTGGCACTGTAAATGACAAGGCCTTTTATTTACGTTTTAAAAACAAAAACATAAATAAAAGCAATTGTCATTTACAATGCCAATAGCTCAACCTCGCGTAAATGCGAGACCCCTTGCATTGCAAATGCTTGTATGTTGTGAGCCCTGCTGGATGCTCCACGTTTCATTCATGCAGGGGCAGGGTTCACTTCTCACCTCACACCAGTTCAAGCATCTGCAATTATCGTGCAGATGCGGTGATTAGGATAAGGGAAAGAGTTGCCAGCAAAGCAAAGCTGATCACGGCCACAAACTCTGCCCTGCCCAGTCTGCCGCACCTGAAAGGGATGCGGGGGTCATAGTTCCCCTTGAGCCCACGGCCCCGCCTCTGGACTTGAGCTGCACCACGGTTGCACACCCCGAGGGAGTGCGTTTCCCACCTCTAAGTGGTACAATGGCATTTTCAAAAGGATGATGGGCTCCTGGGGACTAAGTCGTAGTTAGAAGGCCGCGGTGCCATGGGCAGCTGCCCACACTGGCCATGCCTAGCGCTGCCCCTGCCAGGGATCCTGCCCGGTAGATATCTTGCCCCTTCATCTCTTATCTTACCTCTCACGTGGACTCAACTGGTATTCAAAATACCCTGGCCCTCATTCACGTGAGGGGTCTCGCCTGAGTATGACACCACCTTTAGACAGCTGTTCTCCAGCCTCCTAGCCAGGGCGCCCCCTAGAGCTGACCTACCCCCTGCTGGCCACAGAGCCACATAATCCTCTGAACCTAGTGTCCCCTTGCAACTATGTCCTACTGAACTGTGTACTATTGAACTGTGTGCCCGCTGTATTATAATTTGTAATTGCTGGTAGTCTTGCTGCATTGCTTGCCATCTTTTTGTCCTCGTAGCCCTGATTTATGTTTCGCTTTGCCGCTCTTCCGTTCCTTGTATTCTTACTTTCTTATTGTACTTTGTACTTACCAAAATAAAAACATTAATTAAAAAAAAAAAAAAGACTATCAACTCGGGACAAACATAAGGGTACATTATATTTTCATAGAGGTAGAAATGTTGGGTAATGCCGTCATACTGGAGAATGATCCAATGCGACCTTAACAATGCATTGCTATAGTGGAGGTCGGAGTGTGGCAGGGTTGGAGGACACTGAAAGAAGAATAGAGAGTTTGAACAAGCGAACGCACAGAATCACAGAGCTCCTCAGCAGAGAATTTGGATATCCTCTGCACCATCCCAACCCTTTCCTTTATTTAAAATACATTTTCCAGTTTTAAGAGAGCGCGAACGTCAGATGAGTACACTGAATGTCTTGTTACACCCTATTCTCCCATGAGATATTCGATCAGCCTCGCAGAGATTGGGAGTTAATTTTAAACAAAGCGTTTTTTTTTGGTACAACCTAATTTCAGAGACCCTCTTGTGTAGCTTACAGCAAGTGAATGCGCTTGGCAGACTCATTAGCAGAGGCTCAGAGTTTTAAGCGCCACCTGCAGTGTAGCATCCCGCCCCAAACCGCACCTACTATTGAAGCAAAGTATGCAAATCTACAATGAATGGCGAAACTACGCTGCAATTTTATCTGTGGAGCACTACTAACAAGCATTTGCAATGCAATAGGTCTCGCCTTTGGGAACTTATAAGTGTTTAGCCAGAGATATTGACTTTACCTATGTCTTTAAGCTGTGCTGTACAGAAGTTTGCAGCATGCTGAAAAGTTATAATAAAGAAGCGCCAGAAGCATTTTTGTTACCTTAGATATGACCAGAAAAGCATTATGTACAACTAAACAACCATATTATTAAAGTATTAAAAATAATGTCTTGAGTTTTTTTCGTCCTTTCAATGCTGGTAACTTGTATCTGCCTGTCCCAATGGTCACTTGCTGTGTTTTTATTTGTTATGGGGGCATAAATAACAGGAGGGTGAAGGTCAGTCAGTCAGTCAGTCAGAGTGAGTGAGAGAGTGAGTCAGTGAGAGTGAGAGAGTGAGAGTCAATGAGAGAGTGAGTCAGTCAGTCAGTAAGAGTGAGTCAGTCAGTGAGAGTGAATGAGAGTGAGTCAGTCAGTGAGTGAAAGAGACTGAGTCAGTAAGATAGTCAGTCAGTGAGAGTGAGTCCATCTTTAAGCAAGAGTCAATCTTTAAGCGAGAGTCAGTCTTTTAGTGAGTCAGTCTTTTAGCAAGAGTCAGTCAGTCAGTGAGAGAGAGTGTCAGTGAGAAAGAGAGGCAGTCAGTGAGAGAGCGAGCCAGGGAGAGAGAATCAGTCAGTGAGAGTCAGTCAGTGGGAGAGAGTGAGTCAGTGAGAGTCAGTGAGAGTGAGTCAGTGAGTGAGTCAGTTAGAGAGTTTGTGAGAGAGTCTGTGAGAGTCAGTGAGAGAGAGTCAGTCAGTGAGAGTGAGCCACTCAGTGAGAGAGAGTGGGAGAGTGAGTCTGAGAGGGTGAGTCTGTGAGAGGGAGTATGTGACAGGGAGTGAGAGGGAGTATGTGAGAGGGAGTGAGAGAGTGCCTGTGAGAGTGTGGCTGTCAGAGTCTGGGAGAGAGTGTCTGTGAGAGTCTGTGAGAGAGAGTTTGTGAGAGAGTGTCTGTGAGGGTCTGTGAGAGAGTGTCTGTGAGGGAGTTTCTGTGAGCGAGTGTCTGTGAGAGTCTGTGAGAGAGTGTCTGTGAGTCAGAGAGTATCTGTGAGTCTGAGAGTGTCTGTGAGAGTCGGTGAGAGTGTGAGTGTGAGAGTCTGTGAGAGAGTGTCTGTGAGAGAGTGTGAGAGTCTGTGAGGGACTGTGAGCGTGTCTGTGACAGTCTGTGAGAGAGTCTGTGAGAGAGTGTCTGTGAGAGTCAGTGAGAGTGTCTGTGAGAGTCTGTCTGTGAGAGTGTCTGTGAGTCTGCGAGTCTGTGAGAGTGTCTGAGAGAGTCTGTGAGAGAGTATCTGTGAGAGTGGGTCTGTGTGAGTGTCTGTGAGAGTGTCTGTGAGAGGGTCTGTGAGAGAGTCCATGAGAGAGCCTGTGAGAGAGTCCGAGAGAGTCCGTGAGAGAGTCTCAGAGTGTCTGTGAGAGAGTGTCTGTGAGAGTGTGTCTGTGAGAGTATCTGTGAGAGACTGTCTGTGAGAAAGTGTGAGAGTGTCTGTGAGAGAGTGTCCGTGAGAGAGTCTGTGAGAGAGAGTCTGTTAGAGAGAGTCTGTGAGAGTCTGTGAGAGAGTCTGTTAGAGAGAGTCTGTGAGAGTGTTTGAGAGAGTGTCTGTGAGAGTCTGTGAGAGAGTCTGTGAGAGTGTCTGTGAGAGTCTGTCTGTGAGAGTCTGTGAGGGAGAGTCTGTGAGAGAGTGTCTGTGGGAGAGTCTCTGAGAGTCTGTGAGAGAGTGTGTGAGAGTCTGTGAGAGTGTGTGAGAGTCTGTCTGTGAGAGACTGTGAGAGACTGTCTGTGAGAGAGTTTGAGAGTCTGTGAGTGTCTGTGAGAGTCTGTGAGAGAGTGTCTGTGAGAGTCTGTGAGAGAGTGTCTGTGAGAGTCTGTTAGAGAGAGTCTGTGAGAGTGTTTGAGAGAGTGTCTGTGAGAGTCTGTGAGAGAGTCTGTGAGAGTGTCTGTGAGAGTCTGTCTGTGAGAGTCTGTGAGGGAGAGTCTGTGAGAGAGTGTCTGTGGGAGAGTCTCTGAGAGTCTGTGAGAGAGTGTGTGAGAGTCTGTGAGAGTGTGTGAGAGTCTGTCTGTGAGAGACTGTGAGAGACTGTCTGTGAGAGAGTTTGAGAGTCTGTGAGTGTCTGTGAGAGTCTGTGAGAGAGTGTCTGTGAGAGTGTCTGTGAGAGAGTGTTTGTGAGAGAGTGTTTGTGACAGAGTGTCTGTGAGAGAGTCTGTGAGAAAGTGTCTGTGAGAGAGTGTCTGTGAGAGAGTGTGAGAGTGTAAGAGAGTGTCTGTGAGAGTGCCTGTGAGTGTGTGAGTTTGTGAGAGAGTTTGTGAGAGAGTCTGTGAGAGAGTGTCTGTGAGAGTGTCTATGAGAGTGTATGTGAGAATGTATGTGAGAGTGTCTTTGAGTGTCTGTGAGACTGTCTGTAAGAGTGAGTCTGTGAGAGAGTGCCTGTGAAAGAGTGTCTGTGAGACTGAGAGGCTCTTTAGTAGGGTCAGGATTTAATTAACAGTAATAGATGGAGAGCCTGAGTGCAATATGACAATGCCCAAAAGCAGGTAGCGCTCAAGATTGCTATTGAGAACTCAATTAGCAAAAACTACCAAAAAATCACTCAAAAACAATCACTGAGGTTGCATAAATAATTAAAGATTGTATGACCATGAAAGACCCATAAATTAATGACATCACAACAGAAAAACGTATATTATACGTATATTATGATTGAGTAGATAGGACGGTGATGTGCACCTGCAGGAGCTTCATTGGGAATTATACACGGCTGAGCTCGATCAGCCGGTAAGTGCTGGAACGGAGGCAGATGGCGGCTGCTCGCGTGAACGAAAGCGCTAGGCCACCAAAAGCTGCTGATACTAAATGTCTCGGAGCAGCTGATAAAATGTAATAAAATGCAACCAGGTGGATTTCTTTTTTAGGTCGAGCCTGGGCAGCGCATCGCTGCTCTGCAAGGCATGCTCTATTCAGGTATGGACTTGAAGCTCTGCTCACCTACGCCCATATTTCTCATTGGTTTGTGTCATTGCCCTTTGGAAACTGTGGCTTTTCATTGGTTAATCGGCTTGGTAGCCCCTCCTTAGTACCACCTTGTCTCATTTTGTAACCTCCCATGAGGACACACCCTTATACATGTGTTGTTGCACGGTAGGCTTTAATCACAGCCTCCAACCACCATTTCGTTTAATAGTTTTAACATGCCTACTGTTGCAGGCAGGACACGCTCTCTTATTTATTTTACATAGCGCGCCACGTAATAGGGGCAGCCTTGTCTTTGCTTTATTTGCTGCTCCAAACGCAGGCGCATGTTTTTTTTTCTATTCATAAAAAAATTTTAATTGCCTTATGCCGCACTTACACTTCAATGTCGGCCGCCCCCTTACCGTAAACTAGCAGAGTCTAAGGAAAGGGATGCAGCCACCATTAAAGTGAAAGCACAGCATGGGGCGCTTTAACAGAAAAAAAATGTTTTTTAGGTCTCGCCTAGCTATGCAGCGCAGCTGCTCGCTAAGCGAGAACTATCGTCACCGACATGCTTAGCGAAGTGGGACAGGAGAGGTGCACGAGCTTGTAAAGACATTGGAGACATGAACTGTGAACGAGCGCTTTTGGAGACATGAGCTGCGAGCGTGTACGGCGGCGTTAGCAGCTTCTCTTCTAGCGCTCCCCCACGCTTTTAGTTTTGCGAGTGAGTGCCCCTGGACAGCCCATATACATGCTCACGGCGTCTTGCGCCGATCGTTAGAGTCACCCACGCTCTCTAAACACATGTTAGACGTTGGAGCCACACGGGGCTCAGTAAGCCAATAATGCCCCCAAGTGCTGTAAAACTCAGCCTCGCTCACCTGGCTACTTTCTGCCTGCTCTCACTCACGTACGCTCCGCTCTCACTTCTGAGACCTCGGCTTGGAGCCCGACAGGCGGCAGGCAGAGAAGCGAGCAGATACCGGGGGCACGTGGGACAGCATTGCCCCTCCACCCTCTCGTCCCGCTGGCTCTTGTGCACTCCCTGCGCACACACCCTCATCCATAATTGATGCCTGCTTTGGGCAGAAGCTTCGGGCCGGGAACTAGAGCATCTGCTAAATTTATGGAGGAGATAGGGAGCAGGATGGTGCAGCAGGTTTTTCACTTTCTTTTCTGCTTGGCGTTGCGTCACAGGGAGGGCACTGCGGGTGTTAATCTGTCCCGCGCTGCGTGAGCCTCTCACAGGCACCTACACGGCTGCCGACCTCTTCCCTGCAGTGCTTGGTATCTGGACCGGAGACACCCGCGAGCAGCAGGTTAACAGCAGCAGCATGTGCCCACTTCTCTTCTGCTGCATTGTTTTCCTGCCCCGAGGAAAGGGATGGCTTACTTTATTTAACTACAGTAGATGCAGCTTCATTTTGCATACGTTATGCCACTTGATTGGTAAAAGAAATAAATGCAATAGCGCTATTTCAAATGTTGGCAGGTGTAGCTGTGACGTTAAATGGGAGCTGTGTTGATGTGTCTGACTGTTTTTGTATCAATACATCTGTCTCCCATTCCATGTTTGCATTGAGTAAAAGTCAGCCTGTTTCTGTTTACCAATCTATGTACAAGCATTTGTAATGCAATAGGTCTCGCAATTAAACGATTTTAAGTTATTTGTATTGTAAATTACAATGCCTTTTATTTATGTTTTAAAAACGAATCAAAAATAAAAGGCATTGTTATTTGTAATGTCAATAGCTCAAACTCGTGTACATGCGAGACCTATTGCATTGCAAATGATTGTTTTGTAAAAGCGCCCCATACTGCTCTTTCACTTTAATGGTGACCCACCCCTTCCTTTAGACACGGCTCGTCTAAGAAAAGGGGCCCGGCCAACATTTAAGTTAATGCGCTGCACTGGCGTTTTTACAAACAGGCATTTGCAATGCAATAGGTGTCGCATTTACGAAACTCTGGTAAATGCGAGACCTATTGCATTGCAAATGCTAGTTTCAATTTACCATGAGCAATATCGACCTTTTTCAAACAAACTCTTTTCCATGTGCACCTTTAGCATTTTCATGCTAAAGCAATACATATATTTTTGATAAAACAAAGAGGGTGGCACATAACTCAGTAGGCCACAGGTTGGTCTTTTAGACAGAAATGTGCAAATGCCAGGTCAATACACATGTCCAGCGCTTACAAATCCAAGGGCGTGAACACACATCTTTCCCGGGGTTGGGGCAATGCACCAGTGAGGAAAGACCAAGTAGAATGCATTACTTTTCACAGTTCTCCCATTAGAATCTAAATAATGTTGATAACTATGCAGTGTAAACATCTTGTAGAGTTAAGCACTTAAAGGAAATAGGCCCCAGAGCTGTGAACACTTCACAACTAATGTGCTTACACCATTTGCTTTGTGGAAACATCGAGCTGTAAGAAATAACACTAGAATCAGTTCCTATTGTAAACATTTTGTTACATTGAGCAGAAAAAAATAGTAGACAGAATGCACTCAACTATACCTGGAACAAGAAGCCAGGTGCTTTGAAATTCCGTTTAACTGTATCCACTCTTGAAACACCCGCCTAGGGGCACCCTGAGTAACTAGAAACTTAGACACCTTGTCCCAGACCCACCTTGACACCCAGTGATCTGTAAATGGTGCCTGCGCGAAACAACCTAACTAGGAAATTGCAGCTTGCTGATCATCATCGGGGCCCTGTCAAGGATGGCGAAACTGAAATGCTCTGTCACATACTTTCGACGAACCATAACTATAAGCGGATGTTGGCAATGTCCAACCCAGTGGCCCATACTCCATGGTGTACACATGGCCACATTGTGGTGGAGTTTCCGTAGCCCAGGTGGGCGTCGACATCCCACCTTTTTGTGTCCTTCCATGACGTCGGCATGCTTCCTGCGGAAGCTTCCACCCTTGGGCACCATCTTCGGATTCTTTTTTTTTCTCGTTTTGTGTGTTTGCAAATCCTTGGCAATGTTCAAGTAAGTTATTATTTTTTTTTATCCGCTTTGTCATTAAAGGTATCTTGTTTCAGTATTCTCCTTGTTTTTTCACCACCTTATTCTCCAGCCTCATCTTTCTGGCGGAGGTGGGTGGATTCGCTAGTGAATGCAGAAAGATCTTCAAGCTGCAAAACTACACCGACAGGTAAGAAACTATTCATTTTGCAGCGTGAATCTTTCTGGATTCACTATGCTGTGCATAGACTTTGTAGCGGTTTGTTACTTTTGTGGCGGCTGGGTTGAAGATGAGCGTTGACTGTTGAATATATGTTGAAGCACTTTCTGTCCTACTTGTGCTTCCTTGTTCATTTGTATATCCACACAGTAGTGCTTTGTGAACGTGTGCACTGAAGCCCATGTTGCCGCCAGGCATATGTCCTGAATGGGTGTGTTAGACAGGAAGGCTATTGTTGCTCCCTTTTTCCTAGTTGAGTGGGCCCGTGCCCCTTCCGCTAGTTCTTGGTCTGCCTGTTTGTGGCAGAACTGGATAGTTTGTGCGATTCATCGTGTGATGGTCCCCTTCGTTACTGGTCTACCCAGGGAACTGTTTGCGAAGGACACAAAGAACTGTTTTGTTTTCCTGTGTTCCTTCGTTCTTTCTATGTAGTGCATTACTGCCCTTCTAGTGTCCAGAGTGTGGAGTGCCCTCTCTGCGCTTGTGGTTGGTTTTGAAAGAAGCTTGGTATTTGAACTGTTTAGTTGATGTGAAACCTAGACACCACCTTTGGCATGAAGGTGGGTCTGTTCTCATCACCACCCTATCATTGTGAATTTGTATGTAGGGTTCTTGTAGCGTTAACGCCTGTAGTTCGCTCACCCTTCGCAGTGAGGTGATAGCCACCAAGAAGGCGGTTTTCATTGTTAACATTTGTAGTGAAGCCTTATGAATTGGTTCAAAGGGCACCTTCATGAGTTCCGTTAGGACTAGGTTAAGGTTCCATGCTGGCGGTGGCATCCTCTTAGGAGGTCGATCCTTTTTGCCCCTTCCATGAACCTCTTTACTATCTGTGACGTAAAGAAGCTTGTCCCAGTCTCTCCTCTTGTGTAGGCCACAATCGCTGCTAGGTGTACTCTCAGCGAGGATGAGCTTAGCTTTGCCTTCAGCAGGTGTGTGAGGTACCTCAGTACTGTAGACTCTTATCATTTTCCTGTGCAGTTTTTTCTTGCTGCACCATTGCGTGAACCTCTTCCATTTAGCCAAATAGCACTTTCGTGTGCTAGGCCTCCTTGCCCCTCGCAGTACCCGCAGGGTGCTTTCTGGTAACCTTAGGTGTGCAAACTATGTCTTCAGGAGCCATGCTGCTAGGCTGAGGCTCTCTGGTTCTGGGTGAAGTACCTCTCCTTTTTGCATGGACAGTAGGTCTTTTCTTTTCCCGAACTTGTGGGGTGCACCCTGTGCCATCTCCATTATCTGAGAGTACCACGTCTGCCTGGCCCATTGCGGTGCCACCAGGATCAGAGCCATGTTGCTGGTCCTGCACTTGTTGAGTACTCTGTGTATCAAAGGTATTGGGGGAAAAGCGTAAGCTAACGTCCTCGACCAGTCTATCCATAGGGCATTCCCCAGGGAACCCTCCCCTGGTCGCCTGGATGCGAAGCTTTGGCATTTTGCATTCTGGTGTGTTGCAAATAGGTCTATTGTTGGTGTCCCCCACCTTCTGCATAGCTTTAGCGTTTCCTGTGCATTCAGCTCCCACTCGTGGGATGCCGATGTCTGTCTGCTGGGCTAGTCTGCTTCCACATTGTCTTTCCCTGGTAGGTGTATGGCTAGCAGGTCTATATTTAGTGGGATGGCCCATTTCCATATCTCCTGCGCTAGGTTCGACAGTGGCGGAGATGGTGTTCCTCCCTGTTTGTTGATGTAGAACATCGTTGTTGTGTTGTCCATCTGGATCAACACTCTCCGGTTGTACAGTTTTGTCTGGAAGGTTTTCAGGGCGAGGAACGCGGTCTTTAGTTTTAGGTAGTTGATGTGTTTGACCGCAAACGCTGGAGTCCACAGACCCCTCACTCTGAGCTTGCTCATGTGTGCCCCCCATCCTTTCTGGGATGTGTCTGTGGTGATGGTCACTGTTGGGGTCGGTGGTGTTAGAGGCTTCCCTTTTGTTATGTTCTCCAAGTTCCACCACAACATTTCTTCCTGCACTGCGTGCGTTACAACCACTAGGTCTTCCCAACTCCCTGTAGCTTGTGACCATTGTTCTTGCAGCCATTCTTGGAATGGTCCCATGTGGAGGCGTACGTTTGGTACCAAATGTATGCATGAGGCCATCATGCCCATGACTTTGCTCGCTGTCCTCACTGTCAGAGCTCGCCCCTTCTGGTAGAGGTGCGTCTCCTTGATTAGCGCCTGCGTCCTTTTGTCGCTGGGGAACACTTTGCACTTTATGGTGTTGATCTGTGCTCCCAGGAAGATTTTTACTTGCTTTGGTTCCATAGAGGATTTCCCCCAGTGAATGGAGAATCCCAGGTCCATCAGAGTGTTTGTCACGCGCTGGGCATGTTCCTTGCATGTCTTGTGAGAACTTGCTTTTATTAGCCAGTCGGCTAGGTAAGGGTATACATGGTTCCCTTCCCTTCTTAGGTGCACCGCCACTGCTGCGAGGCACTTTGTGAACACCCTTGGTGCGGATTTTAGGCCGAACGCTGGGCTGTCAATTGGTAGTGATGCTTGTTGATGGTAAATCTGAGCAGGTGTTTGTGTCTCCTGTTCATTGGTATGTGCAGGTAGGCGTCCTTTAGGTCTATGGTGGCTATGAAGTCTCCGAATCCTATTTGTGGAATGACCTCCTGTAGAGATGTCATTTTGAACTTTTGTGTCTTTATGTATTTGTTTAGGAATCTGGGGGCCAGGATGGGCCTTAGTGTTTCGTCAACTTTTGGTACTAGGAAGTAAGTGGAGTACACCGCCTTTCCTGGCATGGTACCGGTTTGATGGCCTCCTTTTGGAGCAGTTCCTCCGCTTCCTTTTGAAGCAGTTCGATTTTTTTTCCTGACTGCGTCCTCTTTTTTGGTCTTCTGTTTGGTGGAGTCCTTTCTAGTTCTATACAGTATCCGAACAGTATGATGTTCAGGATCCACTTGTCTGTTGTTATCTTCTTCCACTCTCTGAAGAAGAAACTTAGCCTGCCTCCTACTGGTGTTACATGTTCTGTGATCTTTTGTCTGTGTAACCCATCTTTTGTTTTCTTGTGCTCCACCCCGGGAGGTCTCGTGCGGGTGGGCACCTGCTGTGTGACGGAGTCACTTAGAGGTTGCTTGGTGGCCCCCTCTTTTGTTCTGACCACGTCCATTTCCTCTCCCGTGAAAGGAGTGGCCTCTTTGTTGGTTGTGCCAGTTTAGTTTTTGGTGTCCCTGCTGCATCTGGTTGTCACCCTGGCCGGACTGCTGGAAGGTCTGGTGCGACGTTCCCGGCTGGTTTCCTCTCTGCTGTTCGGTCTCCGTGACGGGGTACCTCTTTTCATCCCTCTGAATTGCAGGGCTCCCATGGACCTTGCAGTGTCGTTCTCTTTTTTAAGCTGGGTGAGCTTGTCATCTACTGGTGCTCCAAAAAGTGTCTCTCCATTAAAAGGGGTGCTAAGGATGTTGTGCTGAACTTCCGGCTTGAATCCTGAGATTCTGAGCCAGGCTTGCCTTCTTTCAGTTTTTCCCATCATCATCAGCCTGCTGGATGTGTCTGCTCCATCTAAGGCAGTCTTAAGGCATGCGTTCACCACATTCTTCCCCTCTTCCACGAGGTGCGTTGCCCTCTGCTGGTACTCCTCTGGGAGGTTCTTCACCAGCTGCCCAATTTGGTTAGGGATTTGGTACTGGTGCCTATTTAGTAGGGCGTTTGAATTTGCCGTGCGCCAATGCATTGCTGTGTTCCTTTCAATTTTCCTCCCAGTCAGGTCCATCCTCCTGCATTCCTTGTCTGGTGGTGGCCCTGATGTTGTCGGCACATTTGCCCTTTTCCTTGCAGTCGCAGTGATAATGGAGTCTGCTAGGACAGTCCCCTTGATGTAGGGGGGATCTTTTGTGGAGTGTTTGTATTTTTTCTCGGTTCTTGGTGTAACGGACCTGCATATTGCTGGCTCCTTGAACGCCTCCTTCCCCTGAGCCATGACACTACTAGCATAGGGAGATACAGGCTCCTGGTCTGTGTGGGGAGTAGGGTCTCTAATAAAAAGCAAGATTTCTGCTTTTCCTCGTCCAGCTTGACCCCAAATGCCGTTGCCGCGTTCTTCACGACTATATTGTATGCCCCAATGTCGTCTGGCGGCGAAGGCCTCGAAGGGTACGTGTCTACGCCCTCTTCTGGGCTTTCGGTGTCGAGGTCCTGCCATTCCAGGTCCTGTGTCCCCGAGGATGCCGACCCAAGGATTGTCCGTTGGTCGTCGTCACCCGCCTCCTCATAGTAGAACTCATCATCCTCCTGGTGTTCTTGAGCTTCGGGGCTTTTCGGCGGCTCTTCGGCCGCGAAATCCTCCTCCTCTTCTTCCTCTTCGACGATTATTGTCGGTGTTTGACGGAATCGTGAATTGTTTGAGCCTTTCGTCGAACTCCCTCTTCCTTTGTAGGATGTTATCCATTTCGGCATCAAGCCTTCTCTTCTTTCTTTCCAGTTCGGCGGCCTGTTCGGCGTCGGACTGTTCGGCTGGTCTTTTCGTCGAAAATGTTGACGTCAAAATGGGCTTCGGGTCCTTTGTTGACGCCGAGGCGGTCTTCGGGGCCCTTTCTTTCAAAGTCGAACGTTCCTTCTCGGGGACGTGCTTCGACGACCTTGGCTTTTCGCCGGTCTTCGCCAACTGGGAGTCCTTCTCGAAGGATCCGCTGGGCTCTTTGTCCTTGGATGCAGCTGCGGCCGTGGAGGTTTTCGGCGCCAGTGCTCCCTTCGAGGACTTTGACTAATTTTTTTGAGAGTCTGATTCAGACCGTCGATGTTCTGTCGGGGGTTTAGGGGTCGACGACTCTCCTACCTCTTTAGAAGTTTTCTTATCGGTCTCTACGACCGTCTAGTCGTCATCTTCTACGGCGAAGTTATCTTCTTCGTCGGTCGATAGTCCCAGGTCTCGAAGGGACGGAGGTTGGCCCTTCCCTTGCATGGTGTAGTTGGCCCTTCTCTGTCGTTCTCTGACAGGGAGGGTCTTCGGTGTGAAGGCAGAGCAAGCGTTGCAATCCTTGCTCTCGTGGTCGACCAGTAGGCAGAGGTTGCAAACCAGGTGCTGGTCCTTCTGCGCGTACTTGTGGTGGCAGTTACGGCAGAATTTAAAAGGTGTGTTGTTCATTTCTTGCATTCAGGGGGCCCCCTGAGTGCGCATTCTCCATTGGACGTCAAAGTTTTCGAAGTTCTCCTTCCTCTTCGTCGTCCTGGCTTAAGTTTGTTCTTTCCTCGTCATCTTCTCAGTCTTTTCCTGCAAGTTCGACTCTTCTCTCGTCTATTCCCGTCCAAAACTCTGGAGCCTCTCGGGAACGATCCAGACCCAACGGCTGAAAAAAGAATCTGAAGATGGCGCCCATGGGTGGGAGCTTCCGCAGGAAGCATGCCGATGTCACGGAAGGACACCAAAAGGCGGGACGTCGACGCCCACCTGGGCTACGAAAACAAACAAAAAAACAAAGAAAAGACTATGATTCCGGACCCAACCACTAGACCGCAGAATAATGCACAGCATAGTGAATCCAGAAAGATTCACGCTGCAAAATCATTGTTAATGAGTATGTAGTCTATGGGACTACACCTCAACCCGCTTCTATAAGTAGGGGAGCCATGCTTGTCAGATTTCGCCCTCCCATGGACCGCCCTTAATCCTTGCTCCAAGCAGAGCACGGATTCGGACCGAGTAAGGAAGGCATCCAAAGTCCCTGCCACTCCCGCCCCCTCTTTGCGTGTGATCTTACTCATTTCCAAACTAAATATGTAGTGCCAATTATATTAAAAGAGTCTGCTTGTTTGCAAATATTGATGTTCTTTGACAAGTTATCACTCCCACTTAAGTGCAAACAATCCTTAACAAATGCTTACTTAAAATCCCGGAGTAAATTTTGGAGGGGTGGCCTGGTCCAGCCTCATCCGGTCACTGGCGGGCGCGGACGGGCCCACCCTTGCCCCGGGCTTCGCCCGTCCAACGTCCAGGCACGCCCGCGCGCGTCACACGCTGCGGGAGGCAGGAAGGTCTTTTAAACGCCTCCTGGTGCTTTGTAGTGAAGCTGGTGGCGTGCACCACTGAGGGATGCTGGGAGATGTAGTTCTTGGCCATCCGCGTCTGGGCCAGCAGGGTCAGCGGTACGGTCATCAGTTCCGGGTGATTCAGGCAGCAGTACGGGATCCAGGGGTGAGTACCAAGTAAGTCAAGACCCAACAGTAATATGGCCAACAAGTGAAAAACACGCATGTGCTGCGGGAGGCACGAAGGTCTTTTAAACACCTCCTGGCGCTTTGTAGTGACGCTGGTGGCATGCGCCACTGAGGGATGCTGGGAGATGTAGTTCTCGGCCGTCCGCGTCTGGGCCAGCAGGGCCAGCGGTACGGCCGTCAGGTCCGGGTGATACAGACAGCAGTACAGGATCCAGGGATGAGTGCCAAGTAAGTCAAGACCCAACAGTATTATGGCCAACAAGTGAAAAACACGTCCCGCACTGCGGAAGGCACAAAGGTATTTTAAACGCCTCCTGGCGCTTTGTAGTGATGCTAGTGGTGTGCGCTACTGAGGGATGCTGGGAGATGTAATTCTCAGCCGTCCACGTCTGGGCCAGCGTTACGGCCGTCAGGTCCAGGTGATACAGGCAGCAGTACGGGATCCAGGGGTGAGTGCCAAGTAAGTCAAGACCCAACAGTATTATGGCCAACAAGTGAAAAACACGTCCCCATATTTGGTTACATACAATATCATACATGTCTGATTTATTATTCCTATTACAGCGCCTTCTACCTTGAGAAGGCCCATCCTAGACCAGTGTGTGGACAAAACCCATGCCGACAAATCAAGGACAAAGGGATTGGGACATGGTCTAGGGACACTAACAAAAAATCCTACATCAAACCTCACGTTTAACTGATGGAGAGCTATGAGCGACCTGAAGCGTAATACTGAGAAAAAGTAACCTGTAGAATTGCTGCAAATTAAAGTAAATTAAGAAAAACTAATGAAGAACTACATAACCAAAGCTGTGTGACCTGGAAGCCGATTGTTTCTCAATATAGCCCTAGTTTGTGATTATCTTACAGTGCTCACATTGTCATCCGCGCTGGAAGAGATGGGAGCCTGGGATTTCTGGTCACAGAAGCTCATTTACATACAAAGGGGGTGACAGCCTGTTCACAACGCACAGCACAACTTGTTTACTTAAAGTGCTAGTACACAGAACAGGTTAAAGTCTTGTGTCTCTTTTTTTCATTTTCTTTAATATATCCTGCCCCTTGCTCTGTTCTGCTCTTTCCCTCATTTCAATTTATCATAAATTACTCAAATTCACCATTGCTTTATCAGCACGGCACAAGTCGGGGGGTATCCACAGTTTGAAGGGGTCCCCCCCACTATTATCTAGAAATGGGACTCAGTTCCACCTAGCTCCTTAGCCTGCAACTGGTAAATGTTACTTTGTGCCCCAGCACTGCAGACACAGGCCTCTGAGTGTTTGTTTGTGTGAGTGGCGCAAGAGAGGAACAGAGAACTTGACAAAATTAGCCCTTCAATTGCTTAATACACTGTAAATGTGAAACACTTTGGGGCTTAGGGGCTGGTTAAAGAACGCCAGGAAACAAACACAAATTAAAAGCAATTTTGCTTTATTCGCTGAAAACTGTTTGAAAATGTAATTTCCAAGTTCCACATATCTGTTTAAAAATATTTACACTTTCATTCATTTCCGAGTTTAGTTACAAACTGATAGTGGGAAAAACACTTGATGCATAAAAACTGATACCAAAAACGTATTTTTACAATATTTTATGTTTCTTGCGTTTTGTTTTTAAAACAGGCCGTCGATCTTTCATGTGAAAATTATTATAAGGGCCTGACATCACTTCTTGTGACGTCACTACTTGTGCCATCATTGTGATTTGCATATGATAATGGGCTCCTTCACTAGTTTCCTTATTTGTGCCCTGTTTATTCCATGACATGGGTCTATAGATATTAAAAATAATTATATAAATTCAGAGGTATTCAGCCCGTTTCTATGGTGATGTCACACATTGACAAGTTTTCGGCTGCTTCTTCTATTTTTAGGTGAATAAAAATCACCTGCCGTTCCCCCTCCTTCCATTTCTTTTTCTTTTTCACCCCCTTTCTTTGTCTCTCTCGCTCTCTGTATCTCTCACCCTCTCTATCTCCCACACACTCCTGTTAGCTTTAGCTTCATGAATCTCACTGCCACTTCTGGCATTCATATGACAAATCCTGAGGAACATTTCAGGACAAAGGACAATCAGTGTGGAAGACGAGTTGCTCAGAGTGCAACAGATTGTCCTAGCACATATATGCTTTTGATGTGGAATTTCGCTATTTCACCACATTCTTCAAACAGTCTGCTGCTAACAGTGGCTCAATTCTGGTAAAAAGTAGTGTTTGGCACGGCAGAAAATGAATAGGGAGAGCCGAGTCGGAGAGGAGCCATGGGTCACACATAGTTATAAGGCCTGAGACACAAGCTGATCCATCAACCGAAAACAGTGTGTAAAAGATGCAGCAAACGTTACTTAAAAACAAGGTATATGCTCGGTTATATCTAAAAATAGGTTATTTCTTGAACACCTGTGCTTCGCTTGAGTTCATTACATATACTGCAGTGGCATTTGTTAATAGTAATACATACATTTTACCAATGAAGCTTCCATCTCCAGAGCCCTGACAACATGTCTACTTTGGGTGTGTTGGGTTTATAGATTTTATCACTATTCCTACAAGATAGCTGAAAGTACAGTTGTTAGTCCCAGTATTGTTCAGTGTTGCTTTTACAGGAAGTGTGATCAGGTGTGAATGAATTTTTTTCTTTGTATCTCTTCTTCATTAAATAAAAATCAAGAATGTTTCTTTTCTTTTAATCCACATTGTGCTCGCCTCCCACTGTGTATCCTGGTGCAGCATGTTGCTTTGCTTTGTGTAGGGAAGTGAACAATCTCTGGAAACAAACACTTTTATAACTCTGCAAATACTGTTATCTATTTTTCTTCTTTACTGCTAGTCGGGTCTTCTATCAAAAGCCCTTCACACTTTCAGCGCCCTTCTATGTTTTCTCCCTGTGTGTTCGATGATAACTTAGTAGCTCTGATAATCGACTAAAGCTCTTCCCACTTTAATTGCACTTGAATGGTTTTTTTCCTGTGTGAGTTAGCTGATGATACCTTAATGCTGAAGAGATGCGAAAACAACTGTCACTTTCACTACAATGATAGGGTTTTTCCCTGTGTGTGTTCGCTGATGACTTTGTAGGTCTGATAACTGACTAAAGCTCATCACACATTCACTGCACTTGAATGGTTTTTTTCCCGTGTGTGTTCGCTGATGACTTTGTAGGCTTGATAAATGACTAAAGCACTTTGCACATTCAGTGCACTTGAATGTTTTTTCCCTGTGTGTGTTCGAATATGTGTTTTAAGTTGTGATAACTGACTAAAGCACCTTGCACATTCAATGCACTTGAATGGTTTTTCCCCTGTGCGTATTTGCTGATGTGTTTGGAGCTTTGATAAGCGACAAAAGCACTTTGCACATTCACTGCACTGGTATGGTTTTTCCTCAGAGTGTGTTCGCTGATGTCTTTGTAGGTCTGATAATTGACTGAAGCACTTTGCACATTCACTGCATTTAAATGGCTTTTTTCCTGTGTGTGTTCGCTGATGACTTTTTAGGTCTGATAACTGACTAAAGCACCTTGCACAATCACTGCACTTGAATGGCTTTTCCCCTGTGTCTTCGCTGGTGTCTTTGACGGCTTTATAATTGACTAAAGCTCTCCACACATTCATTGCAATGGTATGGCTTTTCCCGTGTGTGTTGGCTGATGTCTTTGTAGGTCTGATAATCGATTAAAAATGCTCTTCCCACATTCATTGCACTTGAATGGTTTTTCTCCTGTGTGAGTCTGCTGATGATTCCTTAATGCTGAAGAGTCACAAAACCTCCTGTCACATTCACTACAATGATAGGGATTTTTCCTCTGTGTGTGTTCGCTGATGACTTTGTAGGTATGATAATCGACTATAGCTCTTCACACATTCACTGTATTTAAATTGTTTTTCCCCCGTGTGTGTTTGCTGATGTCTTCGAAGGCTTGATAACCGACTAAAGCTCTTCAAACATTCACTGCACTTGAATGGCTTTTCCCCTGTGTGTGTTCGCTGATGAGTTTGGAGGTTTGATGAGTGATCAAAGCTCTTTACACATTCACTGCACTTGAATCGCTTTTCTCCTATGTGAGTTTGCTGATGACTTTGAAGGCTTGATAACCGACTAAAGCTCTTCAAGCATTCACTGCACTGGAATGGCTTTTCCCATGTGTGTGTTCGCTGGTGTCTTTGTAGTTCTGATAACTGACTAAAGTTCTTTACACATTCAGTGCACTTGAATGGTTTTTCCCCTGTGTGTGTTCGCTGATGTGTTCGAAGACTTGATAACTCACTAAAGTACTTTGCACATTCAGTGCACTTGAATGGTTTTTCCCCTGTGTGTGTTCGCTGATGACTTTTAAGGCTTGATAAGTGACTAAAGCTCTTTACACATTCACTGCACTTGAATGGTTTTTCCCCTGTGTGTGTTCGCTGATGAATTTGGAGGTTTGATAAGTGACTAAAGCTCTTTACACATTCACTGCACTTGAATGGTTTTTCCCCTGTGTGTGTTCGCTGATGAATTTGGAGGGTTGATAAGTGACTAAAGCTCTTTACACATTCACTGCACTTGAATGGTTTTTCCCCTGTGTGTGTTCGCTGATGACTTCGAAGGCTCGATAACTGACTAAAGCTCTTTACACATTCTCTGCACTTGAATGGTTTTTCCCCTGTGTGTGTTCGCTGATGAATATGGAGGTTTGATAAGTGACTAAAACTCTTGACACATTCACTGCACTTGAATGGTTTTTGTCCTGTGTTCATTTGCTGATTAAGCTTGAGTAGTGATGACAAACTAAAGCTCTCGCTGCATGTGTATGATTCTTCTTTCTTGGTTAGTGTCTGTGGGTCGGGTATATATTTGTCTACATCCCTTGACTGTATTTCCTGATGGGCCAACGTGACTGATAAAGCACTTGTGTTTTTTTCACACACTTTATATGTGTGCGGTATTTTACACGTTTGATTTCTGTTTTAACAATAAAATGCAATAGCCACCAAATATTAGCTACACTCCTAATACGTAGAAGGTGTGATTGTGCCTTTAGATTGGATTATGGCTATGCACGCTTGCGGGTAAAGATTTATCTTACTTCTTGCCGGTGCAAATTGGGACAGTCTGTTGTATTGTAGATAGAAGAACTCTTCTTTCCTTTACCCGTCAGTTGTCCGGCTCCGCTCTGTTGTGTGCTCTTCTCTGGTTACTGTGGTTTGTCCAGAAAGAGTTTACAATTCACCTAGAGCACGGAATGATGACTCGTCTTCATTTTAGAAAACAAAGCACTACGGTAATCACATCATACCGATCCCATGATTAAAGTTGGTATTTGAGACTTGTTTATACAGGAGGCGGTTTGTAATTGTTGTTGCCTCAATTTTCCTAAGGTCCTTTCTTCGTCTTGTGCCGTGGAAGTACACAGCTCAGCCTCTTACAATCACTGAACTGCCCTTGATGCTTCATCCACGATCTGTCAATTTGTGTGCAGGTTCCTCTGTCGCCGACTGCCCTGATATTTTCCTGAATACTATAGCTCAAAATTTCTGCTATTATTGAAGATTTACAGCATTAGCTTCTTTATTGATGGTCATTTCATACATTCAAGGCTTGTTTTCTGCTGGATATAAAGATATTTAACATTACTAAATTGAAACATAATGGAATAAGAATTCACAATGTTTAACTGGTTGTAAAAGACATTTTGGGGGAGATTTACCAAATCTCCACGCAATGCAGCGCAGCCCCACCACGCGAGGCTGTGCTGCGTTGCACGACAGGGAGGGAGCAGGAGAGCACCATATTTTCAAATATATGTCTCTCTCCTTCCCTTTCCCTTGCACCAGCACTGATTACAGCAGCCCTGCGCCATGCATACACCTTAGCACCAGAACGCTGGGGTGTGTGTGTGTGTGAGTCCAGCATAGGTTTTGAACAGGAAGAACACCCTTCTTGTACAAAATACTATGCATAGATATGAGGGAAAGCTTTTCCCATTTTGTATTTGTGTTGCACAGTGCAGCATGGATGCAAAGTTAGAAAAGGAAGGACAAATTAAAGCATTTCTCCTTCCTTGCGCCTAGGTTAAAAGGGTGCAGTTTTCTCACGCTAAACCTAATCTACTGTATTTGGTAAATTGGGTTTAGCGTGAGAAACCATGGGTGGTTGCACGGGAACGCCCATGCACCCCCCTTGCCATGCCCCCCTGGCGCAAAGTAATGTGACGCAGTGCTATGCGCTGCTTCACATACATTTTATGTTATTTGTCCGAAAGTAAATTAGGAAAAACGATTTTGAGCTGTTTTGTGCCACTTTTGTGACGAAAACACAGCACAAAATGTTAGTAAATCTCCCCCTTCCTTCTTTACCGCCTTTGAAAGTTAGCAAGGAATATTTCATCATACACAAATATTTAACTAAAAGTTCTGTTGATCAGGTGACATCTTAATTATATCTGAAAAGGAGGTGATTTCCCAGTGATCACAGTGTAACTGAGCAAAGTAAGGGCGCTCACGGAGCTCCCAAGTACTTAGTGGTATAGCTTAAGATAGACGCACATGGTCAAGATTTAATTTAAACAACAATAGATTTTAGAAAAAGAGATGGATGTGGCTGGGCTGCAAAATTTCCAGTATCTCTTTACGAAGTATACAACAAAAGTAACTCCAGTCACACACTTCTTCTTGTTCCTTTCCTATGCACTTAAGATCATCTCAAATGCCAACTCCTGTCTTTACCTTGCTGTTCATAAGCCACCTTTGACACTTTCAACAGCTCCCTTGGTTCAAGCATTTCTGGTTTCTTCTAACCTGGAAGATTGGAACATTATTGTGAGTTGAGTGGGGTTTCCTATCGCCATAACATCTGTCCATCTCCCTGATTCTGGTGCAGCTTACAGCACCCGGTTCTGACCCTGAAAGACAACTTTAAAAAGCAAGTCTTTATTTCTTCCTAGAGTAGATAAAGTTCTGTAAGATGCAGCTCCTTCCGGGGCTTTTGTGTAAAACAGAATGAGGGGTTCACTGTAAGGCAAATCCTTTACATTATAAGCGCAGATAAGGCAAACAAACGTTGATTCATATAATATAATATTCAACAATATCAGTCATTTAGTACTTATAGAGAATCCATCACAACCAATAATTTACCTGACATATCCCCGCAGCAGATGTGTGCATATTACTCTTTTTTCCCCCTTTTCCACCATTACATGGCATCTGGCATGATGTTGTCCGTTTGGGGCCCAGGATGCCACTTTGTGACTGGATGGGAATTTGGAAGAGTGGGAGTAGGTCTCAGTTATCCACAGGTGATGCGGCATTTGTACCTTTCCATATTTCTCATATTCAAGTTTACCTAATTTCCTGTCCTTTGGCTACTCTACTGCACTCTGGCTGCACACTCACTCTGTGAGATTCATCAGAAGTCAGATAACGGCCTGATAGTCACAAGGCCTGTGACTGCTGTTCTCTGTGCTGTTCTCTGAGCTGCTCTCTGTCCTCCCCCGCTGTCTGTACATGTTCTGTGCCCGTTTCTTCCCTCTGTTCCCCTCGCTGTCCCTGTGTCTCTCTGCCCGGTTTTCCTTCTGTCCCCCTAGCTGCCCCCGTGTCTCTTTGCCCGTTTTTACCTTTTGTTCCTTAGCTGCCCCTGTAATCCTGTGCCCGTTTTTGCTTTCTGTTCCCTTGTTGCCCCTGTAACACTGTACCTGTTTTTGCCTTCTGTTCCATTTGTTGCCCCTGTATTCCTGTGTCCTTCTGCCTTCTGTTCCCTTTGTTGTCCCGCACCGCTCCCGCCACTGGGTCCCCTGCGGCCCCGCCCTTTGACTGCCCATTCGCTGCCCCCGCCTCCCAGCTGCTCCTACTCCCACCTCCCCACATATGCCAGCCGCTGCGCGGTGAGGAAAGCGACCCTTGACTCTACCAGGTAGGTCCTCCCCCTCCGCACAGCACCGCCTGTGTGTCCCTGCCCCTGCTGCCGCTGCTGAGGAAGTTCGAGGGCCTCCTCCAGCCGCAGGCTACCACCTGCGCCTCATTTCTGGTGGCCAGTGGGAGGCTGTAGGTTTGTTCCTCTTCCGCTATACATTGTATTTACTGTATTGCCTTATTGTCATTGTTGTGCCTGTGACTGTTGTTCTCTGTGCTGCTCTCTGGCCTCCCTGGCTGCCTGTACTTGTTCTGTTCTTGTTTCTTCCCTCTGTTACCCTTGCTATCCCTGTGTCTCTCTGTCCGGTTTTCCTTCTGTCCCCCTCGCTGCTCCTTTGTCTCTCTGTCCGTTTTTGCCTTTTGTTCCTTAGCTGCCCCTGTAGTCCTGTGCCCGTTTTTGCTTTCTGTTCCCTTGTTGCCCCTGTAACACAGACCATTTTTGCCTTCTGTTCCATTAGTTTCCCCTCTATTTTTGTGCCCTTTTGCCTTATGTTCCCTTGTCATCCTGCACCGTTCCCGCCGCTGTGTCACCTGCGGCCCCTCCCCCATGACTGCCCATTTGCTGCCCCCGCCTCCCAGATGCTCCTTCCTCCCACCTCCCCATATATGCCACTTGAGCGCCGATGGCGCGCCTAAGGCAAGCCCATCTGCGCCCGTCCCGCCTGGACCGCACCCAGCACCAGAACCCCTGGTCCCCGCACTCACCACGAGGAACGCCACCACTATGATGCCAGCATTCTGCACACTCTCAACTCTGGACAGACTCACACCTGCTTCAAGGCCACCCCGAAACGCACACACGGTCCCTTCACCTGTCGGAACTGCAGCTACACCAGTCTCAGAGCCGACGAACCACCCGCCAAGAAAGACCTTAACCACCTCCGATGCATTCTACTGAACACCAGCAAACACGCCGTTGAGCTCTGGGACCTGCTCAACACAACATCCCCGGACGTCGCCTTCCTGACGGAGACTTGGATGAACTACTCCTCCGCACCCGACATCGCCATAGCCATCCCAGACGGCTACAAGATCACCCGCAGAGACCGCACCAACGTAGTCGGAGGAGGAATTGCCATCGTCCACAAGAACAGCATCAGGGTATCGACTAGCACTGACAATACTCTCAGCACCACCGAACCAATGCATTTCCAGATCCACACAGACCCCAACTCCACCCTCAGAGTCACCCTCATCTACCGACCCCCCGGACCCCACCCCTAGTTTAGCGACTCCATCGCCGACTTAATCAGCACGCACGCCCTGACCTCCAGAGACTACATCCTCCTCGCAGACCTGAACTTTCACCTTGAGAACAACAACTACAGCAACTCCGCAACCCTGATCGACCACCTCAGACTGTGTCAACTCGTCACAACGCCCACCCACTCCGCCGGCCACACGCTCGACTCTGTCTTCTCCTCAAGCCCGCACGTCTCCTTCAACCACACCACCGAACTCCTCTGGACCGACCATCACTGCATCCACTTCACCTTCCAGAAACCCACCACACATCACCGCACCCAACAGATCCCCCGCTGCTGCTGGAGCAAAATCACCGAAGACCAACGATGTGCAAACCTCGCTCTCAGCCCACCCACCGAACCCTCCAACACCGACGACGCTACCCACAGCCTCAGATGCTAGATCGACGACTGCGCCAACACCCTCGCCCCGCCGAAGAAACCCCCCCACTGAGAAACCAGCAAGAGGGCCAGCTGGTTTACCCCAGAACTCCTAGCCTCCAAACAAGCTTGCCGGAAACTAGAGAAGAAATGGCACAGTGAACAGACTCCGGACAGCCGCGCAGCACAAAAGGACCCCATCCGCAACCACCACCACCTCATCAGGGCTGCCAAGAGGACCTCCTTCAAAGACCGCTTCAACAACAACGCACACAACAGCAAGGAGCTTTTCAACATAGTGAAGAAACTCTCCAACCCCAACTCCAACACCAAAGACATCCTGCCGTCGCAAGCCCTGTTCGACTCCCTCGCCACTTTCTTCCACTGCAAGATAGCACACATCCACAACAGCTTCAACACCCAGAAAGCCCCAAACAGACAGCAACACAACAGACTCTCTGCACACAATTGACCACGATCCCCTGCTAGCCTGGGCCAGCATGAGCATCGATGACACCATCAAGACCATGAGCACAATCCACTCCGGCTCTCCGTCAGACCCATTCCCGCACCACGTCTTCAACAAAGCAAGCAGCTCCTTCGCACCCCACCTGCGCAACGTCATCAATCTCTCCCTCGAGACAACGACCTTCCCAGAGAGCTGGAAACACGCTGAGATCAATGCCCTACTCAAAAAACCTAAGGCAGACCCAAGAGACCTCAAGATCTTCCGGCCCATCTCTCTGCTCCCGTTCCCAAGGTCATCGAGAAGATCGACAACAGACAACTAACCCGATACCTCGAAGATAACAGAATCCTGGACCCTTCCCAGTCAGGGTTCCGCATCAACCACAGCACCGAGACCGCCCTCATCGCCGCCACAGACGACATCAGGACCCTCCTGGACAACGGTGAGACCGCAGCACTCATCCTCCTAGACCTCTCTGCCACCGTTGACACCGTCTGCCACCACACACTACGCACACGCCTCCACACTGCAGGGATTCGAGACAAGGCTCTGGAATAGACCACCTCCTTCCTCTCCGGCAGAACCCTGAGCGTCCTCCTCCCCCCATTCGGATCTGTAGCCTCCGAGATCATCTGCGGCATACCACAGGGATCCTCCCTCAGCCCGACACTGTTCAAAATGTACATGGCCCTGCTCGCACACGTAGCCCGACAGCATGACCTCAACATATTCTCCTACGCCGACAACACTCAACTGATCCTCTCGCTCACCAAGGACCCCATCTCGCCAAAGCAAACCTCGACGAAGGAATGAAGGCCGTCGCCGACTGGATGACGATCAGCCGTCTGAAGCTGAACTCAGAAAAGATGGAGGTCCTCATACTCGGCGCCAACCCTTCAGCCTGGGACGACTCCTGGTGGCCGACGGCACTGGGGGCAGCCCTGACACCCACCAACCACACATGCAACCTGGGAATCATCCTCGCCTCAACGCCAAGCAATTCAACGCCGTCTCCTCCTCCTGCTACAACACCCTCCGCATGCTCCGCAAGATCTACAGATGGATCCCAACAGATACAAGAAAGACAGTCACCCAGGCCCTCGTCAGCAGCAGACTCGACTACGGAATTGCCCTCTACACGGGAGCCCCAACCAAGCTCATCAAACGACTGCAACGCATCCAAAACGCCTCGGCACGACTGATCCTCGACCCCATGACCACATCACCCCCCACCTGAAAAACCTGCACTGGCTCCCCATCAACAAGAGAATATCCTTCAAGCTCCTCATCCACGCACACAAGGCACTCCACAAGACCGGCCCAGCCTACCTCAACAGACGACTTTCCTTCTACATCCCCAACCGCCAGCTATGCTCCGCCGACCTCAAACTCGCCACTGTCCCGCACATCCGAAGGACAACCAGTGGCGGGAGATCCTGCTCCCCCCTCACCGTCAAGACATAGAAAACCCTCCCACTGAGCCTACGACAGACACAAGACCTGCTCACCTTCAGGAGGATACTCAAGACCTGAATGTTCGATCAGTAGCAGCCCCCCCAGCGTCTTGAGACCCTTGCGGGTATGCAGTGCGCTTTACAAATGACTGATTGATTCACTGATTGATTGATTAAAGGCCATGGATCTCACTTCTTCTACAACAATTATTGCAGACATAGGGCCTAGTTAGGAATTTGTCCAACAGAGTATTTCCTCAAAACTAGGGGTGGTTGAAGAATTCTGCTCTGCCGGCAGACCTCGCAAAGTTTTGCCCACTCCGTTCCCAAAAAAATCCTCAAAGTGATGCAGAACTGTGTTTTTTTTCTCAAGCGGTTCGCCAATGGTAAGGTGACGAGCGCTTGTGAGAAAATATAACACGCTAGACCTCCTCCTGGTGAGATTTCTCATTGCGGCAAGTCGCGGCAGGTCGCGACCACTCGAGTGTAGAAATCTGTTATTCTCGTTGATGAAGCTGCCACTTGATTAGAATGTCAATTCGAGCAGCAGAAAGCAGCAGCGCCCTCTGGTGCGACCCATAGCGCTGTTCGCGCTGATTTTACAGTGCGGGAAAAACTCCTGGCACAAAAAATCAGTGAGAGTAGTGCAACTTAGAAACTCTGCCACTAGCGTAAGTTTGCAGAGTGCGGCGGGGTTTCCCTGGCACTTCGTGGAGTTCAGCGGACTAAAACTCTGCGAACTACACCAAGGCCTAATCAAAATGTGATAGATATCCTGTCTGCCTTATTATAATTGCCATAGGATGTAATGCATTTTTAATGGGGCGGGCAGGATACCTATCACATTTGTGATGGAGTAAACCATCCACTGAAATCTAAATAAGGCCTTTGGTGTACATTTTGTCCAGTGTGGCTAGCTGGGCTTGAAGGATCTTGTTGTTTGTCGTCCTCTCACTGCTGTGAGGTCACCGCCAGGCAGAACTTCAGTCAACCGCGCCTTCTGCAGATCTTCCTTTCTAGGCAGGACTTCTGTCAGCTGTGCCTTGTGCGGAACTTCCTTCCAGGCAGCGACTTCTTCCAGCTGCGCCTTGTGTGGATCTTCCTTCCAGCCAGGACCTCTGTCAGCTGCGCCTTGTGCAGATCTTCCTTCCAGGCAGGACTTCTGTCAGCTGTGCCTTGTGCAGATCTTCCTTCCAGGCAGGACTCTGTCAGCTGCTCCTTGTGCAGATCTTCCTTCCAGGCAGGACTCTGTCAGCTGTGCCTTGTGCAGATCTTGCTTCCAGGCAGGACTCTGTCAGCTGTGCCTTGTGCAGATTATACTTCCAGGCAGGACCCTGTCAGCTGTGCCTTGTGCAGATTATACTTCCAGGCAGGACTTCTGTCAGCTGTGCCTTGTGCGGATCTTCCTTCCAGGCAGCGACTTCTTCCAGCTGCGCCTTGTGCGGATCTTCCTTCCAGCCAGGACCTCTGTCAGCTGCGCCTTGTGCATATCTTCTTTTCAGGCTGCAGCTTCTGTTAGCTGCGCCTTGTGCAGATCTTCCTTCCTTCCTTCCAGGCAGGACTTCTGTCAGCTGTGCTTTGTGAAGATCTTCCTTCCAAGCAGGATTTTTGTCAGCTGTGCCTTGTGCAGATCTTCCTTCCAAGGAGGATTTTTGTCAGCTGTGCATCCTAAGCCAACCCAGATGGCAACCAGCCACCCAGATGGCAACCAGCCACCCCATTAATAAGGAAGCTACACTGGCTCCCCATGTCTCAACGCTGCACCTTCATAACAGGATGCTTGATCTTTAAATCTTTACACTGCAAAAGCCCCAAATTCATAGACAACCTGATAGTCAAGCACACCCCTACCCGCAACCTACGCTCAGCCCACCTCTCATTTCTCCAAACCCCCTCCTTCAGACGGAAGCGCACAGGAGGCTGCAGATTTGCCACACTCGCTCCTCGACTTTGGAACTCCCTTCCCCTCGAAATCCGAGCCTGTCCGGACCTCATGAAATTCAGAGGAGCACTTAAAACCTGGCTCTATAAGCAAGCCTACAACTAATGTTCTCTCGAGCCACGAACCTTGCCTTTTCTACAGCGCCATGAAACGAATCGGTGTAAGTGCGCTCTGTAAATCATTTTTAACATTAACATAACATTAACATTGTTCCATTTTTTGATTTCCCTGTATTACACAAGCATGTAGTTTTAGGATGTATCTGGCTCCCCTGCCGCCACACTGAAATGGTGGATTGTTATGACTTTTGTTTTATGTGTTGTTAGCGTTTGACACCATTTCTTTTCTTTGTCTCTGTTACTAGTAGCTGATACTTCACCAGGGAGCGTGTGAAGGTCGCATGGGTTGCTGGACCCTAATTAGGTTTATATTTTGCCTTCACATTATCTTTTAAATTTGCTAATATTGTGCTGAGTAGTACTTTAGTTTCGTACATGCCTCTCCGGCACCCCCCTACAAAGACAGATCTAGGGTGCACCGAAGTTACGCCTAAGGCAAGCTGGTCCAAACCCGTACACGCTTAAGACGGTGCTTAGCGCCGGCTCTTCTGTTGGTTTCACCCCCCATCCGGCTGTTCATATCCGCTACTCATGGGATGAGCTGCTCGCTTTTAAACCTTTAGGTAAGCCTTGTTTAGACCCTACTTTGATTCCGCCTAATACTATCAGCAAGAATAGTTGCCTAGATTGTAAGCTCACTCACAGTACCTCCAGAATTGTCAAACTTAGCTCTCCTACACCGCATGTCTTTAGGTTGCCCACTCCTCAGATGGAAATCAGAGGCATTTTTATTAATGCATGGTCTCTAACAGAGTGTGCATCCTATTTTGTGGACTTTCTAGAAGCTTGTGCACTGGATTTTGCTTTCATCACTGACACCTGATCAGATGCTTCATCCAACCCAGATCTAATTGCTGCAACACCCACGGTTTTTCCAATTTCAGGCTTGATCATTTGGGGAAAGGGGCAGTGGGTTAACAATCATTTACAGGGACAACCTCAATGCCTCCTTTGAGGCATTACCGGCTGCCTCTGATTATGAAGCACTTTCATATAAAATTCCTCTTTCTAATCGTTACTCCTTAAATGGGGTACTTATTTACTGACCCCAAACGCTAGGACAGCCTTCTTAAATAGTAACAATCAGCTCTAGGACATTAAATCAAATTCCCTCGATTTCACTCTACTCGGTGACTTCAATTTCCATCTTGAAAATTCTGCGGGTAAAGATAGGATCGATCTCTCAGACCCTGGGGCAAGTCTCGGTCTCACCCGTTAGTGACAGCTCCGACACACTCAGCCGGCCACTCATAAGATGGTATTTTCTCAGACAATCCCTCTTCAAGTCACTACTGCACGTCCACTTCTCTGGTCAGACCTTCGTGCAGTTATGCTTCAACTGAATTTGGAAGCGGATGTTGTCACTGTTCATCCTCAGCCGATGGGGTCCTTATGCCGCTCCTGGCATAAAATGACCTCTCAACTATTGATGGATGTTAGAAATGGGGATTTCTGGTTGGCTAAGGGTTGCGCCAAAGCCAGGAAGAAACCACCACTCTAATCAGGGCAATGAAGTCACCCGCCAAGATAACCCCTGCTCACCCCCTTGGTAGCTTGGCACGAGCAGTCAGGCTTATCCCGGAGGCAAGGTGTAAAGCGTTTCCGCGAGCACCCAGCAACAGCACCCAAGGTCCACCACAAAGGAAACTCCACACAAGGTTATATATAAAAATAGCCTTTGTATTATACCAAACACATTAGATAATAACCACACAATTTACACTGTGCCACTGGCACGGGCGGAATTTACAGGGGATTATTTACACAGGACAGGGCCATATGGACCAATGTCAGGAATAAGCACTTTTAGAACTAGCACTTGGTAGAAATAATACTTTGTAGGAATAACACTTAGAACATAGAATAATTGTAGCACAAAATAGCAACTGTACACAACCAGTAACCACTGGTAAAAGGTAAGTACACCCTACGCAATCCTAACCACCCTAGGCATATATCATGCAGGCAACCATGAACTCACTAGCATAACTATACTAGGTAAAACAACCTCCTAGGCATAAACCAAATCTAGAGGCATCAAGACAGGGTGCCCAAAACATACTACACACAGTACATTTCCTAACACCCAAAAGTATCAGCACATAAATCAGCATAGCACATAAATCACATTAGGGTCCAGGTTGCGCCACTGCGCCAAAACCTAAACGAAGCAGCTGCCCACTACTTGCTGGACAGCTGAGGACAAGAACAGGGCCTAAACGCTGCAGCTGGCAGGCACTAAGTGCTACGCAGCTGTGGAAGGCCAAAGTAGGTGGCGAAGGAGTGCGACTCACTCCTGAGTCCAAAGACATGTCCCTAGAAAGAAAACCTAAACGTAGCAGCTGCCCACTACTTGCTGGGCAGCTGGAAATGACAAACTGCGGCATGGGCCCTCACTTAGGAGCAAAACTGTGGATAACAACCGTCTCCAGGTAGGAGCGCCTAATTACAAAAGACCTGCAAATACGGTGAACGACTACAGTGCATCAAACTGTGACTATGACATTGGTCTATCAAAACATTTGAGTTCTGCATTTGTTCTTCTTGTTAGGTGTTGATCCTGAAAGATCTAGGTCGACGGGTTTCAGGCTTGTGCTTTATGCACGCTTCAGGACTTCGCAAACGAATGTCACCCAAACATCGCACCATGTTGAGGAGGCCACTGGCGTGAGAGTTGGTCGTGTAAAATAGAGTGCCACGATAAAATAACTGTTCGGGTTAGCTGTCCAGAGGCCCAGAGACCTGAGTGGGGCCATCAATGTAAGCAATGGCCTGTATCCGCCATGGCTAATTTGTAACTCCTCTGTCAGTTTGCTTGTGTAGTATGCTGATATGGTTGGGTTGTATTGCAAACACGATCCACAAACTGGCATGGTGACAAAGAGTAACTATTTTTAAGATTACTGTAAGGTTGTTACCAGTACTTCTTGAATGCAGTATTTTCTTGGAAACCTAAAAAAAAGGTTAACACTAGCTATAGTATGCTTGCGGTTACTAAACATTTAACATCTGATAGCACGGTAAGCATTTGCAAAATATGCTCAACTTATCTTATACTCTCTCCAGCCCATCCTATAATTTGTGTCGCGTATTTTATATTTTGTTTATTATTTTCTTTAAACTATTGGCTTTCCTATTCAAAGTGCTGTCTCAAACAGGTAGGGACGTCATAGCACTGTGAATATACAAGTCACTATTCCCTAGTGCACCAACCAGGATTCAAATTAGTGACCCTCCATTTTTAGACGAAGACATCAGAAATTCTAACACTAAGTAATTGACCACTTCATACAGAATAGTTTAACTTGCATTTACTCTTCATTTTAGATGTGTATACTATATTACAATTCCTCCCACTCCACCCTGATTAACAGGACCCTCATACAGCTCAAAGTTCTGCTGCAGTTCATTGTGATTGGGATTGTGATCCCGTTTGAATTTCGAGACGTGTATTTATAATATAAGGTAGCAGGGCTCTATATTGTTTATGCATGTGTATGTATGTTGTTACCAGTCGCATCCATGTTCGATTGCCCATCATCTAACATGGCACAAGATGGGCTATATTGTCAGCAATCCAGACGAGAAGGGTGTAACTTTGGACACAAGGATGGAGGGATTAAGTCAGGACGCCTTTCAGAAGGTTCATAATTACTGTGCTCATGTTGTAAGTATTCCCGCATGGAGGCAGCAGCATCACTGCCTGCTGTGAGCAGCAATCACCCTGCACAAAGTCCTTGTTTGTGCTGCAGAAGAATATGGACGATGAAATGAAACCAAGGAAACCAGTAAACCAAGACAGGGCATGCCTTTACAACGCGGTTTTTACATCGCAATCCATTACAAAGCATAGCGCTTTGGGGTGCTGGATAGTGAAAAGTTTAATTTACTATTCCAACACCAGTCCCCGTGGACACTAGGGAAGGTGTTGGATAGTAAATTAAACTTATTCCCTATCCTAGAGCGCCCCCCAGCGCAATGCGTTGTAATGGTTTGCGTTGTAAATACCGCGTTGTAAAGGCACTGCGTGGTAAAAGTTGTGTTGTAAAGGTTGCTTACCTCTGAAAATACCACAGAAAAGTGGGTCACAAACATATTGGCTTTGTTGTAAATCAAGTTGCTTTACTGCCCGACACGAAGAGCCGCTGTTTCAAGATAAGTATCATTGATAGTGACTACCCCGTAGGCGAGGGCACATTGCTTGGTTTGTGCAAGTCTTCCGGGATAAAACTATTGCCCCGGGCAGTGGCCCTGTGAGATGCCTGTCTGAAGAGAGGGAAGAGGACAGAGGCTTGTCCGGTAGAAGTCTGCCTGCCCTTTGAGGAGGATCAGCAGCACAGCCCGCTGTGAGGAACGACCCGCAAGGAACAGAGGAAATGTGGCAGCGTGTCGAGAAGTCCTGCGAAGAGCCCAGGGTCCCCTAGTCTCCCTGACTGAGCAAGTCCGTGTTGAGGTTGTGTCTCACTTGCCAGCGTCAACTGCTAAATAAAAAACCTGATTTGGAGACCGCAGAGGGTGAGATGCAGACAACCACTGCTGACTCTACCGTTGTTGCACTTCTGCGATAACACCAGCACCTCAGACCCAAGAAGGAGATCCTTTCACCGCGACTACTCGACCTTCCGCCATGACTACTGGGGCAGACATCTCAACGTGTCTTCATGGAGACACTGTTACACCAGCGAGCTGCACATGGAGAGGAAATCAAAGGGACATTGATGGGTTGTCCTTTTGCCGAAGAGCTGGTCGTGTTATTCACGGCCCAATTTGAGGAGCAGTTTATCTTGTTAACAATCCATGTGCGCATTATATCCAAAAATGGTTTCAGTTTATTGAAGGTTTTTTTTTGCATTTGGGATGGACAAGATTATATCTTACATTTGTTTATTGAATGGTTGAATGCCAAATCAGTAGATATACAATTCTGAACTGCTTCTGGGTCGACAATCCCCCTAGTACTCAGCGCCAAGAAACAAACTGGTGTATGAGCAATTTACAAGTCCTTTTTAACATAACAAATCAAATGAGGTAAAAGTGTGTTTTTTGATGATAAGCTAAGAGAACCCCCATTCTATTTAAGCTGTTTGATATTGATGTATGAATTTTGTGTCATGTTTTGTATTTTGTTATAGAGTGGATATCAGTTCTTTGTCCTGAGGAGAACCCCTGAAAAGATGATGTAGTGGGTTTGAAACACGTTAACCATCATTTGTGCACCTACTTTGTTTTCAAAATAATGTTTTTCATCTGAGAGAGTAATACTGTGTACCAGGGAACTAATAAGAGTATTTTACTTCTATTTAAACTAGTAACCTGGCTTCCGAAGTTATGTTTTTCTAGAGGTGCATTGTCCATTTACAAACAGTGCAATAAGTATGCAAGTTAAACTATTGTGTTTTTGATTATCTTTGTTAATCACTGTTTGCTCCGGTTCTGGACTTTTGAAAAATAAGAACTGACATTGTTTATTGTATTTTTTATAATGTTATTCTTGTTTTACATGATGTGCCAATTGTGTTTGTGATTTCCTTTTTGTATCCACTGTAGTGATTTGATTTTTTATTGGTGGGTGGGTAAAGTAATATTACTGTGTTTGATCCAATTTTCTTGTGTGTTTCTTTGTGTACAACATTTAAGATGATGATTCTTTTATATCAAACAAATTGAAAATAAATGGTGACCGTCTTTATTGGTTAAAAATGCACAAATGAATTTATCTATAAAGGAGTAGTCCGTTTTGGCATAGTTGTTGTTGGTTAAATGGAGAGGAAAAGGCAGCATTGCCTGTGTGAACGACAGCTCGCCGTGTGCCCCACAGACTAACAAATCAGTGCTTGGTCATTTCAAGTGCACACCACATCTGGTAATTCCATACGCATGAGGGAATCTGACTGTGAACCTTTGGTTAATAGAGTGGGACAATTTATCGAACATTGCTATCCACACATAGCAAACTAATAGCCATTTTATACGTACTGCTTTCTGGATCACAGAATCCTCGGAAGCGAGCTTGCACCTGAGCTTTAACCGTGGTTACTTCAATGTTTTTATTTGTTAAAGGACCCCCTGTAGTGCATCCCTGTAGAGATGCTTACTCTGAGTGAGCCATATTTACTTCTATTGTGATGAAAAAAGTATCATTTTCTAAAAATATGCATACTGGGCTGCACATTACATGATAAAAAACTTTCTTGAAAACATTAACATCAGACGTGCCTTGATGTCTACTCTCTACTTGGTGGCATTCTTCACACCCTTCTCACGGTGCATTCAGCACATGCCATGTGCACCCTTAGATATTAACAAGATGCCTCAAGATTTGGGATACATCCGAACGAGAAGTCAACAATATTGGAAATAGAACAGGCATTGGTAGCGAATCTGTCGAGTAGGGTCCTTAACAGAACAGAGGAAGACGTTTTAGGTAGAGGTTTCAGTGTTGTGCCCTCCACAGGAATCAATAGGTTTCAAGCAGAGAAAGATCGTAAGGCACTTTTTAGAAAAATTAGACTCAGTCGGTTATTTGAAGGGCGGCCTAAAGAGGACCTCAGAACTGATTCAGGATTGAGACCCAAATCTACATTCACTCTCAATATTGACCAAGTGGGAAGATTTTTTGAATTTTTCAAAACTGTGGTAAGTATAGAGGTGAACAAGAACATAGATGAGATTTGTAGACTTAGCAGGGTCTTTTCCAGGCTCGGGGGGCACTGATATGATAGTGTCACTTATAGACGGGACCGACACACCACCCTTTTTATGCCTCGGCATTCACCTCTAGCTAGCAGATATGCGGCCGGTATTTGTTTCTAAGCTTTGTAAAACTCTACACCATACCTTCATATCCCGATGCCTTTCCTCCTCCTAGGGCGTCTATAGCTGCAACAAACTGTTGCCCAGAGATCGATGGCTTATGACTCAATGTTCGAGCCAATTTATATAGCGGTGCCCTGCTAATCTGAAAGAGACACGTTAGTGATAGATTCCTTACCTTAGAATATCCCCAGGCGTCAGACTGGATCCGGAAACTTTTGCGTAGCAATACCCCTGCGCGCCGGTAGGCGTCGTCTGCGGCTCCGCGTCCGTCGTCGGCGTCGTGAGCGCCGGGATGACGTCGTCGGAGTACTTAGACGGCGCCCATGCGCGCTGACGTCAGTTCTCCTTTTTTCCGCGCCAGCTAGCGCAGATCCGGAAGAAGCTCTACCCCCAGTCACTTTTTGACTGAAAATGTTGATCCTTTTTGATCTTCTCTTTAGTCGACTTCTCGACTGTCGGTGCCAGGGATGCCCGGGTTCAAGCCTTGTTCGAAGTGCGGCCGACTCATGTCGGTCACGGACCCCCATCGCCGGTGCCTGAAGTGCTTAGGCCTCGACCACGACGATCGATCCTGCTCCGACTGCCGGGCCCTGACGTCGAAGGCTAGGCGGGAGCGGTCCCGCAAGCGCCTCGAGCTGAGGCAGTCGGCCCCGCGCCACTCCAGTCCCGGTCCCGGTCCCACGGGAGGTCGAGGGACAGGTCGCGAGGTCGGAGTCATCGACGTTCCGGAAGTGGACACCGATCGTCTGGTTCCAAGTCCTCAGGTAAGAGGCATGAGAGGTCGGAGCGACACCCTCGATCCTCCGACCCGCCCCGACGCTCGCACGATGCGGCCGGGGACTCGGGCGACACCGCCCACGCGGCTCCGCGGGAGTCGCAAGCGTCGCCGCCTGCCCCACACCTTCGGGTCCCTGAGCACGGCGCGTCGCAGGAGGAGGTCGAGAGGTACCTCATGGCCATGAGGGCCCTCCCTCCTCAGTCGGTTCCCGTGGCGCCTTCGGGCCGATCGGTTCCGTCTGGAGGTCCTTCCGGGTCGGGCGCTTCGGCCCGACGACGTCGGGTGCTTCGGCCCCGGCGCCGCTGACGACTTCGGTCCCGGCGCCGCACGACCTCGCTGGATCCGGCTCTGGATCCGGGACCTCGCCGGTCGACCTTACGACCTCGCCGGCGCCGTCCCTTCAGGTGTCGTCCCCGGTAGCCGATGTGGTTGCCGCCCCCAATGTCTCCTACGGTCCCACTCAGGAGTCGGAAGGGCGCCGCTGGGCGCCGATTCCGTCGGCCTTTGGAGAATTTTATCTCCACGAGGAGGCCCTGGCTGTTAATCCTGGGTTCCAGGAGCCAGGTGACGAGGAGCAATAGGAGGGGTCCGAGGACCCTCTGGCACGTGATTGCCAGTCGCAACAGGACTGGACATATGAGCTTGGGGAGGCCAGTGGTATTGACACCTCGCCAGACACTGGATTTACGTCGCCCCCGACTGTGGCTTCGGAGGCGGGTTCTGCTTACAGCGTAGTGTTGACGAAGGCAGCTAAGGCCTTAAACCTTCAGCTCCCCGTCGCGGCCGTGAGGACTAATCTCCTCACTGAGGTCCTCAAACAGCAGTCCGGCTCCACGGAGCCCCTCCTGCCGTTCAATGAGGCCTTGTGTGACGTTCTTCTGGGCACTTGGTCCAAGCCCGCCACAGGCCCCCCTGTGGACAGGAACGTGGCCAGACGCTACCGCCCGGCACCGGGCGACCCATGCTTTTTGTCCACCCATCCCACCCCCGAGAGTCTGGTCATCCAGGCCTCAAACTCCCAATCCGCATTCCCGTCGGCCCCGCCCGACAGGGAATCCAAGAGATATGAACAGTTCGGGAAGAAGGTTTTCTCGTCTGTGAGCTTAGGGCTGCGGTCTGTGAACACCGCCTGTCTCTTGGGCCGCTACACCCACACCCTGTGGGACACGGTTGCGGAGGTGCTGCCTAGATGCCCGGAGGAGGTCCAGGCTAAACTCAGCCAAGCCCTGGCGGACGGCCGAGATGCAGCACGCTTTTCTATCCGGTGTGGGCTGGATACTACGGACTCACTGGGCAGGGCGATGGCAACGACGGTGGCGGTTCGACGCCACGCCTGGTTGAGGTCCGCCAACTTCTCGGCCGATGTCCAGGCCACCCTCCTGGACATGCCGTTTGATGGCCGTCGCCTCTTCGGCGACAAGGCAGACCATGCGCTGGAGCGTTTCAAGGACTCCAGGGCCACGGCCAAGTCCTTGGGCCTTACGGCCCCACGCCAGTAATCGGGTGCCTTTCGCTCCTTTCATGGCCACGGAAGGGGCGCCCCACCACGTACCGTCAGCCACGCGCCGCAGAATGTCCAACAACGCGGTGGCGGACGTGGGAACCGCCGTGGCGGTGGTCGGGGACAGCGGCGAGGCCAGTCCACACCTCCCTCAGCAGCCCCTGCCTCAAAACCTTCCTAGTCCGACCTTTCAGGCCCATGTGACGCCTGTGGGAGGCAGGGTTCGCCATCACCTCTCCCACTGGCATACAGTCACTTCGGACAGGTGGGTGCTGCAGATTGTCCGAAGGGGCTTCTCCCTCCCCTTCGAGTCTTCCCCTCCATCCATGCCACCTCAATACCACCGTGTGTCGGGGGATCACTTGCAACTTCTGCAAGAGGAGGTTTCGGCCCTCTTGGCCAAGAGGGCCATCGAGCGCGTTCCTGGGCCAGAAGTAGGACGTGGTTGTTACTCCCACTACTTTCTGGTACCCAAGAAGGGCAAAGGGGGCCTACGCCCTATCTTGGATCTGCGGAACGTCAACGGCTTCCTCCGGACGGAGAAGTTCAAGATGCTCACTTTGGCTCAGGTCCTGGCAGCCCTGGACCCAGGAGACTGGATGGTAGCGTTGGACTTGCAGGACGCCTATTTCCACATCCCCGTCCTGCCGGCCCACCGGCGTTACCTGCGGTTCACGGTAGGCCAAGAGCACTTTCAGTTTACCGTGCTCCCCTTCGGCCTTACCAGCGCCCCACGGGTGTTCACGAAGGTGATGGCGGTGGTCGCAGCCCATCTGCGCAGGCAGGGGATATCAGTCTTCCCCTACCTCGACGACTGGTTGTTGAAGGCGGGCTCGCCCCAGACAGTCGTCAACCACCTCCAGACTACGGCCGACCTCCTGCACTTGCTGGGGTTCTCCATCAATGTGCCGAAGTCACACCTGTGCCCCTCTCAGAAGCTCCTCTTCATCGGAGCGGTTCTCGACTCGGCGCAGTTTCGGGCTTACCCACCCGAGCAGCGGGTTCGGGATATTCAGGCTCTGGTTCCCATCTTCCAGCCGTTATCCCGGGTCTCGGTCAGGTTGACGCTGCGGCTTCTGGGACTGATGGCCTCCTGCATCCTTCTGGTGCGTCACGCCAGGTGGCGGATGCGGGCTCTGCAGTGGGACCTGAAGTTTCAGTGGGCCCAGCATCAGGGCAACCTGTCCGATCATGTCCTGATCTCAGAGGGCACTGCGAGACAGCTGCAGTGGTGGCTCACGGACCGCGACTGGGTCAGTGGCAAACCCCTCTCCCTACCCCAACCGGAGCACGTAGTTGTGACGGACGCATCCCTCCAAGGCTGGGGAGGCCACATGGGAGAGGCGGAGATCAGAGGCCTCTGGACTCCGGCGGAGTCCCGGCTCCATATCAACCTTCTGGAGCTGCGGGCGATTCGTCTAGCACTGAAGGCATTCCTCCCCTCTGTCCGTGGGAGCGTAGTGCAAGTGTTCACCGACAACACCACCGCCATGTGGTACTGCAACAAACAAGGCGGGGTGGGGTCGTGGACCCTCTGCCAGGAGGCTCTGCGCCTCTGGCAGTGGCTGGAACATCAGGGCGTGACCCTGGTGGTTCAACACCTGGCAGGCTCTCTGAATGCCAGGGCGGACGAACTCAGCCGCCGGTGCATGATGGATCACGAATGGCGTCTGAACTCGGACGTGGCGCAAGGTCTCTTTCAGCAGTGGGGAGAGCCTTGGTTAGATCTATTCGCCACAGAAGAGAACGCGCAATGTCATCAGTTCTGCGCGTTGGAATTTCCAAGGCGGCACTCGCTCGGAGACGCTTTTCGTCGCGAGTGGAGCTGCGGTCTGTTGTACGCCTTTCCGCCTATACCACTTCTGCCCAGAGTGCTGAAGAAGATCAGGCGCGACCGGGCCCAGGTTATCCTTGTGGCTCCGGACTGGGCACGAAGATACTGGTATCCCGAGCTACTCAGCATGTCAGTCGATCCCCCGATTCGTCTGCCTCTTCGGGAGGACCTTCTGTCGCAGTAGCAGGGGACGGTCCTGCACCCGAACCTGTCCAGTCTCCACCTACAAGCTTGGAGATTGAGCGGCGGCAGTTGAGGCCATTTGACTTGCCTCCCGAAGTCTGTGATATCATTCTGGCAGCCAGGCGTCCCTCCACAAAGTCGGTATACGCCTGCCGGTGGAACAGATTTGTGGCATGGTGCACAGCAAAGGCTGTGGATCCTCTCTCGGCACCCCTTTCGGAAGTGCTGCTCTTTCTTCTTTCCCTTGCCCAGCAGGGCTCTGCTCTGGGCACTCTTAAAGGGTACCTTTCTGCTCTATCAGCCTTCTTGAGGCTACCAGATCAGCCTTCTTTTTTCAAGTCCCCTATTGTAAGTAGATTTCTGAAGGGCATCACGCACATGTTCCCTCCTGTTCCCTTCGTGATGCCCCAGTGGGACTTGAATCTTGTTCTCACTTATCTGATGTGTGCTCCCTTTGAGCCACTGCAAAACTGTCCTCTTCGTCTCCTTACTCTGAAGACTGCCTTCCTGGTTGCCATCACCTCTGCCAGGAGAGTGAGTGAGCTCCAGGCTCTTTCTTCTTCTCCACCTTTCCTGTCTGTTCATCCTGACAAGGTGGTGCTACGTACACGACCTTCCTTTCTGCCCAAGGTTGTCACGGCCTTCCACATCGGGCAGTCCATTACCTTGCCCACTTTCTTTCCGCCTCCGCATCCCTCGAAAGAGGAAGAGAGGCTCCACCGTCTGGATCCAAAACGTGCGCTCTCCTACTACCTGGATCGCACACGCCAGTTCCGGGTGGATGACCAACTCTTCGTTGGTTACGTGGGCGCAAAGAAGGGTAAGGCTGTGCACAAGAGGACCATCTCCAGGTGGATCATCTTGTGTATCCAAGCATGTTACTCCATGGCGAGGAAGGAGCCCCCGGCTGGATTGCGGGCTCACTCCACTCGGGCCACGGCAACGACAACTGCCCTGGGCCGCGGTGTCCCCCTGCAAGACATCTGTCAGGCAGCCACGTGGGCCTCGCTGCACACGTTCGCAAGACACTACTGCCTGGACAGTCAAGTCCGGAGGGATGGCTTCTTTGGCCGTTCCGTCCTCCAGGACTTTCTGGTGTGATACTGGTTCGCAGACCCACCACCGGGGTTGGTATTGCTGGAGTATCTATTCTAAGGTAAGGAATCTATCACTAACGTGTCTCTTTCAGATGCACAAGTTACTACTTGTGTAACGATATATCTGTAAGAGACATTAGTTAGTGATAGATTCCTTACCGACCCACCCATCCTCCCCGTTCTGCGAACCGATATCTAGGGTTAAGGTCATCCCCTTTCAGGGCCCTAGTTTCATGGAACCAGTGTTGGTTCTATCATGGCTCTGCGTATCTGGCGCGGAAAAGCTATGTGTCAGAACTGACGTCAGCGCGCATGGGCGCCGTCTAAGTACTCCGACGACGTCATCCCGGCGCCCACGACGCCGACGACGGACGCGGAGCCGCAGACGACGCCTACCGGCGCGCAGGGGTATTGCCACCAAAAGTTTCCGGATCCAGTCTGACGCCTGGGGATATTCTAAGGTAAGGAATCTATCACTAACTAATGTCTCTTACAGATATATCGTTACACAAGTAGTAACTTGTGAGTTTGGGACATAAGTGTCCTGGCACTAGTATAAGCACATAAGTATCAAAATCATACAGCCCTGAACACGAACAAAAAGGTTATGAGTTGTTTCCCTAAAGAACTCATGTTTTCTTGGGCGCACAGGACAGGTGGGAGCGCATTCCATTCCAGGTACCTGCAGTCACCACAGGCAGAGAGTAGCCATCTATTCTGATTTTCCTAAACTTAGAGACGTTACGCAGCAAAGCACAGTGGGATCTCACCACTCGGCAAGCTGATACCAGGCAAAAAGCGAGGACAAATAAGAATGAACCCGCTGATTGTAGAGTGATTATGACATAAAGTGCTTTATATTTACATATTTTCAGGACAGGAAGCCATTGCAATTAAACCAGTTTGTTGAAGATTAACGTTATTTTCTTTAAGCCCAGAACCAGCCCAGCTACTCTGTTTGTAGCAGCTGCAACCTATGTAGGTAATATTTAGATATGCCTACGTATAAAGAGATGCAGAAATCCCTTCTTGATAGAATCAGGACTAGAGCCAGGGCCCTCCTAGATGAAGCAGGGATAAATAGAAGTATTTTTCTGATAACTTTCAGCAGTCAGAAGCCTGTAGAGCAGGTGATTTTAATGTATCCTTTTATGGACAGATGAGAGTCCACCCAAACTCACAGTTTGCTCACCTGATGGAATGGGGTGGACAGAGCTCCCAACGACACCGGCCCCCGCCCTTGTGCCATGAGGCTCCGGTCCCAAATACCACTATTTCCGTTTTTTTCACTGGTTAGCACCAGGGATTTGAGCTCATCCAATCAGAGACTTTCTGGTGGCAGCTCCTGAAATTACTGGCCATCTTATCTGTATTTAATTCTAATCTAATGATTTGAGTATATTCGCGTAGAGGTGATATCAAATGACTCGATCAGGCTGGCCAAGCAGCCATGTAAAGATTGAAAAGATTTTGGCTCAAAACAAGTCCCTGGGGCCTCCTGTGGTGATCGTCTGAGGGGCTGAAGTTAGCTGATGCCACTTCTTGGGTCAGATCTATCAAAAAGGATAAGAACCAAGCAGGCACTTTCCCCTAAGACCCACCATCTGCAATCTCTGTAGTAAAGTGGAGTGGAAGATGGTGGCAAATGCCGCTGACAGATCTAATCAATCAGAGCCCCCACCTCCCCACCCCCTTGCATAATGGCTCTAATATCCCACGTGGCTTTAGCCAGCACTGTCTCTGCAGAGAGCTCTGTGGGAGCCCTGGATGGACTTTGTGCAGAAGTTGGTGGAACTCAAGGTATTTGGTGAGCAGCTTATTCACCATGGCCTCAGTTACTTTGGTGAACATCAGGAGCAGAGGGACAGGTCAATCCTTAGAGTTAGAACTGCAGTGATTACAGGAGCAGACATCTGGAAGTAATGTTGGCTAAAACTCTCTGATTGGCTGCATGCTGAGGTGTGACGGAGGGCAAGAACAAGAAGGTTGGGTTTGGATGTGTCTCAGATTAATTACCAGTGGCTGAGATGAACTCAAACGTTCCACCCATCATTTTCCGTATTCATAAATACGCCAGGTGTGCCCAGATGTGGGTCCCGTGCTCGCTGCAACGCTGGAATGAAGCTGCACCCTACAGTCAGGACCCAGATGTGGGTCCTGTGCTCGCTGCACCGCTGGAATGAAACCGCACAAATTGACTGTTTCTGTTCACGTTTGACTCCACTATATAGTATCATTTCACCACTTTAGGTGGCTCTTAACCTTAATGTTTTTATCATGTTTTAGATTGTAACCCGTGTCGGGAGGTAATAAATTGTTTTAACCTTTTTGCAACCAACAAAGACTTAAAAACTTTTTTTGTGTTACTTTCAGTTATCCTTGTATGAATGTTTATTCTTTGCCTGCTTTAAAACAAGTCACTACAAGTGTATTAATATAGGGAGTATTATCTATATATCCCCTACCCCTTCTAGTACTATCTTGTCTGGCCACGCCAGCCTACTACTGTTAAAACAGGGACTTTTTGTTTTGCTGATGAAACCGCACCCTACAGTCAAGGCCCAGATAGGCTGAAACCAGTCTTGGGTTGATTGTGTTCCGGTTCAGAAAGGATCTGGACTGGCTCTTCAGGCTGCACTGCTTCTATTGGAAGGAGTATAAAGCGGATTTGCATATGTCTGCTTCCTGTTTGAGGTGGCATTGTGGGCCAAAAACCAGCTGATCTCCCTCTCCTGCTTGGTCTGGGGAGGACCTGGATGTAAGCCGGAGTCTAGTGAGGATGAGGATGTGATCAGGGCCTGGTATGGACCAGGACATGAGCCGGGGCCTTGTGATGACCAAGACGTGAGTCGGGGCCTTGTGAGGACCAGAACATGAGCTTGGGCATTGTGAGAACCAGGACGTGAGCCGGGCCTTGTGAGGACCAGAACGTGAGTCAGGACCTTGTGAGGACCAGAATGTGAGCCAGGGCCTTGTGCGGACCAGGGCGTGAGTCAGGACCTTGTGAGGACCAGAATGTGAGCTGTGGCCTTGTGAGGACCAGGATGTGAGCCAGGGCCTGATGAGGACCAGGACATTAGTTAGGGCCTTGTGAGGACGAGGACAAGAGCCAGGGCCTTGTGAGGACCAGGACGTGAGCTGGGGCCTTGCGAGGATCAGGACATGAGCCAGGGCCTTGTGAGGGCCAGGACATGAGCCAGGGCCTTGTGAGGACCAGGATGTGGAGCAGGGTCCTGGTGGGAACCGGGACGTGAGGTGGGGCCTTGTGTGAACCTAGACATGAGCCGGGACCTTGTGAGGACCTATACGTCAGCTGGGGTCTTGTGAGGACCAGGATGTGAGCCGGGGCCTTGTGAGGACCAGAACGGGAGCCAGGGTCTTGTGAGGACCAGGACGTGAGCCGGAGCCTGGTGGACCAGGACGTGAGCTGGGGCCTTGTATGGACCTAGACGTGAACCTGGGCCTTGTGAGGACCAGGACGTGAGCCAGCGCCTTGTGAGGACCAGGACGTGAGGCAGGCCTTGAGAGGACCAGGATGTGAGTCAGGACCTTGTGAGGACCAGAATGTGAGCTGGGGCCTTGTGAGGACCAAGATGTGAGCCAGGGCCTGGTGAGGACCAGGACGTGAGCCTTGTCTAGTGAAGACCAAGATGTGAGCCAGGGCCTTGTGAGGACCAGGACATGAGTCAGAGACTTGTGAGGACCAGGCCGTGAGCTGGGGCATTGTGTGGACCTAGACATTAGCCGGGGCCTTGTGAGGACCTAGACGTGAGCTGGGGTCTTGTGAGGACCAGGATGTGACCCAGGGCCTTGTGAGGACCAGGACGTGAGCCAGGGCCTTGTGAGGACCAGGACGTGAGACGGGGTCTGGTGGACCAGGACGTGAGTCAGGGCCTTGTGAGGACCAGGATGTGAACCGTGGCCTGGTGAGGACCTGTTATGTTCCATATAGGTACCCATATATAGCCCGGTTAATATCATATACTTTGAACTACATTATTTCCCCTCCACTACACAATAACAAGCTTTTAAGATGGAACCTTTACCTAGTTCTAGTCCTGGGTGCAGCAGGAGAGTTTTTCCCTGAACAATAGCCTCCTATAACTTCATCAATGGACTCATACCATATGAATGAATATTCATGAGGGTTCTTGGAAACCAGGTAGAAGCTAAACCACCTGCATAATATCTACGTACAAGGTTCATCCCATAGGTCATAATAAAATCAAACAATGGCTAATGCAAGGGACAAGGGACAAAGAAACCCTAGATACTGTTTGTATAAATACAGCACATCTTACTGAGTTAAGGGAGAGGAGATCAGGACTTTCATGCCAACACACTGCCGCGAGACGTTGAGGTTCCTGCATGCAGACACTCCAGCTCGCAGTGGTCTGAACATCCCTTGCGGGGTGTCCAGTTCGAGACCAGAACGGGGTTCCCACAGTCTCTCAATTCAGGTAATGGAGTTTGACTTATCGTAGGAGGATTCTTGGCTCAACACTTACACACATGCTAGATACACTTAGGTACATCTAGTTAGGATTACATCATAGGACTACGCATTTTATCGTCATGTATTTCATATGTTTGTAAGCATTCATGATTTTAGTTGAATGGTAGAAATCTATCATCCTTTTACGTTTCTAGTGCTTCTAGTTATCCATATCCAGTACAGTATATTGATTGTCTCAGCACATCTATTTTACACTAGAATAACAACTGGTTAATAAATACTTATTGAAAACGTCCCAACCGTTTATCTATCTGAGAAAAAGTGAGCATGAGTGACTGCGCGAAAAGTGGTGCATTATTTCCACGGTCCTGAGGGATCAGAGTTGTCTTGTTTGATAGTTGCCAGGAACTCTTCCCTTCTTGGTAAGAGGAGTTTCTCGTGGCACTGTGAGCTAGCTGGTATACAGGCCAACATACCAGACAGAGGTGTCCAGAATCAGTCTGACACCAATCCTTTAATCTATGTTGTCTAAACGCGCATAACCTATATAGGTATATAGGAACTGCACGACATGGCGCCACCAACGTTGGTTGGGTACTTATTTACTAACAGAATCTGAGTAGTTCAGTTGTGATAATCTCAGAGACCCCTACTCACATATTCCAGAGACGTCTGGAGTGAGAGGGCACATAAACTCCGCCACAGCTGAGTAGGCTAAATACTATTTATTGGCTGCTGGTTAATCAAGCTTGAAGGACACATTGTTCCTAGAATAGTGCATAAACACCTTATCTCAAACCCTAACAAGGCTATTCTTAAATAAAACAAAATGTCTTTAAAAGGAGAGGCAGTGGAACAAAAACTGCAGTCAAATGCCAAAGATGAAGAAAATGATGCAGATGCAATTCAAATTGCACCAAACGTCAGAAATGTGGTCACCATAAAATTGGGTGCGTATGGTTTAACATCCATGGGTGGACCGGTAACATTATTGATTGAGGCATACAAATCATATCGAACAGGGGTATTCTATTCATGGTTTATATTCCCAGCAGCAAATGCAGTAACAAAAACATTTCTATAATACTTACGGATATATTGAAATTCCACTAATTTACCAGGAACACCCATTCTTGTTTAAAGGCGCCCTCCCCCATACTAGGAATAGAGTTAGACTGGGTCAGCTTGGAAGAGACGGAGCAACAAGGCCAGTATTAGCGGCCTATATACCACACCCTGACATTGAGACAATTCCAGAGGAGATTTACTTATACTCCACAAAGACTATACAGAAACATGACAATTTGTGATGAGAACACTCACACTACAGCCAACACCGACTATAACAACAGGACTAGTCCAGACTTCTACAACTACGATCACACCACAAACATTACATGCAATTGCCCACAAAAACATGAGCAAATGCCTCTCTGGATAGCTCAGAAAATAACACAGCTGGAGGCAGTGTTTTCACACACTGCACCCAAATGAAAAACACAATCTGCTTGCCAATGGGAGTAGCTCCCCAGATCGAAGATTGTACCTCTGGGGTTACAGTTTTCGCTGCCATATATACCGGACCTCATTGTATTCCCTCCTTAGTAGTGATACCGGATGTATTAAGACAGATACAGAATGTGTACGGAGCAGAACTTGCTCTGAATTTGGGGATGAAATTACTAGGTAATTATGCCAAGGTATCAACTATAATATTAGCAAATATTAAAGGAGAGGCAGCATCAGTGCCAGAGAGTAAGTGAATATTCTCCTTTACAACAGGAGACAGAACTACCTAAATAATTGAAACTGCTTATGCAGAATTAGATAGGGATAGCCTGGGAGCTAGACCAGTGAAGCCACAATTGGTGGGTAGTTCTAAAAAGATACTGCTAAGCAAGCACCTGCTACTTCAAAGAAGAAGTATGAAAACAAAAATCAGCACAAAGATAAAGACACTAGATATCAGTCCAGAGGTAGATCTCCTCAACAGGAGCCCTCCAAAAGGAGGTATAACCTTAGGAATACGGACAATATTAGGAAACCTGATACACGTTCCTCTTGTTCCTTTCAGGGTTCATCAAAAAACTCAGAGAAGGAAGGACGGTCAGAACACAGACAAGAGAAGCATACAAAATCCAGAGACACGCAACACGCTGCTGACTACGTACCTAAACAGGAAGACAAACAAAAGTCAAAAGCTCCGTTCAAAAAGAAGAAGGTAGCAGGTCTCAAGATCAGACATGCCCAGAATTCTGAGGACTCAATTAATGAACTGGAATGGACTCTGATGATACTAGAAAGCGTAGCAGAAGTAACTATAGCTCTCCAGAACCTGAAGGAATTTCTAGTGACAGCGGAGTTGAGTGAGTATATCACAGTGGAAACACCAGATACTCGGGTGACTGTCCCACATAGGTTACATGAGATAACACTCCGGATGGAGGGGGGACAAAGAAAGAAAGATAAAAGGTATTTTTGGGAAGAACCTGACGGTCGGCTATGACATATTATTAGCTGAAAAAGAATGGGCGACTGCATTTGTTATGGATTGCCCAAAAGGGGAAACAGTAATTATGCCAGCTCCGACCTTGTTCCAATACACTTCAAATGCACTTATGCACAGGAGTAGGAGGTAGCCCTAGTCCCTGCATTATACCGAAATCATGTTGGATGGGATGAGGACTCAACCCACCACGTGATACCATTAAAATGTACTCCATCTCCACAGAGACAATATCCAATTAAGCAAGAAGCTAAAAAACAGGTCAGGGAGATCTTAGATGAACTTGAATACCAGGGGGTGACTGAAACTTGCAGTTCATTGATGAATAACCCTTTGTTTCCCGTAATGAAACCTGACAATTCAGATCGTCTAGTCTTGGACTACAAACACTTAAACTCCTGTACAAAAACGTTTGGAGTACAAAATGCACACAGTGCCGCATTATTGAACAACATTGTGCAGAAAAAATGCAAAACAACATTGTACATCTTAAACGCCAGAGAGTAGATACTTGACAGCATTTTCAGCGGTAGTTTCCTAGTATCAATTTTGCAGACTAGCCCAAGGGTGCAAAAATAACCCTGTTGTTTAGTGATAGGGTAACAGAATTACTTCAGGATTTGGATGAAGAAGCATTGTCCTATGTAGAGGACATTTATGAAATGAAATGAAAGACCAGTATTTGTAAAGCGCATAGCTACCTCCGAAGTGGTGTCCAAGAGCTGGGGGCCCTCAGGAAGATTAAGCAAGCTATTGCCCAGAGTCACATGTTGCTGGGCTAACCTGCCTCCGGTGGCGGAGATCGAACCGTGAACCCTGTGCTCCGGAGTCAGGCACCCTGGCCTCTGCGCCACACCTCTTCCACCTCTTCCACTCTTATCTGATGGATGATGACCTAAAAGATCACTTGAACAGGGAGAACACTATAATTTTGGGGTTCGTCTCTGAGGGCGTTTGCATTTGACTCATGAGAGGCACCTAGTAACGACTAGTGGAACTGCAGCTCTTTGTAGAATTATTTTGATATTGAATACTATAATATTCACTGCCCACTGCTAATCTCGTCCTATAATGCTTTGCAGGGCCTTTGGTTGGGATTGTATTATTGCACATAACTGTGCTTGGGGTGGTCTTAAGAGGATGGGACCACCACCGAATGGTTCAGCAAAATGTGCTCTTTGTTTTCAAGGCATCTGCTTGGTTTTTTCACTAGATTAGGGAAAATCCCAAAATCATCACCTCTATCACTGCTTGCTAAATTTTTATTTTCACTTTTGTGAAATGACTATATGCATTTTAGCATGTAAAGACAGAGATACTTGTTTCTTTACCAAAAGTATATGAGGTTTCTGTTTTATGAATTGGGAGTCTGATCGGAATTCACAGTTTTTGATCAACTTCGTGGAATTCTGCATAGAAGTACTCCTCCATCTATGCCCACCCCTACTTTTTACTGTGTCCAGTCTTACAATAAATATCTTCATTATTGGGGGCAGAATGGATATAAATATGCAAAGGGTGGCGCTATCAAGCATAAAATGCTATGGGAACAGGTAGCGAAGTTGAAAAACGACCTATCAAGAACTCACCTGATATACACACTGGGCCCGATTCACATAACTAACTTAAGACAAAATCCTAAACTTACTACTTTTGGTATTCACTGAAGGTATTTAGTAGTAGTAAAGACAGAATTTTTTCTTAAGTCTGTCTTAAGTCTGTCCTAAGTTTGTCTTAAGTTTGTCTTAAGTTTGTCTTAAGTTTGTCTTAAGTTTGTCTTAAGTTTGTCTTAAGTTTGTCTTAAGTTTGTCTTAAGTCTGTCTTAAGTCTATCCTACTACTTTTGGTAGTCCAGACTGCTTCCGTAGCTGCAATCACTCGTTCAAAAACGAGAATAGACAGACAGATAATGGTGGTCATCATTTCTTCGTGCAAAAACAGCCCACCTCAACCGAAAGGTTTTCCACTCAAGTACTCCTACAAATTAGATATGAACAATAATCCGTATTCTCAGATTCCAGGACTGTGGGATAGAGGAATACCAAACATGTATTGCAGATCAGATTTAATATTAGCTGCACACAAGGGTCTAGGATCTGAAAATGCAGTAGTTAATGCAACAGTTTCCTTGTTGAAACAGCGCTACTGGTGGCCAGGATTATTGACACAGACAAAGAAAGGGTTCCACTGTGAAACGTCCTGCGCAGACACCTTTATTAATATCAGATGGACCATTAGCCTGTGTCTATTTGGATTACTGCGGCCCCCAAACTTCAGATGAGGCTTATAAATACATCATGGTCGCAGTGAATTCATGCTCATGATTCCTATGGGTATGGCCTCCTCATTTGGCTGATGCTCGAACTGGTATAAAAGGTTTGCGAGTCTTTATCGGGACATACGCAGTTGGCGCATTACATTCTGATTGTGGCCCGCGTTTAGCTCTTGAGCTTACAAGGAAGCCATGGAAGGTCTGGGTGTGGTAGTGCGGTACTCCTCTCCATACCATCCCGAGGGAAATTTGGTAGTGGAGAGGAAAAACCAGGACTTAAAGCACTCTTTAACAGCTAGGGTATTAGGTTTGGGTAGTAGTTGGGTCAATCACCTATATGAGGTACAGCGTGCCCTCAACAATCTGCCAAGAAGCCCTCTTGGGGGGGTCACTCCTTACGAGTTCCTATTTGGGACAAGAATGTGAGTGCTTGATCTTGTTTGTGAAGGCACAGTGGTGGATGAAAAAACGTTTGACATCAATAAACTTTTGGCTGTTTTACAGGATCTGAATGAATCCAGGACACGACTAAGTAATGTCCACACTAAGCAGACTGCCACTGAGAAAGTCAAATTAGTAACGGCAAGACCTGTCTGGATTCCTAAAGTAGGGGATCTGGACAGAGAAAAGATACTGGACAAAAAAGAAATTGGGCCATCCTACCGGAAACCCGTACCTGTCCTAGCAGAACAAGAAACGAGAACTGTACTACTTCCACCTATTGCCGGAAGGGAGAAGAGATTTGTCTTCATTGATCTGATCAAATCATACTATGGGGCTGATACTAAATAGTAGACCTCATAGACTCCAGGGTAGCCGACGGTTTCCTCTCACTACATACAAGAAGTTTAAACAGAAAGAATCATCACCATTGAGGAGTCACCATTACGGAATGAAGGACTATGCAATAATGCCATGGAACTTGGCCCGCTTGGAACTGAAAATCAAACAGAAAGTTTGACTGAAAATGAAAGACAACTATCAGACCAAACACCGATATCTATGTCAACATGCCCCGACAAGAGCAACCTCCAAGGTCAACATAACCTGCTGAGTTACAAACAATTGATCGAACAGTATCTGGCTATTTAGTGGACTTCGATTCCCAGTCTTTGGATCCAAGCGAACCTGAAAAGACGCCAGCCCCAAAATCACATAAACAACAAACTATTGACTTTTTGATCTTTCTTAGAAAGACATACCTGGTATCACCATGGTTGTAGCGCTGGATAAGTACTGGTATTTTATTCTTTCTTTTCTGATTAGGCTTAGTTACTGTTTTCTATTTGCTTATTAATGGTACTTATGTTAGACAGAGCTCTGCAGCTTTGAATGTGAACTTGATTTTAAAACCACACCGTGAAGAAAGAGACTTTTCCTATGTGAACATTACAGGAACTCCTATTCCTGATAGGATAGTTTGGAACAAGTTTGACTATGATATAGTCGGTTCTACAGAACTTTTAAAAATTGTGCATGTATTTAAAATTTTGTTAAATTATATCATTATCTCCAGTACATTTTCTGATTTTTGGGACTCTGAAACTGTTAATAACATGTTGTCTGATTTAGAAATAACTGGCGCATTTCCGAACATTGGAATGTTAGAAGGTACTTCAGACTATGACAATTTGTACAGTTAGCAATATTATGTCATTTTTTGCACATATCTATGTCACCTAGAAATGTTTTTGAGTACCACCAATGGGAACATTGCCCTACAGCCCAAAAATGTACTTTGCAAACATTTGCACAGAAATGTTAATATTTTTCAGGGTTTAACACTTCTGACTCGGCCTCATATTATTATAAGGTTGCACCCACATCAGCACTGAAAAATATGTTGACAAACCTCAAACAGATTTACTCTGCTTCCTTCATTGCCCAACTGTCGGGACAGGGTTTTGACTTATGGAAGTATACTCAATAGACTTAAAATCAGTCCGGGGAAGCATGATTTAGAGCATGCCTCATTCCACAGCAGATGATATTTCTGACTGACACCGTGCAACGGACAGCCTGTCTTGGACTAGCCACGAACAAGGACCTAAACACACCTCAGTTTCCAACACCATCACAAATGGAGGGGGACAAAATTCAACATCACAAGAAGCGGCAGAAATAGATGAAATTTTTCAGTACAATAGATCAGACCCTGATTGGAAAGGATGGTTAGTTTGGCCCTTAGACACAAACAGGTGTCAAAAAAGATTCTGGGATACCACTGAAGGGTTCAGTACACATAGTCCAGACCCACGCTATGTACAAAGAGAACATATTGGGGTGGTGAAATCATACAGTGTTGGGAAGTTATGCCTAGATTGGCTGAAAACCTCAACACTCACACAGGTGAAACATCACTTATCCCTACTGTCAGATGACATGGATCTACAAGATTTTTTATTAGGTCCCAGAAAGCCACGCGACACACGTTTCGTATATGCTGTGCTGTCTATAACGAAATCTGGAAAATCTCCCAACAAGAAGCAGCGGAGAGACTTAGAGAAATAGACAGGATTAACCTAGAAAAGGCATTAGCTGTTGTGGGCAATGGTATGACTACATTAACATCCAGGATTTATTCACTGGGGAACATTGTATCTTCTGCTATAGATGTACTAGAACAAGACTTGTCCATGTTACAACACAGGCAATCACAGCTATGTATTTATTTATTTATTTATTTTATTCATTTATTTAAATTGATAAATCGCAGATCCAAGGAGAGGCTGGAGACCTGGTAGCTGGTTAAGTGTTAAAAAGCCATGTTTTTAGGGCTTTGCGGAATTTGGTGGAATCAGTTTAATTGCGTAGTGAAGTCGGCAGTGAATTCCACGGGGAGGGACCTAGATAGGAGAAAGACTTTCCACCCATCCTGGAAAGTTTGAATTTAGGAACAACAAACTTTCCTTGCTTGTAGGAGCAGAGATTTCAAGAGGGAAAATAGGGGCAGACAAGAGATTGAAGGTATTTCAGGGCGTTACCTGCTTTGATTTTGTGCATGAAACTTAGGGCTTTAAATTTAACTTGGTTTTCAACCCTGAGCCAGTGCAGGTTTCGTAGGTGTTGGGAAGTAGGAGTGGCTCTTGGGACCTTACATAACAGCCTGGCTGCCGAATTCTGAACCACCTGTAGTCTACGTGTTATGGCTTTGTGTGAGCCCAGGTAAAGCACATTCCCATAGTCAAACCTTGAAGTAATCAAGGCATTGACCACGGTTTTCTGGGTGGACTCAGGCAGCATCCAACCGTTTTTTTTTTAGCCATTTGAGAATGGCGAAACACGTAGCTGTAATTTTTACTGCGTGCGAGTGCATGCTAAGGGATTCATCAATAATGATGCCCAGATTACGCGCTTGGGGAGAGGGCATAGGAAGAGCACCCATTTCGCATGGCCAGTGTTGGGGACCCCACACATTTTTGTTTTTACCAAATATGAGCACTTCTGTTTTTTCTCCGTTTTATTTAAGTTAGTTTTGTTGCATCCAATATGCTATTTTGATAGGGCCCATTTTTAGGGGGGAGGAGTCCTTAGTATTCTTAGAAGAAAGGGAAAAAATAAGTTGGGAATCATCGGCATAAGAGTATAGTGACAGACCAGATTTCTCTACCACTTCGGCCAAAGGACTCACATACAAATTAAAAAGTAGGGGACTGAGTGTGGAGCCCCGTGGCACCCCATGAGCAAAGACATGCGTGTCGGAGAAGGCTGTACGGGAGAAGACTTGAAACGTGCGTTTGGTCAAAAATGAGGCAAGCCAGTTGAGAGCTGAGCCACGGATGCCCAAGGAGCTAAGAGCATTAAATAATACAGTGTGGGATACCGTATAGAATGCGACGCTTAAGTCTAATAGGATAAGCGCCACTGTGTCTCCCATATTCAAGTGGCAACGTATTTTTTCAGTGACTCCTAACAGGGTAGTTTCAGTAGAAAAGCCTGTTCTAAAGCCCGACTGGCTGGGATGTAGCAGGTTTGGGGTGGTTACAACTTGGCAAAGGTGCGTGTGAACGTGCTTTTCTAGAATTTTTGAGAACACCAGCAATAAAGAAATAGGCCGATAATTCGTGGGTTGGTCAGGATCAGCTCCTGCTTTTTTTTTAGATGTGGGTGTATCACTGCATGTTTCTAATCAGGTGGGACGGTTTCTTCCTGAAGGGAAGCATTAAGGAGATCTGTAAATACATCCAGAGAAAAGGGATCTAACTGCTTAAGCACAGAGAAGGGCAAAGAATGGGGCATCCAGATTTGACGTTATTAAGAAGTTTTATTAGAGTCAGGTTTCGGTAAGACAAATCGCATTGGGTTTGTCATTGATAAGCAGATTAAATACCTCAAACTTGTGTTTTGGGAGGGATCTGCGGATTGAGCTGATAAATGAGAAGGATTTATTTTGTGGGATTCCTTGATTGGAGTTTTGACATTTCTTATCCTTCTTGGGGTTAAAATTTGGAGTGAAAACAAAGCTGCAGTTAGAACATACTGCTGTGGTAGCCTCCATATGCAATTTAACACATTCCAAAGGTAGGCGGACATGAAGGGCCTTAAACTGTTCAGGACTATACGTGAGCATAGGAGCTTTCCTAATGCCCAATGAGTGGTTTACCTGATTGTATGTTTCGGGCAGGTTTTTGATACAGCTATTCGGTGCTGAACCAGGGTTTCTGGCCCTCAGCCCGAGCCAGGCGCAGACGGGCTTGCCTTTAGTGCACCCGCTGCGCGCATCCACTGCGCGTTGAGGGAAGCATGCAAAATTATACCGCCTGACGAGAGCTAGACTGCAGACCTCGATTGTGCGTGAGGACCTAGGAATGCTTCTCTTCCGGTCTACGCCGTAGTTTCCCTGCACTCAAACGGAAGACCCCGTGGTGGACCGGGGAAAAGGCGCTAGGCGACTGGCTGTGACAGTACCAATATGCTCAGGTAAGGAATGCGTGCTGATTTAAAGTATGAACAGTGATTTATTTTAAAAACAGTGAAGCTAAAAGCAGTGCACAATTTTACAAGCAACTTAGCAGATTACTCAATAGGCAAGTTGTAGAGGTTGCTGGAAGGACTTTACCAGGCGCTTCGTACCTCAGACTCTGACAAATGACTCAGCCTCTAGCGCGTCCTCTAGGATAGGGCGTCTATAGCTGCAACGATCTGTTGCCCAGAGATCGATGGCTTATGATATAATGTGAGATCCAATTTATATAGTGCTGCACAGCTATTTCGAGAAAGAAGTGTCCTTGCGCTAATATGAGCACATAAGTATCAACATCCCACAGCCCCTGAACATGAACAGAAAGGTTTTGATTTGTTTCCTGAAAGAACTCATGTTTTCTTGGGCGCACAGAGCAGGTGGGAGGGTATTTCATTCCAGGTACCTGCAGTCACCACAGGTAGAGAACAGCCATCTATTCAGATTGCTGTAAACTTAGATACTTTAGTCAGCAAAGCATGATGGGATCTCACCCCTCGGCAAGCTTATACCAGGCAAAGACAAATAAGAATGAACCCCCTGATTGTAGAACGGTTATGACATGAAGTGCTTTATATTGACATCTTTTCAGAACAGGAAGCCGGTGCAATTTGACCAGTTTGTTGGAGATCGACCTTGATTTTATTAACCTCAGAACCAGCCCAACTGCTGTCTTTGTAGCAGCAACAATCTATGTAGGCGATATTCAGAAATGCCTACGTATAAAGTGATGCAGGAGTCCATTCTCAATAGAATCAGAACCAGTACCAGGTCCCTCCTAAATGAAGCAGGGATGAATAGAAGTATTTTTCTAATAACTCTCAGCAGGCAGAAGCCTGTAGAGCAGGTGATTTTGATGTATCCTTTTAGGGACAGATGCAAGCCCACCCAAACTCCCAGTTTGCTGACCTGATGGAATGGGATGGACAGATCTCCCAAGGACACTGGCCGCCGCCCTTGTGGCATGAGGCTCCGGTCCCAAATACCACTATTCCTGTTTTTTTCACTGTTTAGCGCCAGGTAGTTTGAGCTCATCCAATCAGTGACTTCCAGGCGGCAGCTCCTGAAATTACTGGGTATTTTATCTGTATTTCATTCTAATCCAATGATTTGTGTACATTTGATTAGAGGTGATATCGAATGGCTCGATCAGGCGTATATTCTTCTAATCTAATGATTTGTGTATCATCGAGTAGATGTAATATCGATTATCGAATTACTCGATCAGGTGTATTTTCTTCTAATCTAATGATCTGTGTATCATCGAGTAGAGTTGATATCGCATGACTCGATCAGGCTGGCCAAGTGGGCCATGTAAAGATTGAAAAGAGTGTGGCTCAAAACCATCTGGGGGGAGGGGGAATTGTCTTAGGGGTTGATCTGAAGTGAGCTGAGGCCATCGCTTGGGTCAGATCTTTGAAAAAGGATAAGAACCGAGCAGGCACTTTCCCCTAAGACCCACCATCTCCAATCTCTGTAGTAATGTGGAGTGGGAGATGGTGTCAAAGGCTGCAGACAGATCTAATCAGATCAGAGCCCCACCTCCCCACCCCTATACATAATTTCTCTAATATCCCACGTGGCTTTAGCTCTTATGGAGCCCTGGATGGACTTTGTGCAGACGTTGGTGGGACTCAAGGTATTTGGTGAGGAGCTTGTTCACCGTGGCCTCAGTTAGTTAGGTGAAAATCGGGAACAGAGAGACAGGCCGATCCTTAGAGTTAGAACTGCTGTGACTACTGGAGCAGACATCTGGAAGTAATGTTGTCTAAAACACTCTGATTGGGTGCTGGCTGGGGTGCAACGGAGGGTGAGAACAAGAAGGATGGGCTTGGATGTGTCCCAGAGTAATTACCAGAGCCTGGGATGAACTCAAACATCCCACCCATCATTTTGCTTATTCATAAATACGCCAGGTGTGCCCAGAAGTGGGTCCTGTGCTCGCTGCACCGCTGGAATCAAGCCGGACCCAACAGTCAGAGCCCAGATGTGGGTCCCGTGCTCGCTGCACAACTGGAATGAAGCCACTCCCTGCAGTCAACGCCCAGATAGGCTGAAATTGGTCTTGGGTTGATTGTGTTCCGGTTCAGAAAGGATCTGCATTGGCTCTTCAGGCTGGACTGCCCTATTGGAAGAAGTCTAAAGCTGATTTGCATATGTCTGCTTCCTGTTTGAGGTGGCATTGTGGGCCAACAACCAATTGATCTCCCTCTCAGGCTTGGCCTGGTGAGGACCTGGATGTGAGCCGGAGTCTAGTGAGGACCAGGATGTGATCAGGGCCTTGTGAGGGCTAGGACGTAAGCCGGGGCCTTGTGAGGACTAGGACGTGTGTCGGAACCTGGCAGGGACTAGGACGTGAGCCGGAGTCTAGTGAGTACAAGGATGTGAGCCAGAGTCTAGTGAGGATGAGGATGTGATCAGGGCCTGGTGAAGACCAAGATGCAAACCGGGGCCTTGTGAGGACCAGGACGTGGGCTGGGGCCTTGTAAGGACCAGGACATGAGCCAGGGCCTTGTGAGGATGAGGATATGTGCCAGGGCCTGATGGACAGGACGTGAGCCAGTACCTTGTGAGGACCAGGACGTGAGCCGTGACATGGTATGGAACAGCATGTGAGCAGGGGTTTGGTGGACCAGGATGTGAGCTAGGGCCTTATGAGGACCAGGACGTGAGGCGGGGTCTTGTGAGGACCAGGACGTGAGCCAAGGCCTTGTGAGGACCAGGACTTGAGCCAGGGCCTTGTGTAGACCAGGACGTAAGCCAGGGCCTTGTGAGGATGAGGATGTGTGCCAGGGCATGGTGGACCAGGAAGTGAGCCAGGGCTTTGTGAGGACCAGGAATTGAGCCTGGGCCTGGTATGGACCAGCACGTGAGCCGGGGTCTGGTGTGCCAGGACGTGAGCCAGGGCCTTGTGAGGACCAGTAAGTGAGCTGGGGCCTTGCGTGGACCAGGATGTGAGCCAGGGCCTTGTGAAGACCAGGACGTGAGCCATTGCCATGTAAGGACCAGGACGTGAGCCTGGGCCTGGTATGGACCAGCACGTGAGCCGGAGCCTGGCGAGGACCAGGACGAGGACCAGGACGTGAGCCTGGGCCTGGTATGGACCAGCACTTGAGCAGGGGCTTGGTAGACCAGGACGTGAGCAAAGGCTTTGTGAGGACCAGGACGTGAACTGGGGCATGGTGAGGAACACGACGTGAGACGGGGCCTCGTGAGGACCAGGATGGGAGATGGGACCTGGTGGACCAGGATACTGAGCCAGCTCTCTCTCCCTTAGAGAGGACAGACTAAACACTTGGTTTGTCCTCTCTTACAGGACCAGGGAAGGGTCAGTGCAGAGATCCAAAGACACGAGAGACTGGGGCGCTGGACTTGCACCCCCTGTTTTTCATTGTATTTCTCCCTGAAACAGATAAAACTGTGTGAAATCTCATTGAGAGAGATTCATATTATCACAGATCTCACTAGACTCACAATCTGGAGAAAGAGGCTGAGAATGAACGTCCTTGCACATGAACTGTTCTACTCTTATCTGCCACGAGGCCCTGGCAAGTACCAAATATTTCCGTAGAGTGATCCCCCGAATATTCATGCCTGTAATACATAAGTGCATTCTGGGGGTTGTAGTCTTGGTTACTTCACTAAAGACAGTGGTTTAAAAAATAAACTCCATGCTTGGAGGAGATGTGTGCCTTTGTCAGGAGCCATCAGCCATCTGCCATCTGTGGTAACTCCAGATACTGTTCAAAAACTCGGGTTATGAGCTCTTAAAATAAAATGATATGTCTGGAAAGGAGCATCTCTGGGCGGTGAGAGCAGCGGCTGAGGCGGTCCACATTCTTCATACCGAGAGAACAGGACTGGCCTTACCTCCTACCACACGACTCGGACCCCCACAGAGAGCGAAACTCTGAGCCACTGACAAGGTAGTCTTTTTAATGGTCAAGAAAGAGATCTAAAGGGACAGCGGAACTACGTACCATCCCATTAGGTAATTCTCGTGAAGGTCAATAGCGAGGTACTCACCAACAGCAACCTACTCTATCATAAACTGTAGGAAGCTGGGACCTCGCGATATCCGCAGATGGCAAATGTGGCCTAACTACAAACAAATCAAATGGTGTTCAGTATAACCAATTTAACTTTGAATACTGATATGCAGTGGGGACAATAAATGTTGTATAAAAGCCAAACAGAATATACAACTGGCAGCAGCAAGTCAATGAGCCCCCAGTTGAAGTCCACGTTTCGATCAGGAATTGATAATTGATCATAACTAGTGACCCTCTACAAATTTTTTTTAGAGACAATTGTATATACTCCCTGGTATTGACAGATAATCACTTGTCTTGATAAAGGTGGTAATAATAAGGAGACACCACCGAAACGCGTCGACGCAACAAACTGTATAATTCAAGCCTCCAACACCATAATTGATATTATCGTATCCAACAATTTTATGTTGTATCTGTTCTGTCTGTTCCTAATTGTGCAGGTCGCAATTAATTGTACTGTTTTAATTGTGTTTTAGATTAGGGATCTAGATCAGTCATCCCTTTTGTGTGTTTTTAAATTATTCAAATTAAATGAATTTTTAACTTTCCTCACGCTTTTTTTGTATGTACTTGTGACATTGTAAGGTTTAATATTTCAAACTTGTGTTTAGTTCTGCCCTAAGGGAACTTTCTTCTCTTACTTTGGTCTCACCTCCTACCCCTACAGGGCAGGTTTAATATCAGCAGATGACACGCCTCCACTGCTCTGCATCCTTCTGGGCAGGCCTCAACCACTCTGCACCCCTCCCGGATACGCCTCACCTCCTCTGCACCCCCAGCCCAGGACAGGTACCACCTCCTCTGCACCCCTGGACAGGCCTCACCTGCTCTTATCCCCCTGGACAGGACATGCTTCGCCTCCTCTGGACCCCGGACAGACCTCGCCTCCTCTGCTCCCCCTAGACAGGCATCTCCCCTGCACCCCTCAGTACATGCCTCGCCTCCTCTGCACCCCGGGACAGGCCTCACCTCCTCTGCATGCCCCAGGACAGGTCTCACCTCCTCTGCACTCCCCGGGTCAGGCCTCACCTCTTCTGCTCCCCCTGGACAGGCATCTCCTCTGCACCCCTCAGGACAGGCATCACCTCCTCTGCACCCCTGGACAGGCCACACCTTCTCTGCACCCCCACGGAACAGGCCTCAATTCTTGTGCACCAGCTTCGCTGGCCTCATCACCTCTGCACCCCTGGACAAACCTCACCTGCTCTACTCCCCCTGGACAGGCCACCTCCTCTCTTCCCCCTGGGGAGGCCTCACCTCCACTGCACCTCTTGGACAGGCGTCACCTTCTTTGCAATCCCCCCTGAAAAGGACATGCCTCACCTCCTTTGAACCCTTTGGACAATCCTCGCCTCCTCTGTACCCCCCTGGACAGGCCTCACCTCTTCTGCACCCCGGACAGGCCTCACCTCCTCTGCACCCCTGGACAGGTCTCTCCTACTCTGCACCCCTGGACAGGCGTTGCCTCCTCTGCAACCCTAGACAGGCCTCTCCTCATGCACCTCTGGACAGGCCTCAACTCCTCTGCACCCCTGGACAGGCCTCATCTCCTCTGAACCCCTGGACAGGCCTCACCTCCTCTGCTCCCCTGGACAGGCCTCTCCTCCTCTGCACCCCTGGACAGGCCTCACCTACTCTGCACCCCTGGACAGGCCTCTCCTCATCTGCACCCCTGGACAGGCCTCTCCTCCTTTGCACCCCTGGACAGGCCTCTCCTCCTCTGCACCCCTGGACAGGCCTCACCTCCTCTCCACCCCTGGACAGGCCTTTCCTCCACTGCACCCCTGCACAGGCCTTTCTTCCTCTGTCCCTGGACAGGCATCACCTCCTCTGCACCTCTTGGACAGGTGTCACCTTCTTTGCACCCCCCGCCTGAAAAGGACATGCCTCACCTCCTTTGCACCCTTCGGACAAGCCTCACCTCATCCGTACTCCCCTGGACAGGCCTCACCTCCTCTGCACACTGGACAGGCCTCACCACCTCTGCACCCCCCCTGGACAGGCATCTCCTCTGCACCCCTCAGGACAGGCATCACCTCCTCTGCACCCCTGGACAGGCCACACCTTCTCTGCACCCCCACGGAACAGGCCTCAAATCTTCTGCACCAGCTTCACTGGCCTCATCACCTCTGCACCCCTGGACAGGCTTCACCTCCTTTACTCGCCCTGGACAGGCCACCTCCTCTCTTCCCCCTGGGGAGGCCTCACCTCCTCTGCACCTCTTGGACAGGCGTCACCTTCTTTGCAATTCCCCCTGAAAAGGACATGCCTCACCCCCTTTGCACCCTTTGGACAGGCCTCACCTCTTCTGCACCCTGGACAGGCCTCACCTCCTCTGCACCCTGGAGAGGCCTCACCTCCTCTGCACCCCTGGACAGGCCTTTCCTACTCTGCACCCCTGGACAGGCGTTGCCTCCTCTGCAACCCTAGACAGGACTCTCTTTATGCACCCCTGGACAGGCCACAACTCTTCTGAACCCCTGGAAAGGCCTCATCTCCTCTGAACCCCTGGACAGGCCTTGCCTCCTCTGCCCTGGACAAGCCTCGCCTCCTCTGCTCCCCTGGACAGGCCTCTCCTCCTCTGCACCCCTGGACAGGCCTCTCCTCCTCTGCACCCCTGGACAGGCCTCACCTCATCTGCACCCCTGGAGAGGCCTCTCCTCCTTTGCACCCCTGGACAGGCCTCTCCTCCTCTGCACCTCTTGGACAGGCCTCACCTCCTCTGCACCCCTGGACAGGCCTCACCTCCTCTGTACCCCTGGACAGGCCTCTCCTCCTCTGCACCCCTGGACTGGCCTCACCTCCTCTGCACCCCTGGACAGGCCTCTCCTCCTCTGCACCCCTGGACAGGCCTCACCTCATCTGCACCCCTGGAGAGGCCTCTCCTCCTTTGCACCCCTGGACAGGCCTCACCTCCTCTGTACCGCTGGACAGGCCTCACCTCCTCTGCACCCCTGGACAGGCCTCACCTCCTCTGCACCCCTAGACAGGCGTTGCCTCCTCTGCACCCCTGGACAGGCCTCACCTCATCTGCACCCCTGGAGAGGCCTCTCCTCCTTTGCACCCCTGGACAGGCCTCACCTCCTCTGTACCGCTGGACAGGCCTCACCTCCTCTGCACCCCTGGACAGGCCTCACCTCCTCTGCACCCCTAGACAGGCGTTGCCTCCTCTGCACCCCTGGACAGGCCTCTCTTCCTCTGCCCCTCCTCTGGACAGGCCTCTCCTCCTCTGCACCCCTGGACAGGCCTCTCTTCCTCTGCCCCTCCTCTGGACAGGCTTCTCCTCCTCTGCACCCCTGGACAGGCCTCTCCTCCTCTGCCACTCCTCTGGACAGGCCTCTCGGTGAAGGATTCTCATTAAGGACAGAGCCTCTGACTCCGCCCTGATCCTCAGGGCGATATGCACAGGCTCCGAAGAGAGACACTGCTCCCCTGGACAGGCCTCACCTCCTCCGCTCCCCACTCAGGCAAGTGAGTTAGCAACTCTCCTACCTGAGCAGAAACCTGTCCAGGCTCTCTCCTCCTCCTGGGGGGGGGCAGATCTGGGGTCTGTGAGGGTCTGTAGATGAAGGTAACTGCACAGACAGGCAGGGCTCCTTCCTCCTCTGCAGCAGGCTGGACAGCAGGAGAGGCCGGAAGTCTATTGGCCAGGTTTATGGTACTTCCTCCCCAGTGTGTTCTGGTAGTTTAAATGTCTAGTATTATCCCAATACCTGTGTATGGTACCCTTTTGGAACTTGCACACGTCACTTTTGTTTTGTAACACACTGTTTGCTACCTCACACATTTTGTTTGTTCTAGTTACTTGCACAAGTGCCTCCATTGCCTACGTAACGTTTGTTCTTGTGATGTAGTGTCTGCCTTTTAATGCAATGTTATACTTCGATTTGTATTTTGTACATTTTTGTAACCTGCACCAATTTCACTTTTTTTCTCCTGTAATGCACCGTTACTACCTCATGTATTTTGGTTGCTCACTAGTGTCACTTTTGATCCATGTAACCTATTGTCTGCATTTGTATTTTGTTCCTGTATGTCATTTTTGGTCCTTTTGTGAAGCGCTCTGACACCTTCGGGTAAGGTCCGCGCTATATAAAATTGCATAAATAAATAAATAAATAAATAAAACTGCTGCTGGTGCTGTCTCTGCCTCCACTGACCCGGAAGAGGAAACCCTTCTCCCTGTCATCCAATGTGCTCATTGGGTTTCATCAGTAGGCGAGGTGCGCCTTCTGGTGGCCACTGACGGAACCGCTGCCACCAGGCACCAGGAGTGAATACATTTCACACAAAGTATTTATACCTGCAAAGACCTGGGATTTCAGATGTCACAGACGTGAATGTTTTTAAAGGTCAGACAGTTCAAGTACAGAGCCTCACACTTGGTTGTTGCTGTAAAAAAGTATTTATAGCTTCACTTCAGATGAGCATCTTCCAAACACTGATGTAAAGGACTAAAGAGTATTTACAGAAAGGTGACAACTGGAAGTGCCGTCTGTAGTTCAATGAATATATCTGGATTTCAATGAATATATCTGGATTTTAATGCATATATGAGTATTTTGGTCAGTTTTGCAATTAAACTGGACAGCTTATTTATTTTTTTAAATAACTTATTTGCAGGTTTTTCATATCCACAGCACGGCACATAGGAAAGTAAACAGAGGAAAATACCATGGAGTTTTAAACAAGAGGTCAAATAAAATGTGGCATAGGTCATGTGTCAAAGCGACAATTAAAGGAACAGTTTATTTGCAATTTTCCTGTATCTGTCGCTTATTCCTTATATTTGATACAGTTTATATCCTCAAACAAGACTGAAATGTATGCCCTAATTAGGTTTTGAGTTCCTGATTTAAGAGCACAACTGTCTTCTAAATTATTAAGATACCGGCCTCTTCCAGGCTTTGTTGTTTTGTTTACAGTAACCACCTCCTCTCTCAACAAAGATTCACTGACAAAAAAGCAATGTATCTTTGAAGCAATTAATTCCTAAGATAGAGATATCAAGTATGAACCAGAATTTTCTCACACAATTTGCATTGTATCATAAAAATGAGTGGGTGTTACTGGTTTGAAGAACAGCGGAGGGGCATTTCATTACTCCTATATCATAGTACGCTCGTCATCAGTACACCGTTGATTAGTGAGTGAGCGACATTAGTTTAGACGTGCATACATCAGAGCCCGGAAGAATCACCCATCACACTAACACATTTGGGGGTCGTGCTGAGGTCTCACTCAAACCTGGCCCTTCCTTCCAAAGTATGGGGATAAACTAGAACTTCACACATGACTATTCGGCACAGAGCAGACCCTCTGCCCCACATTTTGTTGGCAAACCTTTCTCATATTTTACCAGTAGTACTGCACACAGTTCAGTACAATGTTAAATTGAATGTCTATTTTAGTGAGACTTGGTTGTTAATTTTATCACTTTACATTTGTTCTGATCATATCTATAAATTCAGTAATGTCTCTTCCTTTGGTATTGTCAAAGTCAAATGTTAAGTGACACCGCTCCCTGTGTCTTTTTTAAATACCTCATTTCTCTATTGATTTTTCATATACAATGAGCATGAAACAGGTATGAAAGATTATCGAGTCAGCAGAGTCCAAGATACTGTGTAAACTAAAACTTGTGAGAAGACATTGATAACAGGAAAAACAATAAATAGGATAACCCGTCCAGATAGAGGTGATGTGGACCAGAAGATCCTGCAGATTATCAGGGAAGGAGGACAAAGGGGAACACGAGGGGAAGGGATGTTGGAACAGGAGAGAAAAGTCAGGGTGCCAGGCACCATGGTCACCTCCCAAAAAGCCAACTCCCACTACAAAGGCCGTAGCCAGAAAACTCTTACCATAGTGTGGTAAATCCTGGAACATTGACATTTTGTGAAGCAAGGTCAGACGGGCCATTAATTGCGGTGCCAGCCCTAGGTTGGTCATCAGGGTATCCCAAATGGAGCCGTAGCAGCACAAAGTACTGTACAGTCCGCAAGAAATGCAAAATGTCACAGGCAACCGCGCCACGCCGTCAGCTACTCCAGCATGTGGAATCATCTGCCGTATGTGGTTTATAGATCCACTCCAACGTCCAGTGCCAGTGGTCTAGGGACTTGAAATAACTGAATTTCAACCTGACCGCCTGGAGGAAACTGCCATGGTCTGCCCGTCCTGCTCAGAGAGTGAGAGGCACAGCCTCTGCTCTCACAAACAGCATAAAGTGTGGGCAGTGGTGCTCGAAAAAAGGCTGTCCGCAGCTGTAACATACAATCCCACCATAGTGTCCTTGGATCCTTTCCACATCAGGATATAATGCAACATTGGGACAGTCTCAAGATCATAAGGGGGAGCACCCAGCATGTGTCGCAGGCTATGCAGGAGCTGTCAATACTGTCAGTGATGCGATTGTGGCAGCCCATAATCACACATGAGAGTACCTGTTAGAAACGGGACCCTGGCCGGCCATGACTCGCGTCGAGGTCAGTCAGGGATCGCCATTTCTAAGTGTCAGGGCAAGGGAGTTACACGCCAAGATAACTCCTCACTCGCCCTCTAGGTAACGTGGCGCGAGCAGTCAAGGCTAAACTTGGAGGCGATGTAAGTTAAGTATTTGCGCATGCACCCCAGCAACAACACCCAAGGCCCACCACAAAGAAACACTCCACACAAGGTTATATGAAAATAGCCTTTGTATTATAATAAATATACATCAGATAAAACACACATCTTGTTACACTGTGCCAACAGGCACGGGCGGAATTTACAAGGGATAATGTACAGGACAGGGCCACCTGGACCACTGTCAAGGGTATGCACTTTTAGAAATGACACTTTTTAGAAATAGCACTTTTTAGATCATAGAATTATCACTGTAGCACAAAAATAACATACAACCAGTCACTACTGGTACCAGGTGAGCACCACCTATGCAACCCTCACTATCTTAGGAGATTACACTAGGGAACCTGGGCTCTGCTAGCACCACCTGTACTAGCAAGAAGGAAACCACCTAAGTATTGCTATACCTGTAGGGATCTAAGGAAGGAAACACATGATGCATCACAATACATTCAGCGGTGTAAAAGGACAAAGCACAAGAGAACACATGATGAATAATCTACCCATTCAGAGGTGTAAGCAAAAACACACAGTTGCGCAGAACTCAGATAAGTCACCACCGGTGACAGTCCCTGTGTCCCAATGTCAGGGCCTAAACGTGGCAGTTGCCCACAAAGTGCTGGGCAACTGGAGCAGGGAAAGTTAGGGCAACGTTGGAGCCTCTCTGGGCTCAAAGAACCACCACTGTGGCACTGGTGAGCCTCTCTCAGGCTCTCTTACACCAGTAAGGGGGGCTGCTGAGCCTCTCAGGGCTCCAGCAACAAAAAGGTGCAGCCTCGCTGGGCTGGGGGGTCCCTCGCTCTGGGGACCCAAAGCAATGATGCTTGCCAAGAGCCACGCTGGGCTCTAACTCCACTGGTGCTCCCGGGGCACCTCGTGGCTCCAAGAACGCGGAGGTGCTTTCTCTCGTTGGAGCCTCTCTTAGGCTCGGGTTGGAGTCCCCCTCTTGGGGACTCGGATCGCTCAAAAAATGCCCCCTAAGAGCCTCTCTGGCTCTTTGACTACAGGCGCGAGGTCGCGCCACAGAGAGGGGGCGGGGCGGACACCGGCAATGTGTCCCGACGCTCCCCCCTCCTCTGCAGGCACCTGCACTCACCGGGTTCGCGCTGGGCTCTCCAGCGAAGGCGGGTCTCTCCCGCTGGTCCCGGGGCTCTCCTCTCCACTCGGGGAGCCTCGGCAGGCTGCTTCTCGGCTCTGCAGCGGGGGCGGGACTTCCGGGTTGACTCTCCCGGGCCGCGCGGTGATTGGACGGCCGCCTCTCCACTTCCGGGTCGCCGCGGGCAGCGCGGCGGCTCGCTTTAGGCAGGCAGACGGGCTCCCAGATGATCCGAGGAGTGGGCTCCCTCGTAGATCAATAAAACCGGGCAAAATAAAGCGGCAAGGAGCGGGGTGGCACCCGTGCCGCCAAAGCACATATAAAGCGAGGTAGGCACTCGCTAGGCACCGCAATTTCGGGCTGATGCCGGGTGGGCACCGGCTGGCTCTCAAAGCGCTAGCAGCGCTAGCCTCTAAGAAAAGGCGCTCCCAAGCTCCACCGGGCCAAATGCAGCGCTCTCAAGCGCTAGACAAGGGATTCCAGCACTCCCAGCGCTGAAGGGCAGAGAGCAGCGCTCTCAGGCAAGAAGTCCTCAGTGCTCCCCAGCACTGGAGGACAGGACAGGGCTCCAGCAGGGCTGGAGGCAGGCAGGGGGGCAAGGCTGGGCCAGAGCCAGCACACTGGGTCTCCGGGCAGGGAGACTCCCCAAGTGGCGGTCCTTCTGGCCCCAGCAGCGGCACAAGCCCCCTCTGGCAGGATTCAAAAGTAGAACATTTTCAGTGGGGACACAGCCCCTTCTTATACTGACAAATCTTTTGTCTAAGGTGCAGGGTGGGGGGAAACCAGTCGCAGCTGGTTCTGGAGCACTCTTGATGGCCCAACCACCCATTTCATTCACTGGGGAGGCTAGGGTCGTTAGACACACCACAGGGGGGCGGAGCCAGCATTGTGTGGGGAAAACCCAGCCCATCCAGGACACAGGTACACTCCTCCCACACATCACTCATGCTAATCTCCCACTCACCACCGGGCAAACCCATCTAGACTTCCTGGAGCCTGGCATGCCAGCCAGCTCCAGCCAATCACGCTCCAGCACCCTCACAGCACATGCACACATATTCTCAATGTCCAGAAGTAGCACTTCCCAACTAGACACACACATGCCGCAGACACCATCCCGCAGCATTCACTCTCACGAGTTTATACATACTAAACTCGAGCCTGCACTCCCCACGCATCAGGAACTACCAGGGACACACACATTCCCCATGCATTCCTATGGGAGGGCAGGCCAGCCATACTACACGCTCGCACTTTCACTCTGGGACTCAGGGGAAAGTGCGCAGAGACCCAAAAATCACTGACACAGGGTCACACATAAGGCAAAAAGTCTAGGGGTGAACCTGCCCTGCGGGCCAAGTCCAACACAACCCCCTTCCAGCCAAAACGCAGGGGAGAACAATCACCACCGTGATGGACTTCCCTGCTTGGGGCGATAGAACACGGACGCAGGCCCGCCACTGCCGGGACACCCTCCTGTTCTATGCCACAGTGAACCCCTAGGGTTCCTTCTAAAGCTACTGTAAGGACCAACTGGGCTACCCCACTGGTACTCCTCAGCTGTCCGCGGCCAGGACCAGGCCCTGGGCCACCCAGGTGCCACCGGTCCTTGCCAATTCGCAGAGCGGGGGGTAGTAACCCCTGGCACATAGTGTCCATTCTCCACTCTCCCTGTCTGCCAGACAGGACTAGACTGCCACTGGTTCACCAGCCTTTGGTCTACAACCTCAGGCGGACCAGGAGTCTCAGGGAAGGCTCTCCTCCCCTTACCTCTTCTTCCAGGGTTCCTCCTCCCCGTGCGAGGGGGACACCTAGAACGCCATTCCAACCTAGGGTTTAACCCCTCAGGTTGTACCGGGGTCAGAGGTGGGCTTTCCCACCCTCTGCACCCCCTTCCAGAGGTCTGTCCTCTCCCAACTGGAGAAGTTCCTCTGGAAGAACCGGTCAGGACACTGGTTACAGTCGTCCTACCCTGCAGGTCAGGCCAAACCTGAACCTGGCCTCCCAACCTCCGGTCTAAAACCTTTGGTGGAATAATTGCCTGGCACTCCAGGACTTCTGGGGACTCACACGCAATCCCCCTGAGGCTGACACATGACCCATGTGTCGTGTGACTGTCTGCCTGGCGCAGATCTCCCGCCTCCTGTCCACCTGACAGTGCGCAAAGATCCCCCAGACCAGAAGTGGCGCCACCCGGGTCCACCCAAGAAGAGCTAGCCCAACTGGCTAGTCTCTGGTCCACTGGTGCATCCACTGGGAAACTCATCCCCCAATCACTCCTCGCTTCGGACTTCTGTGCTCTCCCAACTGGAGCGACACTGCCAGGCACTGGAACCCCTGGAGCTCTAGTTACAGACGCTCCAAGTTCCCTAGACACTAGGAGATCCTCCTCAAGTGTACCAACAGGACAGCCTAGGTCCCCAACCTGGTGTTCCCTCAAGAAACCACCCAAGTTCTGAGACAGGGCTTCGGGCCTCTGGGTGCTCTCAGCCACCCCCTGACTCCTGCTCCACTGAGCCAGGCAGTCAGCCCTTCCACCCTTCTCACTATACTGGGACCTAGCTGGGCTACACTGAGCCTCTTCCACCACGCTGGGCTGGAAGCTCCCTGTACCACTACTGTTGGACTCACTCTCTAATGACTGTACAGCACCTCTGGCCCTCTCCCAGCGGTCTGCTTCTACTGCAAGCTCACATGGGTCAGACAATCCACACCCCAACAGGTGTTGCCGCAACCCTGGGGAACAACAACTGAGCAACTGCTCTCTGAGAAACATATCGAACAATATGTCCCAATCACATTTCGTGGGCTCCTGTACCCAATCACACAGGGCTCCACAACAGTCCTCCTCAAATTCCTCCCACGACTGGTGAGGCAGCTTCCTACTGCCCCTGAATTTCAACCTTTTCTCCTCCTCTGGAGAAACAGGAACCATACTCTGGGAATTGGGAGTGGGACTGTCAACACCAACACTTAAAAAGCTGCCACCACTGGACTCCACCCTCCCTGGGGAATCCAGAAAATTCTGACTGCGGTCAGGGGATAACCTACACTCTAGGGCTATCTTCTCCCTGGCCAAGGCCCTCTCAGCCTCTGCAATCCGCTCATTCACACCCAGCTGCGCCATCTTCCAGGCATGCTCTAACCTGAGCTTCTTCATGGCCAGCTGGTGCTCCCTCTCTTCTCTCCTATCCACCCACTCTTCTGGGGACAGGGAAAGGGATGGGGGGCTACATCTGACACGGGACCCAGCAAGGGACTCCCTATCTAGGGGGTACTCGCTCTCTGCTGGCACCCATTCACTGTCAAACTCACTCTCCACATCAGACTCTTCAGGGCTCCCCTCAGACCCACCACCCTCATGGTGTGCGGTCCGGGCCCTCTCCCTCTCACTGTGCTCACGCTCCCAGTCACTCTTCTGCCACAGGATCATGTTATCCCTAAGCTTGGACTGGGTGTCTGACTCACTCACTGGGATGTCTCTCTCCTTACATAACCGTACCAACTCATGCACACTGTACTTAGATAGGCCACACAGGTTAAAAGGAGATTCCATCTTGACAGGATGCTCACAGACACGTGCAACACAAGGGACCTAGCAATCTGAAGTAAAAGTACACAATTCCAAAACTTCCACACTCTCCTTAAAAAAAAGAACTCACTCATGCGTCCAGGGAAACACACCATTCATCCACACGCACCCTCCCCTCGGATCGGTAAGGCAGTTTCTACCACCCCTGACTTCTCAACCTGACCACTTGTGACACAGGTACCAAACTCTGGAAGCAGGGCGGGGGACAAATGTACTGAACACAATTATCAAATGGCACTCTTCAGGAGAAGCAATAATGGAACTTCACCAAAAACACAATAATCCCCAAAAATGTGGTCATCTAAAATGCAGAGCTTTGTAGTGGCCAGTTGCTACTGTGGTACAACGCAAACACAAATCCTTATCCTCACCGCTTGCCGCCAATGTTAGAAACGGGACCCTGGCCGGCCATGACTCGCGTCGAGGTCAGTCAGGGATCGCCATTTCTAAGTGTCAGGGCAAGGGAGTTACACGCCAAGATAACTCCTCACTCGCCCTCTAGGTAACGTGGCGCGAGCAGTCAAGGCTAAACTTGGAGGCGATGTAAGTTAAGTATTTGCGCATGCACCCCAGCAACAACACCCAAGGCCCACCACAAAGAAACACTCCACACAAGGTTATATGAAAATAGCCTTTGTATTATAATAAATATACATCAGATAAAACACACATCTTGTTACACTGTGCCAACAGGCACGGGCGGAATTTACAAGGGATAATGTACAGGACAGGGCCACCTGGACCACTGTCAAGGGTATGCACTTTTAGAAATGACACTTTTTAGAAATAGCACTTTTTAGATCATAGAATTATCACTGTAGCACAAAAATAACATACAACCAGTCACTACTGGTACCAGGTGAGCACCACCTATGCAACCCTCACTATCTTAGGAGATTACACTAGGGAACCTGGGCTCTGCTAGCACCACCTGTACTAGCAAGAAGGAAACCACCTAAGTATTGCTATACCTGTAGGGATCTAAGGAAGGAAACACATGATGCATCACAATACATTCAGCGGTGTAAAAGGACAAAGCACAAGAGAACACATGATGAATAATCTACCCATTCAGAGGTGTAAGCAAAAACACACAGTTGCGCAGAACTCAGATAAGTCACCACCGGTGACAGTCCCTGTGTCCCAATGTCAGGGCCTAAACGTGGCAGTTGCCCACAAAGTGCTGGGCAACTGGAGCAGGGAAAGTTAGGGCAACGTTGGAGCCTCTCTGGGCTCAAAGAACCACCACTGTGGCACTGGTGAGCCTCTCTCAGGCTCTCTTACACCAGTAAGGGGGGCTGCTGAGCCTCTCAGGGCTCCAGCAACAAAAAGGTGCAGCCTCGCTGGGCTGGGGGGTCCCTCGCTCTGGGGACCCAAAGCAATGATGCTTGCCAAGAGCCACGCTGGGCTCTAACTCCACTGGTGCTCCCGGGGCACCTCGTGGCTCCAAGAACGCGGAGGTGCTTTCTCTCGTTGGAGCCTCTCTTAGGCTCGGGTTGGAGTCCCCCTCTTGGGGACTCGGATCGCTCAAAAAATGCCCCCTAAGAGCCTCTCTGGCTCTTTGACTACAGGCGCGAGGTCGCGCCACAGAGAGGGGGCGGGGCGGACACCGGCAATGTGTCCCGACGCTCCCCCCTCCTCTGCAGGCACCTGCACTCACCGGGTTCGCGCTGGGCTCTCCAGCGAAGGCGGGTCTCTCCCGCTGGTCCCGGGGCTCTCCTCTCCACTCGGGGAGCCTCGGCAGGCTGCTTCTCGGCTCTGCAGCGGGGGCGGGACTTCCGGGTTGACTCTCCCGGGCCGCGCGGTGATTGGACGGCCGCCTCTCCACTTCCGGGTCGCCGCGGGCAGCGCGGCGGCTCGCTTTAGGCAGGCAGACGGGCTCCCAGATGATCCGAGGAGTGGGCTCCCTCGTAGATCAATAAAACCGGGCAAAATAAAGCGGCAAGGAGCGGGGTGGCACCCGTGCCGCCAAAGCACATATAAAGCGAGGTAGGCACTCGCTAGGCACCGCAATTTCGGGCTGATGCCGGGTGGGCACCGGCTGGCTCTCAAAGCGCTAGCAGCGCTAGCCTCTAAGAAAAGGCGCTCCCAAGCTCCACCGGGCCAAATGCAGCGCTCTCAAGCGCTAGACAAGGGATTCCAGCACTCCCAGCGCTGAAGGGCAGAGAGCAGCGCTCTCAGGCAAGAAGTCCTCAGTGCTCCCCAGCACTGGAGGACAGGACAGGGCTCCAGCAGGGCTGGAGGCAGGCAGGGGGGCAAGGCTGGGCCAGAGCCAGCACACTGGGTCTCCGGGCAGGGAGACTCCCCAAGTGGCGGTCCTTCTGGCCCCAGCAGCGGCACAAGCCCCCTCTGGCAGGATTCAAAAGTAGAACATTTTCAGTGGGGACACAGCCCCTTCTTATACTGACAAATCTTTTGTCTAAGGTGCAGGGTGGGGGGAAACCAGTCGCAGCTGGTTCTGGAGCACTCTTGATGGCCCAACCACCCATTTCATTCACTGGGGAGGCTAGGGTCGTTAGACACACCACAGGGGGGCGGAGCCAGCATTGTGTGGGGAAAACCCAGCCCATCCAGGACACAGGTACACTCCTCCCACACATCACTCATGCTAATCTCCCACTCACCACCGGGCAAACCCATCTAGACTTCCTGGAGCCTGGCATGCCAGCCAGCTCCAGCCAATCACGCTCCAGCACCCTCACAGCACATGCACACATATTCTCAATGTCCAGAAGTAGCACTTCCCAACTAGACACACACATGCCGCAGACACCATCCCGCAGCATTCACTCTCACGAGTTTATACATACTAAACTCGAGCCTGCACTCCCCACGCATCAGGAACTACCAGGGACACACACATTCCCCATGCATTCCTATGGGAGGGCAGGCCAGCCATACTACACGCACGCACTTTCACTCTGGGACTCAGGGGAAAGTGCGCAGAGACCCAAAAATCACTGACACAGGGTCACACATAAGGCAAAAAGTCTAGGGGTGAACCTGCCCTGCGGGCCAAGTCCAACAGTACCAAAGGGGGCCAACTCCCTTCCCTACTATATCATCCACAGAGCGTATCCCTCTGGTCTTCCACTGTGTAATGGGAGTTCAGATCATACTTAGCTCCAAGCAGCTCCTTGAGAAGAGCAGGGATCTGCAATGCGTTATATGTCTGAGCCAGGTGAAACGTGAAGTCAGTCAACCAACACTGTTATGCCTCACAGCGGCACTTATAGGCAGCCAAATCGTTCATCGAATTACCTCTCGAAGGCCTTCCTGCCCTCACACAGCACCTGTGCGTAGGAGATGGAGCCAACGTTCTCCTTCAAGTACTGGCTCAGATATTGGCACCATATGTGTTGTCTTCAGGGGCTTTATACCATGCTGTGTACATACGTCAAAGGGCCTGAGGGGTTTGCAACAGTCGAAGATTAGGGTGGAGTAGCACGGGGCGTGGCCAACTGCCGGGCATGGAGGACGTGAGCTGAAAGAGCTCCGCGCCGAGCCCCGACACTTTGCCAAGAATCCTGTAAGATCGGAACCATTGGAGTCACAAATCAATGCATGGTGCAGCGGAACACGTGAGGCCCTGGCAGCTCTGACACGGAGGATCTGGACACCGATTTTTGGCAATCCTGCGCCACTGCTCTTGAAAGCAGCGAGCCGGCGGAGTGAACTCGAATAGAGTGCTGGTTGGTGCTGGGAATATCGGAATGATTTGAAGACAGGGAGTGACCCCGACCTATTGGAGTCAACCGCTGGCTGGATTGAATGGCCCACTCTGCCTGGGTACGCGCTACCCAGAACTCAGCAGGGCGATAAAACTGTCTGCTGGGCGAGGTAGAGACAAAATGGCGGTCGGCAGCGAGTGAGAGCGGCAATTCACTACAGGCCACTGGGGAGCTGCTGGTGTTGTGCAAAGACCCTCGCCCAGGCTAACAGGACTATACAGCATATGCAAGGTAGACCAGGGTAGACTACTGCTGGGGTGTGAGAAAGAGAACGCAGGGTTCACCTTCGGGTCGCCATGGAAAGAACATTCTGACATCCAAAATCAGCGAAGTGCATTTCGGAACCTGAAGGCCAACTTGAACAGCCAACAACCATCCCCGTATACTGTCTCTTCACAGACGGACTAGGAAACGTGGCCGGAAGTGGGCTGTGTCGAACCCGGAAGTTGTTTCCCCGCTCCAATGAAAGGAGGGCGAGACAAGAAGGAGGCGTCTTCAACCGATTGCGGAGAGGAAGCGAGAGTGAAGGCAGAGACTGCCGAGGACCCTGCGAGGACGTGGAGGGCGAGGACGCCAGTGGAGGATCCTGACGAACGGTGGAGCGAGGAGTGGTGGTGCCCACCAGAGGAGGCTGGAGAGCGGCAGCAACTCAGGAGAGTTGCGGCAGAGCCGGTGTGTGCTAGCATCTCGGGGAACAAAGGGGAGGGGGAGCGGATGGAGGGAGGCGTACATGATAGCGGGCATGGGTAGTGAAATTGAGGACACAGCCTCAGAGGTACTCGTGTGTGGCACGTCACTTACATTCCCTGCAGAATCAACACTTTATAGGTGTGGGCAATGAGCGTTGTTTTCACCTTCTTTTCCCTTTCTCGGCACGTTTCCAACTAAGGACCGTTACTGCACGATATTCCCTGTTGTTTAAAGCACTTTTCCTTAGTAAGACTGAATCTGAGGAAACCCTTGAACCGGACCCCTAAGCACTCCAGGGTGTCGTGACTGGTACAACCATAATACCTGCCTAAACAAAGTGATTGACGGCTCTCTTTTCTCTCCTCTCCTATGAGCCTCCGGGGAAACACCATCAAAACAGAGGAGGAGCCGGGAACATCTCCCTCAGAATCCCCATCCAGCTTAACCAAGAGTGAATTTGGAGAAGAGCAGGAGGAAATACACTCTGAGCAAATTACCAAACCCATCCCTGATAATAAAAAACGTACTTTTGGAGTTTCACAAAAATGATCGGATACCTGCCTCGGAGCGCACGTCTTACAGAAGAGTATAGGGTTATCATGTTGCTGCTATAAGGTCCTTACCTGTGTGAGTTATCGGGAACGATGCAGGGGCAGACCCAAACCAGCCACATATGGAGATCAATGACAAATACTGAAGAATTAACAGAGCTTCCAAGCTGGTGACCATTACTTAATTGACCTTGAAAATAAAAGACACATTTTTAGTATTCTGGTGACTCATGACCATAAAAAACAAAGGTTATAAATTCAATATTGTGTCAAATACTTAAAAAATGGAACTGGATGTGCTGAATTGGATGTTGTCCCAGGTCATGCGTGACACCTTCCACCGCTATTTCTTATGGGACTTGTAGTTTTGTTTTTCTCATTAAAAGGATGGTCTCTAAAGTCCCAGTGTTCTAAGCGATGTTGGTCAAAATCAGAGGCCTGAGTGAGGGTGAAGCATGACACTGCTCTGCTTAGCAGTGAGATGACTGACAGTTCCCCAGCCCTTCCATTCTTTGACCTACAGAGGCTCGTCGGCCATTCATATTTTTTTGCAAAGACAAAGAAACCTTTATTGCAGCTTGTGCCAACTGAAGAGATACAAAAACCTGGGCGTGTTTCATTAACTACTGACAAACATGAACAATCAAGAACATGAGTTTCTGGAAAACTATCAAGCACCCAATCAGAATCAGCCGCCCTTTAGACCCAGGAATTCTTGAGGCTTTGGAGAGGGTGAATTGCACGTGGTATAAGAGGCACACTACATGACTCAAAGCTCACTTCTCAGGTATGTACTGAACTGCCAGCTTCATGGCACACTTAGCCAGCTTTTCACCTCCTCCTCCTCACACTGTTGACCAGTTATCAGGGCAAATGAGCCTGCAGCAAAGCATCGCTGGCTTGGTTCCACACCGGACCAGGCAAGGTGGTCAACTCCATACTCCTCCATGTCAGCAAGCACTCTGGTCGAGCCAGTCCTAACCCCACATGAATGTTCCCCATCACAACTATTTTAAAGGTACTAAGTTATGTTTCTGCCAAATGTATGACTCAAAAAGTGAAAGGGTTTACTTTGAAGTGCTGAAAGAGAAATCATTAAGTTTTTCAATATTTCTGAGTCTGCCACAGTACGCAGGAGCATTATTTCTCTACAGCAGCAAATCATGTATGCGCCCTGTAGAAAGCACGTGTGAATGAAACATGGAAGGCATTGCAGCCAAAGATCTGTGGCGCAACATCATAGCAGAGTACAAGATAATTTGGGTTATTATTCCAGCAGAAAGAAACGCCATTCCTAATGTGTACGTCATTTTAAAGACAAAACGAGGAAAATGTATGGTCAAGTGTTGTTCTTCTGCCAGTTAAGAACAATTGTTACTTACCTGTAAACAGGTGGTTCTCCAGTATTGGTGTCTTTCATAGATTCACATGCTTGAATATTCCCCGTCGTCGAAGTGGGAGTCCCACGGTACATAAAAATAGCAATAATGATAATATATATATATATATGTAATAACATAATACATAATAAAACAGATATAATATACACTGAAAAACCTCAACAATGGTTCCTCCATAGGAATGCATTATAGAGAGAAAACTCATTTGTAACATATCAGTGTCATTATGTTAGTCCAAACTGCAGCCAATCAGGCTCAAGCACCCTCTAGAACCTTCTCCTCAGAAGCTCAAGCCCTCAGATTTTCGTAGCACAAGTGATAAGAGCGTATGAGGAGAAAGAGCCTCTGAGGGGAGGAGGGAGGGTCGCATGTGAATCTATGAAAGACACCAATACTGGAGAACCACCTGTTTACAGGTAAGTAACAATTTTTCTTCTCCAGTATTAGGGGTGTCTTTCATAGATTCACATGCTTGAATAGAATAGATAGCAGTAACCTCCTTAGCAGCTGAGATTGCAATACATTCTCAAAAACTTGAAAACAATACATATAGCTTAAAAGCATATAGCAATCTCAGAAAGAAATGGAGGAGGGAACAGAGGCTCACCTTATTTGAAAAGATGACGAAGCACTGCTTGCCCCACTGCGGTATCCGCTTCGTTGATGGCTTCCAAACAGTAATGTCTGGTAAAGGTGTGCCTGCTGGACCATGTCGCTGCCCGACAAATCTGGTGTAGAGGCACCCCTGCAAACAAAGCGGTGGATGACGCCATCGCTCTCGTTGAATGTGCCTTCACTGGACGTGGTAAAGGCTTGCCAGCTTGCTGGTGACAAAAGGATATGGCTGCTGAGAGCCATCTTGCAACTGTCTGTTTTGTCACTGAATGACCCTTCCGCATCCGTCCATATGCTACAAACAGTTGATCGGATTTACGGAAAGGGGTGGTCCTTGAAATGTAAAATTTTAGGCAACGTTTGATGTCTAAAGAATGTAGTTGCTGTTCTGCCGGAGATTTTGGATCCGGGAAAAAAGTCTTTAAGAAGACAGGTTCGTTCAAATGGAAATCAGTAGGTACTTTCGGCAAAAAAGAAGGATTGGTACGAAGTGACACTCCATCGGGCTTAAATTGCAAATACGGAGGCTTGATCGTGAAAGCGTGAAGGTCACTTACACGACGAGAAGATGTTAAGGCCAAAAGTAATGCACCTTCCAGGTAAGATACTTGATGTCTGCTCTGTGAATCGGCTCAAAAGGAGGCTTCATAAGTTGTGACAATACTACGTTGAGGTGCCATGCCGGAGGAGGGCGCCTAATCGGAGGAAACTTCCTGAAGAGACCTTTAAAGAATTGTCGGATGATTCTGGATGAACAGAGAGACGTTGAGCCATCGTGCCGAAAACGTGAAATAGCTGCTAGAAAAACTCTCAAGGTGGCATGAGAGAGACCAGACTGAGCGAGGCTCAGAAAGAAAGGCAAGAGCTGCTCCGGAGTTGAGTTGATTGGGTGGATATTGGATGCAGCGCACCAATGACAGAAAAGCTTCTATTTTAGCTTATATGTCTTGATGGTTGATGGAGCTCTAGCAGATGCTAGAATGTCTCTGCATTCTTGGGGCATATTTAAGTTCGCAAATTCAACGTATTCAGGTTCCATGCTGATAATTGAAGCGTGGATGGGTCTGGATGGCAAATTTGACCGCCGTCTATCGTCAGGAGGTCTGGACGTGGATGTAGATGAATGGGTGTGCATTGTGATAGCAGAAGCAGTTCTGAGAACCATGCCTGTCTGGGCCAACGAGGGGCGATCAGTATCATGTGGCAGGGTTGCCTGCGCATCTTCCATAACGCCCTCAGCACCAATGGGATCGGTGGAAAAGCATAAGCAAACAGTCCGCTCCAATCCATGAGCAGGGCATTTCCGCTGGACTCTGGATGGGGATGCCAGTTTGCGAAAGATTGGCACTTCCGATTCACTGGGGTTGCAAAGAGGTCTATCATGGGACGACCCAAACGATGAAACACCAGGTCCAGAGTTGGCTGATGTATCTCCCACTCGTGAGTGGATGATGCGGACCTGCTCAGGGAATCCGCAAGGATGTTGGATACCCCCGGCAGATGGACTGCTGTCAAAGAAATTTGGTGACGAAGAGCCCAATCCCAAATTTTTTGAGCCAGACGAGACAGTGGCTGAGATCTTGTGCCGCCCTGTTTGTTCATGTAGTGCATGCTGGTGGTGTTGTCTGTCTGAACCAGCACCGACTCCCCCGGCACTACGGGCAAGAACGATTTGAGCGCTAGGAAGATTGCCATCAACTCCAGCCGATTGATATGCCTGGTTCGTTGTGTTGCCGTCCATTTGCCTTTGATGGAAAGGTCTAGGAGATGAGTGCCCCAACCCTCCATGGACGCATCTGTAGTCAACTTCAGATCCGGAGACTGGTCTAGAAACGAAATCCCTTCGTCCAGATTGGCTGGTTGTTCCCACCAGAGCAAACTGTTCTTCATGCGGGACGTTACCGTCACCTGGTCGTTGAACGACCCTGACACTTGACGCCATTGCAGGTCCAGTTCCTCCTGTATAGGACGAGTGCGTAACCTGCAATTTGGGATCAGTGCGATACAAGATGATGCCATCCCCAGAAACGATTTTAATGTTCGCACAGAAACTGACTGCTTTGACCTGACGAGTGAGACCAGACGAATTATCTTCTGATGGCGTTCGAGGGAGATGAAGGCTTTTGACAGGTTTGTGTCTAGAATTGCCCCCAGGAAGTTTCTCCTTTGCAGAGTTGTAAAGTGTGACTTCTCCAAATTGATGGTTAACCCTAGTGCCTTGAACATTTGCTGGCATAGACGTATGTCGTGCGCCAGCTGTTGAGGAGACTGGGATTTTAGAAGACAATCGTCCAGATAAGGAAAAATCTGAACTCCCTGAAGACGCAGATGAGCCATGACCGGAGCCAGAACCTTCGTGAAGACACGAGGTGCTGATCGTAGGCCAAAAGGTAGGACTCTGAACTGATAGTGAACGTGACCCACCTTGAACCTCAAGTATTGCCGATGTCGATGGATTATTGGCACATGAAAATAGGCGTCTTGCAGGTCTATTGTTGTTAGGAAATCTCCGCTGGAGAGAAGCCGTAAGACTTCCGATAGCGTTAGCATGCAGAAAGATTGTTGTTGGAGAAACACATTGAGAGCTCTCAAATTCATAATGGGCCGCCACTCCCCCGTCTTTTTGAGAATGAGGAAAAACCTTGAGTAGAAACCTTTTCCTCGCTGAGATACAGGAACCACTTCAACTGCACCCTTTTTTATCAGAAGATGAACTTGATGTTGTAATTCCTCGAGATGGGGAGGTGGCGGGCCTGAGGGTGGAGAATGTGGAGGAATCTCTGTGAACTCCAAGGCATGACCCTTGTGTACAATGTCCAAAACCCATTGGTCCGAAGTTATCAGAGACCACTGGGAATAAAACTGCGAGATTCGCCCTCCAACTCTCTGCGGAACTGGAAAGTCATTGACGTTTGTTGTTGTTGGAGCCCCTATAGTTAGATTTTCCTCTATAGGGCCTGGACTGCTGTTGACGAGTAGATTGCTGGTTGGCGTAACGCTGGTTCCCTTGATTGTACTGGCGGTACTGGGACTGCCATCCTCGAGAAGTGCCGGACAAGGTGCCTCGTCCACGCGCACCACGAAAAAGCTGTTTCTTGAATTGCAAGGAACCAAGCGACTTTGCCGTATCGGTATCTTTCTTTATCGATTCCAACGCCTCATCGATGTGAGAGCCGAAGAGAGACTCTCCGTCATACGGCATGTCGAGTATCTTCGACTGGATCTCTTGCCGGAACAAAGTGGATTTTAGCCAACCCTGGCGCCGGAGGGCCGCAGCACTGGCAAGGATACGGAAAGCAGTACCCGCAACGTCCACAGCACAGTCAATGATTTCTTCTGATGCCCTCTTGCCATCTTGAAGGATCTGATGTGCTTCCGCTCTGGATGTCTCCGGAATTAACGAGACCAGCGCAGAAATGTCTGACCACATTTGTCGGTCGAAACGACCTAAAATGGCCAAAGCATTAGCGGCACGGACTGAAGTAGATGCCATGGACGAAAACTTCTTCCCAATCGCATTCAAACGTCGACCCTCTCTATCAGGAGGAGAAGTGATAGGAGTTGTAGGGTTACGCGCCCGTTGTTGCGCTGCCTGGGTCACCACGGAATCTGGCTTAGGATGCGTGAGCAGTCAAGCGGGCGAGCCAGTCGGGGCCTTGTATTTCTTCTCTAAACGAGGGAGTTGAGCAGGTAAGGAGTTAGGAGCCTGCATGATCTTCATTCCCTCCTTCCACACAAAGTCGATAATTGGTATGGTGTGGACCTGTTTATAAGGCTGGTTTTTAAAGTCATAGAGAAAGCAGTCTTCCTCTCGCTGCACTCTTGGCAATTTGAAACGGTCTGCCGCTTTATCCATCAAATTATGGAAGCTAGCGATGCCAACCGGAGGTGAATCACCGGAATCGCCCTGCTGTGGAGAGGGCGTTTGTATTCGATAGTCATCGAATTCTGCCATATCCGTGTCTTGGTCATCATCCGTATCCTGGGCAACTTCACCTTCCTCTCTTTCCGGCTCTGACTCATCATCCACATCTTGAGAATTAGTGGGGATAGCCGGACGTGGCCCTTCTGGAGGAGCAGTCTGCTTTGGAAGAAGCTGCTGAGATTGAGTAGGCTCTGTGGTCTCAGCGGTGGTATGGCCCGGGGTACCTTGAGGCGTAGGAGGAAATCTCCTATTGTAATCATCCAACATATGTTGGAGGTTGGAAAACAGCGATACCGGAAAAGTCGCCATAGGAACTTGCACATATTGTTCATCCTGTTGGTCCTCAGCCTCCTACTCGTCATCTTCAGAACTAGTGTCCTGACACTTGATAATCAAATCTGATGGACTGTGAGCATCACCAAAATCATTGACGTCTGCAATGGATTCTGTTTCATGGTCAGTAACCAACAATGGTGAGGGTGGCTGAAGAGTAGGAAGTGGCAACTGGAGTGCAGAGTCCTGGATATTGCCCAAAGAAGACTCCGTAACGACTGTAGGAGTTGAAGTATCCAAAGGCACTAAGGGCATAGTGGCGAAAGACATGGATCCTGAAGTGGATACTGCGTCCTCTTGCTATTTTCCAGAAGGTAACGGCAAAGCGGTCGTCGACGCAGCCGTCGACGTAGATGTTTTCACTGGAGCAGCCGTCGACGACGATGATTTAGACACCGCTGTCGGAGACGGTGATTTTTTGGATGTATTCGTCGACGACGAGTGTTTTGGCATAGCCGTCGACGGAGTCTTCGTCGTCGACGAATTCTTGGATGTTAACTTCGTCGTCGACGAAGCCTTCGTCGACAGGATATTAGTCGTCGACGAGCTGGTCGACGGTGCTTTCAGCGTCGATGGGATCTTCAACGTCGATGGGACATGCAACGTCGATGATGACTTCCTCGTCGACGGAAGCTTCTTCGTCGACGATATAATCGGAATCGTCGACGAGACTGAGGAAATTGAAGCTTTCGTAGTCGTGAAAGCCGTCGACGAAACCCTCGTCGACGACAATTAAGCAGACGTCGTCGTCATAGTGATCGTCGACGAAGCCACAGCAGCCAATTTCGTCGATGGAGTGGTCGTCGACGAGCCCGTCGATGACCGCGGTGTCAGAAGTGTAACAACACTTATAGAGGCTGGAAAAGACGCCTGAGAGCCAGGTCTCGTGGGCGTAGTCACAGAAGTGACAGTAGCAGTAGGTTTCTCTGAGGCTACTGTTAAGGCCAGCTTTTTCTTCTTCAGGAAAGGAGAAGGCAACTCCTGAACACTGCCACGCTTTGAAGGGGCAGTAGAAGGACCTGACTGGAAACTCTCTGCATCAGACAAGACTGCTTCTTTGTCCTGAAGGCGCTTCAACCACAAAAGAAGACGACCTTCCCTGTCCCTGAGAGTCTTAGCAGGAAAAGTTCTACAGAACTTGCAGTCAGCCACCTTGTGTTCAGGATAAAGACAGTAAATACATTTTTGGTGGGGGTCCTTCTCAAACAGACGCAGTTTCCCACAGGAAGAGCAAGGCCTAAACAAAGACTTCTTACTTGACATCCTGAGAACAACTGAAATAGAAGACAAGAATGAAGAAAACTGAGCAGAGCTCAGGGAGACTCCCTTCACACGACGTGCGGTAGAAAATCTGAGGGCTTGAGCTTCTGCGGAGAAGGTTCTAGAGGGTGCTTGAGCCTGATTGGCTGCAGTTTGGACTAACATAATGACACTGATATGTTACAAATGAGTTTTCTCTCTATAATGCATTCCTATGGAGGAATCATTGTTGAGGTTTTTTCAGTGTGTATTATCTCTATTTTATTATGTATTATGTTATTACATATATATATATATATTAGCATTATTGCTATTTTTATGTACCGTGGGACTCCCACTTCGACGACGGGGAATATTCAAGCATGTGAATCTATGAAAGACACCCCTAATACTGGAGAAAAGATTATCACCATTAATGTGTCAGGAAATAAAATACTATGAGAAATCCTACTCTGTGACAGGGTGCTGCCTGCCACTGTATTGCAGGTTACTTCCAACATAATCGGATTTAAACATACATACTCCAGGGTGCTGCCAGCTATCGGGTCTGCACACAGCAGTCTGGAGCCACTCAGGAAGGAGGTAAGCTGTTCATTTCATCTTAAGCCCTTAGGTTACAGTCAAAGCCTGATAGATCCGGAGAACTTTATCCGCGCTCTAACTGCGCCGAGCAGATAGACGTAGCCCTAGGCTGTGTTGTGTGCTGGGTGATGCCTGGCATCTTATTATCATTGGCGGGAGGATAAAGCTCAGATAGGAGCTGCTACAATAAGAGCAGAGAAACAGGACCACAGATCGCCACAGAGCGACAACTGCCCAGAAGCTGAAGAAAGAACTCTGGAACAGCAAACCTCCTGCACCCTGGAGATTTTCCAGGATAAGCAAATGATGGTAATGAAATGCAAACTGCAGCATTAAGGTCACACACTACAACATCATTCCCTTTAAAACAAAGGTAACAGCCTAAAAGAAAAAACTAAACAAAAAGCAACAAAACTAGAAAATGCATTTCCAAATGCTGCAAACGAGAAACAGTTCATACAAATGAAAAATATTAAACTTTGTTGGTACCTTGGTAATGTGCTTAATTCTGGGCTTCACTCCATCTGCAGCAATAACGCTCTGAAAGGAGAAATTACTGCTGTGAGTCTCAGATACTTCAGTGTTACTGGTCTCAGTCACGAAGACTGTGGTGTTGGAAGATAACTTTCTCTTATTTGGCTTTATAGTTCCACCAGTCACGCCATCGCTTTTAGCAGACACGCTACTGTCGGCAGCATCATAACTTCAGGCAGACCAGCAAAGCGGATATCACCACTCATATTGGGTGAATATTCGACAAGTACAGTCTCGGCTTACCAATTAGAACAAAATAATCGGGTCTCATAACCATACCCAGAGCCACAGTTAGCTCTGTCGCCACTTGAGCACACCCAAACACCTCAGCACTTAAGCACCAGTCCCAGGGGAGACCATCTGTGAAGTCCTTGTTAACTGGCACCACTCCTGGGTCAGCACAAGCAGCATCATGGCCAGTGTCTAACACTGCTGCCACAAACATTCATGAACATCCAAATCCTCGTCACCCAAACTACCCAAAAATGGCTTTCTACATAAGCAGCCAGCCCTGTAGTTTCTGCCTCTGTGTACTAATTTGATGCCAAAGTTGTAATTTTAAAAACATCCTTAGCAACATTTCAGAGGCCTTTCTGACACCATTAGCATTAATGTTTCAAAGCAAAGGACTGTGTTCTGTGAACTTTAAAAGATGAATGCCCCCAGACCTCTTCTGGACATTAACAAGCATTTATTTGCAATGCAATAGGTCTCGCGATTGCGAGATTTACAGCTATTGGCACTGTAAATGACAAGGCCTTTTATTTACGTTTTAAAAACAAAAAAATAGATAAAAGCAATTGTCATTTACAATGCCAATAGCTCAACCTCGCGTAAATGCGAGACCCCTTGCATGCAAATGCTTGTTTGTTGTGAGCCCTGCTGGATGCTCCGCATTTCATTCATGCAGGGGCAGGGCTCACTTCACACCTCACACCAGTTCAAGCATCTGCAATTATCGTGCAGATGTGGTGATTACGATAAGGGAAAGAGTTGTCAGCAAAGGAAAGCTGATCACGGCCACAAACTCTGCCCTGCGCAGTCTGCCGCAACTGAAAGGGATACGGGGGTCATATTTCCCCTTCAGCCCATGGCCCCGCCTCTGGACTTGAGCTGCACCACAGTTGCACACCCCGAGGGAGAGCGTTTCCCACCTGTAAGTGGTACAATGGCACATTTTCAAAAGGATGATGGCCTCCTGGGGGGCCAGTCGTATTTTGAAAGCCGCGGTGCCATGGGCAGCTACCCACACTGGCCACGCCTAGCGCTGCCCCTGCCAGGGATCCTGCACGGTGGATATCTTGCCCCTTCATCTCTTATCTTACCTCTCACGTGGACTCAACTGGTATTCAAAATACCCCTGGCCTCATTCACGTGAGGGGTCTCACCTGAGTATGAGACCACCTTTAGACAGCTGGTCTCCTGCCTCCTAGCCAGGGCGCCCCCTAGAGCTGACCTACCCCCTGCTGGCCACAGAGGAACACCATCCTCTGAACCTAGTGTCCCCTTGCAACTATGTCCTACTGAACTGTGTACCCGCTGTATTATAATTTGTAATGGCTGGTAGTCTTGCTGCATTGCTTGCCATCTTTTTGTCCTCTTAGCCCTGATTTATGTTTTGCTTTGCCGCTCTTCTGTTCCTTGTATTCTTACTTTCTTATTGTACTTTGCACTTACCAAAATAAAAACATTCATTTAAAAAAAGAGAAAAGACTATCAACTCGGGACAAACATAAGGGTATATTATATTTTCAAAGAGGTAGAAATGTTGGGTAATGTCGTCATACTGGAGAATGATCCAATGTGACGTTAACAACACATTGCTATAGTGGGGGTCGGAGTGTGGCAGGGTTGGAGGACACTGAAAGAAGAATAGAGAGTTTGAACAAGCGAACGCACAGAATCACAGCGCTCCTCAGCAGAGAATTTGGATATCCTCTGCAGCATCCCAACCCTTTCCTTTATTTAAAATACATTTTCCAGTTTTAAGAGAGCGCAAACGTCAGATGAGTACACTGAATGTCTTGTTACACCCTATTCTCCCATGAGATATTCGATCAGCCTCGCAGAGATTGGGAGTTAATTTTAAACAAAGCGCTTTTCTTTTGGTACAACCTAGTATCAGAGACCCTCTTGTGTAGCTTACAGCAAGTGAATGCGCTTGGCAAACTCTATGCACCGGCTCAGAGTTGTAAGCACCACCTGAAGTGTAGCATCCCGCCCCAAACCACGCCTACTATTGAAGCAAAGTATGCAAATCTACAATGAATGGCGAAACTGCGCTGCAATTTTATCTGTGGAGCACTACTAACAAGCATTTGCAATGCAATAGGTCTCGCCTTTGGGAACTTATAAGTGTTTAGCCAGAGATATTGACTTTACCTGTGTCTTTAAGCTGTGCTGAACAGAAGTTTGGAGCATGCTGAAAAGTTATAATAAAGAAGCGTCAGAAGCATTTTTGTTACCTTAGATATGACCAAAAAAGCCTTATGTACAACTAAACGACCATATTATAAAAGTATTAAAAATAACGTCTTGAGTTTTTTTTCATCCTTTCAATGCTGGTAACTTGTATCTGCCTGTCCCAATGGTTACTTGCTGTGTTTTTATTTGTTATGGGGGCATAAATAACAGGAAGGTGAAGGTCAGTCAGTCAGTCAGTCAGTGAGAGTGAGTGGGAGAGTGAGTCAGTCAGTGAGAGTGAGAGAGTTAGTCAGTCAGTGAGAAAGTGAGAGAGACAGTCAGTAAGAGTGAGTCAGTAGGGGAGAGTGAATGAGAGTGAGTCTGTCAGTGAGTGAAAGATAGTGAGTCAGTAAGATAGTCAGTCAGTGAGAGTGAGTCCGTCTTTAAGCAAGAGTCAATCATTAAGCGAGAGTCAGTCTTTTAGTGAGTCAGTCTTTTAGCGAGAGTCAGTCAGTCAGTGAGAGAGAGTGTCAGTGAGAAAGAGAATCAGTCAGTGAGAGAGAGTGAGTCAGTGAGAGAGAGTCAGTGAGAGAGAGTCAGTCAGTGAGAGTCAGTCAGTGAGAGAGAGTGAGTCAGTGAGTCAGTGAGAGTGAGTCAGTGAGCGAGCCAGTGAGAGCGTTTGTGAGAGAGTCTGCGAGAGTCAGTGAGAGAGAGTCAGTCAGTGAGAGTGAGTCACTCAGTGAGAGAGAGTGGGAGAGTGAGTCTGAGAGGGTGAGTCTGTGAGAGGGAGTATGTGAGAGGGAGTGGGAGAGTGTCTGTGAGAGTCTGTGAGAGAGAGTTTGTGAGGGAGTGTCTGTGAGCGAGTGTCTGTGAGCGAGTGTCTGTGAGCGAGTGTCTGTGAGCGAGTGTCTGTGAGCGAGTGTCTGTGAGCGAGTGTCTGTGAGAGAGTGTCTGTGAGAGTCAGAGAGTATCTGTGAATCTGAGAGCGTTTGTGAGAGAGTGTATGTGAGAGTCTGTGAGAGAGTGTCTGTGAGAGACAGAGAGCATCTGTGAGTCTGAGAGTGTCTGTGAGGGAGTGTCTGTGAGCGAGTGTCTGAGAGTCTGTGAGAGAGTGTCTGTGAGAGTCAGAGAGCATCTGTGAGTCTGAGAGTGTGTGTGAGAGTCTGTGAGAGAGTGTCTGTGAGAGAGTGTTTGTGAGAGTCTGTGAGGGACTGTGAGCGTGTCTGTGAGAGTGTCTGTGAGAGTGTCTGTGAGAGAGTGTTTGTGAGAGAGTGTCTGTGAGAGAGTGTCTGTGTTCTTCTCTCATCCTCATCTTTGTCTCCTTTTATCTCACTCTTTATTTTTGCCTTATTTGCTCTTCTTCTCAACCACTGTCTGCATCACCCTCTTTCTTTCTTCTTTTTTACTCTGTTCTCTGATACCTCTGGGTTTCCTCTTGCTCTCCCTTCTCATCTTTCTCACTCTCCACCCTACTTGCAGAGTGTGCACCTTTAAGCACTCTGAATAAGGCGGACATCATATCTGACAATCTCTGGCTGATATCCATCATCTCACAAATTCTAAATGCTAACCTTTGACTTTTTAATTCTATTCTATAATTCCCTTGAGTTTGTAGTCACTTTCATGTTAATTTGTTTCTCTTTTGCTCTGGTTCTTATCCTATTTCATTCTCTCATGCTATTTCTCACTTAGTTTTCACATTCTCTTAGTCTATCTTTCTATCTCTTTTGCTATTTTGGTCACACATAAGACTACCAGATTTTGAAAACAACAAAAAAACTGTACTTTTCAAAAACTAAAAGGACGACTATTTTACATCAACTGAGGGGTATGGGATAACAGTGCATATCAACATCGAAACGCCAAGGAAATAAATAAATTGCCATTTCAAAAACAGTTTGGCGATACTCAGCTAGTGGTCTCTCTTGCGCAAAAGAACTGCCAGCAGCCACAGGACAGCTTGACAACTTGTCTAGAACAGATCAAGAACTGGATGACGCAGTCGTGTCTCAAACTTAACGGTGACAAGACCGAGCTGATGCCTATGGGTCCATCAGCTCCCTCCACTTTGGAGCTGTTATGGCTCGTTAGTTTGGGCATGCCCCCCACACCCAGAGACAATATAAAAACTCTTGGGGTGAAGTTGGACAAAACCCTGACTTTTAACATCCAAGCAACTAAATTGTCTGCGACTTGCTTTGGTCTCATCAGGAGGGTGAAAAAAATCCTTCCACTCCTACCTTTTGAGGCCAAGCAGGTAGTTATGCAGGGTCTAATCCAGTCTCGTCTGGATTTCAGTAACGCCCTTTATCTAGGGGCGCCTGACTACTGTCTCAAAAACTCCAGCGGACCCAGAACTGCGCAGCACGTGCACTGCTTGGCCTGCCGCGTAGTACATCGGTGAAGCGTGGGCTGAGAACCCTACATTGGCTCCCGGTGAGGGAGAGAATTGAGTTCAAATCTATGTGCATCTCCCATCAAGCATATTGGAGATCTGGCCCAGTAATTAATCACACGCTGATCACCCCCTATCGACCCACAAAACAGCTCCGTTGTCTCCACGCCTTTTTGGCGGTAGTCCCTCGGATTCGGAGATCTAGAGCTGGAGGCCGGTCATTTTCTTACAATGCAGCCAAACTGTGGAACTCACTTCCCCTTCACCTAAGATCCAATCCTAATTTGACTACCTTCCGCAAACAGCTTAAAACCTTCCTTTTTAATAAATCAGTTTAACTCCATGCTTACTCTTTTCTGGAGGGTATTGACTTAGTCTGTTAGCGCCTGGACGCCTCAGGGCAGCAGTCGCGCTTAATAAAACCCTTTTTCATTTCATTTTCATTTCATTTCAGTTTCATACCTGCTAAATAAATTTCTTTCTGATAACAGAAACTAGCCAGTCCTCCATTGGAATACATAAAAATGTGCCTCTTTCAGTTAGCCCTCTATGAAAACAGTGACATGAGCCAAATGTCTTGAAATTTTAAACACTGGGGTTGTCCTGGTAAATCTGGGGCACCTGGTCACCCTAATCACACACACATTTCATAACCTTTGTTGTTAGCCCTTGCTGTTTTTCTACAACATTCACTCTTTTTTATATACCCATTGTCTCTCTTGCTTTGGTTTCTTCTATCTATTCTCTGCATAGCAGGTTTCAAAGAGGCCCTTCCGGCTCGCAGAGTTGAAATGGTCTTATCTAATGTATGGTTCATATGAGGGGTGCAGTCCAGCAGATGGAGTCACATCAGGGCACATAAATGTAAACAACCCAGTGCAACCAACTCCCAGGGCACCGAAGGTTAGGGGTCAAAGTGCAAAATGCTCCTGGGACAGAGCACATGGGCACAGCAGGCACAGTGGCACCAGGGCTGAAGAAGGGGTAAGAGCTCAGTGAAGCCTACCCTATGCCCACAAAAGAACAGCAATCATTAGTGAAGCAGGTGCAGGGACGCTCACCAAGGTGCTATTACCGTAATCAGATGTAGGATATATATATATAGGTAATCACCGTTGCATGCAAGGCCGTTTCTCTCTCAGATCGGATAGACGGCCTTGCATACCCAAAGAGACTACACGCTAGTACTTATCAAAGGCAATAATCCTTTCAAGATTTTATCTGACTGGATGTGATGGTGATTACCAGCGTATTGATATTGCATCTCTTAATAATAATAGGCGATTTGTTGTTCTTCAATAATATGGATTGAAGGCATTAAATCAATCATGAATGTACCAAACTGATTGCCTATATATCTATACTATATCTGATTACAGAAATAGCACCTTGGTGAGCTTCTATAAAAGACTATTCCAACCCTGATGAAGTCCATGTTGGGCAAAACGAGTTGGCTGGGCTGATGCATTTGAGTACAAATAAAGAATACATTGAAAAAAAGAAATCTCAAGACCCTGCGCTGTATTTTCTGATTTGGTGGATCTTATAATATTTTGTATAGTTTGCAAAGGAAATGAGGTTTAATTACATGCTCGAGTATAATTGATGAAAGAATCTAGTTATAACTGTATGCTCCTTTTCAGAATTTGACAATCCTAGTCAGGATAAGGCACAAGCAAACCCCAAATTAAACTGTGGTCAACCCCCTGGTAGCTTGGCACAGAGCAGTCAGGCTTAATTTACAGGCAATGTGTAAATATTTGTGCAACACTTCAAACAGTAAAACAGCGTAAACAGCACACAAAATCAACACCTGGTTAGAACAATAGAGCTTAGTTTAATTAGCAAATCGAAACCCAAACGACAAAAATCCAATCAGTAGAACCGGAGATACGAATACTTAAAGAATAAACTTCTATATAGCACCTAAAAATATAAAGCGCAAACCAAGGCAATCTGGTCATGCAGAACCAGGTCAAAGTCAAAAGTTCAAGCTGATCACGATGGAGCGTGAATTAGATAGAGCCCCAGATTAGTTCGGCTGAAGGTTTACCCTCTCAAGTTTTGAGCCAAAACCCTCGTTCGCATTGGAGAGGGTCGCAGGGAGTAAGAAGAGTGTTGATGGCGATGGTGGACATGGCACGAAGAGCAGGCCGAGTGTCGCAGACGGTCAGGCTGGAGCTTCGCGTTGATGGTCTTCCAGATCGATTGATGCTTTCCCTGCAAGGAGATAGGCGGCAGGGGCCCACGCTGAAGATCCGTGCGAACAGTGGGATTCCAGTGCAAATGGGCTTATTTGCAGTCATGAAGTGTTCAAAAGCTTGATTTAGGAGCCCACTGAACCACATCAAGGGTCTAGGGCCTGGTAAGCACCATTTGAGAGCAAGGAACGCACTGAAGCCTAATCCAGGAGCTGCTTGGGAGCTTGTTTTGTGCCGGAGGCTCAGATCAGGAGGCCAACAGACTAGCCCTCTGAGTCTCTCGGGATCCAGGGTTTAAGATAGAGTTGCAGGCCTAGATATTCTTCCCCAGACAAGAGTGCAGCAGGCCAGTAAAGCAGGGTGCAGTTCCTTATAGAGAAGCTGTAGGAGAGTAGGGTCTGCTTTCCTATGGTCACCCCAATTTTTGCTTTTTTGCTTCACTGGTTTTCGACTTAATGTGGCTGTGAGCCTGCTAATCAGACCCACAGCCTGCTGTTCTCTCTCTAAATTCATATCCATGTACTTTAGGTACATCACCAATTTGGTACTGGGCACCTTATCAGCCCCTGTACAGTGCACTATAGGTGCCCAGGGCATAGGTGCATCCAAGGCCTACCAGGGGCTGCAGCATATCTTTTGCCACCCCTGGCTGGCCGTTTAAATCGACACAACTGGCTGATCACTCAGCTGGGGCAAGGTGGTGTAATCACCCCTTGCTTAGATATAGTATACCTATATCTAAACCTATCTGGACACATATATACCTATACGTCACTCCTATGGCAGGCCTTAACAATCCTGGAGGCAGAGTGCTTTGTTTTATGTGAGATGGTGCTCTAGCATGAGCTGAGCCTGTCTGCAGCTTTCGGAACCATTTCCTTATAGCTGTTCCAGGATATTGCCATACCATATACTCTTAAGTGCATTATAATCCTCGCGGTTATTGCTAACTTTAGTTTGGCTTTATCAAAACATGTCGTGTAAGGTGTCATACACTTTGGAATACTACCCCCTCGCCAGTTCTCGCGACGGGGGTAGCATTCCACCCTTCTAGAGGGAGAAGACATGTTACTTTACTTAAAACGCGGTTAATCCTAACCAGAGCATCAGCATCACAAAATGGATGCTGCTGCCCCGACACAAGTCTGGCCTCCTGCTGCTGACCGAAACTTGGCATGGGAGGCCTGGACAAAAGGTTTCCTGTCACAGGGAGGTGCTACACCACCCCAGACAGGAGATTGTGGATTGGAGCAGGGAGGGTTGAATGAAACTAGACACTGCCTGGGGCACACAAGGTGTCCCAGGCAAATTCCAGTCAAACAGTTTCTGGGGCACTCCAGCCCCAGCTCTGGCGCGAAACTGGACAAAGGGAAAGGGGGGGAAAGGGGTGTAACCACCCCCTTCCTGGGTCCCACCCATAGGAGAGACCTAGCAGGTAATCCAGCCCCTTGATTTGGAATAAAGGTAGGAGCTGTGCTGATGCACATCAGATTATCCTGACTGAAACTTCGATACAGAACTCTGGACCCTTCGACATCCCACTCGACGTGGAAGACTGAAGAATCTCCCTTGTGGCCAAGGAGTGACCACCCTGTGCAAACAGGTACCATCCAGCAACTAACAGAGATCGACGAGACCCAGCTTCCCTGACTTCTAACAGCCCGATCCACAGTCCCAGCGAATCTGAGACCCGTGGAGGCGACGTGAAGCGTGGAGCCGGCCATCTTGGAAAAACTACGAAGCGCTGACCGTGCAGCTCCCGAGGCCCCCTGGAAGCTGTGCATTGGGGTTTGTGAAGCCCCAGCCCGAGCAGCTTTTGCACCAAAGCTCTCCCCTCCACACTCATCGAGTGCTGCGTGGGGCCCTTTTGCATTTTCCTGCTCGACGCGTTGGTCCGGTCGCTTGCCCGTTGGCTAGTGGCCCCAGTACCGACGAACCAAAGAATTTACACTGCTAGTCTGGTTGCTTCAGACTGGCCCTCGCTCCCCTGAAAACAAGCACCCGCTCTGACCTTGCTGGTCCGAGTAAGAAGCGATCTTCAAATCCTGCGTGGGTTGCATTTGCCAAGGCCTGTTAACTCCGATTCGGAAGCCGACACCGCCGACAGCGAGAGCCTTCGTGGGACAGCTTGTGATTCACTCCTGGACATCCTCGGTGCCCCAGAGTCCACGTGGCAGCGGAGACAAGCTTCTCGACAACCACCTGATTGCGCCCGACATTGCCTGGTTCCTTCCTGGTCACTGGCTAGTGACCCAGACTCTGTCCCCTCTGCTTTCAGGTACTCTACATCTTCGATCCACCCTTGGATCCAACCGGACTCTTCTCTCCTGGCCGCCTGCAGCATCTTCATCTCCAGGCTCCATAGAACTGCACGACGAAACCCGACATACTTTGGCACCTATGCACCCTCTTCTTGTGGGTGAGGTAACGATCTAATACCGGTGCTCCTGTAGTGGTTTACACCTCTAGTGTCCAAGTTTAAAGTGTGGTAATTCTATTCCAGTTGCAAGACTCCTAAAACTGTAATTCGATAACTTTTACGCACCATTGACTTAGCATTGGTGCATGCGTGTGCTTTTAGCGCTGCACCCGAATCCCGCGGGATACTCCCGTCCTAACTGCTGTTAGTCCAGTGTAGTCCCAGCGATTCCCAAGGCCCCAGGCCTTACCACTGTTCGTAAAGTGATACTTATACCACTTTTTTGATATATGGTTTGAGTGGCCACCGGCCTCATCCATAATTGTGCAACTTTCATGTGTTTAACTGTGCTTTTGTTTAAACGCTTGTGCTTCTATACTCATAAAGAGTACAGGGGATTATTCTAGTAATAAATACATATATTTTTATAATATATAACTTGTGTGGTGTCCTTTCATTTGATATTACAGGATTGCACATGGTAAAACAGCTGGCTTCACATGCCCTCTTGAGTTTAGCCTGAAGGCTGCTTAGTCCATGCTACCATTAGGATAGCTTGTCTTTTAAGGTTGACTTACAACCACCACCATAAGGGATTGTTTGGACTGATACAAGGTGCCCCCAGAATTGGAGACATCATACATCTGGCCAACTTCTCACATTGGTGTGCAGCGGTTGGGATTTGAGCTTGCTGTTGTTTTACCATTGCAATCTTTTCATCAAATTGAAAAATCACATTAAGTACCATAGGTACATATAAACAAAGCTTACATATTTAAGTTCTACTGAACTTAGTAGTTGTAGATAAAAGGGCTTAGCACACCCTGCCTACAACTCACTAGCAAGGTACAGTAGGAAAACACTTAGTGTAGGTAAGTGCATCACTTACACCTCACTAGAGTCATGTCTGGCACAGGTAAATGTAAATGTAAATGTACATGAATTTATATAGCGCAAATCACCACTGGATTCTAAGCGCTTGCTTAGGGAACCCGTCCTGGTATTCCCCTGTGAAATAACCCCGGCAGGGTATCCGCAAGGTGAAAGCCAGGCATCCCGCCGCGAGGGGCCGTTGTGGAGATTAAGCAAGCTATTGCCAGAGTCGCAGAGTGTGAACCCATTAATCGAGTAGGCACCGGAGCGAGAATTGTCGAGTCCATGGACATATTAGGACTCAAGACCCCGCCGAGCCGGGAATTGAACCCTGGTCCCGGGCTGACCTCTGCTTCCAGGTCTGCCTCCTCTAACCAGTGAGCCACACTTCTCCAGGTGAGCAACCCATTGCTCTGCCTGTGATACGTGACCTTGCCCGGGCACCTTCCAGCTATGACAAACTCAGCCACAGGGACTTGAGTGCCTTCTGCACCGCAAGGAGGCTGAAAAAGGGTCACAACCCTACCATTCCTATCCTGATAGCCATCCTAGAGAAGGATGATCTTGAGAAAGCTTGTACAGTTCCTTCAGGAAATTCAGGTGAAGGAGTGAACCCCCCAGATACTGAGAACACCACCCCAGAGGTAGAAGATGAGGAGGTGGACCCAGAATCAGAAGGTGATGAGTCAGATCATGATCAAGGGGATATCCAGGTACAAGTGGGGAGGCTTAACCAAACCAACTTGGACCTACATGGAAATGGGGAGGGCCAGCACCTCCTCAGAGTCCATAACAGAATACTCCCAGGCAATAGAAGAGAGAGATCTCCTTCCAGGGAATCTCACCTTTCTAGTGCCTCAAGTGAATCTCAAAGGGGAATGACTTCCCCCCCCCCCCCCCCAGAGAAAAGAGCATAAGGCCAGGATGAGAGCTGTCAAACTCCAGATAGAGAGGGAGGAGGTAGCCCTGGCCCAAGCTAAACTTGCTTTAGCAAGGGAACAAAAACTGTGTGGGGAGATACCCACTGGTAGCAGCATTATTCCTAAAGAGAAAGACAGGTCCTATGATAATAGAAACCTGACAAAGATTGTGCCCCCTACAAGGAAGGGGATGACATCCACAAATGGATGACTGCTCTGGAGAGAGCCTGCATGGTACAGCAGGTTCCTCGAGAACAGTGGGCAGCAATCTTATGGTACTCCTTTTCTGAGAAAGGGAGAGACAAGCTCCTCACTGTTAGACCTGAGGATGCTAAAAACTACTCTTTCCTGAAGAGTGCTCTTATTGATGGGTTTGGCCTAACCACTGAGCAATACAGGTTGTTGTTCAGAGATACCCAAAAAGCTAAGACTCAGGACTGGACTGATTTTGTTGATTGTGCCACTAAGGCTCTGGAGGGTTGGTTGCAGGGAAATAAAGTCTCAGACTATACAGGATTGTACAATCTTATAATGAGAGAACAGATCCTTAATAACTGTCAGAACCAGCTATTGCATCAACACCTTATTGACTCAGATCTGACCTCTCCCCAAGAATTGGGAAAGAAGTAAGACAAATGGGTCAGAACAAGGGTTAAGCAGAAACCCCAGAACCATGGAGGGGATCAAATGAAGGCAGACAAGAAGGGTGGAGATAAGAAAGAAAAAGAAAAAAACCAGAAGTCTTCTTCAGGCCCCCAAAATAATTCTAATAAGGAGGGTTGTTCCCAGAATGGAAACAAGAAGAAGAAGAATGATGGCCCAAAGAAACCTTGGTGCAATTACTGTAAATCCACCTCTCACTGGGGTAGTGAATGCACTAAGAAAAATCCAGTCCCTACCACTGCAGCCCCTAAGGCACCTGCACCCCCTAGTACAGTCAGAAGTGGAGGGACACAACCCAAGGCTATAGTGGGGTTAACCCTGGGTACTGAGATGGAGTCTGGCCTAGTCAGAATCCCTACTCAGGCAGTTCTGCTATATGATGTGGACATGTCTGTGTCCACTCCTATGAGTCCCAATACTTTGGGCAAATATAGGCAGACGCCTTTAATCAATGAGAAACTGGCTCAGGCCTACAGGGACACATGTGCCAGTGTCACTATGGTGACACCTAACTTTGTGGACCCTGGACAAATCATACTAGGTGAGAACTACCTAGTGACCAATGCCACTACTGCCCATACTGTGGCTGTTGTTAAATTCTCCTGGGGAGGGGTAACTGGCCACAAAAAAGTTGTTGTAAGTGCAGACCTCCCAGTTGACTGTCTTTTGGGCAATGATCTTGAGGAATCCTTATGGTCTGAAGTGGAGTATAGGACTCATGCAGAAATGCTAGGGATTTCAGCACATGTCCTTGCTGTAACCAGGTCCCAGGCCAAAAAGTGCCTACCTGAACCTGTGGTGGGTCTTGAAACAATAGACCATCCACAACCCAAGAGGAAGAGCAAGAGGGTTAAGGCAGTGCCTTCCCACTTGCCCCAGGTTGAGGATCAGCCCCCTCAGGAGGATGATTCTGTGATCCAAGAGGAGACTGTCCTGGAAGAGCTTGAACCTGATCAGGTTGAGTTTCTGGGGACAGGGGGACCCTCAAGGGCAGACCTGGGGCAGGCTCAGTTTACTTGCCCTTCTCTTGAAGCCCTCAGACAGCAAGCTGCTGCTGAGGCTGTTGGGAATGCTCAAGGTACCCATAGAGTGTATTGGGATGATGAGCTCCTTTATTCAGAGGCTAGAGACCCCAAGCCTGGTGCTACCAGGAGGTTGGTTATACCTCTGCAATTTAGGGGCTTCCTTCTCACCTTGGCCCATGATATTCCCCTTGCAGGACACTTAGGCCAGAACAAGACTTGGGAAAGACTTATCCCACACTTTCACTGGCCTCACATGTCAGAGAATACCAAGGAGTTTTGTCGCTCCTGTGAAACCTGCCAAGCCAGTGGCAAAGCAGGTGGAACCACAAAGACCCCCCTTATACCACTACCTGTGGTGGGGGTGCCCTTTGAAAGAGTTGGGATAGACATTGTAGGACCAATGGATCCCCCAACAGCATCTGGGCACAGGTTTATCCTGGTGGTAGTGGATCATGCCACCAGGTACCCAGAGGCAATACCCCTAAGGACCACAACAGCTCCTGTTGTGGCAAGGGCCCTACTTGGAGTTTTCTCCAGAGTGGGCTTTCCAAAGGAGGTCCTTTCAGACAGAGGCACCAACTTCATGTCTGGATACTTAAAAGCAATGTGGAAAGAGTGTGGAGTAAACTATAAGTTTACCACACCCTACCATCCACAGTGCAATGGGCTTGTTGAAAGGTTCAACAAGACCCTAAAGGGAATGATAAAAGGGTTACCTGAAAAGCTTAGGCGAAGATGGGACATCCTTTTACCCTGCTTGCTCTTTGCTTACAGAGAGGTCCCACAGAAGGGGGTTGGCTACAGCCCTTTTGAACTTTTGTTTGGCCACCCTGTGAGGGGTCCATTGTGTCTTGTGAAGGAAGGATGGGAGTTACCTCTCAAAAAGCCTAAACTTGATATTGTGGACTATGTACTTGGTCTCCGCTCCAGGATGGCTGAGTACATGGAGAGGGCATCCAAAAACCTGGAAGCCAGCCAAGAATTACAGAAAGCTTGGCATGACCAAAAGGCTGTTCTGACTGAGTACCAGCCAGGGCAGAAGGTGTGGGTGTTGGAGCCAGTGGCCCCAGCAGCTCTCCAAGACAAATGGTCTGGACCCCACATCATACTTGACAAAAAGGGAGAGGTCACCTACTTGGTGGACCTTGGCACCCCTAGGAGCCCCCACAGGGTGCTCCATGTAAACAGACTGAAACCATATGTGGACAGGGCAGACATGGGTTTACTCATGGCTACAGATGGGGAACAGGAGGAAGAGAGTGACCCTCTCCCAGACCTGCTTTCCCAAAACCCTGATGATGGTTCAGTGGATGGAGTAGCCTTGGCAGGCAGGCTCTCTGACCAGCAGCAATGGGACTGCAGACAAGTGTTGCAGGCTCATAGACATATGTTTTCTCTTACACCCAGTCAAACTAACTGGTGCACCCATGAGGTGGACACTGGTGACAGTCCGCCTGTGAAGAATAAAATCTACAGGCAACCTGACCATGTCAGGGATTGTATAAAGGCTGAGGTGCAGAAAATGCTTGAACTTGGAGTGATTGAGCCATCAGAGAGCCCCTGGGCCAGCCCAGTAGTCCTTGTGCCAAAACCTCATACCAAAGATGGAAAGAGAGAAATTAGATTTTGTGTGGACTATAGAGGTCTCAAAGCTGTCACTAGGACAGATGCTCATCCCATTCCAAAGGCAGATGAGCTCATAGATAAATTGGCTTCTGCCAAATTTCTGAGCACATTTGATCTGACAGCTGGCTATTGGCAAATCAGGTTAGCTGAGGAGTCTAAAGCCAAAACAGCATTCTCTACCCCCAGTGGACATTATCAGTTTGTGGTGATGCCCTTTGGTTTGAAGAATGCACCTGCCACCTTCCAAAGGTTGGTGAATCAAGTCCTTGCTGGGTTGGATGACTTTTGTGCAGCATATCTAGATGATATTGCTGTCTTCAGCTCCACCTGGGAGGATCACCTGATCCACATGAAGAAGGTTCTGGAGGCCCTGCAAAAGGCAGGCCTGACTATCAAGGCTACCAAGTGCCAGATAGGGCAGAGCAAGGTTGTGTACCTGGGCCACCTAGTAGGTGGGGGTCAGGTTCAACCATTGGAGAGCAAGATCCAGGCCATACAGGACTGGGCTCCTCCAACTACCCAGACACAAGTCAGAGCCTTCTTGGGCCTGACTGGGTATTACAGGAAATTTGTGAAGAATTATGGATCCATTGTGACTCCATTAAATGATTTGACATCCAAAAAGATGCCCAAAAAGGTTCAGTGGACAGTTAGCTGTCAAAAGGCATTTGATGACCCGAAGAAGGCCATGTGCTCTGCACCTATCCTGAAGAGTCCTGACTACTCCAAAGAGTTCATTGTCCAAACAGATGCTTCTGAGTTGGGGTGGGAGCTGTGCTTTCACAACTTAATGTAGACGGTCAAGACCAGCCCATTGCTTTCATTAGCAGAAGGCTGACCCCTAGAGAGAAACGTTGGTCAGCCATTGAGAGGGAGGCCTTTGCTGTGGTTTGGGCCCTGAAGAAGTTGAGACCATACTTGTTTGGCACTCACTTCCTAATTCAGACAGACCATAAGCCCCTCTTGTGGCTTAATCAGATGAAGGGTGAAAATCCCAAACTGCTCAGGTGGTCCATTTCCCTACAGGGGATGAGGTTCCGTGACAATCATAATGGTGTTTTCGACTCGTTCGAATATGGACGAGTTTGGTATCTATGAACCGCAAATGACGAGTTTAGTGGGTGTACGCGTTTTCGCTACGCTGCCCTGAACCGTTCGTCTTATTCGTGGGTTTCTTCATCTGAACCCACGGGTTCCATTTTAGATACGGCATCCATTTTGTCTCTTGCCCTCAAGTAGCCAGCGAACGGACACTGTCCGCTTCGTGACCCTGGGATTTCCAAGCTCATGCGGAAGACACGTGTTCCTTTGAGGGTGTCTTTTATGACGAGGGGGATGACCCTGCAAAGGCAGATGGCTCCGCTCAAGGCTCATCTTGCCATGCCGGTCTATTGTTTCAGCCATACATACATTAGGCACGAATCCTTTGATCCTGCAATCGTGTTTCCGATATTGCCCCCCACACTCTTTTTCAATCTGTTGCACCTGTTTCTGTCTCTCTTTAACTCGTTTACAGTCAGAATGGAATGTACTTTTACAGTTGGGAACCGGCGATGCTACTGTAATTATGTTCCGGGCCTCTGAATACATGAAAGCAACCCTTTTGAAGTTTACTGTGGGAACTGAGTTGTAACCTTTTGTTCGCCATGTTGTGCTATGACTAAAATATGTATAAAAGGAGCGACCCACTGTTGCAATTTGAAGCAGTCTCTCAGAACCTACATGTAGTGTACTTCTTGCGATTTCTGTATCCCTGCAGTAAATAAACCTTGATCTTTGACGCCGAAGGAAGTGTCCCGTGTCTCTGTAATTTGTACGCCGGAACAGGTAACCCACGAAGGTTTCAGGTGTTGTTCCCTGGCACCGCTGGGCCTTAAATTCGGTCCAGTCCTTCAGTTGGCGCCCAACGTTACGTTGGGCGACATCAGCGGTACCGGTCCAAAGCCCGACGATCGCGAGGAACTTCGTGTGAAATCTCCGAGGAAAGGTGCACCCCGCTTCATCGATCCTGTTGTCGAAATAAGTGGTCCGAAGACTTTTCCCGCGAAGATTCCCGTCTCCTGACGGCTGCGACGGACTGATGCCCTGACTGTCGACCTGTTTTGGCGCCTGGCGTAGACCTTTGTACAGCGAGACGAAAGACGGGCCTTCCTGGTGACGCCATTGTTCTTTCAGTTAAGTATTTGTGGGTCGGTCCCAGTCCTTAGTTGTTGGTTCCTTTTGGGACCTTTGCTTTGTTGTTGAAACTTGGTTGTATGCATGGTTCCATTGCACTTGTGGTTCTTAGTCGTTGGTTCTTAGTTGTTGGGTTTTATTTGACGATTGCAATTGCCAAAAACCGTCTTGCATTTTTGCGAGGACATCGTAATTCGATAACCCTTGAAGTTTGTAAACTCGGTTAGTGTGCACGATGCCTGGCCGTAGTACTTTGTTTGGTTTCTTTAAATGTTGCGGTAAGGATTCCCGATTGGAGGACTCATGTCCGATACCTCCAGTTGGAACTCCAATATATGAGCTTTATAGTCGCCATGGAGTGGGTCCTATCGTGTATAATGATTATTGGATCCGCTACACTAAAGACGATGGTGTCCTGAGTGGGCCACCCCATGGTAGTTTCGAAACTTCAATTTTGGACAATCTCGAAGCAAAATTGTTTAAAAAGAAAGCTAGGCCGGCCATGTTTGATTCCTTTCGGTTATGGCGCAAAGAGGCCAAGCAGAAAGAAATCAAACAGATTAAGAAAAATAAGAGAGAAGGTATCATTACGGTGATGAGAAATGCAGAGCAGTTTCAGCGAGACAAAGAAGAGAAGGAAAAGGACGTTTTTGCTAGACTGCAACACATGGCGGTGGATAAATGTTATCCGGTTTTACCGTCAAGTTCTGATAAGAAGGGAGATGAAACGGTAGAGGACCCTTTGCTGTCCTATCTACTGAAATCACCACCTCCATACGCACAGGATACTACGGTTCCTGTGATTCCTCCTGTCCCTCAACCTGTTGTCCCGGCAGCTGCTGGTCAGCCTACCGTTGGTCCTGTTCTTCCGAATCCTCTTGTTCCTCCAGTTGTTCCTGCTCCCTTACCTGCCCTTTTTCCTACTGCTCCACTGCCTATATCTTCTCAGTCTATTGTTCCTGCTACTTCTGCTGTCCTGGCTACTCCTACTGCCCCTACTTTCAGTCCTCATGTTGTTGCCCCTGTGCTTCTCTCCTCTTCTCCTTCTGTCCGTAGTCGCATACCTAACGCTGTGGCTAATCTTTACTCTCCGTTGTTCGGACCGATCCTCGGGTCCGATGTTTCTGATGTCCCTCAGAGACGGAGTCAAATTCCTGGTGGTAGGGAGAGTGAGACGTTAACTAATATGACGCGCAAATGGATTAGGCATCCTGCTAAGTACACCCCGCGCATAGTTTTTGAGACGTTCTCTCAATTCAATGAGCCCACACAAAGATTTGTGTTTGAGGAAATGTGTAAGTCCTTACGAGAGGAGTGGGATAATGATGAGGTGGACAATGTACCGCCCGAAATGACTGAACTCCAGAATCAGTTTTCGACCGGTATGATTGTGGGTACTAATGTTCGACGTGCTTTAGAGCGTCTCTTATCCTTTCGATCTACAGTACAACCTCGAGCATTGTTTAAAGGTGACACTGAGGATTGGATGGCACAACCTGGTCAGTATCCCATGCGAGAAGTTCCGCCAGTATGGATGCCAGGTGATGCTAATGTAGCCCCTCCCATTTTACCACACTTCCAGAGAGTTTGGATACACCTCCCATGGAAGCGGTCGGAAGTTTTGCAGGTGAAGCAATCTTTGCCTGATCCTCGGAAAAATCCGGCAGGTTATTATAAGGAGTTATCCCAACTTGTGGATGCTACTATTATGAACCTCGCCGATATTGATATGTTGTTCGGTAACGTAGTACCTCAACCGATTTGGGCAAAAATCCGCCAAGAGAATCATGCGGCTGAATTAGGTGGTGATTGGGCTGCACTTGTAGCGGCTGACGCACTACAAGTTGGAGGGGCTAAGCCCGAACAGTTAATTACGGCTTTGCCCCAAAGGATCATTACGCTTATGAAGACACTTATGCCAGCGATGAGAGTGAACTGGGATAAACTGTCTGCGTGTAAGCAAAAGAAAGACGAGAGGGTCTCCGATTTCTTTACCAGGTTCGAGGAGGCATTTATCGATCACAGTGGTCAGGATATGAGCACTGAGGGAGGTCAGCGACTGTTCGTTGACAAATTCGTGTCCAATTTGTTGCCTGAGTTAAGCAATAAATTGAAAAATTCCGAAAGTTCGTGGGCTGTTTCTACCACTGCTCAAATATTAGCTACGGCTCAATATTATGAAAATAGAGAAAAGGAAGAAAGTGATCGTGCAGATAAGAAAACGAAGGAGCTTAAAACTAAGGTTTTGTTGCAGCAAGCGTATCCTCCGCGCTCGAATCAAAATGACTCACAGCAGCAAAATCGATCACAATCACAGTCTTCTAGGACGCAGTCGCGTACTGACCCCTCTACACCAAGATCTTCGCTTGGGTATAATCAATGTGCATACTGTAGGGGTGAGGGCCATTTGAAGTTTAATTGTCCGGTTTTACGTGACTGAAATAATGGCGTTTCGGCTCGAGGAGGTCGTAGTGGTCCTCAACAGGCTTCACGTGGAAGAGGCCGTGGTACTTCTCAAAATCAAAATGAGCGTTCTACCACTTCATCAGATTCAAACAATTGCTTTGATCAGCGCGATTCATCTCCTGGTAGATCTGCACAGTATCATGTGGACGACTATTACGTCGAGCATGATATTGATGCTGACGGTCATTACTAGGACAGCCACAGACAAAGAGAGGGAGTAATATCAGTTCCGGTTGATCAGAGTGGGCCTTACGTCGCAGTTGCCACATCGGGCGTAGTTGAGCCTTTTCTGTTGGACACTGGTGCAACTAAAAGTTCCATCATGCATTCGAAACTCCCTGGCGCACCTTTGTCTGGCTTAACGAACGTTTCCGTTGGATTCTCTGGCGCCCCGGTTAGTAATCCAGTCTCTAGCCCTTTGTCCCTTATGATCGGGCCACGTGAGTTAGAGGCTCCCTTGATTTTAACTACTGGTTGTGGTGAGAATCTATTGGGTCTGGATCTGTTAAAATGGTTATATGCGACTCTGTATTGCTCTCCTACGGGAGTGGAACTTACATTGGGTAAGAGAGTGATCTCTCCTATGTACTTGTCAACTGATAAGTTCCCACCGGAATTGAGTTCCCTTCCTGAGTTTTTATGGGCGGTAGGTCCCAATGATGTGGGCCTGCTGGACATACCACCTTATGTCGTTCAATTGAAATCGAATGTGCGATTGCCACGCATTCCCCAGTATCGTATCTCTCTTGATGGTGAACGAGCGCTATTAGCGATCATTTATGACTTGATCGAAAAAGACGTTATTGAGGAAACTCGGGGAAATGTGTGTAACAGTCCTGTGTTACCTATTTTAAAACGAACTAATCCATCCAAGCCTCCCGTGTACCGTTTTGTCATTGATTTGCGTGAGGTGAATAAGATTGTGATTTCACAATTTCCTGTGGTGCCTGACATTACGGCTTTACTGACTCTGATTCCAGCCTCTGCCTCTTGGTTCTCGGTAATCGATTTGAAGAATGCTTTCTTTAGCATTCCGATTGCTGAGGAAAGCAGAGATCTATTTGGCTTCTCATTAGGTGGTCGCAGTTTTAGATTTAAACGCGCTCCTCAGGGCTACTGTGAGAGTCCATCGATCTACAGCCAAGCTCTTAAGAGTCAACTTGATGCGTTTGTGTTACCAGCTGGTGCGGCCTTGATTCAATACGTTGATGACTTGCTGGTGGCTGCTGACACGAAAGAGATTTGCAAAACTGCTACAGTGTCGCTGTTACAGCATCTTTGTGACTTGCATCACAAGGTGTCACCTTCTAAGCTACAATATTGTTGTCAAGAAGTAACCTATCTAGGTCACTTATTGTCAAAGGAGGGAAGAAGGTTGACCCCAGAAAGAATTGCAGCGATCGCTCGAATGACTGTGCCAACAACTCAGAGAGATGTGCGTGCCTTTCTAGGTATCACGTCATACTGCAGGCAATGGATTCCGAATTTTTCATTGCTAGCGAAGCCATTGGTAGCCCTCACGTGCAAGGATGTTTCGACTCCTTTGCCATGGACTGAAGAGTGTCAGAAAAGTTTTTCTGAGTTACGTGATGCGTTGTGTTCGGCTCCTGTGTTAGGTACCCCTGATTACAGTAAGCCGTTTACACTATACGTTCACGAGAGAGAGGGTTGTGCGTTGAGTGTCCTGACGCAACAATTTGGTGGTAAGCAGCGTCCATGTGCATATTTTTCCTCGACCTTGGACCCCGTAGCTAGAGCATTGCCGAGTTGTCTGAGAGCGACAGCGGCAGCTGCGGTGTCCATCCGGCAATCTGCAGGACTGGTCATGGATAATATGCTTACGGTAATGGTTCCGCATGCAGTTGACACTCTCTTGAATCGAACGAAAACTCAACACTTGACGAGTGCAAGGTTGTCTGGTTAGGAGTTGACGCTTTTGGCAAGTCATATACAAATCAAGCGCTATAATGTGCTGAACCCGGCGACATTGTTGCCGATTAGTATGGAATCAGACGATGTACCACCACATGATTGTTATTTACGAACTGAGGAAGAAACGAAGGGTCGTGTTGACCTAAAAAACACTCCATTGGCAGATCCTGACGGTACTCTGTATGTTGATGGTTCATGCTTTAAGTTGCCGAATGGTAATGTAACGACTGCGTATGCTGTAGTGACGTTGAGTACGGTTGTGGAAACTGCGAGATTGAGTCAGAATTCGGCTCAAGCGGCAGAGTTGATTGCGTTGACAAGAGCGTGTGTTTTATCTAAGGGAAAGCGAGTGAATGTGTTTACAGATAGTCAATATGCGTTTGGCGTTGCACATAGCTTTGGTCGATTGTGGAGAGAAAGAGGATTTATGACATCGCATGGTACGAAGATCCAACACGGACAGCTCGTGAACGATCTTTTGGACGCATTTACGTTGCCTAAGCAGGTGGCAATCATTAAATGCAGCGCGCACCGAAAGGTTACGGACGATGTTGGTCGTGGTAATGCGTTTGCGGATGAGATTGCTAAGGAAACGGCTAAGAATCTTGCAACTCGAATGTACGTTACGAGTTCAGTAAGGTGGCCTGCGGAGACTGGTATGTGTGAGGACACTGTTGAGAGCGTGAAAGCGATTCAGAATGAGGCCACTGAAACTGAAAAGACTAGGTGGAAAGAAAGTACGGGAAAGTTAGACACGCATGGATGTTGGGTCGATTTGTCGGAATGTCTGAGGTGGATGTTACCGGATGCATATGTACTAGCCGTTGTGACTATGGCTCACGGCTTGTCACATATTAGCGCGAAAGGTATATGTAAGTTGTTGTCCCCTGTATGGAAGAATGATGGTATTGCTAAGTGTGCTGAGAGAGTGGTCAAAAATTGTATGATATGTATGATGTATAATCCTGGCAAGGGCATTCCTACTCCACCTGGCCATTTTGCTCCTCCCACATGTCCCTTTGAGGTTATCCAACTGGACTTCATCCATATGGAGAGATGCAATAACCTGAAATACGTTTTAGTTGTGGTTTGCGCGTTCTCCAGATGGATTGAGGCCTATCCTCTTAAAGATAATACTGCCCTGTCTACAGCAAAAGTCCTACTGAAGGAATACTTTCCTCGGTATGGAATGCCACGGATTGTATGGTCTGATAACGGAAGTGAGTTTGTGGGGAGTGTGATGAAGAGTGTGTGTAAGGGCCTTGGAATTCGACAAAAATTCCATAGCGCCAATCATCCCCAGTCAGCAGGTTTAGTGGAAGGGTACAATGGCACTCCGAAACTGAAACTTGCCAAGATTCAAGCTACGACTGGTCTGTCATGGCCTGATGCCTTGCCTCTAGCTCTCTTGTCGACCAGGGCGACTGTACACTCTCGAGTAGGGCTTAGCCCATATGAGATTGTGTTTGGCCGTCCTGCGAACATTTGGGGAGTCCCGAGGCCAACGGCATTTGATAGTCTCGAATACCCAATGTTGATTGATTATCTTTATGATCTGACTGCTAAACTGAGGTTAATTCATCAACAGGTCTTTGAAGCTCTACCGGCACAGACAGAGAGTCCTGGGCATCGGCTCCAACCGGGTGACTGGGTTGTCACCCGTAATTTTGGGAGAAAACGCAACTTGGAGCCGAGATTTGTTGGTCCCTTCCAAGTCCTGCTGGCCACAAGGACTGCAGTTCGGTTGGAAGGCAGGAAGAATTGGGTGCATGCCACCCACACCAAAAAAGTTCCGATCCCTTTACCAGCAGATTCATGGGTCCGAACTGGAATTGCTGCAACAGAAACTGAGACCCCAACACGTTTTGTGCCGTTTAGTGATGCTCAACCTGTAGGAGACACTTCATTGCAGCCAGATACATTTGTTGAATCGTCAGCGTTGGAGAATTCGAGGCCTGAACTATCACCTGATCAATTGAACACTGGTTCGCAATCTGACCAATTATTTGAAGAACAGACTCGTCCTGGAAGAAGTAGATATTTCCTTCGTTCACATGACAAAGACTAATAAAAGAAATCCCTTTTGTTTTCCCTTTCAATTCATATTATCCCCTTACAGTTGCCACGAACATTATGAACAATTGCATCTTCTATCAATTTTTGAGTTCCTTTTGTGTGTTCCTTTTTCCACAGCTAGGAGATTTGTATTAAAATTGAATGTTTGATTAAGAAAACCTTTCATCTGGGTTGACCGTAGGGAAGTGCGGGTACTTCCTTCTGTTTAGCAGGTTCCTGACACTAGGTCGGTTACTTTTGTCGATTCCTGGGAACTCCTGGAAATTGATAATCGCTACTCAGAACGAAGTGCGTCAAGAACGTTACGGATGGTTTTTTAGAGGATGGAGTTCTCTAAGCTGTCGGAAGTAGAGAGGATGTCGATGCAAAGATCCAAGCTTTATAAGGCGATCCGAACAAAATGCTTTCTGTTTCAGTTATTCCTGCTATTCCTGACTGTTTCTATGTTACTAGTGGGTGGAGTGTATTTTGGAATACAGTCGTTATTGCCTTCTGTTTCACCTACCTCTTCTTCTTCTGAACTAAATTCTATTCCCACTGTTTCTCCACATTCCTTTCATCGTCTGCCCCAACATGAACAGGTTAGACGTGCGGAATTCATGAATAACTCCTTTGTCCAGCTCCTACATCAGCATCAGTTGGTGATGAACACTACTAACTGTTGGGTGTGTGGTTTAATGCCACATACCATGGATAGGGGTATTCCGTATTTGGTTTTTCCTTACATCTCCCAGGGGTCAGCTCGAGCATTCCAAACTATGTTTCGTAGCGCACTAGATTCCTACCCCATCGAGAGCCACGCTCTGCAGATCCTGGTCCTGGCCCGTACCACTAGCCTTTGGCAAGAGCGATTGTTGACTTAGATAGAGATATTTTTGATGCATCGCTTATTCCAGAGGAAGAGGTGCGAGCATACAAAGATCTGAGTGAGGCTGAGTATAGTATGTCAGTGGGTGATAGACAGCTTAAAAGCTCGTCTCCGATCTGGATCGTACCCCATCTTGGTAATTTCTGCTTGCAAGGACTTGGTCGAAATCCGCGAGCTCAGCTTGGGAAGAGTGCTTGCACTGAAACGTATGTTTTACCAATGCTCTCTTCCCCTGTTTTCCTGACTGCCAAGGGTACATACTTTGTATGTTATGATCGCGCATATACATGGTTGCCCCGTGACTTCTCAGACACCTGTTATATTGCGAATCTTTTGCCACCGACTTTTACAGTTGCCTCAGACTATCACAAGACTAGAGTTGTGAGAGGCGTTATTAGCAAAGAGGACACTGCCGGTCAAGAAGCAGGAGATTTCTTTAAGGGTTTCCTGCCGTTTTGGGGACCTATGTTAATAGTAGGAACCTGAGACAGTTGACTCGTGTGGTAGAATCGACTGCTAATATAACTGCAAGTGCTCTTGGTAATCTGACAGCAGAGCTTCAGGCGGATAGGCTTATGACGTTGCAGAACCGTATGGTTTTAGACGTTGTTCTTGCAGATAGAGGTGGTGTGTGCAAGGTGATCCATTCGAGTTGTTGTATTTTCATCCCTGATAACGCTCCAACTGTATATCAAGCCATCTCGAAGTTGCATAAGATCTCCGAGTCCATACACGTGGACGTAGGTGATTGGACGCTACTAGTATGGTTTTGGGGCCTAATGTCGACGTGGGGTTGGAAGATTCTGATGATCATCGGGGTTGTTGTAGCGTTTCTGTTCACGTGTTGTCTTTGCGTGCAGTGTGGTCCTGCCTTATGTGGCCTTTGTGCCACAACGTGTACAAGACGGTCATCTGTTACCAAAGAGACATTGATGGATAGAATAATGTTGCAGCAACATCTGAACGATCTGATGAATATCGAGATCGATTCTGATATCGACTAGTGCTTGCCTACATGAGGGCAAAAAGAGCGTCTGAGGTTCCGTGACAATCATAATGGTGTTTTCGACTCGTTCGAATATGGACGAGTTTGGTATCTATGAACCGCAAATGACGAGTTTAGTGGGTGTATGCGTTTTCGCTACGCTGCCCTGAACCGTTCGTCTTATTCGTGGGTTTCTTCATCTGAACCCACGGGTTCCATTTTAGATACAGCATCCATTTTGTCTCTTGCCCTCAAGTAGCCAGCGAACGGACACTGTCCGCTTCGTGACCCTGGGATTCCCAAGCTCTTGCGGAAGACACGTGTTCCTTTGAGGGTGTCTTTTATGATGAGGGGGATGACCCTGCAAAGGCAGATGACTCCGCTCAAGGCTCATCTTGCCATGCCGGTCTATTGTTTCAGCCATACATACATTAGGCACGAATCCTTTGATCCTTCAATCGTGTTTCCGATATTGCCCCCCACACTCTTTTTCAATCTGTTGCACCTGTTTCTGTCTCTCTTTAACTCGTTTACAGTCAGAATGGAATGTACTTAATGATGAGAAAACGTACTTTTACAGTTGGGAACCGGCGATGCTACTGTAATTATGTTCCGGGCCTCTGAATACATGAAAGCAACCCTTTTGAAGTTTACTGTGGGAACTGAGCTGTAACCTTTTGTTCGCCATGTTGTGCTATGACTAAAATATGTATAAAAGGAGCGACCCACTGTTGCAATTTGAAGCAGTCTCTCAGAACCTACACGTAGTGTACTTCTTGCGATTTCTGTATCCCTGCAGTAAATATACCTTGATCTTTGACGCCGAAGGAAGTGTCCCGTGTCTCTGTAATTTGTACGCCGGAACAGGTAACCCACGAAGGTTTCAGGTGTTGTTCCCTGGCACCGCTGGGCCTTAAATTCGGTCCAGTCCTTCAGGGATGGACTTTACAGTGGAGCACAGACCATGGACTGACCATGGCAATGCAGATGGTCTCTCCAGGTATTTCCACTTAGAACATGAAGACTTATCTGGTCATGGTTAAGTTTAATGTCCTTGCATTTGGGGGGTTGTGTAGGAGAGTAGGGTCTGCTTTCCTATGGTCACCCCAATTTTTGCTTTTTTGCTTCACTGGTTTTCGACTTAATGTGGCTGTGGGCCTGCTAATCAGACCCACAGCCTGCTGTTCTCTCTCTAAATTCATATCCATGTACTTTAGGTACATCACCAATTTGGTACTGGACACCTTATCAGTCCCTGTACAGTGCACTGTAGGTGCCCAGGGCATAGGTGCATTCAAGGCCTACCAGGGGCTGCAGCATATCTTTTGCCACCCCTGGCTGGCCATTTAAATCGACACAACTGGCTGATCACTCAGCTGGGGCAAGGTGGTGTAATCACCCCCTGCTTAGATATAGTATACCTATATCTAAACCTATCTGGACACACATATACCTATAAGTCACTCCTATGGTAGGCCTTAACAATCCTGGAGGCAGAGTGCTTGGTTTTATGTGAGATGGTGCTCTAGCATGAGCTGAGCCTGTCTGCAGCTTTTGGAACCATTTCTTATAGCTGTTCCAGGATATTGCCATACCATATACTCTTAAGTGCATTATAATCCTCGCAGTTATTGCTAACTTTGGTTTGGCTTTATCAAAACATGTCGTGTAAGGTGTCATACACTTTGGAATACTACCCCCTCGCCAGTTCTGGCGACGGGGGTAGCATTCCACCCTTCTAGAGGGAGAAGGCATGTTACTTTACTTAAAACGCGGTTAATCCTAACCAGAGCCTCAGCATCACAAAATGGATGCTGCTGCACCGACACAAGTCTGGCCTCCTGCTGCTGACCGAAACTTGGCAGGGGAGGCTTGGACAAAAGGTTTCCTGTCACAGGGAGGTGCTACACCACCCCAGACAGGAGATAGTGGATTGGAGCAGGGAGGGTTGAATGAAACTAGACACTGCCTGGGGCACACAAGGTGTCCCAGGAAATTCCAGTCAAACCGGTTCTGGGGCACTCCAGCCCCAGCTCTGGCGCAAAACTGGACAAAGGGAAAGGGGTGTAACCACCCCCTTCCTGGGTCCCACCCATAGGAGGGACCTAGCAGGTAATCCAGCCCCTTGATTTGGAATAAAGGTAGGAGCTGTGCTGATGGACATCAGATTATCCTGACTGAAACTTCGATACAGAACTCTGGACCCTTCGACATCCCACTCGACGTGGAAGACTGAAGAATCTCCCTTGTGGTCAAGGAGTGACCACCCTGTGCAAACAGGTACCATCCAGCACCTCACCGTTTGCTTTGTTGCAGTTCCCGCCGGAACTCGAGCGACAGAGATCGACGAGACCCAGCTTCCCTGACTTCTAACAGCCCGATCCACAGTCCCAGTGAATCTGAGACCCGTGGAGGCGACATGAAGCGTGGAGCAGGCCATCTTGGAAAAACTACGAAGCGCTGACCGTGCAGCTCCCGAGGCCCCCTCGAAGCTGTGCATTGGGGTCTGGGAAGCCCCAGCCCCGAGCAGCTTTTGCACCAAAGCTCTCCCCTGCACACTCATCGAGTGCTGCGATGGGGCCCTTTTGCATTTTCCTGCTCGACGTGTTGGTCCGGTCGCTTGCCCGTTGGCTAGTGGCCCCAGTACCGACGAACCAAAGAATTTACACTGCTAGTCTGGTTGCTCCAGACTGGTCCTCGCTTCCCTGAAAAGGAGCACCCGCTCTGACCTTGCTGGTCCGAGTAAGAAGCGATCTTCAAATCCTGCTTGGGTTGCATTTGCCAAGGCCTGTTAACTCTGATTCGGAAGCCGACACTGCCGACAGCGAGAGCCTTCGTGGGACAGCTCGTGATTCACTCCTGGACATCCTTGGTGCCCCAGAGTCCACGTGGCAGCGGAGACAAGCTTCTCGACAACCACCTGATTGCGCCCGACATTGCCTGATTCCTTCCTGGTTCCTTCCTGGTCACTGGCTTGTGACCCAGACTCTGTCCCCTCTTCTTTCAGGTACCCTACATCCTCGATCCACCCTTGGATCCAACCGGACTCTTCTCTCCTGGCCGCCTACAGCATCTTCATCTCCAGGCTCCATAGAACTGCACGACGAAACCCGACACACTTTGGCACCTATGCACCCGCTTCCTGTGGGTGAGGTAACAATCTAACACCAGTGCTCCTGTAGTGGTTTACACCTCTAGTTTCCAAGTTTAAAGTGTGGTAATTCTATTCCAGTCGGAAGACTCCTAAAACTGTAACTCGATAACTTTTACGCACCATTAACTTTGCATTGGTGCATGCGTGTGCTTTTATCGCTGCACCTGAATCCCGCGGGCAACTCCCGTCCTAACTGCTGTTAGTCCAGTGTAGTCCCAGCGATTCCCAAGGCCCCAGGCCTTACCACTGTTCGTAAAGTGATACTTATACCACTTTTTTGATATATGGTTTGAGTGGCCACCGGCCTCATCCATAATTGTGCAACTTTCATATGTTTAACTGTGCTTTTGTTTAAACGCTTGTGCTTCTATACTCATAAAGAGTACAGGGGATTATTCTAGTAATATATACATATATTTTTATAATATATAACTTGTGTGGTGTCCTTTCATTTGATATTACAGGATTGCACATGGTAAAACAGCTGGCTTCACATGCCCTCTTGAGTTTAGCCTGAAGGCTGCTTAGTCCATGCTACCATTAGGATAGCTTGTCTTTTAAGGTTGACTTACAACCACCACCATAAGGAATTGTTTGGACTGATACAAGGTGCCCCCAGAATTGGAGACATTATACATCAGGCCAACTTCTCACAGAAGCAGTCCACCAAAGTGGCACTCCTTGTAGCGGCACAGTAGTCCTTCTTCCTGGCAGTGTCCCCAAGTCCAAAAGTGTACTGAAGTGGTGGCGTCCAATGACCTTCTTTCATACACAGTTGTGCCTTTGAAGTGGAATAAACTTCTAGAGGCATACCTTTGAAGTGTACAGATGCCCTACCTTCCCTGCCCTTGTTCCAGACTAAAACAGGGGGTGAGCAGTTCTTTGTGTTGACTGTATGGAAGAGTCTGTGGCCCGCACTCCTTGTTTCTATTCTCTTTAATCCAATGGTAGTCTTTAGGGGGAGCAATCCTGGCTTACGCTGCATCCTGCAGCGCCAAGTAAACAATGTAACAACCGCTGATATGGATGATATCAGTCCCAGGATGCATCACGCCTTGTAGGATGAAAAAATCATCGTAAACCAAATTTAATGAATGTCCCATAATTTTAGTGTTTGAAAAATGAGGTTGTAGAACGAGGTAATTCCAATTTTCAAATGTGTGCATAATGCCCAATTGCCTTTAATACAGCATGTCGAAATTCCCAGTTCCTTTAACAATGATGAAAAGCTTGACCAAATGCATTTCCGGCCATACTGGCCCTTCGTCAGGGGTTCTGTTCTAAAAAATGTTAATCAAAAGTATTGCCATTAGTATGCTATAAACTCATTACCACGAGCAACATTAAACACCTTATATGTCAGCCATGTAAATTGTCCCATACACAACGCTTTCCCTCTAAAAGCGTGAAGTAACACTGTATTAAAGGCAATTGGGCATTACCCTACAAGTCGTGATGCATCCTGGGACTGATATCATCCATATCAGCGGTTTTTACGTTCTTTGTGTTGAGACACTACAGAGCCTATTCAGGCCCTCCCTCGTATCCTGCCAGTGATGTCTTGTGCAGTGGCAGGCTTGAGACATGTTTAAAGGGCTACTTAATTGGGTGGCACACCCAGTGCTGCAGCCCACTAGTGGCATTTAGTTTACAGGCCATGGGCACAAGTAGGGCTACCTAACTAGGGCCTTACAAGTAGATTAAATATGTTAAATCGGCAGAAGTATATGTGATCATGTTTTAAGAAGAGAACACACACACTTTAGCACGGATTAGCAATGGTAAAGTGCACAGAGTCCCAATGCCAACAAAACAAATGTATCAAAAAGTAGTAGGGGGAAGGTATAAAGTGTGGGGATGACCATGCAAAAAGGACCAGGTCTAACACAACCCCCCTTCAGCCTAACGACAGGGGAGTTTAATCAATACCTTGATAGACTTTCCTGCTTAGGTGATAGAACGTGGACAGTGGCCCTCTACTACAGAGGCAATCATCAGTTCTATGCCCCTTTGAACTCTGTTGGATACCTCTACCTACACTCTCCTGAGCCCCTGAACTGACAAACGGGGAACTCTTCTCCTCATCTGTGCAGCACCTAACATTAAGTTGTTCACAGATACACCCCAGTTTGCAGACAGTACCACCATGTGATCTGGCTCGGTACACCCCTTGGATCAGACTTTTGTCCCCAACCCAAGGAAAACTCTGTGAATTAAGACAGCAACCAACAGAGGACCCCGACAGCGGTCAGCTGACAAAAACATCAAAGACAAACAGGTACGTGCCAATACACAGATGAATAGACCAAAGGTTTCCATATAGACCAAGCTAGCACTACCTCCCATAAAAGGACACCACCGATGTGGAAATTGCATCTCATGCTTGAGTACCATCGAAGGAAATAAATTTGAATACAGAGGCAAAAGTATCATACATGAAGAATTTATAAATTGCAATAGTACCAAAGTAATATATTGTGTAATATGCCCATGCCAGCTTGCATACGTAGGTAAAACAACTCAGGCACTAAAAAAGAGGCTCACTCAACACAGATCCAGAATTAAATGCAAAGTCCAGAATGCACCCATGGTACAACATTGCGAAGAAAAAAGACATGGGGCATAAGACATAAAATGGACAGTCCTAAAACACGTAAAAGGAAGTTGCACTAATTCCATACTATCGCGCTTCGAAGCAAAAACGATCCTACATCTGGGCACAACCGACAATGGACTCAATGAGAACAGCGAAATAATGCATTGCATACGAGGAGCCAACTACATACAGACACTCCAGGATTTCGTGGCAAACCGCGAAATCAGCACTTTTGTAAAAAATGCCGCGATTTTGACAAAAGTGCCCAGGAATGCAGGGACTTCAACGGGTTAAAACAGTGGCAAAAGGAGACCGTGGGAATTAAGAATAATCTGCACAAGTGTGATAAAAGAGCTAGGAAGTGTAGATAGGTAGAAGAAAACGGCATGGAGTAAAATCAAGAGTAGCCAGCTTGGTATCTGGCAATATAAATATATATTATGTTATGTAACCTCCCCCTGTTTGTACAAATTAAAATTAGGCCATATCCTAGGTTTCTCAAGGTTTACATGTTTCATTCTATGTCGCCGAAGCAGTGCCCCTTTAATTAAAATGCTACAGTTCATTTATCTCTACAGACATATTGAAGATATGAGAATTAAAATTCGGAATTATGAAAAAGTCAAAGTGAAAAATAAAATAATGAATTGTTAAACCAAGTACGTGGTTGGAAATATTTAATTTGAAGCTAATGTCTGAAATTGCGCCCTTTTCTGAAATGAAATATTGTAAAGGTGTTCTGATATCTGAATTGATTGATTCCCTAATTAGGAATACAATTAAATCATCAGCTTCAGATTGATTCACTCAACTCTGAATGATAGTTTAAAGGCCATACCTGAAGATTGTATTGCTCTAAGACCTCCTTTTCTAATCAGGTTCCAGACCTCTGTCTTGGCGTAAGTTCAACAGACTCTTAATAGACAGGTGAAAAATGACCATGACCATATTTCAGAATGTTGGATATTGCCTAATATGAAAGAAAAATGTATTTTGGTCATTAGAATTACAGAAGGTTCAGGCGGTGCTGTTCTAAGTAATATTATGGTCTGTTGCATTCTGTAGTTTGTTGTGTAATGTGATTTTTTTTTAACTTACCACGGATTTACCTTTTAAAAAACTTTCAAAATTCACCTTTGTATTAATGTCCCTCTCTTAGGGCATTATATACACTTAGAACATATGAAAGTCCTACTTTTTGGGCCTGGGTAGGGATTTTAAGACTTTTATGGGGGCATACCCTGGGTCTACTGGGAAAGAATGTTTATGGAAATGGTGAGGTTTAGGGTTTTGGGATAATTTAGGGAAATGCGGAATAGTTGAAGGAAGTGGAGGAATTGGGTCACCAGAAGACATTGGGTGGACTTGGGACAGTGTGAGTGCTTTGAGTGGGGTCAGGTGGCGGAATGAGGTCATAGGTTGGAATAGATGTACAAGGAGGAATAGGGGCAGGTGTGCTGGAAGCACTTGTGTCAGAGGAGGTATTAGACCTCCCTGTGTGGCAGACAGGGCAGAGAGCATATCTTCCAGGATGTTAACCAATTTAGACAGTTGCTGAGTTAGATTTGCTTTAATACACTAGGAAATTGTGGCTCGTCATCCTGTGATTCTGGGCACGTCACTTAATCTACCTATGTCTATAAACAATGCATGTGTTTGTGTTGTAATTGTGTAGTGTCACTGGTGCACATGTGAAGAGCTTCAATACCTTCGGGTCAAGTTGGAGCTATAATTTAAAACACTACAGAAGAATGCACTAGGAGGTTAAAACTAAAAACAACGTCTTAACATAAGGAAAGACAAATTGATACCCACTTACTTGCTATTTTGTACAGAGTGAAACCAGAAAATGTGGATAAAATCGTGGCTTCCCTGCTGAAATTGTGTGATTTTAGGCAAATATTTAATTTCACTAAGGTAGGTTCTGGAATGCCATTTCCTATGGGATGCTCTGCTACCAGGCCATCTTTGATGGGCTTCTCAGAACCTATACTAAATCAAATGGAGGATTGCATTCCAAGGAATAACAGCCTTCACCTGTGGGCTGCTTCCTCTGTTTCACATCCCAGGCTGCCTATTTCAAAGCGGAATACTCTGCTAAAACAGTTTCCATTGATATAAGGCTGAAAATGATAGATTATGAGTAAAATAAAGTGCCGCAAAAATGCCGCTAAATTGCCATATTTTTGCCGCTAAATTTCTATATCTGTGCGGCTAAATTTACTAACTCATGCTGCTATATCCTGGGGGGTCTGTACATAACACACAGCACAATATGCATGTAACATTCGAACTGATAGTTTTTCACTAGGTCCTGATGAATCGCCACTGATCCTCCAGACTATGAGGCATCAAACATGTCGGCCCCTTAAGAGTAGAGCGCAGTTATCCCAATCCATTACTTCAGATAGTCGCCACTCTTCCTTTTAACCAGGGGAGGAGCCAACCTGAATAAAAGTAATTATTTGGACTACCCAACCTGTTTTAATCACTTTCCATTACACCACATCTACAATTTTTAAGTCCCTTACCTCCACTGCACCAAACGGCAAGGAACAAAAGATATCTGCCAAAGAGCCCCTCTTCAGCATCTTCAGGCCAAAACCTCAGGGGGGATACAACGTGGTTGGGAATTAAAAGATAATTCCAATTTCAAATCTGTGTACCCTTGACTGAAGTATAGGCTAAGGTTTATTCTTGAAAAAAGGTTTCAAGTCTTATCCTGCGTAAATTAAAATACTTGCCCAGGATCACATCATTTGAAATCAATTTAGGGGTCAAGAGCATTATAATTAGGTTGAGTAGATTATTTGAGTCACTTGCCCTACAAGTCTTCTAACATTTTTAAGATTTTTCGAGGCCTGTGTGGGACCCGACTGTACCAACCAGGATGTGAGAGGCCCCAACACGGATAATCTCAGCTGCCTGCTAATAAATTATCATAACTACTTAAAGTAACTACAGTCTGCCAACTTGGAGCGCTGCCCAGTCTGCCGCAGTACTGGGCAAACCGCAGGAGATTGAGAAGCTGAGGCAAACAGGATGTACATTGTTCAAAAGGCTTCAGCTTAGCTGCTAGCTCCCTGAAATAATTTAAATCAATTTTATTGTAGGCAATATGCCAGATCTGTTTATTAAGAAAAGCTATGCAAAAACAAACAGTCGGATGTATTTATTGTGAAAAGCATATTTTAAAAGTGCCTATAGATATAATATAGGGGAATTGCTATTACATGGCACGTCCCAGATCAGCCAAATTAAAAGATGCTCATGTGGACACATTTGTGTCAAATACATCATTTATAGATGTGGTCAGTTAATGGGTAAAGTCCGTGGTTGCAGTGGCCCAGGAGAAAGGTAAGAATGTGCAACTTGAGATTCGGCGACTACGGCGGCATTCATTATCATGCCTGAAGCCTCCAAAAGCAGCCTGCTGGAGCCTGAGGAATCGACAGTTCTGAGTTGCAAGCAGCAGACAGTCTTTAGTCTACAAACCTGAGGACGTGTGACTGGGAGCCCCAAGGCCACGAAGAGTCTCCAACAGCCTGGTCGCAGCGCATTGGATTTATTTAGGCATTTTTCGATAGCGCATGCTTTACCCAGAGGTGTCAGAGCGCTTTACAATAGAGCAAAGTATATAAGATTAGATATTATGGTAACATATTTACAGAGTATAAATCCGCTAAAAATTACACAATGCAAACTAAAGTTGGCGCGATTATGGTCCCAAAAAAACACATTCCACAATTTAAGCGTAAGGACAAACTAGTTCTCCAGTGAGGAACACGAAACAGTCAGAGTTATTGGTAGCCGTGTATTTGAAAGAGAAGAGTTTTAAAATCCTTTCGGAAGATGCGGAAAGAGGTGGCAGTGTGGAGGTACAGAGTAAGCGAGTTCCAAATTCTGGTCACACAGGGCCTCCAGTCTGGGCAGGTTTATTGTTTTGACCCCGCTCTCATTAACAGACCCCGCCCCCAAACCCAGACCCACCCCCACCCACAGACCACACCCCCAAACCCGCCCCTATGCAGTTCCCAAACTAAGTTCTGTGGTGGGTGGTAAGAATGTCGCTGCCGTGCCGCCGCCAGCGAGAGCGCAGCTCGGCCCGGCCGGACCTGCCCCCGGCAGAGGAGGAGCATTCACACCACAGGCCCCGCTCCAACATTCACTGACCATGCCCCACATACCCCAACCCACACCCACAGGCCCCGCCCCCGGCAGAGGAGGCGCATTCCCACTCACAGGCCCCGCCCCCACAGGCCCCGCCCCTTGCAGTTCCCAACCTAACCTGTAGTGGGTGGTAGGAATGCCGCCGCGGTGCTGCCGCCCGGACCCGCCCCTGGCAGAGGAGGTGCATTCATACGCACTCTGGAAATAACCATTCAATGCCCCCAGGCTGGGCAGGTTTATTGTTTTGACCCCGCCCTAATATCCACGGACCCCGCCCACTGACAGACTCCGCCCTCACAAACACAGACCGTGCCCCTACCCACAGGCCCCGCCCCTGACAGGCCCAATCAGCACATCCACAGGCCCGACTCCTTTCAGTTCTCATACTTTAATGCTCTTGTCCGCTGCCTCGAGGCCATGTCATACCTTAACTCTTTTGTGCGTTCGGCCTGCGAGAGGCAGCGAGGGAGGAGCTGCCCTGAGGGAGGGGGAGGGGGGGGGGGCAGGACACACAGTATGTTACAAGTGGCTATAACTGCGCATGCACTGAGAATAGCGAAGCACATGGAACTGTAAGATTGTGCCATTGTGTATTGAGCAGCATAGCTCATAGGTTGCGATGTGACATTTTTATAATTTTTGTGTAATAATGAGTGACATTTCAAAGACTATGAGTGACACTTTCTTCCGAGCAAAATCAAGCAATGAAGATGAAGGAAACAAACAAATATTATAAATTACTATCCACTGAGCAACGAAAAGCTCTAATTGTATCTTAAAATTGCTTAAAAGCACCAGAAATGTAAGGACACTAACGAGACATAATCTCACCCCCACCATGCAGATTATGCAAAATTGGTATTGACTACACCAGGTTGACAGGTGATGGCAGTGGGTCGAAGCAGGATGTTATTTAACTGCGTGAGGGGGAGCCCTGTGATTAGTCTGCTGAGGGAGAGCCTGTGATTAGTCTGCTGTGTGTCTCTCCCCGCACAGAGAAACTGGATCTCCGCAGCCAGTTAACTCATTTTCTGTAGTTTCCGTAAATTGTTTAAGTTAGGGGTGGGTGCTCTGGTTTCTGGATGGTTTGGGCAGAGCGGACAGGTTTTCAGTTTGCCCATGTGTGACATTTATAGGCTTTCAGGGTATTTATGAGTAACATTTCACTGGTTTATGTTTGACACTTTGTAAATCATTAAAGAACGCTAAATAGTTTTTTTCTTGCATTTTCCGTTTTTATAACTTCTTCTTGTAACTAGCCCTTGTCATACCCCATTGCCCTCCAGTGCAAAGTAAGGACGCTTTTGACAGAAGCTTTCACCAATATTCATTTCATTTACAGACCCAAAATGTGTTCACATTCTGGATGGCTGCAGTAGTTCCTATTTTAAAGCAGGGCCACTTATGAAGACAGAAGATAACTCAATTCTGGTGATAATGTCTTTCGACGAAGAATATACCTCCAACAGATGCCCGCTGCTGCTCTCTGGACAGGATCATTTTTAACCTCCTGGTCCCAGGATGGCAGCTGTCCCCGCCGGGGCTGCTGCAGGGCTCTGTTTGGGCTTCTCAGGTCCTTGGCCTCAGAGACGCCGCCATGATGTTGTTTGGGGGGCGGGGGAGGTCAGGAGCACGAGAGCGGTAGGAAGTAGTGTCTTCGCTCCGCACGTGCGCAGAAATGAACGCGCGGCCCTGCGCATGCGCAGTTATGCGACGCAGTCATTATGTGGTTTGGGGGCGGTCAGGAGCACGGGAGCCATGATAAAGAGATGCCCTCGCCTGACTTCCCTCAAGGAAAACAATGTCACCGTCGCACCGTCTTGCGCACGCGCAGCTATGAGATGTTACCCTGTTCTTGGAGTCGGTGGTTCTTTTATACAATGGCGCACATTCCTTTACCTCATGTATTTTTGGTTGCTCACAATTTTTACTACCTCAAGTATTTTGTTTGCTCACGATTGTCATTATTACCTTTACTACCTCATGTATTTTTGGTTGCTCACAATTTTTACTACCTCATGTTTTTGTTTGCTCACAATTGTCACTATTACCTTATGTAACGTAACGTATGCTTTTGTAATCTGCTCTTTTATGTTTCTCATTATGTTTCATTTCTGTTCCTAATGTGAAGCGCTCTGACGCCCTCGGGTAAAGTCCGCGCTATATAAAAATGCATAAATAAATAAATAAATGAGGCACCACGCAGTGTGATTAGTCTGCGATAGGAAGGTGCGTCTTTACTCCGCACATGCGCAGTGAAAACGCACGGTGCTGCGCATGCGTAGTGATGAGACACGTTCGTGTTCTTGGAGTCGGTGGTTCTCACACATTCCTCTCTGAGGCACCGGTGTTCTAACTATATTTCCACCCCCGTCGTTTTGTACCCCCCGTACGTCAGAGGGGTGTCGATTCATGCAGGTTCTGCCTGTGTATTCGTACTTCCCTGTCTGGCTGCACACCCTACGAGTGTCACTCACTGTGCGCATGCGTGCTTCTGTTTATTGATTTTATGCGTTTTTCTCTCGTGACATTATTCCCATTTGTGCGGGGGAAAAATAACCCAATCTGGCAAACTGGTTGCGGCGGAATTTATCATTTATTTGGGGACAGTGACACTACTATCACTGAGTGTCACCAAATAAATGATAAATGCCGCCGCAACGGACCTCGAGTGCGGCTACGCCGCTGAGAGGATGGTTGTTGTAGCCGCGGGTGTGGTGAGGCCGGGCTCCTTCTAATGTCTAATGTCTTCATGTTTGATGGGGCCACAGAGGGTAACGCAGTCACGTCTTGGGAATAACAGGCAGAAGTCACCTGCACCAGGTGTTCACTACAATCCGATGAGTCTCAGGAACTGAGTGTTTACAAGACTGATGCAACAAGAGGAGGCATGAAGTATGTTCACAGAGAGCACGTGTGCAGAGACGTCAGGCGGTGAATGCAGCCGAGAGCCACAGTCCTGCGTCCTGAGACCCCCGAGACCCCTCGCTCACTCCTGACCTGGCTGTCATGTCTGGCATCTCTCCTATGCCAGTCTAGTTATCCTGTGGAATGTTATCTTTGATATGATGTCATGGAATTCTAGGAACTGGACTCTAGGAGTCAGTTGATAACTGGGCTGAGCAAGTAACATACTGCTCCTGGTGGGGCTGTTCCCTTCTTCCTCCTTAACTTATACCTGTAACCTAACTTGGAATAAATACCTTAACCTTCCACTTCGTCTGAGTCCTGCTTCCTACACCAACACTACAATTTTGGCGACGTTTTTGGTGAACTTCTACTTACTACTCAAAGGATTTCTAAGATTAAAGAAATTTCAAGGTAATGAACTTCCTTTTCTTCTATCTACTAATTCATAAGCATACTGGCACCCTGTGAGCCCCACCAGTGACCACCCTAACGGTCGCCCACATGATTTAAGTGCCAGCCTCTGCTGTTATTTACCTATATACTTCTCCTAAAATCCTTGGAGAATCCTTCTGCTATTTTAAACTGGCAGTACGTATTTCTGACATTCCAGTTAACTAATGAAGAGCATGCAGTGTTTTAAATTACATTCAAGTTGTATTTGACCTTCCTGCTGCCTTTAGAATTTCAAGCCTGCAGTGTTAATCCACACTCCTGTGTCGAGTGAATTCTGCACTTCATTTATTGGTCTGCTATAACCTGCTGTTTTGAGGAATACTTCTCCTGCTGCATTTCTGAATTTCTGCCCTGAAGCACTGTTTTACTGCCAATCGAGTATTCTAACTCTCGGAGTGCATCTTCTTTCTTGAGGAATTTGAAATTAAAAAATGAGACATTGTGCAGTCACTGTTGCTGTCTACGTTTTTGGCTCTGCGCTATGATTTCTGCAGCTTCAATTTTTTTTTTTTTAAGGAATTCATAAAAAGAAGTCAGCGATTTTATTAACTGAGTCTATCTGGGTTCTTGCCGTTTTGTGAGAAAACATTTGCAGTGCTCGTTAATTCGAGTGATGGGTCATGATCTCTGTCAGCCTGAACACTTTGTCATTACCATCTGCGTGTGTTTACAGAGAGGAAAACTGTCAGTTTCAAAACTCTGCTGTTCGTGAGGATTATTTCTTTTTGCTTCATCTCAAGTTTCAGTTAAGCAATTAATTTAATGTCGATCTGTGCGCACGTTTGTGTTTTCACTTTCAAAATGTCAGTTTACAAAATTCAAACAGCACAAGTCATTACCTGATCTCGAGCCTGGTAGCGCGCTCATGGATCCTTGTTGATGTCACGTCATTCTTTGAACTGCTGATACACGCTCTGCTTAATTGACGTGTTGTGAGCCACCCGGCTTTGCGTCAGGGGACGTGCCACCATCTTTGGGAGTCGTTTTTTTTTCTACAGGATGTGTTTGAGTGCCCTCGGAGATGCAAGGATAATTATTATTCACGTCCAGTGAACTTTCGTGCAGACTTTGGAGCTATAAAGTTAAATTCTGATATTATTCACTACCAGTGAACCTACGTGCAGACCTTGGGAGCTATGAAGTTAAATCTGAGTAAAGAAACTCGTTTATGGCTAAACAGTAAAATTCACTTTATGAATATTCTGGACTTCCTCATTCATCTATGGCTGACATTATTTACTTTCGGATGTTCTTGGTGTCATCATTTGAGAACTAACTTTCTTAACGATCTTCATGAGGAAGGTACTGTTTGTTTATTACACATTTCCATGGAGATGTTTACAGAGCTGCTGTCCTATTCCATGACTACGGTGACTGCTTTATTTATTTTAATTTATTGTTTTCATGAGACTTGATTATAACTCTGCTTGCCATTTTTTGCTCAAGTTTTATTGTTTTTAACTTAATTAATTATACGCGATTTTCCTTTCACAGTGCCATTTATCGGCTGAAAATGTTCTGTGTGTTTTTGAGTTATTTATACTATTGATAACTCTTAACCCAAACACAAGGTAGGCAGGGGTTATTTTCTAATGGTATTTTACTTGTTTCGTTGGCAGGTTAGACGGTTCAAATTCTTGATGTAATTTCCATTTCTCTTTTTTTGTGAGTGGATGTTCTTCAGTAACTTTTGCAGTTTAGGTAATGTTTAAAAAATACTGCTTAAACTTTGTGATATAATTCCATATCTCTTTTATGTGAGTGGATGTTCTTGAGTAACTTTTACAGTTTAGGTAATGTTTAAAAAAATACTGCTTAACTTCATGATGTGATTTCCATTTCTCTTTTTTTGTGAGTGGATGTTCTTGAGTAACTTTTACAGTTTAGGTAATGTTTAAAAAAATACTGCTTAAACTTCATGATGTAATTTCCAATTCTCTCTTGTGTGAATGGATGTTCATGAATAACAGTTGGAAGTTAAGTACTGCTTAATGTGATGTAATTTCCATTTCTCTTTTATGTGAGTGGATGTTCTTGAGTAGCACTTTTCGTGTTTCATATTTTATGTTACTGACATCAGTATGTGCACGGAGCTTCTTCCTGTGATTTTTTTTTTTTTTAAAGTTCTGTATGAATTTTCTTCAACAGTTCTGAATGATTCTTTTTTAAATGTTCTGCCAGTTTCTATTTTACCTTGCGCAAGGGTTTCTTTCTAGAAATTTACTGGCAATTGTTTTTTTTCTCTCTTACTCCTGTTTGGTGTAATTTTCTCGTAATCTTTTTTGTGTTTTTCTCCATTGTCTTCCGTTCGCCGGTTCATGTCTTCATACCAGTCTGGCCAATTGGTGTGTTTTACTATAACCTTGAATGTTTTGAGTACTTCTCTTTTGTCCTTGAAAGAGAAGATGTGTTTCCTTTCACTTCTTTGCTTTTCTATTCTTTCCATTTTATTCTAAATACTTTTGATCTATTCTTTCCATTATATTCTGTATACTTTTGACCTTTTCTATTCTTTCCATTATATTCTGTATACTTTTGACCTTTTCTATTCTTTCCATTATATTCTGTATACTTTTGACCTTTTCTATTCCTTCCACTATATTCTACATACTTTTATGGTCTTCTCTTCTTATTCTTGTTGTTCCGTCTTTATTCTTCCATTTATGTCTTCTTCCATCTATACTCTTCCTTTGAGTTTCTTACTATATTCTTTCTTCATCCCCAATCTATGTTCATTTTGTTGCAGTTATGCTTTCCATTTTCGATTCCATTATAAAGGGGAAGATGTGTCATGTCTGGCATCTCTCCTATGCCAGTCTAGTTATCCTGTGGAATGTTATCTTTGATATGATGTCATGGAATTCTAGGAACTGGACTCTAGGAGTCAGTTGATAACTGGACTGAGCAAGTAACATACTGCTTGTGGTGGGGCTGTTCCCTTCTTCCTCCTTAACTTATACCTGTAACCTAACTTGGAATAAATACCTTAACCTTCCACTTCGTCTGAGTCCTGCTTCCTACACCAACACTACACTGGTCCTCACTCACTCTTGGCCCTCTCACTCAATCCTGACCCTCATACAGAGAGCACGTGTGCAGAGACGTCAGGCGGTGAATGCAGCCGAGAGCCACAGCCCTGCGCCCTGAGCCCCCCGAGACCCCTCACTCACTCCTGACCTGGCCCTCACTCACTCTCGACCGCTGTTGTCTACACATACTGAAGTGCTCGGTCAGTGACGCAGGGTGGCATCTGCTCATGTATCTAAACATAGCTCACTCAATCCTGACCCTCACTCAATCCTGACCCTCACTCAGTCCTGACTCTCACTCCTGACCTGGCCCTCACTCACTCCTGACCTGGCCCTCGCTCACTCCTGACCCTCACTCAATCCTGACTCTCACTCCTGACCTGGCCCTCACTCACTCCTGGCCCTAACTCACTCCTGAACCTCACTCAACCCTGACCCTCACTCAATCCTGACTCTCACTCTTGACCTGGCCCTCACTCACTCCTGGTCCTCACTCACTCCTGACCCTCACTCAAAACTGACCCTCACTCAATCCCGACTCTCACTACAGACCTGGCCCTCACTCACTCCTGACCCTCACTCAATCCTGACTCTCACTTACTCCTGACCTGGCCCTCACTCACTCCTGGCCCTCACTCACTCCTGACCTGGCCCTCACTCACTCTTGGCCCTCACTCAATCCTGACCCTCAGACAGAGAGCACGTGTGCAGAGATGTCAGGCAGTGAATGCAGCTGAGAGCCACAGTCCTGCGTCCTGAGATCCCCGAGACCCCCTCTATGCCTCCTGCAGACCTGGTGTGCAGGGCTCACTTAACCAACACTGCACCGGAAACCGACGGCTCGACCGCTGTTGTCTACACATACTGAAGTGCTCGGTCAGTGACGCAGGGTGGCATCTGCTCATGTATCTAAACATAGCTCACTCAATCCTGACCCTCACTCAATCCTGACCCTCACTCAGTCCTGACTCTCACTCCTGACCTGGCCCTCACTCACTCCTGACCCTCACTCAATCCTGACTCTCACTCCTGACCTGGCCCTCACTCACTCCTGGCCCTAAGTCACTCCTGAACCTCACTCAATCCTGACCCTCACTCAATCCTGACTCTCACTCCTGACCTGGCCCTCACTCACTCCTGGTCCTCACTCACTCCTGACCCTCACTCAAAACTGACCCTCACTCAATCCTGACTCTCACTACAGACCTGGCCCTCACTCACTCCTGACCCTCACTCAATCCTGACTCTGACTCCTGACTTGGCCCTCACTCACTCCTGGCCCTCACTCACTCCTGACCCTCACTCAATCCTGACTCTCACTCCTGACCTGGCCCTCACTCACTCCTGGCCCTCACTCACTCCTGACCCTCACTCAATCCCGACCCTCACTCACTCCTGACCCTCACTCAATCCTGACTCTCACTCCTGACCTGGCCCTCACTCACTCCTGACCCTCACTCAATCCTGACTCTCACTCCTGACCTGGCCCTCACTCACTCCTGACCTGGCCCTCACTCACTCCTGACCCTCACTCACTCCTGACCCTCACTCTATCCTGACTCTCACTGCTGACCTGGCCCTCACTCACTCCTGACCCTCACTCAATCCTGACCCTCACACACAGAGCACGTGTGCAGAGACGTCAGGCGGTGAATGCAGCCGAGAGCCACAGTCCTGCATCCTGAGATCCCCGAGACCTCCTCTATGCCTCCTGCAGACCTGGTGTGCAGGGCTCACTTAACCAACACTGCACCGGAAACCGACGGCTCGACCGCTGTTGTCTACACATACTGAAGTGCTCGGTCAGTGACACAGGGTGGCATCTGCTCATGTATCTAAACATAGCTCACTCAATCCTGACCCTCACTCAATCCTGACCCTCACTCAGTCCTGACTCTCACTCCTTACCTGGCCCTCACTCACTCCTGACCTGGCCCTCACTCACTCCTGACCCTCACTCAATCCTGACTCTCACTCCTGACCTGGCCCTCACTCACTCCTGGCCCTAACTCACTCCTGAACCTCACTCAATCCTGACCCTCACTCAATCCTGACTCTCACTCCTGACCTGGCCCTCACTCACTCCTGGTCCTCACTCACTCCTTACCCTCACTCAAAACTGACCCTCACTCAATCCTGACTCTCACTACAGACCTGGCCCTCACTCACTCCTGACCCTCACTCAATCCTGACTCTCACTCCTGACCTGGCCCTCACTCACTCCTGGCCCTCACTCACTCCTGACCCTCACTCAATCCTGACTCTCACTCCTGACCTGGCCCTCACTCACTCCTGGCCCTCACTCACTCCTGACCCTCACTCAATCCCGACCCTCACTCACTCCTGACCCTCACTCAATCCTGACTCTCACTCCTGACCTGGCCCTCACTCACTCCTGACCCTCACTCAATCCTGACTCTCACTCCTGACCTGGCCCTCACTCACTCCTGACCTGGCCCTCACTCACTCCTGACCCTCACTCTATCCTGACTCTCACTCCTGACCTGGCCCTCACTCACTCCTGACCTGGCCCTCACTCACTCCTGACCCTCACTCAATCCTGACCCTCACACACAGAGCACGTGTGCAGAGACGTCAGGCGGTGAATGCAGCCGAGAGCCACAGTCCTGCGTCCTGAGATCCCCGAGACCCCCTCTATGTCTCCTGCAGACCTGGTGTGCAGGGCTCACTTAACCAACACTGCACCGGAAACCGACGGCTCGACCGCTGTTGTCTACACATACTGAAGTGCTCGGTCAGTGACGCAGGGTGGCATCTGCTCATGTATCTAAACATAGCTCACTCAATCCTGACCCTCACTCAATCCTGACCCTCACTCAGTCCTGACTCTCACTCCTGACCTGGCCCTCACTCACTCCTGACCTGGCCCTCACTCACTCCTGACCCTCACTCAATCCTGACCCTCACTCAATCCTGACTCTCACTCCTGACCTGGCCCTCACTCACTCCTGGCCCTAACTCACTCCTGAACCTCACTTAATCCTGACCCTCACTCAATCCTGACTCTCACTCCTGACCTGGCCCTCACTCACTCCTGGCCCTCACTCACTCCTGACCCTCACTCAATCCCGACCCTCACTCCTGACCCTCACTCTATCCTGACTCTCACTCCTGACCTGGCCCTCACTCACTCCTGACCTGGCCCTCACTCACTCCTGACCCTCACTCAATCCTGACCCTCACACACAGAGCACGTGTGCAGAGACGTCAGGCGGTGAATGCAGCCGAGAGCCACAGTCCTGCGTCCTGAGATCCCCAAGACCCCCTCTATGCCTCCTGCAGACCTGGTGTGCAGGGCTCACTTAACCAACACTGCACCGGAAACCGACGGCTCGACCGCTGTTGTCTACACATACTGAAGTGCTCGGTCAGTGACGCAGGGTGGCATCTGCTCATGTATCTAAACATAGCTCACTCAATCCTGACCCTCACTCAATCCTGACCCTCACTCAGTCCTGACTCTCACTCCTGACCTGGCCCTCACTCACTCCTGACCCTCACTCAATCCTGACTCTCCCTCCTGACCTGGCCCTCACTCACTCCTGGCCCTAACTCACTCCTGAACCTCACTCAATCCTGACCCTCACTCAATCCTGACTCTCACTCCTGACCTGGCCCTCACTCACTCCTGGTCCTCACTCACTCCTGACCCTCACTCAATCCTGACTCTCACTACAGACCTGGCCTCACTCACTCCTGACCCTCACTCAATCCTGACTCGCACTCCTGACCTGGCCCTCACTCACTCCTGGCCCTCACTCACTCCTGACCCTCACTCAATCCTGACTCTCACTCCTGACCTGGCCCTCACTCACTCCTGGCCCTCACTCACTCCTGACCCTCACTCAATCCCGACTCTCACTCACTCCTGACCCTCACTCAATCCTGACTCTCACTCCTGACCTGGCCCTCACTCACTCCTGACCCTCACTCAATCCTGACTCTCACTCCTGACCTGGCCCTCACTCACTCCTGGTCCTCACTCACTCCTGACCCTCACTCAATCCTGACTCTCACTCCTGACCTGGCCCTCACTCACTCCTGACCCTCACCCAATCCTGACTCTCACTCCTGACCTGGCCCTCACTCACTCCTGGTCCTCACTCACTCCTGACCCTCACTCAAAACTGACCCTCACTCAATCCTGACTCTCACTACAGACCTGGCCCTCACTCACTCCTGACCCTCACTAAATCCTGACTCTCACTCCTGACCTGGCCCTCACTCCCTCCTGGCCCTCACTCACTCCTGGCCCTCACTCAATCCTGACTCTCACTCCTGACCTGGCCCTCACTCACTCCTGGCCCTCACTCACTCCTGACCCTCACTCAATCCCGACCCTCACTCACTCCTGACCCTCACTCAATACTGACTCTCACTCCTGACCTGGCCCTCACTCACTCCTGACCCTCACTCAATCCTGACTCTCACTCCTGACCTGGCCCTCACTCACTCCTGACCTGGCCCTCACTCACTCCTGACCCTCACTCACTCCTGACCCTCACTCTATCCTGACTCTCACTCCTGACCTGGCCCTCACTCACTCCTGACCTGGCCCTCACTCACTCCTGACCCTCACTCAATCCTGACCCTCACACACAGAGCACGTGTGCAGAGACGTCAGGCGGTGAATGCAGCCGAGAGCCACAGTCCTGCGTCCTGAGATCCCCGAGACCCCCTCTATGCCTCCTGCAGACCTGGTGTGCAGGGCTCACTTAACCAACACTGCACCGGAAACCGACGGCTCGACCGCTGTTGTCTACACATACTGAAGTGCTCGGTCAGTGACGCAGGGTGGCATCTGCTCATGTATCTAAACATAGCTCACTCAATCCTGACCCTCACTCAATCCTGACCCTCACTCAGTCCTGACTCTCACTCCTGACCTGGCCCTCACTCACTCCTGACCTGGCCCTCACTCACTCCTGACCCTCACTCAATCCTGACCCTCACTCAATCCTGACTCTCACTCCTGACCTGGCCCTCACTCACTCCTGGCCCTAACTCACTCCTGAACCTCACTCAATCCTGACCCTCACTCAATCCTGACTCTCACTCCTGACCTGGCCCTCACTCACTCCTGGCCCTCACTCACTTCTGACCCTCACTCAATCCCGACCCTCACTCCTGACCCTCACTCTATCCTGACTCTCACTCCTGACCTGGCCCTCACTCACTCCTGACCTGGCCCTCACTCACTCCTGACCCTCACTCAATCCTGACCCTCACACACAGAGCACGTGTGCAGAGACGTCAGGCGGTGAATGCAGCCGAGAGCCACAGTCCTGCGTCCTGAGATACCCAAGACCCCCTCTATGCCTCCTGCAGACCTGGTGTGCAGGGCTCACTTAACCAACACTGCACCGGAAACCGACGGCTCAACCGCTGTTGTCTACACATACTGAAGTGCTCGGTCAGTGACGCAGGGTGGCATCTGCTCATGTATCTAAACATAGCTCACTCAATCCTGACCCTCACTCAATCCTGACCCTCACTCAGTCCTGACTCTCACTCCTGACCTGGCCCTCACTCACTCCAGACCCTCACTCAATCCTGACTCTCACTCCTGACCTGGCCCTCACTCACTCCTGGCCCTAACTCACTCCTGAACCTCACTCAATCCTGACCCTCACTCAATCCTGACTCTCACTCCTGACCTGGCCCTCACTCACTCCTGGTCCTCACTCACTCCTGACCCTCACTCACTCCTGACCCTCACTCAATCCTGACTCTCACTACAGACCTGGCCTCACTCACTCCTGACCCTCACTCAATCCTGACTCGCACTCCTGACCTGGCCCTCACTCACTCCTGGCCCTCACTCACTCCTGACCCTCACTCAATCCTGACTCTCACTCCTGACCTGGCCCTCACTCACTCCTGGCCCTAACTCACTCCTGAACCTCACTCAATCCTGACCTTCACTCAATCCTGACTCTCACTCCTGACCTGGCCCTCACTCACTCCTGGTCCTCACTCACTCCTGACCCTCACTCAAAACTGACCCTCACTCAATCCTGACTCTCACTACAAACCTGGCCTCACTCACTCCTGACCCTCACTCAATCCTGACTCGCACTCACTCCTGACCCTCACTCAATCCTGACTCTCACTCCTGACCTGGCCCTCACTCACTCCTGACCCTCACTCAATCCTGACTCTCACTCCTGACCTGGCCCTCACTCACTCCTGGTCCTCACTCACTCCTGACCCTCACTCAATCCTGACTCTCACTCCTGACCTGGCCCTCACTCACTCCTGGTCCTCACTCACTCCTGACCCTCACTCAAAACTGACCCTCACTCAATCCTGACTCTCACTACAGACCTGGCCTCACTCACTCCTGACCCTCACTCAATCCTGACCCTCACTCACTCCTGACCCTCACTCAATCCTGACTCTCACTCCTGACCTGGCCCTCACTCACTCCTGACCCTCATTCAATCCTGACTCTCACTCCTGACCTGGCCCTCACTCACTCCTGGTCCTCACTCACTCCTGACCCTCACTCAATCCTGACTCTCACTCCTGACCTGGCCCTCACTCACTCCTGACCCTCACTCAATCCTGACTCTCACTCCTGACCTGGCCCTCACTCACTCCTGGTCCTCACTCACTCCTGACCCTCACTCAAAACTGACTCTCACTCCTGACCTGGCCCTCACTCACTCCTGGCCCTCACTCACTCCTGACCCTCACTCAATCCCGACCCTCACTCACTCCTGACCCTCACTCAATCCTGACTCTCACTCCTGACCTGGCCCTCACTCACTCCTGACCCTCACTCAATCCTGACTCTCACTCCTGACCTGGCCCTCACTCACTCCTGACCTGGCCCTCACTCACTCCTGACCCTCACTCACTCCTGACCCTCACTCTATCCTGACTCTCACTCCTGACCTGGCCCTCACTCACTCCTGACCTGGCCCTCACTCACTCCTGACCCTCACTCAATCCTGACCCTCACACACAGAGCACGTGTGTAGAGACGTCAGGCGGTGAATGCAGCCGAGAGCCACAGTCCTGCGTCCTGAGATCCCCAAGACCCCCTCTATGCCTCCTGCAGACCTGGTGTGCAGGGCTCACTTAACCAACACTGCACCGGAAACCGACGGCTCGACCGCTGTTGTCTACACATACTGAAGTGCTCGGTCAGTGACGCAGGGTGGCATCTGCTCATGTATCTAAACATAGCTCACTCAATCCTGACCCTCACTCAATCCTGACCCTCACTCAGTCCTGACTCTCACTCCTGACCTGGCCCTCACTCACTCCTGACCTGGCCCTCACTCACTCCTGACCCTCACTCAATCCTGACCCTCACTCAATCCTGACTCTCACTCCTGACCTGGCCCTCACTCACTCCTGGCCCTAACTCACTCCTGGCCCTAACTCACTCCTGAACCTCACTCAATCCTGACCCTCACTCCTGACCTGGCCCTCACTCACTCCTGGCCCTCACTCACTCCTGACCCTCACTCAATCCCGACCCTCACTCCTGACCCTCACTCTATCCTGACTCTCACTCCTGACCTGGCCCTCACTCACTCCTGACCTGGCCCTCACTCACTCCTGACCCTCACTCAATCCTGACCCTCACACACAGAGCACGTGTGCAGAGACGTCAGGCGGTGAATGCAGCCGAGAGCCACAGTCCTGTGTCCTGAGATCCCCAAGACCCCCTCTATGCCTCCTGCAGACCTGGTGTGCAGGGCTCACTTAACCAACACTGCACCGGAAACCGACGGCTCGACCGCTGTTGTCTACACCTACTGAAGTGCTCGGTCAGTGACGCAGGGTGGCATCTGCTCATGTATCTAAACATAGCTCACTCAATCCTGACCCTCACTCAATCCTGACCCTCACTCAGTCCTGACTCTCACTCCTGACCTGGCCCTCACTCACTCCTGACCCTCACTCAATCCTGACTCTCACTCCTGACCTGGCCCTCACTCACTCCTGGCCCTAACTCACTCCTGAACCTCACTCAATCCTGACCCTCACTCAATCCTGACTCTCACTCCTGACCTGGCCCTCACTCACTCCTGGTCCTCACTCACTCCTGACCCTCACTCAAAACTGACCCTCACTCAATCCTGACTCTCACTACAGACCTGGCCTCACTCACTCCTGACCCTCACTCAACTCTGACTCACACTCCTGACCTGGCCCTCACTCACTCCTGGCCCTCACTCACTCCTGACCCTCGCTCAATCCTGACTCTCACTCCTGACCTGGCCCTCACTCACTCCTGGCCCTCACTCACTCCTGACCCTCACTCAATCCCGACCCTCACTCACTCCTGACCCTCACTCAATCCTGACTCTCACTCCTGACCTGGCCCTCACTCACTCCTGACCCTCACTCAATCCTGACTCTCACTCCTGACCTGGCCCTCACTCACTCCTGACCTGGCCCTCACTCACTCCTGACCCTCACTCACTCCTGACCCTCACTCTATCCTGACTCTCACTCCTGACCTGGCCCTCACTCACTCCTGACCCTCACTCAATCCTGACTCTCACTCCTGACCTGGCCCTCACTCACTCCTGACCCTCACTCAATCCTGACTCTCACTCCTGACCTGGCCCTCACTCACTCCTGACCTGGCCCTCACTCACTCCTGACCTGGCCCTCACTCACTCCTGACCCTCACTCACTCCTGACCGTCACTCTATCCTGACTCTCACTCCTGACCTGGCCCTCACTCACTCCTGATTCTGTGCCTGGTTTCATGTGCCTGTTGCTGTACTCTGTGCATCTCAGCGCTTGAAACTTGGCTCTCCAAGTTTGAAAAGTCAATATTCGATGTGGGCCCTGGAGATGGCTTTGATGCCATGATTTAGATTTAGATTTAGATTTACTTTATTGTGCAGTTAATTAAAACTCACAATATAAAACGTACATCATTAAAATCCATGAGGGGCGTCCCTCTGGGCGCTGCATGACGAATCAAGAGATTCAGATTCTGCTGCCAGAATCAAAACAAAAACCAAAAAAAAAACGAGTCCTTGTCATCTCGGTTGAGTCGAATCTTTATTCTTACAATAACGTTCTGTGGATTTCTTTCAGTCTTGAAATGCCTCCTTTTAATGTCACAAGCGAAGTTTAAGGAAGACCCCAGAGCATTTCGGGATTGAAGTAGGGTGACCAACTTGCATGGGTGCCAATTCAGGGCAAAAATTGGCAACAAAAGTTACGTTTTACAGAGAGAGGAGGTCATGCAATAGTATACAAGTAAGTAAATAGGCAACCAATACAAGTACAAGTCAAAATAAGGTTATATCAGTTGAGACACTGTGCACTTCACAAAGTGCGCAGGTCTTTTTGTGGTATTTCATAGGATGTAAGAATCTTGAAGCTCTAGGAAATTGCAAAGCTAGCACTTTTTAGGCAACAGCGGTTTAAAAAAATAAAAGAATTGATAAAAGCATCCTCCTTAATATTTTGCAATGAAACTTTTACAAACATCTTCTTACAACCGACCTTGCACTATTTCCCCAAGGAATCCCACCCACAGGACTGCAGTAAATCGAGACCTTTTGTTTGCCTCTTTCATCCTAATAGTGGAGATAACCGCGCTGCTACACTACCTTGATCTTGAAGGTATTTTGTCTCTGGGATTTGCTGAAACTTTCAGTGATAGGACAACTGGGCACAGATGATTGCCAGAAGCCAATGTTGGCAGCAGTTTTACATGGATCTGGAGCTCATGAGGCAGAGAAAGATATTGGATGCACAGGAAGAGAAATGGCACTTGATGGCGAAACGTTTTTTGCAGGACCTTTTAGATGCAGAACTAAATATGTAAAGAAAGCAGCCCTTCTGCAAACCGATAACATCTCAGATGTTTCAAAACTGTGTATGTGTCCTAATCTGTGATGCTTGTTGCTGTCGCGATTGCAAGCGGCGCGTATACAGTCGCGCACCACTAACCTGATTAATCTGGTCAGCAGGAACGATGGGATGAAAAGTCCCCTCGACTTGTCTAAACACCACACCCAGTGGTGTCGTAGAAAGCACCTTCTGAATGAGTATTGCGAGAAGCCGGGAGGGTATAGGCGTAGGAGAAAACGGAGTGTAGGATGTGGCCCTCTGGGTCTGGGTCCGGGGAATCCTCAGTTGAGGGACGTACTGCAGCGTGGAGAGACAAATGACAGGTATCAATACCTTGTCCCCCTATAGTTACTTCCTTCCCCTGGCCTCGAGCAATGACACTTACCAAAGACAGACTCTCTCTCTCTTTACCCAAAACGATCAGTTCCTCACTCCCAGATGGCCGGAGAGGTGAAGAGAAAGTTAATCGTCACTTTCTCATAATTGCCATATCCCACTATTAAGGCTCTTCAAATTATAAATGCGGTAAAGTATTTTTTCTCCGTTTGACTCGTGTTCTCAATACTGCTTGAGAACAATAGTGTTGTCATCGAGCATCCTATCTAAGGCTCTTAGGAACAAATGAAATCATAACATGGTGCTCGCGGGAAACTAGAACGAAAGAAAAATACTGATAAAGAAGAACGATCCCGTTCTTCTTTTGGTATACTTGCGACTGGTCGGAAGTTTCTCCACTCCTCTGACCACGCAGGCTCTTGCTCGGCGAAGGCTTGATAAGTCTCTGACCACGCTGTCTTTTCCTCGGCGTCGTCTTGATCCTCTGACCACGCAGGCTCTTGCTCGGCGAAGGCTTGATAAGTCTCTGACCACGCAGGCTTTTGCTCGGCGCTGGTTTTCTCAGGGCGAACTCCGGCGGGGAACACATCCGCCAACTCTCGATTACAAAAAACAATTGTCAAGCGCCGACCCGTTGCAGAGGCGGAGCTATATAGGTTCGGCCTTCCTTCCTGCTCTCCAGAGCCGCTTGGCCTTCTGGGATATGTAGTGCATTGGGAGCAATCGCGCTATTTGACCTTTCCTTCTTCCTCTCGCTGTGGTGGCGAGAGCGGTCGCGACAGTTGCTTGCCTTAGTATAAATGATCTGTGAGATGCCATGCCTTCTTACATTCACGTTCACAACATATCAGTGCATTGCCTCATTTAAAGTAGGGCATCCAAACCAAGAAACTCAAGATAGTCACCAGAAGCAGGGCAGAGAGGTGAATAAAGGAGGGGGGGGCAGGGCAGTGAGACAATATAGCAAACATTTCGAGATAAACTCCCGCATTGGCAGTTACAGCAGAAAGAAGAAATCTTTCACATCAGGCAGCGTATCAGGAACTCTAGCAATGAACAACCCTCCCACATTCAAGCAGCCTTTACATGTGCAGATTCACTACTTGCTGCATTTCCATCTCTTTGCAGCCGCCCGGCCCCCTCTGGCTCGCCCCTCCCTCTGAATCACCGCACATTTTTTAGGTTTCGCCTAAGTGAAAGCTGCGCACTGTGCAGCTTTTCACGAAGGTGAAAACCTAATGAGAATAGTATGTGGCTTGGGAATCCGCCCTCTGTTCCATTGGCTAGCTCCATAAATGGAAGCTAGCCATTGGAACAGAGAGCTGTCCGTCATGGCCGGACCAGATTCGAGGGCGTTCCCGCGATTTCTTCCCTCTCCACCCTTTTCTGATCGTCATCGCGGCGGTGGGCGGGTGTTATTTTTTTTTTTTGTATCGGCATGTTGGTTGCATTTCCAACGTGTGCCTTGCAGGGGTGCGCTGCGCGATTTCACTTTCCAAGAGCCAGCAGGTAAGCGGCATATTTCTATCCCGTTCCCGTCCCCCCTCCCGCTGTCCGTGTTCCCCTTAACCCGCCCCCCTCCCGCTGTCCGTGTGCCCGTTAACCCGCCCCCCCCTCCCGCTGTCCGTGTGCCCGTTAACCCGCCCCCCTCCTGCCCATGTGAGCCCGTCCCGTCATTCAGGCATCTGAATGAAATTGCGGCTGGATCAAACTAGTGAGTTGCGTGCTATACCTGTGCCATGTGTCTCTATTTTAACTTTCTGTGCCTCTCCGGGGTGGAGCGCGCCCTATTCCAGGGTGGAGCGCGTCAGCTCACTGTTGGTGCAGCTTTTGAATGTGCTGCAAGGCTACCATGCATTGCGGACTGTGTGTTCATTTACCATTATCCGATGCGGCATTGGAAACTGCCCTCGTGGGCTGCTGTTCGTCTCTGCAGTGTGAGTTGATTCTTTGCAGTGTAGCTTCAATCTCTGCAGTGTGTCTTGAATATGCACAGAGTGGCTCGATTCAGCGCAGTGTGACGTGAATCAGCACATGACGCGAATCAGCGCAGTGTGACTTCAGTCTCTGCAGTGTGACGCTAATCTGCGCAGTGTGACTTGAATCTGTGCCATGAAACACGTATACATGCTGAGCAGTCAAATGTGTTTCTTCTGGTGTTTTCTGTAGCTCTTTCGTTTCCAGGCGCCACTTGGTTCACCTGGCCAGGTGTGGTGTGAACCTTGACCTCTGTTTAATCTGGAGGGGGTGGGGCCGATTCGCCACCCCTGGGGACACTGTGTACACATCTTGAATGACTGGCTTGGGGCCTCTGCGAGTGTACCCTGGGGTGGTGTTTGTGCAGGCCGGAGGGGTGAACGGTGACGTCATGACGGGGTTAAGGGGGGCAGACCTCAGCGGGGGCTCTGTCTGTATTTGTGTTTCATTGTCCGGGTATGTTGGGCTGGAGGGCAGGTTCCCGCGGGGGGCTGTGTTTGTGTAGGGGGTGCTGGAACATTCACGGTTAATGTGGAGGTGGGGGCACTGTCCCCAGAGGCGATGCACGAAAAGGGGGCCATTGTTCCAGCCGTGGGAGCGCAGGCGTGCCCATGACCCCTGTAGTAAATGCCCATGTATGTTCTTAGCGCCTTGATACCTACGGGGTTCAGCGCGTGATTTAAAATAAAAAATATTGTGGCTTCTTCTGTCAGACTCCGGCTGACCAGTCCGACCCGCCCTCTCGGAGGACATGTGAGTCCATTTAACACTGTGTGTGCCTCGATCGATAATTATCGATACAGATAGAGGACATGTGGCTGACCTTACTTGGGTAAATCTCTGCAACATAGTGAAGCTTCAGACTGAGATGCTGATCAATACAGTGGAACTGCTACCAATAGCTTAAAGAATCACTCTAAAATCCCAACCTGGTCACCTCCTCCCAGCATCAAAATTGTGGTCTTGGCACTCGCCAGGAGTTTTGGTAACAAATCTTTAGAACATAGGAAAAACTGAAAATTCTGAAAATTTAGTTCAGATTTGGCACAAATAATGGTGTTGTAAAAAAGTGTTTTCTAGTTTTTTTAAAAGCCTGGTTATTTGAAATGAGAAATAACCAGTATATTATCAAGGATGTCTCAAAAATATGAGAGGAAATGCCTTCATGGACTAGAGGCTTAAATCTTAAGCACAAGTTTTTGCCTTTTTGTTTCTGAATAACTATGCCAACCCATTCAAGTGGCATCCATTTTACAGGAGTGTCGAATTATAAAATAAGATATTTGTTACCACCTTATTTACATATGATTGTAATGATATTTTGCACAATATTTGTAAACAATTTTCTAAACTGCTGTTAACTGGTGTAATGTTACAGGCATTCTCATGGTTGCAGGAGGAAGGCAAAATACCTCGTCCTATAAATGCTATATTTTCAATGAATTACATTATTGGTGACCGTTTTTTCTTACCTTTTCGTGGTAATCGAAGGTGGAAACGGGGTTGTACTCGGACCCAACTGGTGAAAGTTTTTGAGCACGGCTAATTTCTCAAATTATACATGAAAAGTGGATGCCCCGGTAACTAGACTAGTTAAGGGATTATACTGATGTACTTCATAAATACGCATTGTTGTTTGGGGGGTAAACATGTGTGCACAATCTTTTGTGCTCGTGTTATTTTCACCTACTTTGTTTTAATTGTTCTCATGTGTATGGAAAATGATGGCAAACGAAGCAAAGGACCCCTCTGTGGATTCAGAACGTGATGACTCGTTGGAGTGTAGTTTTCCATGCTCCTGTGGTTTTTAGTCCTTGCCTACATACATCTTTATCTGCTTGTTGTTGATTGCCTGTAGTTAACAATGTAATACAGCGAATGGGTTGTGGCTCAGCCCCTTTCATTTCCTTTCATTGCTTTTCTCCCAATACTTGTAACTTAACAAGCATTTCGGTCTCTCCATATTTGATTAGTTAGCATGTGAACTCCATTGCTTTCAGAACATGTAGCAGTGCATGTGAGGTCTACTTTATCTCGTTTAAATGTTGCATGGAAGTCGGATCTGTTCTGAAAGTGGACCAGTTAAATACCACACAGTTGAGGAAAGGGTTTGTGTGACTATGTGCTCCTCATCAGGCATGCTCCTGGACCCAAGCTTTGGGGGAGGAGAGGGAGTGAGGGGCGGGGGTGTGAGGGTTGTCTCCAAAGCCATGTCTAATAACATTGGTAAACAGGGCTTACAACCAGAAATATGCTGCTTTGAGGAAGGCGCAATATAGTCAAAATGTTTTTATTCCTCCAAACTTTTCAAACTTCGCATGTCTGCTGCACTGCACAGCACACATTCCAATGTGGGAAACGTTTTAAATCAGTCTAAGCATTGTTACAGACAATATTTTCCTTGTCGATTTTTCAAGCTTGGGGCCAGAAGGAATTAATAAAAACAATGATTTTAGCTACATTATTGTAGCTCTTCCCTTCTGTCTGAAAAGCACCTTCTACATCCCTCAGGGCTGGAATATTGAAGATGCATTTATATAGGAGATAAGAGAACCCCTTAACGCACATTTTAGGGATATTGCAAGAGTTTTGTTACAATATATTGGAATGAGGCCAAAAGGCAACTTCTTATTCAGAACGTCGAAGGACTTACAATACCCTGGCTGTACTTGCTTCCCTGCCCCCTGGCTGTGCTTGCTTCCCTGCCCCCTGGCTGTGCTTGCTCCCCCGCCCCCTGGTTCCCCTTCCCCTGGCTGTGCTTGCTTCCCTGCCCCCTGGCTGTGCTTGCTTCCCTGCCCCCTGGCTGTGCTTGCTTCCCTGCCCCCTTGCTGTGCTTGCTTCCCTGCCCCCTGGCTGTGATTGCTTCCCTGCCCCCTGGCTGTGCTTTCCTGCCCCCTCGTTGTGCTTGCTTCCCTGCCCCCTCGCTGTGCTTGCTCTCCTGAGTGTGTGTATGGCTCTGTGTGTGTGTGGGGGGGCTCCCGGTGTGTGTGTGTGTGGCTCTGTGTGTGTGTGTGTGGCTGGCTCTGGGTGTGTGTGTGTGGCTGGCTCTGGGTGTGTGTGTGTGGCTCTGGGTGTGTGTGTGTGGTAGTAATTCCTGTCTGGTGAGCTCGTCCGTAGGGTACAATAGGTCTCACGAGAGATTAAGCTAATGGCAATGTAAATGACAAAACCAACACATAAATACAAATTTTGTCATTTACAATGCCAATAGCTCTAAATTTTCCAAAGGCGAAACCATTGTATTGTAAATGCTTGTTTTATTCTGGCAGCAGAATCTGAATATCGCGATTCATCCATGTAGCGCCCAGAGGCACGTCCCTAATGGTAGTAAGCGCCTGGTATCCAAATGTGATTCAAACACTCCTAGGACCAGAGAGTGATACCTCCGTGGCACGCCACAACTTTTCTAACACACAAGCAACCAGCTACTGCGTCCTCAATTACTCTATTTCAAAAGTCAAAAAATTACTTTATTCGGTTTCAATTAGGAAAAACCATAAAGTACATACATATAAGCCAGTTAAGTTCATGACATTTGATACAATTTTTTTTTTTTAAATGACGACTCAGTCCAAATAAAATAGCTTAAAATACAAAATTGATACTAAAAACCAGACAATATATAAATCAGAGCAAAGATGAAAGTGCATCGATCTTCTATTATAAATTGCACCTGTGGGGAATACAAATGTAAAAAAATTTAGCGATATTTAACCGCAAGCATTCTATTTCATTTTGACTAGAGATAGCTTTTGCAATCGCACCAGACTCATGTTTCCCAAAATGTTGATACTAAAAACACACACAAAAAAATTTCCGACCGAGGCTAGAAAGCAAATAGAAGGGGATGATGGACGGAGTGTTGACCATTGCAAGCACTCACCCCCAGTCAACTGATGTGGGTTAATCCATCATCGTTCTTTAGCTCACTCCGCCACCCCAGTTCAGACATGGCCATATGCAAATCAGTCTGACCCTGTGAATCATGGGAACAGTCCAGCCCGAACTGCCAAGCCATGTCTTCCCTGGACCGGAAACAAGGATCCTAGGACCGGTTTCGGGTTCATAACCCTCATCAGCCAGGATAGCTTGACTCCAGTGGCATGGAGAGCACGGGACCCACGTCTGAGCATACCCAGCCCACATAGGGCGAACAAAACAAACAGTGGCAGCCCTCTTCATTCATTTGTTGGTTGTTGTGTCACTCACATTTTTCTTCCACTTCCTAAAGTCTACAGCAGGGGGCTATGGGTCAACCCCCTTCAGCCACTAACTAACTTTAAATTGTGATTGATGACGTTTTTCAGCCAGCTCACATGTGCACAGCCGCCTGAAAAGGAGTTTGTGCCTGTGCCATTACCAGGTCTTCCAATGCACAACGTGTTGTGTCTACACGTGCTTTACAGGGGTTGTGGGGTCCGTGGCCTACCGGGTGCGCTCAGCGCTAAATAATACTGAAGACCATGTAACCAAACCGCCCCAATCCACCCCAGTCCGGGGCTACAACGAGATAGCGCCTACTCAAGCTCTCACCGGCAGGGGGCGTCCTTCCACCACCCACAGGGGAGAAGCACATAAACCCAGACCACCCGGAGGGACCACCACAACCACATGACCTACTCATCAGTCTGAACTCCAAGCATCCCTCGGGAAGAACCACCACAGAGACCGCCCCCACCCAAGGCCAGGCCACCTGTCGGGGACGCCACTACAAGAACCAGACCGCCCACCGGAAGAGCCACCTCAGAAGCCAGCACCACCGAATGCCACCGGATTCACTGCAGGGGGCGCCCCACAAATTCCCCCAGGCCTTCCTGTGCACAGCCTCCTTGCACTCTGAGGCGCACAGGCCTCCCCCTGCTTTGAGGCGCTTAGGTGATTCCCAATGATTGATTTGGTAGCAGGCTTCCTAGCAGCCAAGATGATGTCTGCAACTTCCTTGGGATGGGAAAAGGACACTGTCTGGCACCATTCAGTCTCACTTGTACTGCCGCAGTGTTTGGGGCTCAGGGTGCGGGACCAGACCACCATACTGCAAGAACAAGATCACACTGTATGGTAAAGGGAGCAAAGTATTGAATGCCAGCTGATCAGCATACCAGATCCTCATTGGCTGATTAGGATCAGCCGTGCTCCATCTTTGTACAAAACGTTCAATGGAAGCAGTCAGTGGCTACTTGTACAGCCGGCCCCGTCTAGATGAACCTAAATGCATCCCCAAGAATCCATTCAGTGAGAAATGTATAGCACAAAACGGAGGACATTCCCTGTTCTAGGTTGAGGTGAATGAGTCTGTGGAAACCCCAACATAGAGATCACCACCACGGTCACTTCAGGGTGAAGATTCCACTTGTCTCCAGCGAGAGAAGAGCCTCTACTTTCACATTGAGGGAACCTGAAGAGTAAGCTAGTAATGGGCAAATTCCCCATCGTTGCACCCCTGCCAGAGGTGAATCATCTCCCAACACAGGGTCAATTACAGCAATCTTCTCAGTCGATTTATATATTAGATGCTGTTGGAGCGGTCTGATAGAATTGGATTGTTGCCATCCGAGATGGAGGCAAGAAATGCTGTTAGAACAGTATGGACAGCCAACAACTGCAGCACAAAGAACACCCATTTGGGCATCCGAGGCCAATAAAGCAGCATTTGTGATTACATTAGCCTGTTTTTGACAAGGGCTAAAGGAAATGGTTGAAGGAGTCTATTCATCAGTGCAGATCTGATTGGAGGATGATCTACACTGAAGTGAAGAAGCAATGCCTTGGCAGTCATGTGGCACGAACAGGATGTACGAGGCACATCAGATATAAGACATGCAGAATCAAGATCCTTTCTCAGTCAAAAAAAAATCTATTGAGTATCCACAATCTTTTGAGGAAAAGTCATCATACTGGTCATTCAGACACTTATGTTCTCCAGTATTGGATCTTTCATAGATTAAACATGCCTGAAACATTCTCAGTCGAAGTGGGGGTACTATAGACTGGGAAGTTGTCTCGGATTGTGATTTGGGTGCATTTTCAAAAGCACAATGGGTGCAGGAGATGAAATCTGATTCTATTCTGAAAGAAGTTCTTTCTTTAAATACGAATGGAGCACCATGAGAAAATATGGTGTCTATTGGAGTTAGACCATATTGGAAACTCTTGGATGAATTATCAGTGTGCAATCATGATGTCATTATAAGAGGTGATAGGTTTGTACCGCCAAGTGGTCTTCGTGTTCATATTTTTAAACTTGCCCACGAAGGTCATCTTGGCCAAGGGATGACTATTAAGAGGATCAAACAGGAGTTTTGGTGGCCAGGTATGGACGATCAGATTAGAAAATGTGTTGAAAGTTGTGTCTTGTGTAAAGAAAGTGAGAAGAGACTTAAAGTTGGCGCTCAAAAGTGTGTTGATCATTTTACTGATCCAGGCAAGGCTTGGCATACTATTTGCTTAGATTTCATCGGTCCACTTGCTGAATTTTCTGGTGATATGCGGTGTGCAGTAGTCGTTGATGTTCATTCGAGGTGGTTGGTTGTTAAGTTTCTGGAAAACATTACTACTAAATCCACTATTGATGTACTTGAAAAATTGTTCCTTGATGAGGGTGTTCCTCATATTTTGTTGACGGATAATGGTACGCAGTTGACTTCTGGTGAAATGCGTTGTTTTCTTGAAAAGTGTGGCATTAAACATTCTTGTACTTCTTTATGCAATCCCATGGGTAATGGTATGGTGGAGAGGGTCAATAGATTGGTGAAAGGGACATTACAGTTAGCTTTGGTAAATCGTCTTCCACCGAGACATTTGATTGATGAAATGTTGTGGGCATATTGTTCTATTGAACATAGTGTTACTCACCTTGTACCTTTTCAAGTCATGAGGGGGCGGTTACCCGGTTCTAGGTTAGTTCCAGCATGGCTTAAAGATTGGGTTTTATCTGGAGGGGAGTCTCCTGAAGCTTTTTCTGATTCTAAATTTAGGATTGGAGATTGGGTAAAGGTGAAGAGTGGAAGGGTTAAGGGTGGTCTCTCTGAATTTTCTGATCCTCGGCGAATCATTAATGTTCAAAAACATTTTGTGGTGCTTGAAGGTGGGCAGAAGTGGAATTTAAGGAGGGTTGCTCTTTATCAAAGGAGGGGTTCTGTGGTCAGACAGGCTAATGACAATGAAGGGTGTTCTGGTGCTATGTTCATTCCTGATTATCATCTTAATTTTGAAACAGAGAAGATGGGTCAGTTGGTTGAAGAACAGAATGGTTCTGATGAATATAACCCTATTCCTGATTTTGCTACAAGTTCAAGATCTAGCTTGGTCGCCAGATTCTGCCGACCTACGAAGAAGAATGACACGGAAGAGCCACAAAAGCACAGACTGTGGAGGAAGCAACTCACCCAGTGCCAGCCCCGCCGGTCTGTCTGCTGTTCCCATCAAAGTGCGCCAAAAGTCATCTCGTCCTGCAACTGCTCTACCTCCAAAGCCTACCTTCAACAGAGAACCAGGGACTTCCATAGAGCACTGGAGCTGCTCCCTTGCATCCTTCAGGAACCCCAATAAAGACTGTGGGACTCCGGAATGGCAAAAACCTGACGCCGCAAAGTACCACTGCATCTGCGCTCCCGAGCCCAAGCTGAAGTGAGCCAATGGTGCCAGCGTGGTCTCCAAGGCCTCCAGAGACAAAGCCCACCTTGGACTTGGCCACTGAGAATTTACGGACACACCCGGAGACTCTTTGCAAGCTCCCTCTACAGCGAGTGCTTCCGGTGACGAAAATCCGACGCCTAAAGACACTTCTGTACCCATTGCCCCTGGCCCCTGGAGAAGAGGAACAAAGGTGTTCCAAGCCTCACAAGAGTTGAGCCCCCCTATTGGTTCAGCCCGACTGGTACCCCAGTCCAAGCTTGCAGCCTCTTTTACCATGGACCAATCTCCATAGACTTAAATAGGGCTCCAACCGCTGTAATGCTCCTCTGCACCCGGTGCCCCAGTGGTGCCAGAAGTGAACTGTTGGTGTTACTTTAGACCCTGCCCTTTACTCACCTTAAGTCAAGAAGATTTGTCCCATAAGTCGCTGTTGAGGGCCCAAATGCAATATATGTTTTTCCTACATAGGTTAACATCACACCGAAGTGTTTCAATTACGATTTAAAGTAACAAAATCACCCAACGATGAAAAACACACCTCTGCATCCAGACGCCGCAGTACCTCCCAAGGTGACCTATTAGTGCTGCCTTGGACCTTGCTCTCTACTTACCTTAAATCCTGGGGAAAGATTCCATAAGTCATTTTTTACATAACCTGATGCAACATATGTTTTCTCCTACGCTTAGCATTACCTCAAAAGGCTTTAATCACAATTGAAAGTGTCAAAAACCTGTTTTCTTCAAACATGCTGTTTAAAAAAATACTTACCTGACTTTGATGATCTTGGGGCCGAAGGTTATATGTAAATGCGTGTTATTTTCATAAATTGGTGTGGATCTCCTTATTGAGTCGTGTGATCATTTATTGACTATTGAGTGTATTTGCAGATATCTAATACTCCCCTCTGATAAGCCTAAGAATGCTCAACCACCCTTCCCCTAGAAGAGCACCGTGGAATTGCTGGAGCAAGCCCTAGTCCACTCGTAAGGGAATACCTGAACTCTTTGTACAGTATACCTCTTTTTGATATACTATATGGAGAGCCAGCTTCCTGCACCGCCCTCAAATTACACATTAATTTTTTTTAAACTCTAGAAAAAAGAAATTGTGAACAAAGAAAAATGTGGTAGCAAATTTGTCCTGCTTAGTTGGTTGCAAAGTCTGTATTTTAAAATATCTTGTGTGTTTAAGGCACATGCTGCAGAGATCTTTGTGTGCCCAGTAAATCTCAGGGAATAATAATAATGGTAAGATAACTCTGAAGGTTAACGCATTTGCTGTAGAGATCTGTCTTTTGTCTAGTACCAGTAGCAGGGAGGGTTATTATATCTCCTGCAAAGCACATAATGTGACACACACACAACAGATTTTTATTTCATGTAGATCGGTAAGTGGGTTACTGCTTGTAACACAGGGATCCTTTTTTCTTATGTAACACATACTGTACATTGATTTACACATATATGATTTATAATGAAAGTTTAATGTGTAAGTGTGATGTAAAGCGCTCTGACACCCTGCATTGGGATGAGTAGTGCTATAAAAGAAATACAACAAAATAGTGGTAAATTGTTATCTGTGTACATACTAGGATAGACCTACACATCTGACATTCTTATGTTAAAAGTGTATGGATATCTTTTATTTAAGGGGACTGAACAAAGTCAAAAGCATGCCTCTCTTAAGTACTAGTGAATAGGCATGGGCGGATTTCGTGGATCCACGATCCGCGAATTTGTGTATTCGCAAAATCCGCGAATTTGCAGATTCTGCGTATTTTTTAAATGTGGGGGGATCTGTGTGTAACTCTGCCATCACACCAAAGAGCGCCGGGGTCCCTCGAGTGAGCTGTCCATCAAGTGAGTAAAGGGCGCGAAGACGGTGCACACACCACTAGTGTGTGGGGAGGGGCCAAATGGACGGGGCTTATATGTGAGTCACATGCCTCTTGTGTGTATAAAAGGACAGGCACGGATCAGAGAAGCTCGTGGTCACAGGAACTGCACAGGGATTGAGCTCGTGAAAGTCAATTATGCAAAGGCCTCCATCAAGCATCATAGCTAATTTTCGACGATAGATATAGGGAGAACGCACACCTACCCAGCCTCGACAAAACACACATTTTTGGGGGGGGCTGATTAACTTTGCCATCACACCAAAGAGCGCAGGGGTCCCTTGAGTGAGCTGCCCAGTGACCATCATCCTGTAACTATTTTAGGATGGCGCCGGCAAGCTGCCAGCGCCATCCTAAAATAGTTACTAAATTAGCTTCATCAGGAAGCACTAATAGATAAAATAAAGCAGGTGCTCGAGCACCTGCTTTATTTTATCTATTAGTGCTTCCTGTTGAAGCTAACTTAGTAACTATTTTAGGATGGCGCTGGCAGCTTGCCGGCGCCATCCTAACATAGTTACAACTTGAACTTTTGCCCCCCAAATCCGCCGCTCGCGGATTCGCGGATTTTCGGTAAATTCGCGGGAGTTTGCGGATTGCGGATTTACCGAAAATCCTCGAAATCCGCGAGCGGAACGGATTTTGCGCTCACCCCTACTAGTGAAGTCATAAGCTGTGTGCATTTGTCTCCCCTCCATTGCATTTGCATCGAGGAGTGAGGCTGCAGATACTTGCCAGCCTGGACACTTGAACAAAAGGAGACCTGATGGCCCCTTAACTTCAGCCTTTGTTTTTGGCCCGGCTGGAATTTAAAATAACAAAGCCCTGTCTCCTGGGTGGGCATCTGTCCTAGTGACAGCATTGAGACCTCTGTAGTCCACACAACACCTCATCTCTCTCTTACCATCTTGGGTGTGAGGTTTAGGCACAAGGACTACTGGGCTGTCCCAGGGCTCTCTGAGGGCTCAATAACTCCCAACTCCAACATCATTTGGACCTCTGTCCCGATACAGTCCCTGACATGGTCAGGTTACCTGTAGATTTTACTCTTCACAGGCAGACTGTCACCAGTGTCAACCTCATAGGTGCACCAGTTTGTCTGACTTGGAGTCAATGAAAACATATGTCTATAGGCCTGTAGAACCTGTCTGCAGTCCTGTTGCTGTTGGTCAGTGAGGCTGCCTGCCAAGGCTACTCCATCTACTGAGCCATCATCAGGGTTCTGAGAAAAGCAGGTCTGGGAGAGGGTCACTCTCCTCCTCCTGTCCCTCATCTGTAGCCATGAGCAAGCCCATGTCTGCCCTGTCAACATATGCCTTCAGTCTGTTGACATGAAGCACCCTGTGGGGGCTCCTGGGAATTCCAAGGTCAACCAAGTAGGTTACCTCTCCCTTTTGCTCAACAATTGTGTGGGGTCCAGACCAACTACGAGGGTCTCGTGTCTTCACCAAACTAGACCTACGAGGAGCGTATCACCTGGTACGGGTGAAACCAGGGGACGAGTGGAAGACAGCATTCCAAACTAAATTCGCACCCTATGAGTACCAGGTGATGCCTTTCGGACTGTGCAACACCCCCGCTGCCTTCCAATTCTTCATGGATGAGGTATTGAGGGGTCTTCTGGATACCATCTGCATTGTCTACATTGATGACATACTCGTATATTCTACCAATTTCCAAGAACACATCTGCCATGTTAAAACCGTTCTAGACCGACTCCGAAAGCATTTGTTATTTGCCAAGCTTAACAAATGCCTGTTTCATGTTGAAGAAGTTGCCTTCTTAGGTTATGTCATCAACGCCTACGGATTTCAAATGGACATGAGCAAAGTAGAGGCCATAACCCAATGGAAGGCACCCCATCATGTGAAATCAGTGCAGAGTTTCCTAGGGTTTGCTAACTATTGCTGGCTCTTCATTAAAAACTTTTCCAGCACTATTCACCCTCTTTCCAGTCTACTGCGAAAAAATGTTCTGTTTGAATGGACTCAAAAAGCTAATCAAGTCTTTGAGACATTAAAGACCCGTTTCACCCAAGACCCCATTTTACGCCATCCTGATCCCAGCTTGCCGTTTGTGGTGGAAACAGATGCCTCGCAATACGCATTAGGGGGAGTGTTGTCCCAACGTCATCCAGACACTGGACAGCTACATCCAGTCGCGTTCTACTCCAAGAAACTCACTCCATGCGAGGTGAACTATTCAATCACTGACAAAGAACTACTAGCTATAAAACGAGCATGTGAGGAGTGGAGACATTATCTCCTAGGGGGCCCTCCATACAGTGCAGATGTACACAGACCATCGGAGCCTTCTGTTTCTAAAGACGGCGATGGCATTAACTCCGAGACAACTGCAATGGTCGCTCTTCTTCTCTGATTATGATTTTATCATCAAGTACAGACCGGGTCCACAAAACGACAAAGCGGATGCTTTATCCCGTAGAGTTGATCTCGCAGAACATCCCCCTGAGATGGACAAAGACCGTCCGGCCATTCTCCCCTCCTCTGCCTTTCCTGACAAAACTCTTGCCTTCGTGGTGACACAGGATTTCATCGAGGATTTGAAGGTGTCGGTATCCACTATTGATAGCCTCTCGTGGATACAGGAAGATCCAGCCCATAGAAGCGTCAATGGAGACTTGCTATGCCATTACCAGGCCATGTACATTCCACAGCCTGTACTCCAAGAACAGGTGATGACTTGGGCTCATGATTCTACATTAGGAGGACACCTCGGGGAATACAAGACCATAGCTAGTATTGAAAGAGCCTTTTGGTGGCCCACACTGAAAAAGGATACAAAAGAGTATATAAAGAAATGCGCCATCTGTGCCCAGGGCAAAACCAGTCATTCCAAACTCGTGGGTTTGCTTAGTCCTATTCCTATTCCTCATTCTCCATGGCACACTGTTTCCATGGATTTTATAGTTGAGATACCTCCTTGTTAGGGCTATACCACAATCCTGGTCCTTGTCGATCACTTGACTAAGATGGGACACTTCATCCCGCTAAAAAGACTACCTACCTCCTCTGAATTAGCGATGGTATTTCTTCAACATGTGGTGAGAGCACATGGTATACCCAGGGTCCTTATAACGGATCGAGGGACTGAGTTCACTTCACGCTTTTGGAAGGCTCTATGTCAAGCGATTAATATGGAGGCCCGTCTGTCCACCAGTTTCCATCCCCAGACTGACGGAAAAACAGAGAGACTAAACCAAACCCTAGAGCAATACCCTCTTGCCTGGATGGCGGAGTTTGCCTAAAACAATGATGAACACTCCACATTGGGGTGTTCACCCTTCTTGTGTCTGTATGGCTTTCATCCAGAAATGCTCCCCTTTGAGTGGCCTGTTACCTCCACACATCCTTCCATACCGGAACATCACGCCCATCTACGTTCTGTTATGCTTGATGCCAAGCACCAGTTAGCCTTGTCCCAGTCAGCCCAAAAGAGATTTGCAGATAGAAAACGAATTTCTGAGCCAGACTACAAAGTGGGTGGGGTAGCTCCCAAATACATTGGGCCTTATGGGATAGAAGAGGTTATCAACCCTGTGGCTGTACGTTTAATACTCCTACTCTCCTGGCATATCCATCCCGTATTTCACATGTCCTTGCTTTAGCCTTGCCCGGTAGGAATGAGACTCCTCGCCAGACCGGGTCCCATTGACATTGATGGTCAGCAAGAGTATGAGGTAGAGGAAATTCTTGATTCCCGTATGGTTAGAGGTAGAATGCAATACCATATAGACTGGAAGGGGTTTGGGGTGGAGGATAGGACCTGGGAACCCTTTGCCAACCTGCACTGCCCCCTTCTACTAGAACGCTTTCATGCTACACATCCCGGGAAGCCAGGCCAACCGCCGGGACGTCGGTCCTTGAGAGGGGGTTCTGTAGCGATCACGAGCCTGCTGCGTGGGGGTGGGGGGTTGGCACCACGCTATCATCAGCGAAATAGGTGTGGTGTACCAGAAACGCCTGTTATGTCCATCGAATACCATCAGGGGGAACCGGGCATACCTTGTACTACATTTCCCAGAGGCATAGCGGGTTTCGAACCGGAAGAGGTAAGACCAGTTTCCTCTACAAAGCCCTTCCAGGTCAAAGGAGCGGGGCTTGTCAATCTTCATCCCGGAGGTGAGCCTATGGAACGAAAGGCTGTTCGTACCTGCAGGAGACCCAAAGCCTTTTGAATCCAGCGCCACACCTCGATCAGGTATTTGGTACGGTAATACAGAGAGCAGCGCAGGAGCGCATTGTCCGCTCTCCGTCTCAAGCCCCCTTTGGTTTGGCCGTTACAGAACAGGATCTTAGGAACGCCGACCCTTCCTTTCCCCCGTGAATAACAAACAGTGGTGTAGGCTGCTAGTCCTGGCTTTTGAGAACGTTGAGAACCACACAGGAGCGCGTTTACTGTTCTCCATCTCACGAGCCTTCTTACACCACAAAACTCTGATTCAAACCACCACAAGAGGTTCGTGTATCGAGTCATAGGACTCCTATGTCTGATGCCGAGTACTTGTCATTTTGACACATCCTGGAGCTCTGAAAAATCCCTTTGTATTCTATTCCTACGCCTTGCTGATTCTGGTGCTTGCTCCTACTTCCTTGCTGATTTTGTTCTATTCCAATTCCTTGCTGATTTTGGGTGCTTGTTCTTACTGCCTTGCTGATTTTGGATCTTTTCTGATATTGCTTCTTTTGTACTGCGTAGGAGCGCTACTTCCTGGTTTTGTTATTTCATTGCACAAGACGTGGATACTGATACAGCTCTGCTGTGCTTGTGTTCTATATTTGAACCCAGTTTACTGGGATGACTATCCTTCGAGTAAGAAGGGTTCATGACTTATTAGGATTACTGCCATGTAATGTTTGTAAGTAGTGCGAGAATATTAACACTTGATGATGTGTTCCCAGACCTTCCTAACCTACGGCTTCTTTTCTCCCCCTTACCTGCAGTTACCCTGTGGTAGACGACTCCTAGAGCTTCTGTGAGGGCCTACTAGCTACAACAGAAACAGGAAAGAAGGAGACATCTCTTTTGGCAGCAGTTTATTATTTTATCCACTTCCCTTTTCCCTGGGGTGCATGGACGCATAGTAGTGTTACCTTCACTCTGTGTGTGGGTGCATCCTGGAGAAGAAGGGGGGATTTACGGCATTCCACCGTTCCTGCTGACATCTTTCTGAGGTTAGTGGTTACATTAAGTGCAGCCATTGACATCGTGGCAGCTGCTGTTTTAGGCCTTCTGAGGAATTGCGTGTCGCAAGGAGCTGGAAGCACAACTCAACGAGAAGAAGCGTGTCGCCGTCGCTGTGCCTGCCATCGCGACTCCGGAGGAGGGTGTCGCCTCTGGAACTGTCGCACTGCACCGCATTGGAGAGAAGCGTGCCACAACGAAGAGGAAGCGTGTTGCAGTCGCTGCTGCTGCCGTCGCAACTCCAAAGAAGGAGGGTGTCGCCGCTGGAGCTGTCACACTGCACCGCATCAGGAGAAGAATCTGGCAACGAGGTCGAAGCGTGATGCCGTCGCTCCGGGATATCATGGCATCGTGAGCAAACAAATCCAAACAGTTCTGGCTGGCCGCAACGTAGAGGGCCAGGTACTGTGTCGGGAAGACCCGCAAACAAGACCTTTTAGAGATGCAGGGCGCGGCCACCTCTCGTTGAGCTTCCGAAAAGTAGGCGTCCGCAGGCGTCGATTCCGGATGTCGTTGCAGGAGCCGTCTGGGCCCTCGAAGTCACATGCATTACAGATCGATCTCGTCTCTGCTGGAGTCAGGATCACTGGCGTCGCCGGGCATCGTGTGCTGTGGTGCGAAGTGCAGTGGTGTGACGTGCGGTGCCCCCGTGTCACGGTGCGAGCAGCGGCTCTGTGGCGGGATCAGATGGCGTCATTGGTGAGACCAGGGTCACAGTGCGAGCTGAAGGGGGTGCTCATCACGGTGCTGGCAGGTCACGGTGCAAGCAGCGGTGTCGTCCATGCTGAATCGCTGTTGTCAGCTGACAAACTAGAGCCGATGGCGTCGGTAGCCCAAGGCTGCAGTGCGGGATGAGGGCAGTGCGTCGTGTTACCTTATGAGAGGTGCCCTCAAACCGTGGTGCAAGCAGCTGCGTCGATTTCGGCATGTAGTGGCGTCATCGAGGATACCAAAGCGTCGTCATGAGGCGGTACTGAGTGCGGTGCACAGAGGTCGCAGTCTGTGAGCTTTCCACTCAGAGCTTAATGGCCAAGGTCAAGATGTTGCAATATAACCCACAGTGTTTGGTGAGATTACCCTTGACACAGAGTAAAAGCAAATTCTCAGTTAGAGAGAGAGAAAGTTTAAAAGGTTGGCATGTGGGTGCATAGTATTTCTATTTATATAGCGCTTAATGGCCCTAAAAGGCACTGGCATAGGATGTGTGCTCTCATTATTGTGAATACTTTTTGTAATCCATTCTGGCGAGGGCTTTCGTGCACGCGTCTGCATAGACAATCATGGCTGCTCTTGCCATTTGTCTATAGCAGACAGCATGCGGGTGTACATAAGGACTGTGGACAGTCCGACGCTCCAGACTTAGAGTTTCAGCATTCATTTTCTGAATGAATCTGACAAGCATCACTTCTTCGTCATTAACTTCGCTTTTCGAGTCTCTCAACGTATTTATTCATGGCTTCCCCAACTTTCTGCCGTTCTTGACCAGTGGCGTTGCCAACCCCTCACTAGCGTGGGGGTGGTGTTGGTGTGAGCTGTTAGGCAAAAGAGATTAGTTCGCAGGGCGTCAAACTCAGCAGTTCTGATACTGGCTATGTTGTCTTGTAACTGTATGCACAAGACACAGTTGTCCCTTGGAGGCTATAGCCTACAGGCCTACTTTTCCTATTTGATTCAGAAAAGGGGGTGGTGATGAACAGAGTGTCTGAATTAAGCAGACCACTCTTACCCAGTCCAAAGATCAGGGCTTGATCCATCACCGTTTTTTAGCTCACTGCACCATCCCAGCTCAGAACTTGGCTATATGCAAATTAGTCTGACCCTGAGTATACCCTTCCACCCCCTTTTCTGAATCGTTTTTGGCCACTATAGGTGTGGCAGGGTATACTCAGACATGAGTCCCTTTCTCACTGCACCATCAGGATTCAAGCAAGCCGGGCCGAAGACGGCTGAAATGCCAGAAACCGGTCCCCGGTAGCTTGTCTCCTTTCTGGTGAAGAATTGGCTTGGTAGTTTAGTCTGCCCTGTTCCCATGATGCACTGGGCCAGGGACAGACTGATTTGCATATAGCCAGGTTCTGAGCTGGGATGGTGCAGTGAGATAAATAACGGTGATGCATCAAGCCCTGATCTTTGGACTGGGTAAGAGTGGTCTGCTTAATTCAGACACTCTGTTCATCACCACCCCCTTTTATGAATCGTTTTTGGCCACTATAGGTGTGGCAGGGTATACTCAGACATGAGTCCCTTTCTCACGGCACCATCAGGATTCAAGCAAGTCGGGCCGAAGACGGCTGAAATGCCAGAAACCGGTCCCCGGTAGCTTGTCTCCTTTCTGGTGAAGAATTGGCTTGGTAGTTTAGTCTGCCCTGTTCCCATGATGCACTGGGCCAGGGACAGACTGATTTGCATATAGCCAGGTTCTGAGCTGGGATGGTGCAGTGAGATAAATAACGGTGATGGATCAAGCCCTGATCTTTGGACTGGGTAAGAGTGGTCTTCTTAATTCAGACACTCTGTTCATCACCACCCCCTTTTCTGAATCGTTTTTGGCCACTATAGGTGTGGCAGGGTATACTCAGACATGAGTCCCTTTCTCACTGCACCATCAGGATTCAAGCAAGCCGGGCCGAAGACGGCTGATGTTGGACAGGCCACATGAAAGGCCGCTCTCCCCCGGCCCGACCCGGCCTGAGCCCGGTAACGCAGGTACCACACACCACCCTTGCACGTCCTCCGTCCCCTCAGGGACCCCTGCCCTCGAGCATGTCAACCTCGTGGGTCCGATCCACTGCCAGCCTACGCGCCCATCCTGGGGCGCCATCTTGGACACTCCACCACGTGGCCGCCTGGCCCCCGGCCGACCTCAACCCTGGGCCTGGCCAGGCCTCAGACTTCCCGGCACCACCATCCAACCAGGAGGTGAGCGGGCTACTTGGCAAGTCAATGGGAGAAAGAGGTGTCGATGGCTCTCCCCCGCCAGGTGCCGCTCGGCCATCGCCTCCCCGGGCGCTGGCTCCACCCCCCTGCCGGGTGTCTGGACTCCCTCATCCCGGACCTCCCGACCTCCAAGTGCGAGGGTCCGGACATCAAAGTACACCAGCCCTATAACTGGGGCAGCTCCAGAGCAGGAAGGCAGTTGTATCTTGGAGTCGAGAGACGTAAAGAGGAACTCATCCTAGACGGACTACTGGCGCTGCCGTAGCTCTGTCTTGTGCACCATCGTCCTGCCTGTTGGCGCTGCCACAGCCTTCGCAACCTTCATCACCTTCATCGTCGTCGGGACCTGCTGGCGTGGCCGCGGACCGTTGTAACCGTCATCTTCACCGGGACCTGCAGGCTCCGCCGCGGACCGTCGTTTTTCCTTCGTCCATCTCGGGACCTGCCTGGCTCCGCCGCGGCCCGATCATCTAGAACGCCGAGCTCGAGGATTGAGAGCTATTTTCCACTCGTTGGTAACAAGACTGTCCCGCTACCCTTTCCCCAAACCAGAGACTAGAATCGAGGGGACCCCTGAGTCCAGACCTCCTTGTATCATATCATCGTAACCTAAGAATTGCATATAAAGTCTCGTTAAACTTCAACCTTGTGTAGTTTCCGTCTGTGGGGGGGAAGTTACTTGTCTGTACAGTCGTTGGAGACGGCTCTCCCCGGAGACCTCTCCCCGTAGTCTCGGCCGACCCTCCCGGTCCGTCTAACATTGGTGGCCAGCGGCGCGATCCGAATCACCGCATAACGTACAGAGAGTAGCTCACCCCACGACGAAATCACAATGACAACTAAAGAAAGCGGATCAACTGAGAAGTTCCAAATGGAGAAATTGGAGGAGTACAGCCATCGTGAATTAAAACAATTCTGCATCGAACTGGGTATCGCTACCACCGGACTAAGCACCAAGGACGATTTTAAGCATGCCCTAGAATCTTGGGCAGAGACCGGGGCTGCCGGAACCCCCGATCAAAGCACCGCAGGAAAAACCACCACGGCCCCTGAAGGGCAAAGAACGGGTCTCTCGCAAGACGAGATCCAGGAAAGAGAAAGAACCCGACTACACGAACTGGAAATGGCCCGACTCAAAATGGACGTTGAACTTAAGTTGGCCGAACAAAAAATCAACTTAGAGCACCTGCGTCTCCGAGAAGAAAGAGAGGAGAAACAAAGACAAAGGGAGCTCGAGGAAAAGAAACTGGCGTACGAACACGAACGGAACCTAGCCGAGATCAACCTGCGCAAGCAGAATAAAGAAGCAGGGGTGCCCGAGCGACCCCACACCTCAGGGGCCACAGAGAAAAAGGTACACATCCCCAAGGATGTTGTCCGAGAATATTTCTGAGAGGACGACATCCAGCAATGGTTTAAGGCCTATGAAATCGCTATGACTGCACACCGGATCGATAGAAGCGACTGGGGAGCCGGTCTATGGGGGAGATTCCTCAATGAGGGCCGCGACACCCTGCTACAGCTCCCGGACCACCAGATGACCTCCTATGACCATATGAAAGCGGCACTCCTCACCCGCTATGGCCTCACACCCGAGATGTACCGTCAGAGGTTCCGAGACTGCACCCGCATCCCGGGTACAACTTGGGTGGACTATGTAACATACTTTAGCCGAGCCTTCGAGGGTTGGATCAGAGGAAGCAACGTCACGACCTACGAACAACTGTTCAATCTGATGGTATGGGAGCATCTGTCGAACAATTGCTTCATTGAACTCCGCCAACACCTCCTCGACAGCAAGTTAACGGATCCCCGGCAGCTCGCAGCCGAAGCTGACCGGTGGGAGATCACCAGAGTGGGCCGGAATGGGTCCTACGAACAGAACCGGAACAACAATGGTCAGCACCGACCCAGAGGAGGAGGAGGGGGCCAAGGACGAGGAAGAGACAACGCTCCGGTCGCCCCCGCTACCAGCACCACCCCCCCGGCCAACCGGGGCAGCACCCCGGCGCGACCGGGGTACAGAGCCAATGTCACGTGTCACCGATGTCAACGAGTCGGCCACTATGCAAACGACCCAAACTGCCCGCAGTACCAGAGCCCAAGACCCCGCCAAGTGGCCGCTGCGGCCCTAGGGGAAGAACAGATCTCCGAAGAGCAGGAAGAATACGAACAAGAGCATCAAGAGTGGGAGCCAGCCGCCATGGCTCTAGCATGCTTAGGGGGGAAAGACATGGTCCCACGGGTCCCCCTACCCGCTAACACCCAGAAGTACAGCCAATGGGTGAGCATCAATGGACGCCGGGCCGAAGCCCTTCGTGACACCGGGGCCAGTGTAACAGCCGTCCGCTGTCACCTGGTGACCCCAGAACAGTATCTACCGAACATTCTCTGCCCTGTACGATCAGCCGATAACTCGGAAAGTCTGTGTCGGATGGCCTGCGTCCCTTTCGAATGGGGAGGGGTCTCCGGCATGTTGAAAGTAACGGTCCGAGACGATGCCCCCGTAGACTGCCTCCTGGGAAATGACCTTGAAAGCTCTCCGTGGGCAGCCGTGGAGCGAAAAGAACACCTGGGGATGTTAGGCGTCCCGGACTGGGCGTGCGTCACCACCCGGTCCATGGCCGCCCGTGCCAACCACCGCCCAGGAGAACCCGAATGGCCGGCGCCACCGCCTCCGGTCGCCCCAGCCGAAAACACCGACCGTGACATCCCCCCCGAACCAGCTCAACCTTCCGACCTCGCTAACCTCGACCAGTGGCCTCAAGAGGGGGGGCCCACGCAAGAACAATTTCGCCAAGAACAGAAGACCTGTCCCTCCCTCGAGGGACTCCGCCAGCAAGCGCTCGCCCAAAGCGCAGGGGATACCTCCGGAACTCATTGGGTCTACTGGGACAATGATCTGCTGTACAGCGAGCAAAGAATCGCCGAGCTGGGGACCAACCGAGTATTAGTGGTGCCCCTCCGTTTTAGAGACTTTCTGCTAAACCTGGCCCACGATGTCCCCCTGGCAGGACACCTGGGACAAGATAAAACTTACAGTCGCCTAGTGACCCACTTCTTCTGGCCCAAAATGAGGAACGATGTGCACCAGCATTGCCGATCTTGCCCCACGTGCCAAGCCAGTGGAAAGAGCGGCCGCAAACTAAAGGCTCCCCTGCAACCTTTTCCTGTGGTCACTACCCCGTTTGAGAGGGTCGGAATAGACATTGTGGGGCCCCTGGACCCGCGCACAAAACAAGGCCATCGATTCATCTTGGTGCTAGTGGACCACGCCACCCGCTACCCTGAGGCTGTCCCTCTGCGGACTGTGACAGCCCCGGTAGTCGGCCGGGCTCTGATGGGGATCTTCTCCCGTGTGGGCTTCCCCCGAGAAGTCGTCAGCGACAGAGGCACGAACTTTATTTCTAAATACATGAAATCCCTCTGGCAACAGTGCGGGGTCACCTACCGATTCACGACCCCCTATCACCCTCAAGGGAACGGACTCGTTGAGCGGTTCAACCGCACGCTAAAGGGGATGATCGGGGGGTTGGAAGAGCCCCTCCGTCGCCAGTGGGATGTGCTGCTGCCGTGCCTCCTCTTCGCTTATCGAGAGGTCCCCCAGAAATCCCTGGGCTTCAGCCCATTTGAACTGCTATATGGACACCCAGTGCGGGGGCCGCTCAGCCTAGTCAAAGAAGGCTGGGAGATGCCTCCGTTAAAGAACCCTCCAGATGTCTTCCGGTATCTCTTAACCCTCCGCAACCAGACCCGGCGGTTCCGGGAACTGGCAAAAGCCAACCTAGAGGCCAGTCAAGAGGACATGAAAAAGTGGTATGACCGGAATGCCTCATCCATTGAATTTGAACCTGGCCAACAGGTATGGGTGATGTCCCCCACCGAGCCATGCGCCCTACAAGACAAATGGACGGGGCCCTTCAAAGTAATCGAGCGCAAGGGCCCTGCCACCTATCTCATCGACATGGAATCCTCCCGGAACCCACTCCGGGTCCTCCACGCTAACAGACTAAAGCCCCACTTTGTGCGTACAGAACTCAGCCTCCTGATGGCCACAGACACTGGGGCTGAAGAAGACTCCGAGCCCCTCCCTGACCTCCTACGGACTCGGGAGCAAGACGGCTCCGTGGATGGGGTCCGACTCTCGGAGGCCCTCACCGGAGAGCAACGCCAGGAATGTCAAGCCCTCCTATCACAGTTCGCTAGCCTGTTCTCCCTCACCCCAGGTGTCACTTCCTGGTGTGTGCACGATGTAGACACGGGGGACAGCCCCCCTATCCGCCACCGGGCCTACCGCGTGCCAGATCGGGTACGGGCCTGCATCCAGGAAGAAGTAGCCAAGATGCTCACACTCGGGGTCATCGAGGCTTCAGACAGCCCCTGGGCCAGCCCTGTAGTACTGGTCCCCAAAGCAGCTGCCCCCGGCACCACACCAGAACTTCGGTTCTGCGTCGACTACCGGGGCTTGAACGCGGTCACCCGAACAGACGCACACCCCATCCCCCGGGCAGATGAACTGATCGACCGCATGGGAGCTGCCCGCTACCTCAGTATCTTCGACCTGACGGCGGGCTACTGGCAGATCGGCCTCACACCCCGGGCTCAAGAACGTTCTGCCTTTTCCACACCCGATGGCCATTACCATTTCACAGTCATGCCCTTCGGCATGAAGAACGCCCCAGCGACATTCCAACGGCTCGTCAATCAGGTCCTGGCGGGGCTCGAAGGATTCAGCGCCGCCTACCTAGACGACATCGCTGTGTACAGCCACCATTGGTCCGAGCACCTCCACCACCTCCGAGCAGTGCTGCAAGCCCTACAGCGGGCTGGCCTCACGATCAAGGCCAGCAAATGTCAAATTGGGCAAGGGTCTGTAACCTACCTCGGGCACCAGGTGGGAAGCGGCCTGGTGGCCCCTCTGCAGCTAAAAATTGCCGCCATCCAGTCCTGGCAGTCCCCCATCACACAGACCGAGGTACGAGCCTTCCTGGGCCTCACAGGCTACTACCGAAGGTTCGTGAAAGACTATGGTACTATAGTGGGACCCCTCACAGAACTCACATCGAAAAACCAGCCCAAGAAAGTTAACTGGACCCCAGAGTGTCAAGCTGCCTTTGAACAACTGAAAGCCGCCATGTGTTCCGCCCCTGTGCTCCAGGCCCCCGACTACAGCCGGGAGTTCGTCGTCCAGACGGATGCCTCAGACCATGGCATTGGGGCAGTCCTGTCTCAAGTAAACCCCGAAGGCCTTGATCAACCGGTGGCCTTCATTAGCAGACGACTCCTACCACGAGAACAGCGCTGGAGCACCATAGAGCGGGAGGCCTTCGCTGTGGTCTGGGCCCTCAAGAAGCTCCGGCCCTACCTTTTTGGCACACACTTCCGGGTACAGACCGACCACCGACCCCTGCAGTGGCTGATGCAGATGCGGGGGGAAAACCCGAAGTTACTACGCTGGTCCATCTCCCTACAAGGTATGGACTTCACAGTCGAACACCGGCCTGGGCCAGATCACGCCAACGCGGATGGCCTGTCCCGGTTCTTCCGCCTCGACGAGGAGAGTCCCCAAGAGGATGGGTAACTCTCCCCGCCTTCAGCTGGGGGGGACGCATGTTGGACAGGCCACATGAAAGGCCGCTCTCCCCCGGCCCGACCCGGCCTGAGCCCGGTAACGCAGGTACCACACACCACCCTTGCACGTCCTCCGTCCCCTCAGGGACCCCTGCCCTCGAGCATGTCAACCTCGTGGGTCCGATCCACTGCCAGCCTACGCGCCCATCCTGGGGCGCCATCTTGGACACTCCACCACGTGGCCGCCTGGCCCCCGGCCGACCTCAACCCTGGGCCTGGCCAGGCCTCAGACTTCCCGGCACCACCATCCAACCAGGAGGTGAGCGGGCTACTTGGCAAGTCAATGGGAGAAAGAGGTGTCGATGGCTCTCCCCCGCCAGGTGCCGCTCGGCCATCGCCTCCCCGGGCGCTGGCTCCACCCCCCTGCCGGGTGTCTGGACTCCCTCATCCCGGACCTCCCGACCTCCAAGTGCGAGGGTCCGGACATCAAAGTACACCAGCCCTATAACTGGGGCAGCTCCAGAGCAGGAAGGCAGTTGTATCTTGGAGTCGAGAGACGTAAAGAGGAACTCATCCTAGACGGACTACTGGCGCTGCCGTAGCTCTGTCTTGTGCACCATCGTCCTGCCTGTTGGCGCTGCCACAGCCTTCGCAACCTTCATCACCTTCATCGTCGTCGGGACCTGCTGGCGTGGCCGCGGACCGTTGTAACCGTCATCTTCACCGGGACCTGCAGGCTCCGCCGCGGACCGTCGTTTTTCCTTCGTCCATCTCGGGACCTGCCTGGCTCCGCCGCGGCCCGATCATCTAGAACGCCGAGCTCGAGGATTGAGAGCTATTTTCCACTCGTTGGTAACAAGACTGTCCCGCTACCCTTTCCCCAAACCAGAGACTAGAATCGAGGGGACCCCTGAGTCCAGACCTCCTTGTATCATATCATCGTAACCTAAGAATTGCATATAAAGTCTCGTTAAACTTCAACCTTGTGTAGTTTCCGTCTGTGGGGGGGAAGTTACTTGTCTGTACAGTCGTTGGAGACGGCTCTCCCCGGAGACCTCTCCCCGTAGTCTCGGCCGACCCTCCCGGTCCGTCTAACAGCTGAAATGCCAGAAACCGGTCCCCGGTAGCTTGTCTCCTTTCTGGTGAAGAATTGGCTTGGTAGTTTAGTCTGCCCTGTTCCCATGATGCACTGGGCCAGGGACAGACTGATTTGCATATAGCCAGGTTCTGAGCTGGGATGGTGCAGTGAGATAAATAACGGTTATGGATCAAGCCCTGATCTTTGGACTGGGTAAGAGTGGTCTGCTTAATTCAGACACTCTGTTCATCACCACCCCCTTTTCTGAATCAATTACTTTTCCTATTTGTCAGTGGCCTGTGCAGGACTGCAACAGCCAGGGCTCTTTTCCTAAGCATGTGACAGTAGGTGCCATGACGTAATGCAGATTCTGATCGAGAGTGATAAATGCTTCCATGTAAGCAGCTCTCTGACACAATTTTGGTTGAGTATTTGCAGCGCGTCGTCAATGATGTGTGTCATGGCAGATTCTGTGCTATGGCCTTCACGGAAGCCTGATTGGTGTTTGTTGAGAAGATTAAAGTGCTCAATATGTTTCGTAAGCTGTAGGTGCACGCATTTTTCCAGCAGCTTGGCTAAGGTAGGGATATTGGAGATAGGTCGATAGTTGGTAAGCTCAGTAGGATCTGCCGTGGACTTCTTTAGAATGGGTGAAACCTGGCCTACTTTGAGCGTATCTGGAATACATCCTTGTTGAAGTGATCTGTTAATGATCTTAGACCAGAGGGGTAGAAGCAGTGGCTTGAAAACTTTAGTTGCGCTTGCCGGAAGCGGGTCACAAAGGTGGTTAGCTGGCTTCAGTGCCCTGAGTATTTTGCCTATGGCCTCTTCGGAGTAGGAGGTAAATGATGACCAGTCTGTTTCCGCTTTTCGATGACTGACAGTGACCCGCCTAGCAGTTTGACACTTGCAAAGCTCTTTGTTAACACGGCAGGTGAGCCGAGTCTTGTTCAGCAGGTTTTTTCTTATCCAGCACTTAGTTCTATCCAGATTGTTACATCTCTGATATTTATTTCAGATTTTCTATTCAGATTCACATAAGTATTGTTGGAATACTAGCACATGAGCCTCAACCTAGAGTGACAAGGTACTTTTCTGTTCCACCGTCGTTTTTATTGTAATACCAGGCACGTTTTCACTGCTAATCAGCATGTTATAACTTCCTTCGTACTAATGCACTGAAAGCTCCATTGACTTCACGAGAGGGATAATAAGGTTGTTTACAACAGAAGTAGTGGAACGTGTCACATGTCACGTGGGGGCACTTGGCAGCTATTAATAATGTTTTTAGGACAATAGAGAGTTTCGCTTTAATCCACCCCTTTTCTCAGATGTCCCTTCTAATATGGACGGGACCACTGACTGTAGGGAAGGAATTAAAATTACGTGGGGGAGTCTAAAGTTTGGAAAGCAGCCCTGATCGCCAGTGGAACGATTAATAGACGCGCAAAAGGCAAGGCACCCTTGGCCTGTGCTGGGTGGCACGTGTGTCTTATCTGTGAAAGTTCCTGCACATTTAAAAGTATCCGAGGTGTGGCAAAGTAACTATTCAGAACCCAAGGCCAAGAAACCCTACTCAGAAAATTTGCAATGTCCCCAATTGGTGAGCAGCAAAGAATTTTTTTTTAAGTCTCCCGCTCGTCAAGGGCATAAGAGATTGGGGGAGCCAGTGTCAAGCAGGAGAGTAATGGACTCTATCATACCCTGACTCTGGAATGAGGTATATCTGTGTGAGCAGTACATAAACAATTATCTCTGCATATACATTCTTTTGGGCAACATCAATTTCTATCAATCTCTTCAGTTGATATCTTTGTAGGTATGTGTATGTATATAGCGCAAGCCTAAATGTGGATCAACAGAGCACTCTGCAGTATGGTGGTATTGGAATACGATACAAGTTTGTGTGCATCAAGTAAAGATTTAAAACAATTACACATTTCAAAATATTTAAGTCTTTTTCTTCCTTCTCCAAATAGGCAAATTCTCAAATACCTCCTGACCCTCAGGCCCCAAACAATGCGTCAGAAGGGAGGTTTTCCTCTCCGGTGTTAAATATGAACCACAAACCTTGGCATAGTCACCAAATATATTTACCTCACTTTGCCCATTTCATAGGAGGTTCTCCTGGTGAAGTTAGAAAAAATGGTGGGGCTACTGTGTTCTGCATATTAAGTGTTGAAAAGGAAAATAATGATCAAACGCAAAACAAAACTAGAAAAGATTGGAAATATGAGTTGTTTATGTAAAAATGTAGTTACAGAAATGATTTGATTAACTGTTCAAATGTTTCATATTTCCACGTAAATAATCAATGAGGAAATTGGTGAAAGAATCATGATTGCTGCAGTAATAGATGAGAAACAGGATCTGTCTGACTGTCAGTAACCTTAGCTGAGGGAAAAACAGTTGCTGATCTAGGGCCTCATTTATGAGGCCGTGCGCCACTTTTACGCCGCCGGTGCGTCCCTTTTTGTGAGGCACCAGCGGCGTAAAAAATGCGCCTTTTTGCGCCATATTTACACAGTGATGCATCTAGGTAGATGCGTCACTTTGTAAACCCCTGCGTCACATTACACCTGCGCTAGGTATAATGTATGCAGGGTGGGCGTTCTGACGCAAGAAAGGGTCATGGAAGTGACGCAGTGAAATCTATAAGATTTCACTGCGCCAATTCTAGGACTCAAATGTGTCAAAATCTTACGCCTGCCTCACAGCAGGTGTAAGACTGACGCAGGCCCTTTCACATGGGGCTTGCCCATGTGGAAGGACTCATTGCTGGAGTTGCGCCACTTTTGTGACGCACTCCACCAATGCGTCACTTTTGCGCCTACAGATACTTCAGAAATACTGACGTATCTGTAACTCCTTGCGACATGATGCGTCATACTGTAAATATGACGCATCATTGGTGTCGCAAGGAGGGCGCAATGAAAAGTGACGCATCGCTGTTTTCACACAGCGATGCGTCACTTTTCATAAATGAGGCCCCTAGTGTTTTCCTTTACATTGCTGATCACTTGATGACTCACTAGACATTGGGGGTAGCAAAAACAAGCTGCCGCACAACTCATGCATCCAGGCAGTGAACGGGCAGCAAAGGTAGAGAGTTGTTTCAAATATACACTTGAGTTTCCAGATTGCAGGAGCAGGACTTTAAAAACCCCAATACAAAGTGTCAAATGCTTGCGAACATGAGAATGAGTAAACATGAGATTGAGCAGACATGATGGTGGTGCTAGCTGTGTCTCATAAGTACTGTTGTTGTACCGTGATGTATGACAGTGGCTCTAACTGGATGTAGCGTTGAGGTGGCAAATCCGTAGGCGACTGCATGAGCCGTGTCCCAATGCATGATGTTGGCAGGAACTGTGTCTAGCTTGTTCAGCTGACATAGCACACAGTAAGAGTATAACAGGAGTTGGGTGTTATGTTGAGGCGGCAAATGCTTGGCAACCTCTATAGGTTTGAACCATGTTTTGCACATGTAGCTGGGGTTTGTGTTTAATGAGTGCTCTTTGTATGTCCTAGATGTTCTGCTCCTTAAAATGGTGCAGATGTAGGGTTAATCTGTGGGAGAGATGCACAAGGGGAGGCAGTGCTGGTCCAAGGCTCACAAGAACAAACAACAGTCATCTGTCTAAGCTTTGGACACCAAACAAGTAAGCGTCCTGTCACCGTCTGCCCTCCACCCTAAATTTAGGTGCAGTGAAAACAAGCAAACCCATGTGTGGAACCAACCTGCCCAACAGAGGTGCCTGAACCTCCTACCCTCTGGAACTGCAGTTTCTATGTCCGCCATGGCCGCAGTGAGCATCCGGGTGAGCTTTGCGGGTGGACGGCTTATATGAAAATCCATATGTATGACGTATAGGGACTTGGATCAAGTGGCTCTCTATGACCCAGACTGGCCCACACAACTTGCAAAGGGTTTCTCCACCACTAATAAAATGGGGTGACGCGTTTGCTAATATAACTCATTGAACTCGAAAAGTGGCAGCGCACTTACTTTTCCCAGCTACCTTCGTGAGTATCTGTTAATAGCTGCACTCCTGAGACCTCCTTTAGGGTGACCAACCGGCCGTAAATTTCACGGACCGTCCGTAATATGGACCTCACGTCTGTTGTCCGTGAGGATCCTTTTTACGGATGCCTTTTGTCCGTAATTTTGGGTATTGCAGGGAACAGTACTGTTCCCTGTATGAAGCCTCAGCCCCTGATGGGGCCGCCTCGCACTCCTCCTCGGAGCACAAGTAGCCCCCACCCGCCCATTGTCATTCTGTATGCGGCTGTTTGCCACATACAGAATGACAATTGGCCAGTTTGGAGTGTTACTTACTGCATGAGGTGGCCTCCTCCTGCCATGGGCTGGGGGAGATGGAAGGAATATGCAAACGCACCAATGCTGCTACTCTTCCAGTTCATGAAAAAAAGCTAGTGAAACAAGTTGAAAAGTAGGGGCTAGAGTTCTTTCAGTCTCATCACTTTAGAAAAGTGCAATTTCAATATTATATTCAACGAAGCCATGGTTGCTGCATTTTTATTTTATGCAACTAACAACCATTGACAAAGTCAATAGTTCTGGCTTGTTGTAGGTGTAACGTTACTTGTGTTATATATCTGGATACATTGACAGAAGAGGCAAAATACCAGTCGGGCCGTACACTGTGCTAAGCAGAGATTTTTTGCTACATCAAACACCCCCATTTGAGAGCCCTCCCCTTTCATCCTGCTTAAAGCCCTGGAAACAACACAATGTCACAGTCACCTCATCGCATGGCACTGTGCATCATGCATGACTCATGCCTTCTACTTTTTCAGATTGCCTATGTGCAGGGGTGTAGTGAATCCTCCCCCCACCCCACTCTTTGCTTTATGAACTAACACAGGGGTGAAATTCTTGATGAGCCTCTTCTGTCTGCAACTCTGCAGCCAAAGGCTCAGCTCATAATTAATACAAAAAGTTGGGCGAGTGAGTAAGTGAAGGGATGGCTGGATGGATTAGTGAATGGGTAAATGGATGAATGAAAGGGTGAATAGATGGATAATAAGCGAACGGATGGATTGATGAGTAAAAGGGTGGATGATTGGTGAGTGAATGGGTTGATGGATGAGAGAAAAGGTAAAAGGGTGCATGGATAGGTGAAAAGATGATAGATGAGTGAAAGACTGGATGATGGGCGAGTGAATGGGTGGATGTGAGAGAAAAGGTAAATAGATGGATGTTTGGGTGGAAGGGTACAAGGATGGGTAAAAGGGTGGATGGATGAGTGAAAGGATGGATAGATGAGTTAAAGGGTGGATGATGGGTGAGTGAATGGGTGGATGGATGAGTGAAATGATGGATGAGTGATAGGGTCAATGGATGGATTCATGAGTGGATGAGTAGAAGGATGGGTGGATGGATGGAAGGAAGGATGGCTAAGTGAAAGGGTCAATGGAGAGAGAAAGGGAGGATGGATGGATGACTGAAAAGGTGAATGGGTGGAAGGATGAATGACTGGGTGGATGGATGAGTAAGTGAAAGTATGGGTGATAGGGTAACTGGCTGGATGGATGAGTGGATAAGTGGCTGGATGGATGAGTGGATGATTGGGTGGAAGAGTGAATGGATGAGTATATGGATGTATAGGGTGAAAGGGTGGATGGATGGATGAGTGAAATGATGGACGGAAAGATACATGATGGATAGGTTTGCAAATGGATGAATATGTTTGGATGAAGGTGGGATTACTTATATACTATTACGCAACCTCCTTGTGTCTGTGAAACGTACCTTTTGTACTGAAGTTTTGTCCTGAATATTGACCTCCTGTCCTGAATTTTCGGGCCCTCAGTACCGGCACTTCTCATTAGGCAAGGGAGAGTACCGGTACCCTAATAGTTGGCACTGCAGGCTCCGGTTGTTTATTTCCTCTAACACAGGTTAGATGCGACTCTGCCTCTCAGGAACTCGTAAGGGCGCTAAGCCTTCTGCAGTCGCTGCTGGAGATTTCAGCAGCGTCCATGTGAATGGCCCCAGACTGCAGGGGTCTAAGAGGGCTTGCCGTGCGTCACGCTGTGCTCAACAGTGCAGGTGTTTCCGAGGTCGATAATTGACTTAAGTGACTAAAACCTACAGCAAAACTAAGGCTGCAGGGCCAGTAGTTTGCATTACTTTAACTGGAACTGAACATGCAATTAAGGCCGTTTCCTTTAAGATCCTGGCAATTGTTTAAAATGTATTCAAACAACTGTCTGGCGATCCATCGGGTGTGAGGGCAGTTGAACCAGGGAGGGAGGTGAAAGTGTGGGAGATCATCAGAAGATTCTAAGGAGCATATGCTTTAAAGAAATATAAGGCGTGACAGGGAGGGGAGAGAGATGCAATGGTGTGATAAGTAATTTTTTAAACAAAGAGAACACCCGGCGCATAAACCTCAGCCTGCTCCCCAATGCCTTCAGATCCTCTTTGCAGCAGGTTTGTGGAATCCGCGTGTGCAGGCTTTCATAACGAATTTAATAAGAAAAGCATGCAGCTGCAGCCAAGGAACATTTTTGAAAGTCATAAATCTGGTGCATTTCTTGACTTTAATTTTCCAGACGACAAATTTAGGGGATGAGTACAGCATGTAGAAGAGAGCAGGAGACTTGTGTGTCTGTTTTCTGTGAGAGAAAAGGGAGAGAATCAAGACACTTAGTAGATTTTAGAGGGAATGTGTAGCATGCTTGTGTATGTCTGCTGGTTTCTGTGTATGTGTGCGTGCGTGGGTGAGTGTGCGTGCACGTGTGCACGCTTAAGTGTATCTAGTATTGTGCCAAACACCAACAAATAACAGTATGGCATTAAGAAGCAGCAAATATTACAAAACATGGAACTGTGCACATATCATCCAATTTGGGTTTCATTTTGTGTAATGAGTTAACCTGTTTCGTTTATATAAACACATTTCTCATGTGTTTTTCATAGTTGCTGCAATTGATATGGAAGTCATTATGTATCATCATATGTCGCCATAAGCCCCGCCCCTAGCCACGCCCATTAGCCACGCCTCTAGCTCATATTAATGAGTACCTGCACTGATTATGTTCCATTTAAAAAACTGATTCTAGGTCTTTAGACTCCTGAATTTGCATTAGAAATGGTTGAATGGATATTTTATTTACAGGTTAAACTTCTATATAAATGCATTTGTGGTAAAGAAGGATGAAGACCACGCCGAGCAGGTAAGGAACACTTTCTTTATTTGACGGAGAAGCATGCAAAACAGACACTTCCCAGCTGGTCCGAGGATCAACTGACCATACAAGGAATGTTCCGGTTTGATGGCGGGCGGCTGGCGCAAGTTTGTAAGTATCGCAGACAGTGCCAGAATCATCGTTTTCTAGTTTTGACCTTGTCACTGATGCTAGTGTTGGCGGGCAGCTGCGACTTCCAAGTGTGTACCTCATCTGCTTGTCAAGCTGTCTTGCCCACCTTCAGTGCCGGGTACATGCTGTTTACCGCATCTAATTTTCAGAGACCATCGGGACTAGTTCACACTGAGCTTGTCCCTTTCACCACAGCAATGACTGCATTGCAGGAGGACGACAGAGAGCCCTGTGATTGCTCTGCTGTGTCTCTCACGGCGGCCTCCAGAAACGGAATCACCAGCCAGAGCCAGTTCACTCACTCTCTGTAGTAAGTTGTAGTTCGGAGGTGAGTGCTCGGTGGAAGCTATATAAATATTCCATTGCCACCAGTTGAAACCGTAATACTCGGGTCCTAATGGAAGCAGCCCCTTTGAAAGTCAACAGTATAGTATTATATTGATATAGCTCTCCCTACCAAGTGTCCCTCCCTGAACCTGCGGCCCCGGTATGTAGTGGTGCAGCTGACTTGCTGTGGCTGCTATTATTAAATACAATTAATGCTTTCATCGTTCTGAGCTGCCTGTGCCTCTGCCTTTAGTTTCCTGTTTCGCTGAGCTGTGCGGCCGCTGTCTGACTCCCTTCTGCTCAGTTTTCAGTTGCAGCCATTAATGTACTTTAGTTCAGTGACTTTGTACAGTTTCTAGTTGCTTAGATGGATGTAATCTTATGTTTCCCTTGCCTTCATTACGTGACTTTGCTCTATAATGACACTTAAATTATAAAAATGTCACGCACAGCATTTTGAAACCTTGGCAGCTGTCTCACTGCCTCACGCTGCTCAAGCAGGAGTAGTGTTCGCCGCTGGATCTTGAAAGCGCATGCGTGCCACAACACGCATGCGCACCAAACGGCCAGGAGAGTGGGGAGCTTAAAAATACACGCAGCCAAGACATGGGGTTTCCACGCATGCGCATAAATTTGCGCATGCGTGGAAACGCGGGGGTGTAAAGACAGATGGGGTGGGTCTATTGATAGTACACCGGGCTGCTGCCGCCCGCCCCTCTCGCTGAGCCCCCTCCCCCCGCACTGAAGGGTCTTCTGTCCTCCCTCCCTGAGAGACACATCGACCGCCCAAGGTCACAGGAGGCTGCGGCGCCGGGAATCAAACTCCAGAGCAGCCGCTCCGAGCCTGCCCCCATGTACATTGAACCCCGCCCCCTGCGCCCCGCTCTCAGCGCCTCACTTCTTCTTCTGATTCCTACAGTCTATACGGATTGCAGCCCCTTACCTTCACGTTTTGTGTTTTGTTTCACCTGCGTTTACACATTACCTTTCCCCTCTATCGCAACATTATCATTCTCACAAACCTAAATAAACTCTGTTGTTGTCTGCGTGTCCGGCCACAAACCAATTGCAGGCTGCAGCAGCATCTCACCGCCCCTCCCAAGACCCACTGCTCCCCCCTCATCTCACACTCTAGAGTCTAGAGCAGCAGCATCTCACCGCCCCTCCCAAGGCCCCCAGACCCACCCAACCCCTCACCTAACACTCTGGAGCAGCAGCATCTCACCGCCCCTCCCAAGGCCCTCTGCTCCCTGGACCCCCCCAAACCCTCACCTCACACTCTGGAGCAGCAGCATCACACCGCCCCTTCTGTTGAACAATACTTTACCCCTCCCAAGGCCCACTGCTCCCTGGACCCCCCAACCCCTCACCTCACACTCTGGAGCAGCAGCATCTCACCGCCCCTTCACTTTAACAATACTTCACCCCTCCCAAGGCCCACTGCTCCCCAGACTCGCCCTCACCTCACACTCTGGAGCAGCAGCATCTCACCGCCCCTTTTGTTTAACAATACTTCACCCCTCCCAAGGCCCACTGCCCCCGGACCCTCCCCTCACCTCACACTCTGGAGCAGCAGCATCTCACCGCCCCTTCTGTTTAACAATACTTCACCCCTCCCAAGGCCCACTGCTCCCCGGACCCCCCTCACCTCACACTCTGTAGCAGCAGCATCTCACCGCCCCTTCTGTTTAACAATACTTCACCCCTCCCGAGGCGCACTGCTCCCCAGACCCCCCTCACCTCACCTCACACTCTGGAGCAGCAGCATCTCACCGCCCCTTCTGTTTAACAATACTTCACCCCTCCCAAGGCCCACTGCTCCCCGGACCCCCCTCACCTCACACTCTGGAGCAGCAGCATCTCACCTCCCCTTCTGTTTAACAATACTTCACCCCTCCCAAGGCCCACTGCTCACAGGACCCCCCTCACCCCACACTCTGGAGCAGCAGCATCTCACCTCCCCTTCTGTTTAACAATACTTCACCCCTCCCAAGGTCCACTGCTCACAGGACCCCCCTCACCCCACACTCTGGAGCAGCAGCATCTCACCGCCCCTTCTGTTTAACAATACTTCACCCTCCCAAGGCCCACTGCTCCCCAGACCCCCCTCACCTCACACTCTGTAGCAGCAGCATCTCACCGCCCCTTCTGTTTAACAATACTTCACCCCTCCCAAGGCCCACTGCCCCCGAACCCTCCCCTCACCTCACACTCTGGAGAAATAGGATATCACCGCCCCTTCTGTTTAACAATACTTCACCCCTCCCAAGGCCCACTGCTCCCCGGACCCCCCCTCACACTCTGGAGCAGCAGCATCTCACCGCCCCTTCTGTTTAACAATACTTCACCCCTCCCAAGGCCCACTGCTTCCCGGACCCCCCTCACCTCACACTCTGTAGCAGCAGCATCTCACCGCCCCTTCTGTTTAACAATACCTCACCCCTCCCAAGGCCCACTGCCCCCGGACCCTGCCCTCACCTCACACTCTGGAGCAATAGCATATCACCACCCCTTCTGTTTAACAATACTTCACCCCTCCCAAGGCCCACTGCCCCCGGACCCTCCCCTCACCTCACACTCTGGAGCAGCAGCATCTCACCGCCCCTTCTGTTTAACAATACTTCACCCATCTCAAGGCCCACTGCCCCCCGGACCTCCCCTCACCTCACACTCTGGAGCAGCAGCATCTCACCGCCCGTTCTGTTTAACAATACTTCACCCCTCCCAAGGCCCACTGCTTTTCGACCCCCCCTCACCTCACACTCTGGAGCAGCAGCATCTCACCGCCCGTTCTGTTTAACAATACTTCACCCCTCCCAAGGCCCACTGCTTCCCGGACCCCCCTCACCTCACACTCTGGAGCAGCAGCATCTCACCGCCCCTTCTGTTTAACAATACTTCACCCCTCCCAAGGCCCACTGCTTTTCGACCCCCCCTCACCTCACACTCTGGAGCAGCAGCATCTCACCGCCCCTTCTGTTTAACCACATCCGTGCTCAGAGAATTCTCCTCCTGTGCTCAGATTTACAAAATCCCATGTTTCATGACGAGCTGGGCTCGGCATCAGCGTGCGAGGAGGCGACGCCATGACGAGCCCAGCTCGTCATGAGCCTGGAAGGGGTTAACAATACTTCACCCCTCCCAAGGCCCACTGCTTCCCGGACCCCCCTCACCTCACACTCTGGAGCAGCAGCATCTCACCGCCCCTTCACTTTGACAATACTTTACCCCTCCCAAGGCCCACTGCTCACAGGACCCCCCTCACCCCACACTCTGGAGCAGCAGCATCTCACCGCCCCTTCTGTTTAACAATACTTTACCCCTCCTGTAATGATGTTGATGCAAGTACCCAGTGACCTAACTGGTCAGGCACTAGGACTGGCCCGAGTGAGGGACGAGGGCAGGTGGAAAGGGAGGAGCTGGGAGACAAGGGGCAGCTGGGCAGTAAGCTGTTGGGATTTGAAGAAGGAGGATGATTAATAAAGAAGGTCCATGACCCTACCACACGGTGTCCGCCTGAGTTATTGGGGCTGGACACTACAACTGGCGACGAGGGTAAAAGAAACCTGAGCAAGTAAACAGCCACAGCAGCAACCGGCGACCGATTGGTCCGGAGCTCGCCCCACGTTTGGAGGCTTGAGCGCGCTGCGGAAAAACGCCCACCGAGTGCCCACCTCGGCGGCGGACAGAGCGGAGCTCGGCCCCACGTCTGGAGGCTCGAGCGCGCCGTGTAAGTGCCCACCGGAGCCCACCCGGCGGCAGAAGAAGCCAAGCTCGCGCCACGTGTGAGGCTCGAGCGCGCTGTGAAAGTGCCCACCGGAGCCCACCCGGCGGCAGAAGAAGTAAAGCTCCCCCTACGCGTGAGGCTCGAGCAAATAACCAGAAAGAACCAACCGGGAGCCCACTCCGGCGGTAAAAGACTAAGAAAAGGAACCTCACCTGCAGCAGTGACTCCGGCGGTGGATCGCGGCTGAAAACGACAAGTGGTGAGTGGAAAATCGAAGTGCCGAGTGAATGAGTGGCTCCGGTCGAAGAAACGAGCAGAAACGACTGAAATCTCGCTGAAAACGAGATTCCCGGCGGCCATTTTGAAGTCAGGCAATATTGACCAATCCCCTGCAAGGGATCATCAGCGGCCATTTTGAAGTCAGGCAAAGAGCCTGAAACCGCAAACAAGCACAGACAAGCAACAAGCATTGACAAGTAACGAACAAGCATTGGCAAGTAACAAACAAGAGCAACAAAATAACAAACAAGCACTGGCAAGTGCAATAAAGACAATAAACAAACACTAGCAAGCACAACGAAGCAGCAAACAAGCACTGGCGAGTGCAACGAAGACAACAAACAAGCACTGGTGAGTGCAACGAAATAACAAACAAGCATTGACAAGCAACAAACAAGCATTGACAAGCAACAAACAAGCATTGACAAGTAACAAACAAGTGCAACAAAATAACAAACAAGCACTGGCAAGTGCAATAAAGACGATAAACAAACACTAGCAAGCACAACGAAGCAGCAAACAAGCACTGGCGAGTGCAACGGACATAACAAACCAGCACTGGTGAGTGCAACGCGACAACAAACAAGCACTGGTGAGTGCAACGAAATAACAAACAAGCACTGACAAGCAGCAAACAAGCATTGGCAAGTAACGAACAAGCACTGGCGAGTGCAACGAAACAAACTAACAAGCACTAGCGAGTGCAACAAAATCAATAAACAGACACTAGTGAGTGCGACGGAGACAACAAACAAGCACCGGCAAGTGCAAAGAAAACAACAAACAAGCAAATACAATAGAAAATGAAGGCACCGGTAAATAAAGACAAGCAAGCAATAAGGAAAATCAGAGACGCATGAGTAGACAGATATCAAGGAAGCCGTCTATCATCAACTAAGTCATTGGATAACACGGGAAGCAAAGGAAATAGTCCTGTGACCGTAGCAGATCATGGCGGTGGGAAAAGCAACACAACAATCCAATCCCTGCATTGAAGTGCCACCCCCAGTGACACAGACTGACATTCAGAATTTGGGCCCTAAATGGAACCGGTGGCTGGAATCACTGGATGAATTTCTTGACGCCACCGGTGAGCGAAGAGATGGAAAGTGTCTGACACTACTACTACAGCTGATAGGTCACGAGGGCCGACGCTTAATCAGAACATTTTCTGAAAAGGACACAGAGACTTATGAAAGACTACAAGAGACACTACGCCCCCATTTCAACGCAAAGGACGACGTGGATCATGAACGCATCGCCTTCAACACGGCACGGCAGGAACCTGGAGAATCATTGCCAAACTTCATCACCCGGTTGCAAAGTCTGGTACAATGCTGCCACTTCAACACATTTACAAATGAGGACGCAGTTCGACTCCGGGTAATCGAAGGCTGCTCAAGGTCTAGTACAAAGCACAAGATTCTCAAAGGGCATTGGTCGCTAAAGGAAATAATAAGAAAGGCCGAAGGTGCAGAGCGGGTCAAAGCAAGAGAACTATCAAAAGAACTGCACCTATGTGCAAGACACCAAGATACCAGGAAAGAGACATCTCTAAGGTCGGTGAATAAAGCACAAGAAATAAACAAAACCAGAAACGGGGAGGGTGAAGACAGATCAGAGATAAGACAACGGGAGAGACCAAGTAACATGAAATACTCTGAGTCAACAACACAAAAGACCGGGATGATCCAGGAGTGCGACAGCCTCACTAATTCAACCTCAAAGAGTCATTCAACGTGTAGTGCAAGCGAGTATGAAGCAGATGAAGGGTCAAGTGGGACAGATCGCACCAATGGAACGTGGAGTGCAAGCGAGTATGAAGCAGATGAAGGATCAAGTGGGACAGATCGCACCAATGGACCAGATGACAGCCTGCCCAACAAATGTGTAAGAAAAGCAAACTACAGAAGACTGGACCAGTTACGTCAACACTGGAAATCGGCACATGATCACACCCGTAACACAGATGTCAGTGCATAAAAGAAGCGGGAAGAAGAAACAAACCGAATAAGGCGGACTGATCCACTCGGACACCGGGAAGAAGAAGACAAACACATCTGCGACAGCCGAGACAATGAAGAAACTGAGAGGAGGCCATTATCATCACACGAGAGAGGTAGAGATATAATACCAAGAGACCAAACACAAGAGAGAAACGTGTGGTCATCAAACAACCTCTCCAGTGAGATGACACCGAAGTCACTTCGAGGAAGGGACCCGGAGAAATAGGCCAAAGAGAACTCCGACTCCGGGAGCAGCTCGTCACGACCTACCTGTTTCAGAAATCCTCTATTAAAGACACACTCGAAGGAACAGTATCAAAGGAAATCGACAGAAGACTCCTCCGATTCAGAAAGCACGCCTGTTCAATCGCTCGAGTCGACCGAGTCAGGGTCCCGACGACGGCCATGGCGTCAACCACCTGAACACACCCCAGAACCAAAGGACATTAGTCACGTCAAGAGTAACATATCTCACACCAATGTCCCTGAGTACTTAATCACTCTACAAGACAACCTGTCATGTCAGTCGCAGGTACATCAAGATACAAACAATATACCTTCACCCCTGACAGGGTCAGCGAGGCTGATCAAAAGGACCTACAGAAAGAAAACCGAGATAGAGGACATTACCAACCGGGTGGTGAAAGGACCATCCAGTCACTATGCAAGGAAAACCGGATGTGTTAACAGAGACAGATCATCTTCAGATGAGAGAGAAACATGCACAGGCCCAGACAGTCAAAGGATCCACCAGTCCCAAACATGAGTGGGAGTGGGTGAGACAACCTGAGGCAGCGAACTAGTCCCCGAACCAAACGAATGTGTTCTTTTCAGATAGCGCCTCAGAAACTGAAGATGAGTGGATCACCCAGAAGCTGATTGGAAACCACCACGAACTTGAGCACAAGATGACCACGCGAGACGTCTCGCAACTCCACAGATGCACTCCTGTAACAAAAGATATTCTCGTCAAAGCAACAGAAAGCCACACAAAAGAAATGGAGATGTATCTCCATGGCTCAAATAGACGGCATGCAGACCCGTGTGGCTGACTGAGAAACAATAAACATGTTAGACACTAAGTTTACTTTGTTAACAAGAGGGAGATGTAATAATGAGATGCAGTCACGCCCCAGGCGCGTGATCTCGAAACCGTATCGCTTCATGGAAGAATTCTAAAGAAAGAGGGAGATGTAATAATGAGATGCAGTCACGCCCCCAGGCTTGTGATCACGAAACCGTATCGCTTCATCGAAGAATTCTAAAGAAAGACAGTTGCTGTTTTGCCGTGGTGTATATTATTTTGTTATTATTTTGTTTTCCTTTATTCACAGAGGGGGGAGATGTAATGATGTTGTTGCAAGTACCCAGTGACCTAACTGGTCAGGCACTAGGACTGGCCCGAGTGAGGGACAAGGGCAGGCGGAAAGGGAGGAGCTTGGAGACAAGGGGCAGCTGGGCAGTAAGCTGTTGGGATTTGAAGAAGGAGGATGATTAATAAAGAAGGTCCATGACCCTACCACACTGTGTCCGCCTGAGTTATTGGGGCTGGACACTACACCTCCCAAGGCCCACTGCTCCCCGGACCCCCCAACCCCTCACCTCACACTCTGGAGCAGCAGCATCTCACCGCCCCTTCTGTTTAACAATACTTCACCCCGCCCAAGGACCACTGCCCCCAGACCCCCCTCACCTCACACTCTGGAGCAGCAGCATCTCACCGCCCCTTCTGTTTAACAATACTTCACCCCTCCCAAGGCCCACTGCTCCCCAGACTCCCCCTCACCTCACACTCTGGAGCAGCAGCATCTCACCGCCCCTTCTGTTTAACAATACTTCACCCCTCCCAAGGCCCGCTGCCCCCCCTGAGCCCCCTCATCTCACACTATAGAGCAGCAGCATCTCAGCGCCCCTTCACTTTAGCAATACTTCACCCTCCCAAGGCCCACTGCTCCCCGGACTCCCCCTCACCTCACACTCTGGAGTAGCAGCATCTCACCGCCCCTTCTGTTTAACAATACTTCACCCCTCCCAAGGCCCACTGCTCCCCGGACTCCCCCTCACCTCACACTCTGGAGTAGCAGCATCTCACCGCCACTTTGCGCTTTCAACAGCTTTCTCTTGCCCACAATGCAGGGCGCAACGGCCCCAGCCCGCCCGTAACAGAACAGGGCAGCAGTAACATGTTTTAAAGAGGGCTGCATGTAGGGGCTGAGATGCTGCCTTCGTGGTGGCATGTTGTGTCCTGTCGGTCATGGAGTTTAGATGCGAGTTGGGGCTCCTGTGGTGGCCGTGGCCTCTTTCCTGGACGGCTGGCTCTTTTTGCCGGGTTGGTCGTGGCACAACCACTGACTGGTCCCCACTTACTGCAGGGTTTGTCAATAGGGTGACATTTAGACATTGGTTATTTAATGCGATTTTATAGGGCGCAAAGTACTTTACCCGAAGGTGTCAGTTCACTTTTCAGAAAGGACTAGTTATGTTATATAGAGTTCAGAGTACACAGGTTACATCCAAGCGACAAGCTCAAAAGCTCTAATGAACTTATGAATGATAGTCAACACAATATTTTAACACATGTACCCATGGTTGGTTACACATTTACAAGTTGCAAATTAATTCAAGAATAAGATACTAGCATGCCATGTGTATGTATCCTCTCTGGAACGGCATTGAGGGGAGTTTTAACCGTTACTAAGTTTAGCTAGTAGAGTTGTTTATATCACCAAGTTGAATACCCTCCACCTGCTGGGCGGGAATATACCCAGGGTGGATCAAATTTTTGACCCCTAAGCAAGCTAAACAATTTGCCCAGCAGCAACATTCGTGCTGCCGTGGGGTTCTAATCCTGATACCTTTATAAACTCATTTGGGCAGATTGCAGCAGAGTTGGTATTCGCCTTACTGTACATAACAGTTCTGTACTTGTAATGCCTCACAAAGACGAGGATATCTAGTTTTCTGGGCTAACATAAGGGCGGGCGTTTCTCTAGCCTACCTCAAGGTTTATTTACATGCCACCCTGGCATATTTCAGCCTTGGTGAAGACAGTGCATATGGGGGCAAGGGTAATGTTTTGCATTGGTAGGCTGGCTAGCTCCTATGAAATAGATACACCCATTGTCAGCAGACCTAGCTCAGGTAAACAGTACTCCCGTTTGGCACGCATATGAACTTGTTCATGTGGGTTGGGCTTTGTGTGAGGTTGGACCAAGGGGTTGCCCTTCAGTGAGGTATTAGGATACGTTTTAAGTCGTGCAACTTGCTACCACCGCAAGGGCCCTGTCTTGCTGTAGGTGCAAGGTTATGGGTGGTTTTATATATATGGATGCTATGACAGAGGAGAGTGAACCATGCAGCACGAATTGCGAAACATTCAGCATCATGTTTTAACCCAATGACCAAGTCAGAGAAACTGTTCAGGTCTGAATCATTAGGCCACAGGGTGGCACGACAGAATAATTCTAAACCTGTGGTATCTTAGTTTTTCCCGCCCTCCACTTCTCGCTATCCTCGGAGGGGATTTCCAAGAAAACCATGTGGTAGATACAGGACGAAGAGCCTGAATGGTGTGGCACGCTATGCGAGGAAAAGGTTACAGCTTAAACGTTTTAACCCTATGCTATGATACCCTAATCGTCTAGGCCAGAATCATGGAGCCACTGGGTAACTCGACTAGGTATGTTTTAGCATACAGAGGGTGTAAGAACTGGGACCACCAGCTCTCCGGGGGGTAGCATGGCTCGAGCAGGAAGGCGGCCAGGGGCTTATGTGTAAAGCAGCTACTTAACACACTCATCCAATGAGACACACAGTGGGCGCAATAATGGAGACCACACCAGTAGTTGTGTTTGAAAATCAAGATCTTTTATATAGACTTTGGATCAAGCAAGTAATGCATTCAGCAAATCATTAGTATTTCACTTAAGCATTTCATTAGGCAGTTTCAGTAAGACTTATTATTAAAGTAATAACCAGCTCATTAAGCAGTGAAACATTAAATAACACAGCCTGTCGCATCATACTCTTCAGCAGGCAAAGAGGGTACTTTCATAAACCTGGGTGATCCTGCAGGAAGCAACCATAGCATTGCATTAAAGCACCACATTAAACCTCTCATGGACGCCCTCCAAATTTCACTTCATAGAAAGTGATAAAACATTTCATCAAGTACTTTCAGTACTACAGAAAACTGCAAAAAACACAGCCTGTCACGGTATGCTACTCAGCAGGCAAAAAGGTAATTTCATAGACCCTAGATGAACCTGTTGGAAACAACCACAAGCATTTCTTCTTGTGAATACTGATCGTTTTGCCACCCAGAATCAGATCATCAGAATACCATTAGAATGAATCAATAAGGGTCACAGCTCGGCCCAATCAGGAACTGTAGAAGCCCGCCCCTGCAAGAAATTCAGTATAGTTAAGTAAATCACCATTCCATTAATAGGCTTGTAAATAGGGTGTAACCATGAACATTTCAGGCCGGATACTGGCATGCAGAACGATAAGTGTCTGCCCCCAATTCTCCAAATTCTCTAGGCACGTTAAGGGGGTCAGTGGGGCCCAGTCTCAGTTCACCCCGAGGGAGGGGTGACCTCGGGCCTTACCCGGCACACCGCCCTCCTCACCGGGGGTTACCTTGTGTTCTTCGGCCCGATCAGGGCCCTTGCGGAGGTGCTGCGGCAGGCAAGAGGGGCTTCGTCTCTCCCGTGGCCTCGCCCGGCGCAGGGAAAGCGGACAGCTGTGGGGCACCGGCCCCCTCCGCGAAGAGTCGGCGCTTCCCCGGGTGCCGGACCTAGATGCAGAAGGCTCGATCTGGGCAGCCAATGGCTGCGCAGCTTAGAGGGGGGCTTGGCCAATAACGAGGCCGGAGTCCCCCGTCACGTGCTGCAGGCAGGGAGAGGCTTCAGGCTAGCCTGGTGTATTTGATGCGGCGGCCCTCTCCTGGCATACGGGGGCCGCCGAGGCACAGAGAGGCAGGGTGACTTCGGCCCAGCGTGGCCTGTGGAGAATTCCGGCGGCCCTCTCCTGGCACACGGGGTCCACCGCGGAGGGGATGCAATACTGGCGCTAACGCCGCGGCCACCAGAGGGGACTTCTAGGCGCTACAGGAGGGCGCCAACGGCTCCGGGCCGCAGCGGTGAGTCACCCCAGGCCAGCGCGCTGAGATCCCAAAGCGCTAGGGGGTAGTTTCAGTCAGCGCTCACATGGGGGCTTCAGCGTGAGGGCGGTCAAGCGCTTGAGGGGTACTTTGATAGCAGGACTTGACAGGCAGGCAGTCTCTGACACAGTGCTTGAGAGGGAGGGGGGTCAGGCTACAGCGCTGATGAAGAATTCCAGTCAGGAATGCCACTTGCTCAGTCAGAACAGCGCTGGGGCACAAAGGGAGCAGGTTATAGCGCTTTCCACACAGCTTGGCAAGGACTGCAGGCAGGATGGGTTACAAAGCAGTTCAGTCAGGGGGAGACCAGTGGGGCAAGGAGGGCCCACTGCAGGCAGGGGGTGCGCAGGGCAGCACAGCCCAGTACCTGGTCGATCCCCCAGCAGTCTCTGGATGGTTCTGCGCCCTTAGTTGTTGGTTTCTTGAAGTTGAAGGGGGGGGGGGCGTTGAGTTGAAGGCTTGGTGAGTTTTTCCTCAGTCACTGCAGATTGACCCTGGGGTTCCCTGCGCTGGGCCAGATCAGGGGGCTAGTCTAGGACACCTCACCCAGCTTAAGAGGCAGCACCTAAATCCTGTCACTCCCAGTAGCATAGGTTCCTAACTAGGCCCTCCCGCCTAAAACTCCTGCGTGGGTTCCCCAGGTCAGTGATGCCCCAACTGACTAGAAAATGTTCCCTCCCTTGCTTAAGTATGCCCAGGTCAGGTGACCACTCTCTAAGGTGGCAAAAGTCAGGTCCGCCTTCCTTCTGGAAGGTTCCAGGACCTTCCCCACTCTACCTATGGACAGGGGATGGGTGGCTGCATTGCAACATTGTATGGGGACCCAGCCTGCTCCTGGCAGCTAGGGTGCTACACTAAAAAGACCACGCTGCAGTAGCAGGGGCCAGTGGCAGCCATGTTTGAAGTAGAGAGCACCTGCACCCTAACACAGATTAGCTATGAAAAGGTGCCCGAAGACCTATGGGCCAACAGAAAGTAGTTGGGAAAAATGAGGCAAGGGCAAAAAAATCACAGGGAAAGACCACCCTAGGGCTGACAGGTCTAACATGCGTCCCCCCAGCTGAAAGTGGGGAGAGCTACCCAACCTCTAGGGAGTTCTCGTCACTAAGGCGGAAAAAACGGGGGAGACCGTCAGCATTGGCGTGGTCAGCTCCGGGCCGATGTTCCACCCTAAAGTCCATCCCCTGTAGGGAAATGGACCACCTTAGCAACTTGGGATTTTCGCCTCTCATTTGCATGAGCCAGCGAAGGGTCGGTGGTCAGTTTGTACTAGGAAGTGAGAGCCAAAAAGGTATGGCCTCAACTTCTTCAAAGCCCAGACCACAGCGAAGGCATCTCGCTCGATGGTACTCCATCGCTGTTCCCGAGGGAGGAGTCTTCTGGAGATGAAGGCCACAGGTTGGTCTTGGCCATCATCGTTGAGTTGCGACAGCACGGCGCCTACGCCATGCTCTGAGGCATCTGTCTGCACGAGGAATTCTTTTTGGAAGTCCGGAGTGGCCAACACCGGAGCGGAGCACATCGCGCGCTTCAGTGTTTCAAATGCCTCCTGGCAAGCAGCCGTCCAGATGACCTTGCGTGGCTGCTTTTTGGACGTCAACTCGGTCAAGGGGGCCACGATGGTACCGTACCCCTTGACAAACCTGCGGTAATAGCCAGTGAGGCCGAAGAAAGCTCGGACCTCAGTCTGAGTTTTGGGGGGCTCCCAGGCCATGATGGTCTCGATTTTGGCCTGGAGGGGTTGCACCTTACCTCCGCCCACCAAGTGTCCCAGGTACACGACAGATCCCTGTCCAATCTGGTACTTGCTAGCCTTGATGGTGAGGCGAGCTCGTTGTAACGCCTGCAGCGCCTCCTGGAGATGCTGCAGATGGTCCTCCCATGTGCTACTGAAGACAGCTATGTCATCCAGGTACGCCGCTGAGAAGGACTCTGGGCCAGATAGCACCTGGTTCACCAACCGCTGGAAGGTGGCCAGAGCATTCTTGAGCCCGAAGGGCATCACTTGAAATTGGAAGCGGCCCTCGGGGGTGGAGAACGCTGTCTTCTCCTTCTCTCCATCGGCCATGGCAATCTGCCAGTACCCTGATGTCAAGTCGATGGTGCTGAGGTACTTGGCTGCTCCCAGCCGGTCAATCAGCTCGTCGGCCCGTGGTATCGGGTGAGCATCTGTCTTGGTGACAGAGTTCAACCCCCGATAGTCCACACAGAACCGAAGTTCTGGTGTGGTGCCCGGTGGAGCCGCTTTTGGCACCAGCACAACCAGACTAGCCCACGGGCTGCTCGAGGGTTCGATCACTCCCAGCTCCAGCATCTTGGTCACCTCACCCTGGATGCTGTTCCTCACTTTCTCGGACAGCTGGTAAGACTTGTTTTTCACTGGTGGACTGTCCCCTGTGTCCACATCATGGGTACACAGATGTGTGATTCCAGGTGTGAGGGAGAACAACGAGGCGTGCTGCGCCAATACCTGGCGGCAGTCCCTCTGTTTCTCTGAGGTCAAGGATGGGGAGAGGACAACTCCCTCCACTGAACCATCCTTTTCCTGAGCCGCTAGAAGGCCAGGAAGAGGTTCACTTTCCTCCTCCTCGCTCTCATCCGTCACCATGAGGAGAGCAAGCTCCGATCGCTCATGGTGAGGCTTCAGGCGGTTGACGTGGAGCACCCGATGGGGTTGACGGGGGGTCTTCAAGTCAACTAGGTAAGTGGTCTGGCCTCGACGCTCCACAATCTTGTACGGACCAGTCCACCGGTCCTGGAGGGCATTAAGCTCCCCAGACTCCATGACCCACACCTTCTGTCCAGCGTCCAACTCCACCGTCCGAGCGTTGTGGTCATACCACTCCTTCATGACGGCTTGGCTAGTCTCCAGATTGTCTGAGGCTTCCTTCCACAGCTTGGCCATTTGGCTGCGGAACACCAGCATGTAGCTGACAACATCACGGGGAAGCTTCTTCGAAGTCTTCTCCCACCCCTCTTTGACCAGACTGAGGGGTCCCCTAAGGGGATGGACATAGAGCAATTCGAAGGGGCTATACCCGACTCCCTTCTGTGGTACCTCGTGGTATGAAAACAGCAGGCAAGGGAGGAGGATGTCCCATTTCCGCCTCAGGTCTTCTGGCAGACTCCGGATCATTCCCTTCAAGGTCTTGTTGAAGCGCTCTACGAGCCTGTTAGTCTGGGGGTGGTAAGGAGTGGAGAACCGATAGGTCACTCCGCACTCCTGCCACATGGCCTGCATGTAGGCCAACATGAAATTTGTGCCTCTGTCCGACACCACGACCTTGGAGAATCCCACTCGGGTGAATATCCCCATCAGGGCCCGCGCCACCCCAGGTGCAGTAGCGGTCCTCAGAGGGATGGCCTCCGGGTACCGAGTGGCGTGGTCCACCAACACCAGAATGAACCGGTGTCCCGCAGAGGTCGGAGGGTCCAACGGCCCAACGATGTCAATACCGACCCGCTCGAAAGGGGTCCCGTCCACTGGGAGTGGTTCCAATGGGGCCTTGACTCTGGTCCCTGTCTTGCCACTGGCCTGGCAAGTTTTGCAGGTCTTGCAGTAGGTGTCAGAGGCAACCCTCATCCTAGGCCAATAAAAATGTGGGACGAGCCTTGCAAAGGTCTTGTCCTGGCCCAGGTGTCCAGCTAAGGGTATCGCATGCGCCAGTTCCATCAAAAGGCCCGGTAGCACTGGGGGACCACTAAGGCCCTCGATGATCCATGCACCGGAACCCTTGGCTCACTGTACAGGAGGCCATCCTCCCAATACACGTGGTAACTGCCAGTCTCTTGGTTGACCGCTTGGGCTTCGGCCTGTCGCCGCATGCCTTCAAGCGTGGGGCACTCCTTCTGCGCCCGATGGAATTCCTCCCGGGTAGGCCCTCCTTCCACATGCCACTCGGCAGGGGTCGGCAGGTCCCCCACGGGAATGACATCCACCTCCAGGGACTCCGGGGTTACCTCCGCAGGCTCCCCATCCATCACACGGGATGTGTCTTCCACAACACTCTCCTCTGGACCGGCAGTGGGTTGGGCCGTTATTTCAGGCTCCAACCCGGGTTGAGCTTCTTGCCGGGCAGCCATGGACCGCTTGGCTACGCAAGTCCACCCTGGTAATCCCAGCATCTCAGTGTGGGCCTTAAACTCCACTTCCTTCCAGGCGGTATGTTCGAGGTCATTACCAAGCAGACAGTCCACAGGCAAGGCAGGGCTGATCGCAACTCTCAAGGGGCCTGTCACTCCTCCCCACTCAAAGGGAACCTGAGCCACTGGATAGTAGCTCAGACTGCCGTCAGCCAACATGGCTGGATGGTACACATCAGGAACAACCTGCTCAGGGGACACCAGCCGCCTCACTACGGTGGCCATGCTGGCTCCTGTGTCCCTCAGAGCGTCCACCTCCTCTCCATTGACCTTCACCCTCTGCTGGTACTTAGCAGTATTCGATGGTAAGGGCGTCACTGGGACCATCTCTCTATCCCCAAGTGAAACCAGGGTCAGGCTTGTCCACTCCCCTTCCCTATCTAGGGGCAGCTCCAACCCAAGCGCTACACTAGCCACCCCGGGACTCTTGCCACAAGTGCGGGCTGGGGGTCGTTTGCGACACTGGGCATCTCCTTTGTAGTGTCCAACCTCTCCGCATTCATAGCACCGGACCACTTTTGGCTGCTGACTCTTGTCAGGGTAAGTGGGTTTTGGGGAACTCCTCTGAGGTGGGGTACCTACTCCTTTCCCAAACTGTCTAGTTTGTGGGCCTCGTGAGAACTCCGGTCTTTTATCTCCACCCTCTTTCTTCTGAGGGGCGCCCTGTCCGCCTTTCGGGCCATCTCCCCCGGGGCCTTGTGTGACACCCGGGTGCTAAACCAAGTATCCGCCTCCTTCGCAAGCTCACGGGGATCAGTAAGCGTGCGGTCCACCAGATGTTGGCGCAGCTCCGGAAAACACTTATCCAAGAGATGCTCTCTCAAAAAAAGGTTATACAGACCCTCAAAATCACGCACCTCACTGCCACGCACCCAACCATCCAGAGCCTTACGGGCATACTCAAAAAAATCCACCCAATTCTGTGTGGACAGCTTATGGCTGCCACGAAACCTCTGGCGATACCTTTCAGGGTTGAGGCCAAAATGTTTGATAAGCACCTCCTTCATGGGGGGATACCTAAACTGGTCTGCCTTTTCCAAATACAGGAGGGTGTCCCTGACGTCAGGAGGTATATACCGGTACAAACCACCTCCCCAATGTTTCTCGGGCACCCCATGGGCAGTCAAGGCAACTTCATACGCCTCCAACCACCTGCCAATGTCATCCCCCTTGGTGTAGCTCGCTATCATCTCCTTGGGTAACCAGAACCTGGGCTCCTGCTGAGCCTCTGGTACGCTGCCACCATTATGACTCCCTGGTGCACCCAACTGTAATGCTCTCAGCTCCATTTCTTTGAGCTGAAGCTTGTGCGCCATCTTCCTTTCCTCCATTGCAAACTGCTTATCCTCCCTTTCTCTCTCCCTCTGGTGCTCTAACTTGGCAAGCTCCCACCTTAATCGCCTCTCCTCCTTCCTGTCCTCGTACTCCTGCGACGATGCACTCCCCCTAGATACACTACTCCCCGCCCCGGAACGTCTTCCTGGCAACACATTGTCTGACATGTCAATGCTGAGTAGGCCTAGGTCTTCCTGAGTATCCGCCTCCCCGTGTGTGACCTGTTCCCCATCCTCTCCCTCCTCTTCTGGGTGGGCCCTTACCCATGCCCTCAAAGTGGTACGGAGCTCTTCTTTTACAGCTCTCGTCCCCACAGGCACCCCCATCCCCTGACAAAACTCCCTTAACTGCACTACAGTGTACCTATCAAGGTCAGCCAGCTGGAACTCCATTTTGTCATGTGGGGACCCAGATAACCTGAAAGAAAAATTCTAGGACGTAGGCAACAATGCTGGGTCAACACCAGTTCCTACACACTTTGCAGACTTAGACAGTGGTGGGCAATTGGGTTTGCTTGTAGGCACCACAGGTGTCCAATTAATTGCAGCGCACTCAGTCCCACTGGAGGGTGTTAGGTAGCTACAGGTCCTGGATCCCACCGCTCGCCACCAATGTAAGAACTGGGACCACCAGCTCTCCGGGTGGTAGCATGGCCCGAGCAGGAAGGCGGCCAGGGGCTTATGTGTAAAACAGCTACTTAACACACTCATCCAATGAGACACACAGTGGGCGCAATAATGGAGACCACACCAGTAGTCGTGTTTGAAAATCAAGATCTTTTATATAGACTTTGGATCAAGCAAGTAATGCATTCAGCAAATCATTAGTATTTCACTTAAGCATTTCATTCGGCAGTTTCAGTAAGACTTGTCATTAAAGTAATAACCAGCTCATCTAAGCAGTGAAACATTAAATAACACAGCCTGTCGCATCATACTCTTCAGCAGGCAAAGAGGGTACTTTCATAAACCTGGGTGATCCTGCAGGAAGCAACCATAGCATTGCATTAAAGCACCACATGAAACCTCTCATGGACGCCCTCCAAATTGCACTTCATAGAAAGTGATAAAACATTTCATCAAGTACTTTCAGTACAACAGAAAACTTCAAAGAACACAGCCTGTCACGGTATGCTACTCAGCAGGCAAAAAGATAATTTCATAGATCCTAGATGAACCTGTAGGAAACAACCACAAGCACTTCTTCTTGTGAATACTGATCGTTTTGCGACCCAGAATCAGACCATCAGAATACCATTAGAATGAATCAATAAGGGTCACAGCTCGGCCCCATCAGGAACTGTAGAAGCCCGCCCCTGCAAGAAATTCAGTACAGTGAAGTAAATCACCATTCCATTAATAGGCTTGTAAATAGGGTGTAACCATGAACATTTCAGGCCGGATACTGGCATGCAGAACGATATCGGGGGAAGTGTCTGTCCCCAATTCTCCAAGTTCTCGAGGCACATTAAGGGGGCTAGTGGGGCCCAGTCTCAGTTCACCCCGGGGGAGGGGCGACCTCGGGCCTTACCCGGCCTACCGCCCTCCTCCCCGGGGGTTACCTTGTGTTCTTCGGCCCGATCAGGGCCCTTGCGGAGGTGCTGCGGCAGGCAAGAGGGGCTGCGTCTCTCCCGTGTCCTCACTCTGCCCGGTGCAGGAAAAGCGGACAGCTGTGGGGCACTGGCACTCGGGGCGGCAGGTCGGGGGGGGGGCTCCAGGGCTCCACGGCCCCCTCCGCGAAGAGTCGGCGCTTCCCTGGGTGCCGGGCCTCGATGCAGAAGGCTCGATCTGGGCAGCCAATGGCTGCGCGGCTTGGCGGGGGCGTGGCCAATGACGAGGCCGGAGTCCCCCGTCACGTGCTGCTGGCAGGGAGAGGTTTCAGGCCCAGCGCGGCCTGGTGTACTTGATGCGGCGGCCCTCTCCTGGCATACGGGGGCCGCCGAGGCAGTTCGATGATGGAGCAGGGCCCGCCGGGGCACAGAGAGGCAGGGTGACTTCGGCCCAGCGCGGCTTGTGGAGAATTCCGGCGGCCCTCTCCTGGCACACGGGGGACGCCGCGGAGGGGATGCAATACTGGCGTTAACGCCGCGGCCACCAGAGGGGACTTCTAGGCGCTACAGGAGGGCGCCAACGGCTCCAGGCCGCAGCGGTGAGTCACCCCAGGCCAGCGCGCTCAGATCCCAAAGCGCTAGGGGGCAGTTTCAGTCAGCGGTCTCGCGGGGGCTTCAGCGGGAGGGAGGTCAAGCACTTGAGGGGTACTTTGATAGCAGGACTTGACAGGCAGGCAGTCTCTGACACAGCGCTTGAGAGGGAGGGGGGTCAGGCTACAGCGCTGATGAAGAATTCCAATCAGGAATGCCACTTGCTCAGTCAGAACAGCGCTGGGGCACAAAGGGAGCAGGTTATAGCGCTTTCCACACAGCTTGGCAAGGACTGCAGGCAGGATGGGTTACAAAGCAGTTCAGTCAGGGGGAGACAAGTGGGGCAAGGAGGGCCCACTGCAGGCAGGGGGGTGCGCAGGGCAGCACAGCCCAGTACCTGGTCGATCCCCAGCAGTCTCTGCTCATAGGAAAGTAGACTTCTCGGCGCTTGGATGGTTCTGCGACCTTAGTTGTTGGTTTCTTGAAGTTGAAGAGGGGGGGGGGGGTTGAGTTGAAGGCTTGATGAGTTTTTCCTCAGTCATTGCAGATGGACCCTGGGGTTCCCTACCACTGGGCCAGATCAGGGGGCTAGCTTAGGACACCTCACCCAGCTTAAGAGGCAGCACCTAAATCCTGTCACTCCCAGTAGCATAGGTTCCTCACTAGGCCCTCCTCCTAAAACTCCTGCGTGGGTTCCCCAGGTCAGTGATGCCCCAACTGACTAGAAAAAGTTCCCTCCCTTGCTTAAGTATGCCCAGGTCAGGTGACCACTCTCTAAGGCGGCAAAAGTCAGGTCCGCCTTCCTTCTGGAAGGTTCCAGGAGCTACCCCACTCTACCTATGGACAGGGGATGGGTGGCTGGCATTGCAACATTGTATGGGGACCCAGCCTGCTCCTGGAAGCTAGGGTGCTACACTAAAAAGACCACGCTGCAGTAGCAGGGGCCAGTGGCAGCCATGTTTGAAGTAGAGTGCACCTGCACCCTAACACAGATTAGCTATGAAAAGGTGCCCAAAGACCTATGGGCCAACAGAAAGTAGGTGGTAAAAATGAGGCAAGGGCAAAAAAAATCACAGGGAAAGACCACCCTAGGGCTGACAGGTCAAACAGAGGGCACATGTGGTTTGGTGCAGGGTAATTCCTCCCGTTCCACCACGTGCCAGTCAGAGGGCGGTGGCTGGTCTTAGAGGAATATACTTTATTAATCTATACTTCTTGTAATTTTGAAGGGACTTTGGCCTATTTTCTGACTTGCCCTCGTCCATTATTCGTTCCTGCTCCCTCAGAGCCGGGTGTAACAGATTGTACCCTTCCCAGATGCACTGTGCCAAGCTGTCCCTGGGGTCCCTCTTAGGACTCAGCTGGCTATCTCACTACAGAAATGGTTATATCAATCAGTTGGCATCATTGTATCCCCTCACATTTTACAACTGGCCTTTGAGACCGTGCAACAAGGGGGAGGGGTCTTTCAAACTGTGCCTTTAATTTTATTTTATGTATGTTATCTTTAAAAGAGATTCTTCTATTTTGCAGTTCCTCAAATGCCCAGTTTCAGGCCACTTGATTATCTGTGTCCTGCAATCTAACTGCTTGGTCGGGTGTTGTTTTCCCGTACTAATCGGTCTACAGATTTCCACACTAGGAACAAGAACTCTCTGTGCTACCTTAACAGCAGTATCCGTTTGACAGAAGCTTCTTTAGTAAGAAGAGATCAGTGGGTTAAGGCGTGCACTGCAAGGATCGATGAGTAACAGTCAAATGTTTGCTTACAAGGTCTGTGAAGTTGATGTGATGGGTCATTTCTCCTGCAAAGCACTGGGCGTAATCTATAGGTCTCAGATTTGCATACTAGTACATACTAGTACATTGCTCTCCCCTTGAAACTCCGGACCCTTGGCGACTTGCTTTCTTTCCGCAAGGCCGCTAAAACTCATCTATTTTCTGAGCTATGTTAAAACCTCAACTCCCCCTTTTTTAATAATATTTTCTGTTTTCCTGTTGTGTTGTGTTCGCCTCCTTGTCGGTGCGCCGGGACGCTCCTTCGCTGGAGCAGCCGTGTGCAATACAAATAGCACTAACATAACATAACTATGCTGTTCTTGCATTTGGCATAGAGATTGAGGTGTAATCCCAGGTCAAAGATCCTTTCCAAATAAGATAGCTCACTGGGGTATGTGCCTGCTGCAAACCCCATCTGTACCGTTCAGCACATAAGTAGCTAGCTCAAGCTTTCACTCTTTGAGTGAATGAATGAATGAATTCTTTATTGTTTGGTTACTCAAAACCATTACATTAAAATCATTATACGAGGTTATAAAATTACAAAAGTTAAAACCGACAGAGTTAGTACTGCCCAAGGGGCGGGCTTGCGGAGGGTGAGGGTCATGTTGCGACTTAGATCAACAAAGACTCTATGAGCGGAAGCCCTCCGGGGCCATCAGTAGAGTTCGTGCCTGGTAAATGAACTTTCCAAAGGAGGCCATATGCTTTACCGTTGTCAAGGTGTAGAGGAAGATGGTCGCCTCCTTTGCAGTGCGTGTTCCTGATTGTCTTAGAATTGGCCTGAGGTAGAGACTGCGGGCCGTGCGCAGGACCGGGCAGCAGAATAGTAGGTGGGCCAGTGACTCACGTTTGTACCTGCAGAGCCTGCATTCCCGGGCACCTGTGCCGGCAGTACCAGAGCCATAAAGTTCTTTGAGAGGCAGCGGATGTAGTCTATACGCTAAGATCTTGTGAAGGGCTGCGCGGCCCACGGCCTGCTTAAGGTGGTATTTGGGATTATGCAGGATTTGTGGTGAGTACAAGGACTCGTGTAGGTCTTTTTTTACCAATGACTCCAGATCCAATTCTCTTGACCGCGCCCGCACTTGCTTTTTGATGGAATGTTTGATGGCAGTGTAGCTAACATATTCTGGGTTCCAAGACTCAGTGGCGAGATTGAGGTGGACCTTCGCCGCCTTGAGGGTGGCCGACCAGGGATTCCCTGGTTCCCTGAAGATGCAATTCAGCGTTGCCTTAAGTGTGTTCTCCTTTGCCGTCGTTGTTAAGAAGTAGTATTTGCTTAGGGCGGCCATCTCTTCCAGGTGTTGCTGATTGAGTGAGAACTCCAGGCGAACGAGAGTGTTTCTGGTACACCTCGGAAGATGGAATAAACTCTTGTAGGCTCTGCAATGGATTTTTTCTAGTTCTTTATGCAGTTTGCCTGGAAATGCTTGGAGAGCATAATTTAGGGCCGGCATTAATTTTGCTCTGAGTACTTGTTGGATAGCTAGTGTGGACGGGCTGTATAAGGAGGCGTGCAGCTTGCAGATAGCGTAAGTTATAGTATTGCCTTTGCCTTGGATAGTCTTTAGGTGCGCGCTTGAGAGCCTCGACTCCTGAAAGCAAATTCCCAAGTAAGTGTACCGCTGAATGCTTTCCAGCAGAAGGTGGCCAAGCCTCCATTTTACTGTTTTTTTCTTTGGGTACTTTCCAAAAATAATAATTTTAGACTTGGATGGGTTAGCTACGAGCTTGTTTTTGTCATTGTATGCGGCCAGTGCAGTCAGCGCCTTTTGTAGCCCAATTCTTGTATGGTCCAAAAGCACCAAGTCGTCGGCATATTGCATAATGTGGATTTTTGTCCCGCCGATCTTTGGCACGAGCAGTGCCGCTCCGCACAAGGCCCTCTCCATATCCGCAGTATATAAATTGAATAGCATTGGAGCTAGCACACACCCTTGTTTTAGGCCGCGATCCGTGTTGATCTTAGTGGATGCGTGATCCCTCGAGAGTTTGATTCTTACCCATGTTTTGTGGTACAGGGATTGGATCGCCCTCAACAAAGCTGGATTGATGTTCCATTGGGCCAGCTTGCTCCACAGTATAGCACGATCTACCCCGTCAAACGCCGCCGAGTAGTCAATAAAGCCAGCGAATAAGGGGGGGCTTTTGGATGCCAGAGCGTGGTGGACCAGATAAGAGAGTGCAGTGATGTTATCGACTGTTGAGGACCCTGGTCTAAATCCTGTTTGGCATAGTGGGAGTAGGCCTTCAGCATTCGTCCAGTCTGTAAGGTCCCTCAAGATTGCGCTGGCGTATGCTTTTCCCTCGATGTCCAGAAGGGCAATCAGGCGATAATTTGAAGGTTCAGATTTGGGGCCCTTTTTGTGGATTGGCTGTAGGAGCGAGCCTCTCCATGAATCGGGGACGTCACCCAGGAGCCAGCATTCATTGTACAGGTGGGTCAAGGTCTTTGACCAGAAGTCGATGTTTGCCTTGAATAAGTGTCCGGGAAGGCCGTTGGGCCCCGGGGCACCATTTTGTCTGATGTTTTTTAGAATATTGGTCACCACCAATCTTTCCGGCGTGGCAGTCATCTCGGTGATAGGGTCTGAGTCGGCTCCCTCGTCAATTGTTTCGTTTTGCTTGGAATCAGTCCCGGTTTCAATGTAAAGGGATTTTACATGTGCGATCCAAGTGGGTGCATCGAGAGAGTTTTCTCTATGGTTTGTGCACCGTCCAAGGGTGCTTAGGTAGTGCCAAAACTCCTGCGATTTTCCTGGGCTCAGTAAGTCGTAGATTTTCAGCCATTGTGCTTCGCAGTAATCTCGTTTTGCCTCCCAGACCTTCTTGGAGTGACTTTTGCTGGCCTCTTGGAGTTGTTTCTTCGTTGTGCCTGAGCCATGTTTGTAGAAGAGTTTGCGTTTCTTGCTCAGTTGTTTAGCGCTGATTATAAGTTCCACCTTGTGTCCGTAGGTGAGTGGGGGGTGCCTGTTAGCTGTATTGCTTGGTGTTCCACGAAGGATTGCTGCCAGGGTCCCCGTGGTGGCGTTCCAGGTGGCTATTGCGCCCATTTTCTGTTCATTCAGTGGCCAACCTGGCCACTGGTTTGCCCAATTGTTAAAAGATGTAATTGAGGTCTGTGCCCATTTAATTCTTCCGGGCAGTTTTATCAGATCTTCATCGTTAGATGCACCAATGTATTCGAGCCTATGGCGAGTGTCCACTGTGAAATTCAGTGTGATGATTAGCGCAGCGTGATCGCTACCACTTCGCGGATGTACTGTGTAATTTGACATGAGATGTTGTAATTTTTCACTGAGGATGATGTAATCGATCGTTGTTTGGTTGTTATATGTAGGACCAACAAAGGACCCAGGACTGAGATTTAGGAGGACCGAGTGCGCTGTCGCCAGCTTGTAAGTTTTTAATAGGTCATTCAGGGCGATGGTGGCCCCAGGCTGAAGACGTCGTGTGGTTGATGTCCCTATATTATGTGTGTTGAAATCGCCGAGAATGATGCATTCCAGGGCCGGATGTTGGAGCATTAAGGACTCTAGGAGGGTTATCAACGTGGCCAAATTAGGTATGGGCCCGTGTGAGTTGTAGTAGAGATTGATTAATAAAAGCGAGCAGTGACCATTTATCAGGCGGCAGCCTTTCAGGATGCCTGCCTGAAAATTGTCTGGAAGATTGGGAATTGCCACGAATTCCAGGCTGAGTGAGTGCTTTATGTAGACACATATCCCCCCTGACGGTCTTCCGAATATGTTAGGCTTTTTTGCAGGTTTTCCATATTCTGCGTATCCTCTTAGTGAGAGCGGGTGGAGCTGCCAGGATTCTTGTATGCAGATAATATCTGCCTCTTCCATGAATGTCACTGCATTTTTGTTAAGAAGCAGCCTTCTGAGTCCTGCGACGTTCCAAGACATGATTTTAAGGCAATCCGGCGGTTGTACCTGTCTGGAGGATTTTTTCGAATGATGGACGCTTTGCCGAGGGGTGTCTCGGGGCATCGTGGCTATGTTAGGATCTTGAGTTTAATGCTCGTGGCAGCCAGGACCAGTCATTACATGCGCGTCCCAAGGTTGCGCATATGCGTGTGCCCTGATTTGGGTTGGTTGTTATTTTGATTGGGGTACTAATGGTCAGTCCAGTGTTTGTGGCGCCTTTGGACCCCTGGAGGGTGGGCGCCATTTGGCGCGCGTCATTGGGATGGGTGTGCGGGCTTAGGTTCCCTCCAGATCGCTGATCTATGTTTCCCGTCTGGGAGCGTGTAGATTGAGTTTTTAAAACGAGTGGGTATTTTTTGGTGCGCATAGGTTTTATTTTTATGCCCCAACTTTCCAATAGCTTGTGCTGACTTTTCAGGGCCTCGGCCATGTGCGGGCTCACGAAGGTTAGCTCCGTGGGTTCGTTTGTCTCCTCCGCGTCTGGCGGGATGAAGGAGATGGTTTCAATGTCTGTAGTATTGGTTCCCTCCAACCCTGGGATGTTTGCAAAAAGTTTTAATAAATTGCTACGGTTGAGGATGTCCCACGACCCCTGGGAGACATAGTCAGGATACAGCATTATCTTGCGGTCCTGGGAGTGGGTTATTCGGCAGGCTGTATCCGCCCCTTGGCCTCCTGTTTGTGGAATTTGTGCTGTGTCCACTTGAGTGTCATTTGCGTGCCTGTTTGACCCAACTGGCCCCAATTGCTGCCGAAAAGACTCCGTCTGTGACACGCTGGGCACGTTTGTGGGTAGTGACAGCTGTTCAATTTCCTTGAGGTCTGTAACAGTCAGAGGCGCATGCGATACGCAGCCCTGCGTGATCGTTGATGGAGCAGCGGCCTGGGGGTCATGTCTTTTTGAGAGTGCCTGGGTTGCTTCAGCTGAACTTTGGTCCGTTGCTTGTTTTAAGCGTGGTGCTGTGCAAACTGGCTGGGTGTTTACGAATGAGGTTGTTGCTAAGTTGGAGGGCTGAGTGTCTTCGACTTTTATCTCGATTGTTTCCAGTATTTTTACGGTTGCTCCCAGTTTGGTCATTTCCTGATTCACGTTGTGAGCGGGCGTCTTATTCTCAGGCCGTAGCCATTCCCGGATGGTTCTGGGAGCGAGAGATTTATTTCTATTTGCCTTATTGAGTTTTTTAAATTTTTTCTTGTTTTTTCTAGATAGGATGTGGGAACCTGGGCTGGTTAGTGTGGTAATGTGCGGGGGCTCGTGGTTTTGTGTTTTGATCATAGTGGCTTCTGGCCTGCTCATGTTGAGTGTCGGTAATGGTGCCTCCCAGGCGGTTTTGTCCTCTTTATTGATCTGTATCGAGTGGTTTGTTGGGTTTCTTGAGTCTTCTGTTTTTGGGGGCTGCGGGGTTGGTTCCTGAGAGATCGGGGCCTTGATCTTGCCGACTTCGCTCTTGAGGTCCTCCACCAATGTGGTCATGATGGCCCGAAGTTTTCCTAAATTGTTCAAAGTAGGGCTGCAGCTACATGACTCCGGGTTGAGGTGTGTGCTGTCCTGTGCTCTGCGAATCAGGGAGTTCAGATGGTCCAGTTTACAGTCGATTCCAGATATTAGATTTGCGACAGTTTGTAGTATGTTTATCTGGGCATCGAGCTTGTCAGCGTGCATTATTGCCGCACCTGTCATAGAGATAAGTGTCTCGTTGATCAGAGCTAGGTGATCTGTGATCACTGGGGAGCTCTCCCCCCTCTCCGGGCTTCTGCTCATTAAAGTTGGTGGCGGGGTTGTTTTATCTTGTTCACAGGTTCTCTGGAGCATCGAGTTCGACAGTATGATCACTGGGGAACTCTCCCCCCTATCCGAGCTTCTGCTCAATGAAGATGGTGACGAGGTCATTTTATCTTGTTCACAGTGGCTCTGGTGCATCAAGATCGAGGGTGGGGTGTGCCGAGCCTGTATTTCTGTGATTCCCCCTCTTTCACAACTTTCTTGTATTAGGCTGGTTGCATCAAGCATGTGCTCCCCTGTTGCCGGGGTTGCGCTACATGTGCTAATCAATATGTCAGCCGCCAGGGCCCCATTTAGGCTTGAGTTCGAGTGAGGGTCTTCAAGTGAGTGATATATGGGAGTTGTTAGGCTGCCCCGGGCCTCTGGCTTAAGGGGTATGCCACCCTGTGGCATAGTTATTGTTGATGATGGGGGCCTTCCTGGATCCCGTGAGGCAGTAGGACTGGGGTGTAGGCTGTCCTCAAAGGCTTTGTTGGTCGGGGTGCCGCTTAACGGTCTGATTGGTGCCGCTGGATTTGTGACCGGGGGATAAAAGAAGCTTCTTATGTCACTGTTTCCTAGAGAGATGTTTGCCCCGGGACTGGGAAATAGGTGTGCCGGTTTATACCGCCTCCTATCTTGCCCTGCTTGCGACGATGTCAGTGCTGGATATAGAGTTGATAATCCTGGTGACGTTGGCGTTGCCCCAGTGGCACCAGGTGTTCCCGGGGTTCACCCCTCCGACAGCCCAGGTCCGGAGTAGAGTCCACCCGTCCCTGGAGGGTAGAAAAGTTTTGCCTTCCGTCTCCTGGCTGTTCTATGTGGTCGAGGTTTTTCCTGTGCCTGTAGTAAGGAAGAGTTTCTGGTCCTCATTGTTTTGCCCTGTTTTGGCTATCACTTTTTCCTTATTGGAAGGTAGTCGCAGCGGAGATTCGATGTCCGTCAATTTGGGCGTTTTCCCCGGCGTCTGCGTCTGTGCCCTTCTGTTGAAGGCTGCTGATGGGCTAGTTAGAGCGAGCGGGGCACACAGGGGGGAGCCACCAGCGAAGTCGGACCTAGTCAGACCAGCCTAGGCCACCACCCCCGGGCTCTTGCTTCGCTGCTGCCTCTAACGGCGGCCGCGCTCGTGGTCTCTTGATCAGCTGGGCTTACCAGAGGCAGTTTAGGGCGTCTCCTGTGCGTTTGGGTCTCTCCCCGTTCGCCCGCCTGGTCGGGGCTACGCGCTGAATGCGCCGGTTTCGGCCCCTCCTTGCCAGCAGTTCTCCTTGTCTCCTTGTGCCTCCTTGTGTCCCCTTCTGCTCATGGGACAATGCTAACTGATTGCACACTGGTTGCACAGTGGTTACTGGATCTTATTCACTGCTGCGTTCGTCGGGCCCCAGTACTGCAAGCCCCAAGCACTTCTACACTGCAAGTCCCACAGTGCACAGGCTTTTTCACCGCTTAACAGGCTTCGTTTTGTTCAGGCTTTTGTTCATGCAGGAACTGCTGAAACTACAGAAACTGTCTTAAAGATCAAGCTGTGTTCACTTTACATCAGCCGCTTTGTTGCTTTGGCTGTTGGCTGTTGTCTGTTGTTGCCTGTTGCCTGTTGTATTGTGTTGTGAGATTTCAGCGTTTCTGTCTCATTTGGGGGTTGGGGCTCCTGCTGTCTTTGGCTGCCTCCTGCCTCGCTACCTGCTCATCTCACACTGCCTCCTTCAGTGAACATCAAAGCGGATTTCAGTGTGGGCAGTGTAGGCAATGTGGTGCGAGGTGAGGGGCCGTGGGGGCTGGGGGGCCGTGGGACCGCACTCTCTCCTCACTCCCGCCTCTCTCCTGCCCCCGCCTTCGCCTTCGTCTCCTGCTCACCTCGCCTCTCCACTCTGGATGCCGGTGCTGCGCCTCAGCTCGTAGCGCCTCTCCTCACCTTGCCGAGTTGCCTTGCCTCGCCACTGCAGTCCCGGCTCAGCCCCGGCTCCGTTGCCAGTAACGCACGACTCACTGATTCCACTTCTGCAGCTTGCAAGCTCCTGGATTCGGCGATGGTAGTAGCGTATCATTCCCCTGTCGTCGGAATGGGAGCCTCGGTAATAGAAAAATACCATAACAGTAGGTACAAAAGTGAAAGACAGGCCTAGGCCTCATCTCATTTTGTAGCCTTTCCGCCTCTTTTTGTAAAAGAGACCAACAAATTGCAACAACCAATCAGAGTAGCCTCACCCCATAGAACCCTCCTGAGAGAGCCTCAGAGCCTCAGATTTTCATAGCCGTTGTGTAAAAGTTATTACATTTGCTGAAGGCTGAGCTTTCCCAGGGGAGGCGGGCGGGCGCATGGGTATCTATGAAAGTACCAATACTGGGGAACCAAAGTTACAGGTAAGTAACTTGTTTTCTTGCACCAGTATTGGACTTTCATAGATATCCATGCTTTGTATTAGAGTAGCTAGCAGTAATCCACAAATGCACTTTTTGTTACATGCATATCAGCATAACACAGTATACGTTTTATCATGATTGGCCAAAACACTTCTTAACAATAAATAAGTAATATTATCAAATACAAAATGTGCAATAAAGGAAGGAGGGATAGCAGGGAAAGCTCACCGCTCACTGGAATAAATTCCTCAGGACTGCTAGTCCTACTGCTGTATCACTCCATGTGGAAGAATCCAAACTGTAGTGTTTCGTGAATGAATGGGCACTGCTCCATGTAGCTGCCCTACAAATGTTCTTGATAGGGACACCAGAGAACAGAGCCGTAGATGATGACAGTGATCTCGTAGAATGAGCTTTGATCTGTCCCCTCAGCGGCTTTCCCGCTGCTTGATGACAGAAATGTATCGTGCTGGCAATCCAACGTAATATCCCCTGCTTTGACAGGGGCAAACCTTTCCTTGGAGCGCTAAAAGCGTCAAAAAGTTACAAAGTCTTTCTGAATTCTTTCCTTCGTTGAAGATAGAACTTCAGGCATCTTTGGACATCCAAAGTGTGGAGAGATCTCTCCGCCATAGATGAAGGTCGAGGAAAGAAAGTCTTTAGTAATATAGGCTAATTTAAGTGAAAATCCGAAGGGACTTTTGGGATAAATTTCGGATTTGTCGGTAAGATCAAAGATTCTTTTTTGAACTGTAAGAAAGGCTCAACAATTGTGAGAGCACGAATTCTCCAACTCTCCTGGCTGATGTTATCGCCAGAAGAAAAGCAATCTTCCGGGACACAAACTTCATGTCCGCTCTATGTATTGGTTCAAAAGGAGCCCTCATGAGATGGGCAAGGACCGGGTTGAGTTGCCAAATTGGAGGAGGAGGTCTCACCGGAGGGAAAGCCCTGAATAGACCGTTTAGGAAGCTCTGGAGACCAATGATCGCTCACTTGAAGATCCTGTAATACAGCTCCCCAGCCTTCTAGAGAAGCGTCTGTGGTCAGGACTAATGGAGAGGGAGGAACCGTGAAGGAGAGGCCTTCCTCGATACTGCTTGTTATAGTCCACCACCTGATTGCCTTCTTCATGACATGAGTAATGTTTATCCTGTCTTCGAAAGACCCATCTGCTTGACGCCATTGCAAGTCTAGTTGTTCCTGCAGGGGACGAATGTGAAGCCTGCAGTGCGGAATCAATGCAATGCAAGATGACATCGATCCTAGAAGGGATTTGTACTGACGGACTGAAAGAGTTTGTTTCTTTTGAAAACGATTGGCAGAAAGAATCAGTCTGTTCTGTCTCTCCTCTGAAGGGAAAGCCTTACAAAGAGTTGTATCTAGAATGGCACCCAGAAATCTTGCCGACCTGGACAGAAGAAGGACAGACTTGCTTCTGTTTAGGCCTAGACCCAGATGATTGAAAAGTTGAATACAATCCTCGACTGCTTTTGAGACTGCTTGAGAGGTTGGAGCTTTTATCAGCCAGTCGTCCAAGTAGGGAAACACCTGCAGAGACTGCCTTCTGAGAAAAGCTGCCACTGGTGCCAATACCTTTGTAAATATCCATGGTGCAGATCTTAGTCTGAAAGGTAGGACTTTGAACTAAAAGTGGCTCTTGGCTACTGTATTGTTTTAGGTATGAATGGTTTTCCTTTAATTAAAACTGTGATTTGTTGAGGTTTTAACGTTACAGATGAAATATTTATCACTAAATTCTCTATTGGCTCCTCTTTTTCTTCATCTTTGACTTTTCCTTGTTTTTCTGTGTGCTCTTGGCTACTGTACAGCGAAGATACCTCCTGTGGGCCGGATGAGTGGGAACATGAAAATATGCGTCCTCCAGATCTAGAGTTGCCATATAATCGCCAGGAATTAGGAGACACAATATATCCTGGAGAAAAACCATCCAAAAAGAGAGTTTTATGAGATAGGTGTTGAGCTCCCTCAGGTCTAGAATTGGGCGCCACTTTTCTTATTTTATTTATTTAAGCTTATACCGCGCGCAGCTACCCACAGTGGGTTTCCCGGCGCTAGGGATAGACTGTAGAAGAAGGAGGCAGCTTCACCTGGCTAGAGCCAAGCAGACTATTGGGCGCGTTGAGTAAAAAGCAATGTCTTCAAAGCCTTGTGGAAGCGGAACAAGTTTGTCTCAAGTTTGTCTCAAGTTTTAGGTCCAGTGGGAGGGAGTTCCAATATTTGGGCCCAGAGTGGAGAAGGAACGACCTCCCATTTTTGTTAGCTTCCACCTTGGCATAGTGAAATTACCCATGTCCGATGACCTAAGTGGACGTAGGGGTCTGTAGGGTGTTATCAGCCTTTGGAGGTAGGCTGGGGCACTACCCTGTTTGACCTTGAACATATAGCATAATGCCTTAAATTTGATACGTTCAGGGATACTCAACCAATGAAGGTCACGTAAGGCGGCCCTAGCTGAAGTGCGTCTGGGGATGTTTTTTAACAGGCGCGCCGCCGCATTTTGCACTACCTGCAATACATGTAAGGTGGCTTTATCTGCGCCCAGGTAAAGGATGTTGCCATAGTCCAGGCGAGATGTTACAAGTGCGTGTATCAAGAGGGAGAGAGAGGACCAGATAGCTAGTCCAGATCCCCGGTTTATATGTAGATTAATCAAAAAGAGACTAGCTATGGGATGGGGTGGTATGATGTTTACATTGTAAAGATCATGGTGACTCAGGTAAGTTTTGTTGGTCAGGGGTGGCACCCATTGGGTGTCTTAAGAAAGCCCTCACCCACCAACCTAGTTGGTGGCATGCTTCATCATCGGGCCCACCCAGTGACACCTAGCGTGTCCCGGGTGTGCTACGACGCCTGAATACAGCGGAGCAGGTATGTCACTGTGTGTGCGGTGAGGGATGTTAAGAAGGTGAGTTTAAAACGGCTTGGCGGGGGTCCCTGTACCCGGTGGGTAAAAGACTTTATTAATAGGGCCTCCGTCAGCGGTTAAAAATAAGGCTGTGGGACGCAAGAGGCGAGTTACGACCTCTCACGTCCTTTAGAATGTCAACATGTTTCAGCCAGTGCCTTATTGATATGCTGGCTTTCTTCAGGACAATAAAAATGGGTGTGGGTGTGATTAAAACTAGTGGGTGTGTAGTGTGGACTATGTGTGTACACGCCCTAAAGTGTATCTAACTGTGAGAGGGGGGATTCCCTTCTCAAGATCACGCTAGTTTTAAGTGGTGTCCTCTTCAAGGTACTTTGAAGTGGCAAAGGTTAGACCAGGATTACTGGTCGATACCGGCTGAAGGAGGCACACTAGGTCTGCAGCCGGTATCGACCAGTAATCCTGGTCTAACCTTTGCCACTTCAAAGTACCTTGAAGAGGACACCACTTAAAACTAGCGTGATCTTGAGAAGGGAATCCCCCCTCTCACAGTTAGATACACTTTAGGGCGTGTACACACATAGTCCACACTACACACCCACTAGTTTTAATCACACCCACACCCATTTTTATTGTCCTGAAGAAAGCCAGCATATCAATAAGGCACTGGCTGAAACATGTTGACATTCTAAAGGACGTGAGAGGTCGTAACTCGCCTCTTGCGTCCCACAGCCTTATTTTTAACCGCTGACGGAGGCCCTATTAATAAAGTCTTTTACCCACCGGGTACAGGGACCCCCGCCAAGCCGTTTTAAACTCACCTTCTTAACATCCCTCACCGCACACACAGTGACATACCTGCTCCGCTGTATTCAGGCGTCGTAGCACACCCGGGACACGCTAGGTGTCACTGGGTGGGCCCGATGATGAAGCATGCCACCAACTAGGTTGGTGGGTGAGGGCTTTCTTAAGACACCCAATGGGTGCCACCCCTGACCAACAAAACTTACCTGAGTCACCATGATCTTTACAATGTAAACATCATACCACCCCATCCCATAGCTAGTCTCTTTTTGATTAATCGAGATGTTACAAGTGCCTGGACCACGGTTCTGCGGGAGGATAGTGGAAGCATCCACAAGATCTTATGGAGCCACCGCAGCGTAGAAAAACAGATGGCCGCGACCTTAGTGGCCTGTTGTCTCATAGTTAACCTGTCGTCAATAATGACACCCAGGTTACGAACTGCGATGGAAGGAGTAGGCGCAGTGCCCAGTTCAATGGGCCAATAGTGAGGACCCCAAAGATGTTTATTCCGACCCAAGATGACCACCTCGGTCTTCTCCCCGTTCAGTTTGAGACAGTTTCTCCGCATCCAGTCAGCCACAAGAGTGAGGCCTGACTTGAGTGCGGAGATGTTGTTCTCGTCTCTGCCTGATAGGGAGAAGACAATCTGGGTGTCATCTGCGTAGGAAAACAGGGTAAGCCCGGTCTAAGGAACAAAATATAATGATGGACCCTTCCTAATGTCAGCACCTGACTATCTTTCTCCCCGTAATATTATATGGCCCTTGAGTTAATGAAGGGAATTGTCTGCACACTGGATGGCACCCATCATTACTATGCCTATTCCCTAGGGAATTTCAGTGCAAATAAAACAACCGCTAAGGTGCACCACAAAAAGCGAGACAATAAGTGCAAATGGTATTTAGGCACAATGAAGAAATATTTCTCAAAGAGATGTTGATAGTCTTCTGATAATCTTTATTTTCAGTTTGCAGTAAAACATACAGCCGACGCGTTTCGTCCCAAGCTGGGACTTCTTCAGGGCTGTCAGTAAAAACATATACATCCAATCAATTTTTTATGTACAGAAATCAACACCCAACCTAACAGCATATACAATAACAAACAGTTTAAAAACACTGCAACAATAGACATGGAGCTTGTGCATACATCGATCTTAAGGTGTCAGCCCACAAAAAATCTATGAGCAGGGGATTACATATGAACGCAGGGATATGTACAAATATATAAACAATATTTACAGTTACAAGGAGTAATTCCTTGGGCTATTTACATTTGGAACAAGCGATTCCTTTGAGCAATTGATGAGCATGTACATAAGGCATAAAGTATATGCTAAGCCTTTGTTTGTACATATGACACAAGCGAGGACCGGGATAAAGGAAAACAGAGATGAGTGGAGAAAGCACATCAAGAGACAGATCCGTTTAGAGAGTAGGCTAATTACTTGATAGAAGCTTATTATTGTTAATGGCCACTGATGCAGGCTCGGCCATTTGTTTAGAGAGGGAGGCTGGAGAGATTGGGATCCAACTAAGCCCCTGGGTAAAGAGGTCACTAGCTTTAAATACCATTGTTACACAAACCCAATATTCATTTACCTTTAAATTTGTGGTACGTCGCTTTTAAAGAGAATGTGAGAGGAACCGGGGTCCAAGGGGCGCCTTCCCGGACACTGTAATCCTGATGTGCGAACCGGAATATATATTATTTCATTCCAATGCCGAAATATCAGGGTTGGACCTTCACGGAGACAGAAAAGTGAGAAATAACAGTCTTAAGGTTTATCGTTGTATTGTTTGGCGGCAAGGTTAGTAGTGCTTTATTATGATTTTGTGATGGAATAAAGCAGTTAGCGGTTGGGAAGAAGGGGGGGTAGGCGCACGGGGGCGCTGGCAACCCTATGATTAAGTCTAAAAATCCTTTGCTTCCATTTACTTACTGTAAGCATGTTAATGGACGATGAAGTAGTGCTTTACAGGGTTCCTGAGCAGTGAAAACGTTCTTGCCACCTTTATTTGTGTCTGTCTCAAATCGTATACTGAAAAACATTAGGGAGGAAAGCAGGGTCATCCCCTATGCGAGGGCTTTATAATTCGGAGGGTGAAAGGTTTGCAAACATTATAAAAATGAGGGAGAGAAAAGAGATGAAGTATTTAACATGGTGTTTACCTGAGTAAATTGTAGAAATGGAAGTGGACAAGTGGTCCTATTAGTCCAAGGGAGGAGGGTGTGGGCACTGTGTTCCAGCAGGCCTGCCAAATGGAAAGCAGGTGGGTAAAATGCTGTCTTATAGTTAGGCACAACTAATAGGGAACATAGAAATGCATTTCTACATAAATTTCCAAAAGTATATGTGACCTATGTGTACATATTTAGAAATATTAACTCAAGGAAGGTCCCACTGTCTATTGTTAGGAATGTGGAGCAATAAAAGTATAATCTGCCCCATAGCGTTTGTCCAAGTGTGTAAACAATATTAGGAAACAACAGTGAAGAGGCTTATTTAAAGTGATAGATAAGAGTCTTTGTCAATATGAAAGGTTCCAAAGTGTAGGGGAACTTATTGTGAAGTGGGAATTCCCTTGGTGGAAATTGAATATTAGGTAGGAGCTCCTAGTATAGAACAGAAACATAGCCTAATAAAAAATTAATACAGAAAAGACCATTGATTAGGGACCACTACTGCAGGTAATCCTAACAGAGGGAATGAACATGTTACAAATTATGTAACCAACCTTACTGTTCGTAGTAAAACAGCCGGCGCCCATCCACAGCCCTCGTCCCGCCGAAACACCCACAGCGACGATGTGTTCGAACATTGTGAACACTTCTTGTCTGTTTTATAATGCGGTCAATTACGCTTAAGAGCCTGCACCTGACAGTAACGCGCCAAAACAGCGGAGACGCTGAGTGTTGGGAATGCGCGATTACAGCATGAGTAGAAGTGGCGGCCATATTGTAGTGAATGAAAAGAACGTGCTTGTATACACACCCTTATTCACTTGTGTCCGTATTGGGGGATGTCCGCCCTTCGAGGCGCCCGGGATTGCTGTATGATCCCAGTATAGATGCCATATGAGATGTAAAGGCATTAACGAGAGAAACCGGCAAGAGATTATTTTTAAAAACCAATGGAGAAATACGAACGAGCGTAATGATAGTTAGTAAACTTAAATAAGGTGGAGGAACGGGAAGCCTTGTTTATTGTGTAAAGGGAAAGGTGGCATGTTGTAAGGAGGTAAAGTTTGCGATTATGAGATCAATGAAAAAAGCAAAGAAAGTGCGGCGGCCATCTTTGCCTGTGTTCCTACTCGTGATGTTTAAGGAGAATATTAATTTGGGAATATGTTTCGAAGATGGTGTGGTTCCCTTAAGGGGAAAAAATAAACGAACGTGTGCAGTGAAGCCCCGTTAATCTTTAATCGAGGTGCTAAGTTTATGAAAATATTTAAGTCGTGAAGCGCACGTTACAATGGGTCCAGTATGAGGACACCTACCCAAGTCCCTGTCTCCAGCCTATTTTCTTAAGTCGAAAGTGAGAGAAACGGATGAGATTATATCAAGCTTCATCCGCGTAGAGTGAGCGTTAATCCTAGCCTGCTTATTTTGTAGCCATACAACCCGGGTAATAAGGAACCTCTAATACGTAAAGAGGGAAAGCAATGGAGGACAGCAAGGTGCAGAAAAACAGAAATGAAATAGTAATGTGCAAAGATGTAAACAGAGAGAAGTAAAAGAATTCTTTGTTTAAAACATTTGGAATAGCAACCATGATAAGCGAGAGAGGGAGCAGAGTGCAACATTGTTCCAAGAAGGGCTATTTACAAGTATACTTCCAAAGGGGGAAGGGCTATTTACAAGTTTGCTTTTTACAGGTTTACAGTCCATTATTTTGATCTTCTTTAAAAGTATAGGGACCAGTAATCCTTAAATTTATTTTAAATGCATAGGTAGAGGCGTGAACTGTATGGTGAACATGAGCAGGAACGATAAGGGGGATCAGATTCAGCGGGCTAAACAAGGAAATAATGTAGCTCATCCTCGGTATTGTGACCGAGTTCTATGCATCGTAGTCTACATATCCAACCCGCCTCCCGTTGTCTTAATGCAAGTTCCCTATCTCCTCCTCTTGGGTGGATAGGTTGATGGTCAATGCCCATAAACCACATGTTATCTGTGTCTTTATGGCATTCCTGCATATGGAAGGTCATAGGATACCTCATGTCACCATTGCGTCTTGCACGGACGTGTTCCTGGATGCGGATCTTTAAGGCTCTTTTGGTGCTTCCAACATAGATCTTATTGCAGCCACACCCCAAGATATAGATAACATATTTGGTGTTGCAATTGATCAAATGATCTATAGTGTAGGTTTTGTTGGTATTGAAACAGAATTCCTTGGTTCTATTTTTACCTAGTACACACATGTTGCAGTCACTACATGTGAAAAAGCCTTTAGCGGGGGAAGTTAGCCAGTTGGTCCGCTTTTTGGATTCTATATAGCTTGGGCAAAGAATGTTACGGAGGTTTTTTCCTCTCCTGTAGCATATTTTAGGTGTGCTGGTGATCGAATCCTGTAGGCTCGGTATGTCTGCAATATAATGCCAGTGTTTTCTTAAGATGTTAAAGACTTTGCTACTTTGGTCAGAATACTGTGTGTTAAATGAAAGGGGCCTGCTGGTATCTGTTGGTCTAGTTTTGGGTACTAAAGTACTTTGTCTTGTTATATTTTGAACTTTTTTGTTGGCCTTTTCAAGGGTCTTCCTGGGATAGCCCCTCTCCAGGAACCGTTTTTCAGTTTCTTGAATATTGTGTAGGAAAGAATCCTCCGTGCTGCAATTGCGGCGCATCCGGATCATTTCCCCATAAGGGATGTTCTCAATTACATGTCGGGGATGTGCGCTCTCATAGTGTAAAATACTATTGCAGGCAGTCGCCTTGCGATGAGTGCAGCTTTGGAACTTGTTATTCTCTACAAAGAGTTTGACATCGAGAAAGTCGATTGCTTTCTGATTGTGTGTCATCGTGAAGCGGACATTGAACGGATTATCATTGAGGTAGCCAAAGTAATCCAAAAGATCCGGGGTAGGTCCATCCCAGATCACTATCACATCATCAATGTACCTACCCCAGAAAATTATATTGTTCATCCATTTGGCTGCGTGGCGACCCCATGCATGCTCCCGCTCAAACCAGCCCATGAAAAGGCCGGCGTAAGCGGGAGCAAATTTGGAACCCATTGCAGTCCCTTGCGTTTGGTGGTACCATGTCGAGTCATGCAAGAAGAAGTTTTTTGACAGTATGATTTCTGTCATCTCAAGGAGGACACCATTATGTAACATGTGGTCTGCTGATCTTTTATCCAGAAAGGTTTCCAGGGCCCTTATCCCAAATTCCTTTTTAATACAGGTGTAAAGCCCAACTACATCGAGGGTGACGAAGTGAAGGGTATCTGTCCAAGTAAAACCCTCCAGTTTGCCCAGTATGTCTTTGGTGTCCCTCAAGTAGGCCGGAAGATTTTGTACCATGGGCTGGATGAAAGTGTCCACATACTCTGATAGTCTTTCCGTGGGCGAGTTGACTCCGTGCGCCTACCCCCCCTTCTTCCCAACCGCTAACTGCTTTATTTCATCGCAAAATCATAATAAAGCACTACTAACCTTGCCGCCAAACAATACAACGATAAACCTTAAGACTGTTATTTCTCACTTTTCTGTCTCCGTGAAGGTCCAACCCTGATAGTTCGGCATTGGAATGAAATAATATATATTCCGGTTCGCACATCAGGATTACAGTGTCCGGGAAGGCGCCCCTTGGACCCCGGTTCCTCTCACATTCTCTTTAAAAGCGAGGTACCACAAATTTAAAGGTAAATGAATATTGGGTTTGTGTAACAATGGTATTTAAAGCTAGTGGCCTCTTTACCCAGGGGCTTAGTTGGATCCCAATCTCTCCAGCCTCCCTCTCTAAACAAATGGCCGAGCCTGCATCAGTGGCCATTAACAATAATAAGCTTCTATCAAGTAATTAGCCTACTCTCTAAACGGATCTGTCTCTTGATGTGCTTTCTCCACTCATCTCTGTTTTCCTTTATCCCGGTCCTCGCTTGTGTCATATGTACAAACAAAGGCTTAGCATATACTTTATGCCTTATGTACATGCTCATCAATTGCTCAAAGGAATCGCTTGTTCCAAATGTAAATAGCCCAAGGAATTACTCCTTGTAACTGTAAATATTGTTTATATATTTGTACATATCCCTGCGTTCATATGTAATCCCCTGCTCATAGATTTTTTGTGGGCTGACACCTTAAGATCGATGTATGCACAAGCTCCATGTCTATTGTTGCAGTGTTTTTAAACTGTTTGTTATTGTATATGCTGTTAGGTTGGGTGTTGATTTCTGTACATAAAAAATTGATTGGATGTATATGTTTTTACCGACAGCCCTGAAGAAGTCCCAGCTTGGGACGAAACGCGTCGGCTGTATGTTTTACTGCAAACTGAAAATAAAGATTATCAGAAGACTATCAACATCTCTTTGAGAAATATTTCTTCATTGTGCCTAAATACCATTTGCACTTATTGTCTTGCTTTTTGTGGTGCACCTTTGCGGTTGTTTTATTTGCACTGAAATTCCCTAGGGAATAGGCATAGTAATGATGGGTGCCATCCAGTGTGCACACAATTCCCTTCATTAACTCAAGGGCCATATAATATTACGGGGAGAAAGATAGTCAGGTGCTGACATTAGGAAGGGTCCATCATTATATTTTGTTCCTTACTTCAGTTCACCCTCATTAGCACTGACACACCCCATATCTAGATCATATATTCATATCTTTGTTCCAGTGAGACTTCTGTAAAAAAGGTTGTCTCAAGCATGACCAGCTTTAAAGATAGACGCCAGGAGCTTGCCCCGGATTTATTCACACCTGGGGCCAAAACAATTGGCACAACAATTCCTAAGGAAGATGGCCTTAAAGCCAAATTCAAAAAATTGGAAAAATTAAAGATGAATGAGATGTCCCGCTGGTGGGATGGCACCACCTTGGGAAAATACTTAGAGAATGAGAAAATCCCACGTGGGTTGAGGATACTTATCTTCCCCACATTTGAAGACTTAGATACTGACCAACTGGAAGACTGGGAAAATAACTTACGGAACGCCTCTTTCACAATGATGCGCATCCTAATTAAAAATGCTGAAAAGAAGGGAGCAAAAGCTCAGCAAGAAATAGAAGAACTGGTAAAGGAGATAGCACAATCTGAATTAAAGGATGTGATAAAGAAAAATTATGCTATACTAGACGGGGTGCTAGAAAAACATCAGATCTACTTAAGAGATAAAAAACTGAGGAAAATCAAGAGGGACGACAAGGACTATAGTGATGGGAGGGTATATACTTTTTCTAAAAAATACGACAAGGTGAAAGTCCCGGGAGAGGGCAAAAGACAGAGAGTTGAGACTCCCGAATTGAGTTCTGCAAGCAGCATCACATCACTCTCCTCAGCCGCAAGTTCGGTTTCCATAACTGAACCTATAAGTTCTAATGCGACTGACATAAGGCCCAATAATTTTTTATTGGAGATGGAGAGGTGGAGGCTCGGGGCACGACCTGTACACAAAGAACCTCCAAGACAAGAAGGGGAGGGAGGAACGGGCAGAAACGCAAACAGAAACTCGAAAAAACCAAACCTAGAATCAATGGAGAGAATAACAAGATCCAAAAAGAAGGGGAATCCGCAACAATAGCTAGAACAGAGAATGATAACACAGTAAGATCCATTGTTGTAAACCTATCAAAGAGAGAACTAAAGCAAGATGAAATTTCTGTCCTCAATAAGGGTTTAGGGTTTTGCCCCAACCAAACGGGTGGAGATGTTGATTTATTTGTTGATCTAATGAAATTTGTTCGATTGGTTAAACTCAAAGATCACTTTGCACATAATCCAACTAATCATGTTAACTTGAACAATGTCAATAATGTCACGGATTATACTGTTAATGAAATAAACACCATTCAAGCAATGATTTCTGTGGAACTCGATACATCTATTGACATTGAAAATGTGAGAGATGAATTGAATATTGTTGAAGATGTATATATTGAAAGTGGATTAAAACCAAGATCCAAATTCATCCCCACAGGCACTCATCCAAACATTGAAATTTCTCGCGAAAAAGTCAGCCAATCATTCTACCAAATGCTTGAAAATCCCAAACGTGTTCCTCCTTCTAAATATAATCTCACACGCATAGAGTCTGAAGCCCTAAAAAGACTCCAGTCAGACGATAATATCGTTATCTGAAAGGCGGATAAAGGGGGAAACGTAATTATCATGAACAAAGAAGATTATATGAATGAAATTTCCCGTCAACTTTCTGATTCCACCTGTTACACCAGACTCGGTTATAACCCCATAGAGGCACTCACATCTCATATAAATATGAGACTTGTAGAATGGCGAGAGATAGGCTTACTTAGTGTTGAGGAGTGTCAATACCTTACAGTAACGACCCCTTCTTTTCCTTGTATTTATATACTCCCCAAAATTCACAAGGGAGGCCCCTTCCCACCAGGCCGCCCCATCATTTCCGGAGTCAACTCGCCCACGGAAAGACTATCAGAGTATGTGGACACTTTCATCCAGCCCATGGTACAAAATCTTCCGGCCTACTTGAGGGACACCAAAGACATACTGGGCAAACTGGAGGGTTTTACTTGGACAGATACCCTTCACTTCGTCACCCTCGATGTAGTTGGGCTTTACACCTGTATTAAAAAGGAATTTGGGATAAGGGCCCTGGAAACCTTTCTGGATAAAAGATCAGCAGACCACATGTTACATAATGGTGTCCTCCTTGAGATGACAGAAATCATACTGTCAAAAAACTTCTTCTTGCATGACTCGACATGGTACCACCAAACGCAAGGGACTGCAATGGGTTCCAAATTTGCTCCCGCTTACGCCGGCCTTTTCATGGGCTGGTTTGAGCGGGAGCATGCATGGGGTCGCCACGCAGCCAAATGGATGAACAATATAATTTTCTGGGGTAGGTACATTGATGATGTGATAGTGATCTGGGATGGACCTACCCCGGATCTTTTGGATTACTTTGGCTACCTCAATGATAATCCGTTCAATGTCCGCTTCACGATGACACACAATCAGAAAGCAATCGACTTTCTCGATGTCAAACTCTTTGTAGAGAATAACAAGATCCAAAGCTGCACTCATCGCAAGGCGACTGCCTGCAATAGTATTTTACACTATGAGAGCGCACATCCCCGACATGTAATTGAGAACATCCCTTATGGGGAAATGATCCGGATGCGCCGCAATTGCAGCACAGAGGATTCTTTCCTACACAATATTCAAGAAACTGAAAAACGGTTCCTGGAGAGGGGCTATCCCAGGAAGACCCTTGAAAAGGCCAACAAAAAAGTTCAAAATATAACAAGACAAAGTACTTTAGTACCCAAAACTAGACCAACAGATACCAGCAGGCCCCTTTCATTTAACACACAGTATTCTGACCAAAGTAGCAAAGTCTTTAACATCTTAAGAAAACACTGGCATTATATTGCAGACATACCAAGCCTACAGGATTCGATCACCAGGACACCTAAAATATGCTACAGGAGAGGAAAAAACCTCCGTAACATTCTTTGCCCAAGCTATATAGAATCCAAAAAGCGGACCAACTGGCTAACTTCCCCCGCTAAAGGCTTTTTCACATGTAGTGACTGCAACATGTGTGTACTAGGTAAAAATAGAACCAAGGAATTCTGTTTCAATACCAACAAAACCTACACTATAGATCATTTGATCAATTGCAACACCAAATATGTTATCTATATCTTGGGGTGTGGCTGCAATAAGATCTATGTTGGAAGCACCAAAAGAGCCTTAAAGATCCGCATCCAGGAACACGTCTGTGCAAGACGCAATGGTGACATGAGGTTTCCTATGACCTTCCATATGCAGGAATGCCATAAAGACACAGATAACATGTGGTTTATGGGCATTGACCATCAACCTATCCACCCAAGAGGAGGAGATAGGGAACTAACAATAACAATGTAGACTACGATGCATAGAACTCGGTCACAATACAGAGGATGAGCTACATTATTTCCTTGTTTAGCCCGCTGAATCTGATCCCCCTTATCGTTCCTGCTCATGTTCACCATACAGTTCACGCCTCTACCTATGCATTTAAAATAAATTTAAGGATTACTCGTCCCTATACTTTTAAAGAAAATCAAAATAATGGACTGTAAACCTGTAAAAAGCAAACTTGTAAATAGCCCTTCCCCCTTTGGAAGTATACTTGTAAATAGCCCTTCTTGGAACAATGTTGCACTCTGCTCCCTCTCTCGCTTATCATGGTTGCTATTCCAAATGTTTTAAACAAAGAATTCTTTTACTTCTCTCTGTTTACATCTTTGCACATTACTATTTCATTTCTGTTTTTCTGCACCTTGCTGTCCTCCATTGCTTTCCCTCTTTACGTATTAGAGGTTCCTTATTACCCGGGTTGTATGGCTACAAAATAAGCAGGCTAGGATTAACGCTCACTCTACGCGGATGAAGCTTGATATAATCTCATCCGTTTCTCTCACTTTCGACTTAAGAAAATAGGCTGGAGACAGGGACTTGGGTAGGTGTCCTCATACTGGACCCATTGTAACGTGCGCTTCACGACTTAAATATTTTCATAAACTTAGCACCTCGATTAAAGATTAACGGTGCTTCACTGCACACGTTCATTTATTTTTTCCCCTTAAGGGAACCACACCATCTTCGAAACATATTCCCAAATTAATATTCTCCTTAAACATCACGAGTAGGAACACAGGCAAAGATGGCCGCCGCACTTTCTTTGCTTTTTTCATTGATCTCATAATCGCAAACTTTACCTCCTTACAACATACCACCTTTCCCTTTACACAATAAACAAGGCTTCCCGTTCCTCCACCTTATTTAAGTTTACTAACTAGCATTACGCTCGTTCGTATCTCTCCATTGGTTTTTAAAAATAATCTCTTGCCGGTTTCTCTCGTTAATGCCTTTACATCTCATATGGCATCTATACTGGGATCATACAGCAATCCCGGGCGCCTCGAAGGGCGGACATCCCCCAATACGGGTGATGTAAATAATTAATTTACTCTCTTAATTTCTATGCAGGTAAGTATTTAATCAATAATAACTCAAATCGGAAAGAAAAAACAGAGTCCGTGGTGTTAGAGTTCTTAGGGGTTTTATTCCTTAAAAAGGAATCGTTCCGGAACTTGATATCAGGTTCCTGGCACCACACAGGGTCCAGGAAGGGATAGAGAGCATATGCTAACATTTTATTGATAATACATAGCTTATATACTTAATTTACACCATAGGAAACAATATAGGAGGCGTAACAGCTGAGAGAAGACAAGATAACAGCATACACGTGTTAGTAGTACGTAATCAGAAGGCGTGGACTAGGCGTGAACTGGAGGTGTGTGCTAGAAACGTCACAGATGGGTGTCACAAAAAAAGGGTGGCACTAACAGAAATGTTGCAATGTCAGCAGAAATCAGAGACTTGGATGCGCGCGCAGCTGCATGACGTGTGATTGACGTGAAACTGGAGGGTGCAGGGGACTTGACATTTACACTGACGGAAAGAGACAGAAGTCTGGCATGTCAGATCAACTTGTACTTCTATCATATCTGATATCTGATGTTTGGGAACCATACTATCTAAACGGAAAGGTCTCTGGGGCAGAAGCTATTCTATACTAACTGTGGATGCGTGTATAAGCGCCTGAGTGTCTGCATGAGAAGCGTGGGGGCACGGGCCTTCCATGGGAGCATGGTAACAGAGGCTATGAATTACTTGCACGGAGACAGGCCGTGCAAGTAGTAATATCAGGATCTAAGGAATTAATTATTTTAAACCATGCACCACAGGAGCCATTGTGAGTGAACGGGTACGGAAAGAGGGGCAGAGCTCCCTTGTAATTCTGGTAGGGAGGGAGTCGGCCACATATCCAGCAGTTTGTAGCATTATTAGTCTGATGGGAATGGTGTAGCATACTAATGAATGTGTTGTTGCGCAGCGCAAGTCTGTAAGAAAGTTCATGGGGAGGTAATTCACTAAAAGAATGTTCAGCAGAAACATTGTAAGCAGATTGTTCACGCTTGAAAATAGGGTAATAGACAGGGAGAAGTATGCTGGCAACTATGATCAGAAGGCTTAGAAAAAACATTATTAACAATGTCACTATACAGTGACTACGCAGTGATTTACAGTATGTATGTTTTTTGAACTCTCTCTCTCTATCTCTATCTCGATCTAGGGGATACATGTCAGAAACTATTTAACCGATTCACCTAGGGGAGGACTTAAACAATTAAACTGTCTGACTTGCTAGATCGGAGCTTTGATTTATATTCTTCTTGTGAAGTTTTCTCTCGTTCGGAAATCTTAAAGTCATTGGTTTCGATAGAGTCTTTGGTGGGGGTGGACGAGCCTGGATCTTGTTTCAGTTCATTGTATTTTTTAATGTGGCTCGTGTGGACCCACCCCTTTCTGCCTTCCAGTTTCACTGCGGTCCTCGTGCTAAGAAGGACGGTCTTTGGCTCCTTCCAGCGGGGCTCCAGCGGACTCTTCCTGTCGAAGTTCCGTACTAAAACTGTGTCCCCAGGACGGACGTCATGTGGCTTTACATCAGTGTTGTCGGGGAAAGCTGCGGCAACCTGTGAACGACATGATTGGAGTGCAGACATCAAGGAGGCAAGGTAATCTGTCAACATATTACAATCAACATCGGTAATTTTCTTTGGAATGGGCGTCCCCCACATATTCGGTGGTCTACCAAAAACCACTTCGTACGGGGATAGCCCTGATCTCGAATGGGCAACCATTCTCATATAGAATAGTGCCACTGGCAGGGCGACTATCCAGTCGACCCCTTTCTCTTGACATATTTTAGCAAGGCGTGTCTTTAATGTCTGGTTATGCCTTTCTACAAGGCCTGCGGCTTCGGGATGTCGGACACAATGGAATCTCCACTGGTATCCTAGTAGCAAGGAAACCTGCTTCATTAATTCGGATGAGAATGGCTGACCGTTATCTGAGTACACGACACGGGGCAAGCCGTACCGTGGGAAGAATTCACGAACCAACTGCCTGGCAGTGGTCGGAGCAGTGTAATCTGGGACTGGGTATGCTTCGGTCCAACGGGACAGTGCACAAACAATTACAAGGACATATTTGAATCCTCGACAACGGTCCATCTGGATATAATCCATCTGGAGGACTTCAAAAGGGTGATCGGGAAGATGAAATCCACCTTGCACTACAGGGACGCTTTTACCTGGATTAAACTGACAACAGATCATGCAAGTACGCACTTTCTGTTTTGCTGCTGCTCGTAAGTGTTTATTGCTCCAGAGATTTTGTAAACTGTCTAACATCGCTTTCTCTCCTTTCTCTCCTAGATGTGCTGGACTATGTGCTGTATTTATCATGACTTGAACCATAGAGTCAGGGAGGAACCATGTAGATTTTCCCTTCGTCATCCAACCTTGATCTGTCTGGATCCCTCCTAGTTCAGTCCATTTCTTTATTTCATCTGGAGTAGCATGTGCCTGAATATCAATTACATCTAGTGTGGGATCCCTGACTGTCATGCAATTTGTCGGTCCTATTGTCTTTGTCACATCAGTTGTCTGAGTGAGAGTCAATGCTGTATGTTTTGCTGTCTGGTCTGCCAGGTCGTTACCCTGGGAAACAGAATCTGTAACTTCAGTATGTTCGGGCGCCAAAATGATGTAAATAATTAATTTACTCTCTTAATTTCTATGCAGGTAAGTATTTAATCAATAATAACTCAAATCGGAAAGAAAAAACAGAGTCCGTGGTGTTAGAGTTCTTAGGGGTTTTATTCCTTAAAAAGGAATCGTTCCGGAACTTGATATCAGGTTCCTGGCACCACACAGGGTCCAGGAAGGGATAGAGAGCATATGCTAACATTTTATTGATAATACATAGCTTATATACTTAATTTACACCATAGGAAACAATATAGGAGGCGTAACAGCTGAGAGAAGACAAGATAACAGCATACACGTGTTAGTAGTACGTAATCAGAAGGCGTGGACTAGGCGTGAACTGGAGGTGTGTGCTAGAAACGTCACAGATGGGTGTCACAAAAAAAGGGTGGCACTAACAGAAATGTTGCAATGTCAGCAGAAATCAGAGACTTGGATGCGCGCGCAGCTGCATGACGTGTGATTGACGTGAAACTGGAGGGTGCAGGGGACTTGACATTTACACTGACGGAAAGAGACAGAAGTCTGGCATGTCAGATCAACTTGTACTTCTATCATATCTGATATCTGATGTTTGGGAACCATACTATCTAAACGGAAAGGTCTCTGGGGCAGAAGCTATTCTATACTAACTATGGATGCGTGTATAAGCGCCTGAGTGTCTGCATGAGAAGCGTGGGGGCACGGGCCTTCCATGGGAGCATGGTAACAGAGGCTATGAATTACTTGCACGGAGACAGGCCGGCCCTTTGGCTCTGCAGCTGGGGTAAGATGTTTACTGAAGCTAGTAGGCAGGAATGCATTTTCGAGGAGCGGAACAGATAACTCGAAGGTTATAGTCAGTCTTGGCAGACAGCAGGCTGAGCTGAGCACGGGGCCGTGCTGGAAGTAAGTCAGAGTTCACGGGTACAGAGGCAGCCTGGGCTGAGGCTGTCAGAGTCAGAAGCCAGAAAAATGGCTCGATGGCAGAAATTCAGGGCCTACTTTGCCAGAGCTGGAAAAACGTGTAAGGTATACTACAAAAAGACGTTGGCATAGCATACTTAGGAACGGACTATTTAACCCATTCAGGGTGGGTCTGAAAGAGGACATGTTAACGTTGGACGCAAACGTATTTGCGTCTTCATAGCTGGCACAGGAGGGAAGTTTCATGCACCTTAAGCTGGTACATGGAGACGGTGGGGTACGCGCTAGGGAACACAACTTGACCATATAATTTATATTTCCTCACGGGCACAAGTGAATAAGGGTGTGTATACAAGCACGTTCTTTTCATTCACTACAATATGGCCGCCACTTCTACTCATGCTGTAATCGCGCATTCCCAACACTCAGCGTCTCCGCTGTTTTGGCGCGTTACTGTCAGGTGCAGGCTCTTAAGCGTAATTGACCGCATTATAAAACAGACAAGAAGTGTTCACAATGTTCGAACACATCGTCGCTGTGGGTGTTTCGGCGGGACGAGGGCTGTGGATGGGCGCCGGCTGTTTTACTACGAACAGTAAGGTTGGTTACATAATTTGTAACATGTTCATTCCCTCTGTTAGGATTACCTGCAGTAGTGGTCCCTAATCAATGGTCTTTTCTGTATTAATTTTTTATTAGGCTATGTTTCTGTTCTATACTAGGAGCTCCTACCTAATATTCAATTTCCACCAAGGGAATTCCCACTTCACAATAAGTTCCCCTACACTTTGGAACCTTTCATATTGACAATAACTCTTATCTATCACTTTAAATAAGCCTCTTCACTGTTGTTTCCTAATATTGTTTACACACTTGGACAAACGCTATGGGGCAGATTATACTTTTATTGCTCCACATTCCTAACAATAGACAGTGGGACCTTCCTTGAGTTAATATTTCTAAATATGTACACATAGGTCACATATACTTTTGGAAATTTATGTAGAAATGCATTTCTATGTTCCCTATTAGTTGTGCCTAACTATAAGACAGCATTTTACCCACCTGCTTTCCATTTGGCAGGCCTGCTGGAACACAGTGCCCACACCCTCCTCCCTTGGACTAATAGGACCACTTGTCCACTTCCATTTCTACAATTTACTCAGGTAAACACCATGTTAAATACTTCATCTCTTTTCTCTCCCTCATTTTTATAATGTTTGCAAACCTTTCACCCTCCGAATTATAAAGCCCTCGCATAGGGGATGACCCTGCTTTCCTCCCTAATGTTTTTCAGTATACGATTTGAGACAGACACAAATAAAGGTGGCAAGAACGTTTTCACTGCTCAGGAACCCTGTAAAGCACTACTTCATCGTCCATTAACATGCTTACAGTAAGTAAATGGAAGCAAAGGATTTTTAGACTTAATCATAGGGTTGCCAGCGCCCCCGTGCGCCTACCCCCCCTTCTTCCCAACCGCTAACTGCTTTATTCCATCACAAAATCATAATAAAGCACTACTAACCTTGCCGCCAAACAATACAACGATAAACCTTAAGACTGTTATTTCTCACTTTTCTGTCTCCGTGAAGGTCCAACCCTGATATTTCGGCATTGGAATGAAATAATATATATTCCGGTTCGCACATCAGGATTACAGTGTCCGGGAAGGCGCCCCTTGGACCCGGGTTCCTCTCACATTCTCTTTAAAAGCGACGTACCACAAATTTAAAGGTAAATGAATATTGGGTTTGTGTAACAATGGTATTTAAAGCTAGTGACCTCTTTACCCAGGGGCTTAGTTGGATCCCAATCTCTCCAGCCTCCCTCTCTAAACAAATGGCCGAGCCTGCATCAGTGGCCATTAACAATAATAAGCTTCTATCAAGTAATTAGCCTACTCTCTAAACGGATCTGTCTCTTGATGTGCTTTCTCCACTCATCTCTGTTTTCCTTTATCCCGGTCCTCGCTTGTGTCATATGTACAAACAAAGGCTTAGCATATACTTTATGCCTTATGTACATGCTCATCAATTGCTCAAAGGAATCGCTTGTTCCAAATGTAAATAGCCCAAGGAATTACTCCTTGTAACTGTAAATATTGTTTATATATTTGTACATATCCCTGCGTTCATATGTAATCCCCTGCTCATAGATTTTTTGTGGGCTGACACCTTAAGATCGATGTATGCACAAGCTCCATGTCTATTGTTGCAGTGTTTTTAAACTGTTTGTTATTGTATATGCTGTTAGGTTGGGTGTTGATTTCTGTACATAAAAAATTGATTGGATGTATATGTTTTTACCGACAGCCCTGAAGAAGTCCCAGCTTGGGACGAAACGCGTCGGCTGTATGTTTTACTGCAAACTGAAAATAAAGATTATCAGAAGACTATCAACATCTCTTTGAGAAATATTTCTTCATTGTGCCTAAATACCATTTGCACTTATTGTCTTGCTTTTTGTGGTGCACCTTTGCGGTTGTTTTATTTGCACTGAAATTCCCTAGGGAATAGGCATAGTAATGATGGGTGCCATCCAGTGTGCACACAATTCCCTTCATTAACTCAAGGGCCATATAATATTATGGGGAGAAAGATAGTCAGGTGCTGACATTAGGAAGGGTCCATCATTATATTTTGTTCCTTACTTCAGTTCACCCTCATTAGCACTGACACACCCCATATCTAGATCATATATTCATATCTTTGTTCCAGTGAGACTTCTGTAAAAAAGGTTGTCTCAAGCATGACCAGCTTTAAAGATAGACGCCAGGAGCTTGCCCAGGATTTATTCACACCTGGGGCCAAAACAATTGGCACAACAATTCCTAAGGAAGATGGCCTTAAAGCCAAATTAAAAAAATTGGAAAAATTAAAGATGAATGAGATGTCCCGCTGGTGGGATGGCACCACCTTGGGAAAATACTTAGAGAATGAGAAAATCCCACGTGGGTTGAGGATACTTATCTTCCCCACATTTGAAGACTTAGATACTGACCAACTGGAAGACTGGGAAAATAACTTACGGAACGCCTCTTTCACAATGATGCGCATCCTAATTAAAAATGCTGAAAAGAGGGAGCAAAAGCTCAGCAAGAAATAGAAGAACTGGAAAAGGAGATAGCACAATCTGAATTAAAGGATGTGATAAAGAAAAATTATGCTATACTAGACGGGGTGCTAGAAAAACATCAGATCTACTTAAGAGATAAAAAACTGAGGAAAATCAAGAGGGACGACAAGGACTATAGTGATGGGAGGGTATATACTTTTTCTAAAAAATACGACAAGGTGAAAGTCCCGGGAGAGGGCAAAAGACAGAGAGTTGAGACTCCCGAATTGAGTTCTGCAAGCAGCATCACATCACTCTCCTCAGCCGCAAGTTCGGTTTCCATAACTGAACCTATAAGTTCTAATGCGACTGACATAAGGCCCAATAATTTTTTATTGGAGATGGAGAGGTGGAGGCTCGGGGCACGACATGTACACAAAGAACCTCCAAGACAAGAAGGGGAGGGAGGAACTGGCAGAAACGCAAACAGAAACTCGAAATAACCAAACCTAGAATCAATGGAGAGAATAACAAGATCCAAAAAGAAGGGGAATCCGCAACAATAGCTAGAACAGAGAATGATAACACAGTAAGATCCATTGTTGTAAACCTATCAAAGAGAGAACTAAAGCAAGATGAAATTTCTGTCCTCAATAAGGGTTTAGGGTTTTGCCCCAACCAAACGGGTGGAGATGTTGATTTATTTGTTGATCTAATGAAATTTGTTCGATTGGTTAAACTCAAAGATCACTTTGCACGTAATCCAACTAATCATGTTAACTTGAACAATGTCAATAATGTCACGGATTATACTGTTAATGAAATAAACACCATTCAAGCAATGATTTCTGTGGAACTCGATACATCTATTGACATTGAAAATGTGAGAGATGAATTGAATATTGTTGAAGATGTATATATTGAAAGTGGATTAAAACCAAGATCCAAATTCATCCCCACAGGCACTCATCCAAACATTGAAATTTTTCGCGAAAAAGTCAGCCAATCATTCTACCAAATGCTTGAAAATCCCAAACGTGTTCCTCCTTCTAAATATAATCTCACACGCATAGAGTCTGAAGCCCTAAAAAGTCTCCAGTCAGACGATAATATCGTTATCCGAGAGGCGGATAAAGGGGGAAACGTAATTATCATGAACAAAGAAGATTATATGAATGAAATTTCCCGTCAACTTTCTGATTCCACCTGTTACACCAGACTCGGTTATAACCCCATAGAGGCACTCACATCTCATATAAATATGAGACTTGTAGAATGGCGAGAGATAGGCTTACTTAGTGTTGAGGAGTGTCAATACCTTACAGTAACGACCCCTTCTTTTCCTTGTATTTATATACTCCCCAAAATTCACAAGGGAGGCCCCTTCCCACCAGGCCGCCCCATCATTTCCGGAGTCAACTCGCCCACGGAAAGACTATCAGTGTATGTGGACACTTTCATCCAGCCCATGGTACAAAATCTTCCGGCCTACTTGAGGGACACCAAAGACACACTGGGCAAACTGGAGGGTTTTACTTGGACAGATACCCTTCACTTCGTCACCCTCGATGTAGTTGGGCTTTACACCTGTATTAAAAAGGAATTTGGGATAAGGGCCCTGGAAACCTTTCTGGATAAAAGATCAGCAGACCACATGTTACATAATGGTGTCCTCCTTGAGATGACAGAAATCATACTGTCAAAAAACTTCTTCTTGCATGACTCGACATGGTACCACCAAACGCAAGGGACTGCAATGGGTTCCAAATTTGCTCCCGCTTACGCCGGCCTTTTCATGGGCTGGTTTGAGCGGGAGCATGCATGGGGTCGCCACGCAGCCAAATGGATGAACAATATAATTTTCTGGGGTAGGTACATTGATGATGTGATAGTGATCTGGGATGGACCTACCCCGGATCTTTTGGATTACTTTGGCTACCTCAATGATAATCCGTTCAATGTCCGCTTCACGATGACACACAATCAGAAAGCAATCGACTTTCTCGATGTCAAACTCTTTGTAGAGAATAACAAGTTCCAAAGCTGCACTCATCGCAAGGCGACTGCCTGCAATAGTATTTTACACTATGAGAGCGCACATCCCCGACATGTAATTGAGAACATCCCTTATGGGGAAATGATCCGGATGCGCCGCAATTGCAGCATGGAGGATTCTTTCCTACACAATATTCAAGAAACTGAAAAACGGTTCCTGGAGAGGGGCTATCCCAGGAAGACCCTTGAAAAGGCCAACAAAAAAGTTCAAAATATAACAAGACAAAGTACTTTAGTACCCAAAACTAGACCAACAGATACCAGCAGGCCCCTTTCATTTAACACACAGTATTCTGACCAAAGTAGCAAAGTCTTTAACATCTTAAGAAAACACTGGCATTATATTGCAGACATACCGAGCCTACAGGATTCGATCACCAGCACACCTAAAATATGCTACAGGAGAGGAAAAAACCTCCGTAACATTCTTTGCCCAAGCTATATAGAATCCAAAAAGCGGACCAACTGGCTAACTTCCCCCGCTAAAGGCTTTTTCACATGTAGTGACTGCAACATGTGTGTACTAGGTAAAAATAGAACCAAGGAATTCTGTTTCAATACCAACAAAACCTACACTATAGATCATTTGATCAATTGCAACACCAAATATGTTATCTATATCTTGGGGTGTGGCTGCAATAAGATCTATGTTGGAAGCACCAAAAGAGCCTTAAAGATCCGCATCCAGGAACACGTCCGTGCAAGACGCAATGGTGACATGAGGTATCCTATGACCGTCCATATGCAGGAATGCCATAAAGACACAGATAACATGTGGTTTATGGGCATTGACCATCAACCTATCCACCCAAGAGGAGGAGATAGGGAACTTGCATTAAGACAATAGGAGGCGGGTTGGATATGTAGACTACGATGCATAGAACTCGGTCACAATACCGAGGATGAGCTACATTATTTCCTTGTTTAGCCCGCTGAATCTGATCCCCCTTATCGTTCCTGCTCATGTTCACCATACAGTTCACGCCTCTACCTATGCATTTAAAATAAATTTAAGGATTACTCGTCCCTATACTTTTAAAGAAGATCAAAATAATGGACTGTAAACCTGTAAAAAGCAAACTTGTAAATAGCCCTTCCCCCTTTGGAAGTATACTTGTAAATAGCCCTTCTTGGAACAATGTTGCACTCTGCTCCCTCTCTCGCTTATCATGGTTGCTATTCCAAATGTTTTAAACAAAGAATTCTTTTACTTCTCTCTGTTTACATCTTTGCACATTACTATTTCATTTCTGTTTTTCTGCACCTTGCTGTCCTCCATTGCTTTCCCTCTTTACGTATTAGAGGTTCCTTATTACCCGGGTTGTATGGCTACAAAATAAGCAGGCTAGGATTAACACTCACTCTACGCGGATGAAGCTTGATATAATCTCATCCGTTTCTCTCACTTTCGACTTAAGAAAATAGGCTGGAGACAGGGACTTGGGTAGGTGTCCTCATACTGGACCCATTGTAACGTGCGCTTCACGACTTAAATATTTTCATAAACTTAGCACCTCGATTAAAGATTAACGGGGCTTCACTGCACACGTTCGTTTATTTTTTCCCCTTAAGGGAACCACACCATCTTCGAAACATATTCCCAAATTAATATTCTCCTTAAACATCACGAGTAGGAACACAGGCAAAGATGGCCGCCGCACTTTCTTTGCTTTTTTCATTGATCTCATAATCGCAAACTTTACCTCCTTACAACATGCCACCTTTCCCTTTACACAATAAACAAGGCTTCCCGTTCCTCCACCTTATTTAAGTTTACTAACTAGCATTACGCTCGTTCGTATCTCTCCATTGGTTTTTAAAAATAATCTCTTGCCGGTTTCTCTCGTTAATCCCTTTACATCTCATATGGCATCTATACTGGGATCATACAGCAATCCCGGGCGCCTCGAAGGGCGGACATCCCCCAATACGGGCACAAGTGAATAAGGGTGTGTATACAAGCACGTTCTTTTCATTCACTACAATATGGCCGCCACTTCTACTCATGCTGTAATCGCGCATTCCCAACACTCAGCGTCTCCGCTGTTTTGGCGCGTTACTGTCAGGTGCAGGCTCTTAAGCGTAATTGACCGCATTATAAAACAGACAAGAAGTGTTCACAATGTTCGAACACATCGTCGCTGTGGGTTTTTCGGCGGGACGAGGGCTGTGGATGGGCGCCGGCTGTTTTATTACGAACGGTAAGGTTGGTTACATAATTTGTAACATGTTCATTCCCTCTGTTAGGATTACCTGCAGTAGTGGTCCCTAATCAATGGTCTTTTCTGTATTAATTTTTTATTAGGCTATGTCTCTGTTCTATACTAGGAGCTCCTACCTAATATTCAATTTCCACCAAGGGAATTCCCACTTCACAATAAGTTCCCCTACACTTTGGAACCTTTCATATTGACAATGACTCTTATCTATCACTTTAAATAAGCCTCTTCACTGTTGTTTCCTAATATTGTTTACACACTTGGACAAACGCTATGGGGCAGATTATACTTTTATTGCTCCACATTCCTAACAATAGACAGTGGGACCTTCCTTGAGTTAATATTTCTAAATATGTACACATAGGTCACATATACTTTTGGAAATTTATGTAGAAATGCATTTCTATGTTCCCTATTAGTTGTGCCTAACTATAAGACAGCATTTTACCCACCTGCTTTCCATTTGGCAGGCCTGCTGGAACACAGTGCCCACACCCTCCTCCCTTGGACTAATAGGACCACTTGTCCACTTCCATTTCTACAATTTACTCAGGTAAACACCATGTTAAATACTTCATCTCTTTTCTCTCCCTTATTTTTATAATGTTTGCAAACCTTTCACCCTCCGAATTATAAAGCCCTCGCATAGGGGATGACCCTGCTTTCCTCCCTAATGTTTTTCAGTATACGATTTGAGACAGACACAAATAAAGGTGGCAAGAACGTTTTCACTGCTCAGGAACCCTGTAAAGCACTACTTCATCGTCCATTAACATGCTTACAGTAAGTAAATGGAAGCAAAGGATTTTTAGACTTAATCATAGGGTTGCCAGCGCCCCCGTGCGCCTACCCCCCCTTCTTCCCAACCGCTAACTGCTTTATTCCATCGCAAAATCATAATAAAGCACTACTAACCTTGCCGCCAAACAATACAATGATAAACCTTAAGACTGTTATTTCTCACTTTTCTGTCTCCGTGAAGGTCCAACCCTGATAGTTCGGCATTGGAATGAAATAATATATATTCCGGTTCGCACATCAGGATTACAGTGTCCGGGAAGGCGCCCCTTGGACCCCGGTTCCTCTCACATTCTCTTTAAAAGCGACGTACCACAAATTTAAAGGTAAATGAATATTGGGTTTGTGTAACAATGGTATTTAAAGCTAGTGGCCTCTTTACCCAGGGGCTTAGTTGGATCCCAATCTCTCCAGCCTCCCTCTCTAAACAAATGGCCGAGCCTGCATCAGTGGCCATTAACAATAATAAGCATCTATCAAGTAATTAGCCTACTCTCTAAACGGATCTATCTCTTGATGTGCTTTCTCCACTCATCTCTGTTTTCCTTTATCCCGGTCCTCGCTTGTGTCATATGTACAAACAAAGGCTTAGCATATACTTTATGCCTTATGTACATGCTCATCAATTGCTCAAAGGAATCGCTTGTTCCAAATGTAAATAGCCCAAGGAATTACTCCTTGTAACTGTAAATATTGTTTATATATTTGTACATATCCCTGCGTTCATATGTAATCCCCTGCTCATAGATTTTTTGTGGGCTGACACCTTAAGATCGATGTATGCACAAGCTCCATGTCTATTGTTGCAGTGTTTTTAAACTGTTTGTTATTGTATATGCTGTTAGGTTGGGTGTTGATTTCTGTACATAAAAAACTTGATTGGATGTATATGTTTTTACCGACAGCCCTGAAGAAGTCCCAGCTTGGGACGAAACGCGTCGGCTGTATGTTTTACTGCAAACTGAAAATAAAGATTATCAGAAGACTATCAACATCTCTTTGAGAAATATTTCTTCATTGTGCCTAAATACCATTTGCACTTATTGTCTTGCTTTTTGTGGTAAGCCCGGCCTGTTCAACAATGGATGCCAAGGGTTTAACGTAAATATTAAATAAAAGGAGACTGAGGATTGAGCCTTGGGGAACGCCTCGGGTAGATGGACAAATGGTGGAAGCTGCTTTAGGAGAGAACACTTGGAAACTTCGGTCATTGAGGAAAGACAGCAGCCAGGCCAAGGCCTGGCCACCTACACCTAGAGACTTCAGAGAGTTGATGAGGATGGGATGTGACACGGTGTCGAACGCTGCGCTCAAATCCAACAGGATGAGCGCCATGGTGTTCTTCCGTCTTGCGAACAAGGAAAATCCTGGAATAGAATCCTTTAGCTCGTTGTGTCTGAGTAACCAATTCTATTGCAGCTGTTGAACTTCGAGACGTAGAAGATTTAGATGTTTCGATTCCGTGGCGGTTGGAGCTCTGGATGGTGGAAATTCTTGAAACTCTAGTGTGTTGCCGAATTGTATGATGTTGAGGTCCCACCGATCCGATGTAATCATTTTCCAGTTGTGGAGGTATTCTGATATCCTGCCCCCCACTGATGTTACTAGAGGTGGATGAACAGTAGGCAGAGCCATGAAGCCGCTATTGTCACTTAGACGTATCTCTCCCCTGACGTCCTCTTGGTGGTTGGCGAGAGAAAGACGCTGATTGACCTTGGCGCTGTGAGTATTGGGGCTTGTATGACTGAGAGGACTGCGAGTAAGAAGAGTAGCGCTGTTGGTTGCCCCCTCTGTACGATGAAAAACGTCTCCCTTTTGCACCCCTGAAAGGAACCTTGCGATAATGCAATGTCCCCAAGGACTTTCCGTGTCCTTCTTGATGTCTTGAAGGGCATCATCTATATGCTTTCCCAAAAACATTTCTCCGTCATAAGTCCAAGATCTTATTTTAGACTTCCTGGCGAAACCAGGTTGCCCGAAGCCAGACCTGACGCCTTAAAACTGCTGATCCCGCAAGAGCTCGGAAATCGGTGGTTGCTCTATCCATAGCACAATCTATCACCTCCGAAGATGAACGTTCTCCTTCCTCCAGAGTCTTCTTGGCTTCTTCCTTTGCACCATCCAGAAGTTGGTCAACAAACGGGGATAAATCGCACCACATTTGGCGATCATATCTACCCAGGATTGCAAGAGCATTAGCAGCTCGGACTAGAAGGTTGGCCATTGAGGAGAACCTTTTTCCCACATTGTCGAAGCGTCTCCCCTCTTTGTCTGGCGGTGTCGTAAGAGGCGCTGATGGATTTTTGGACTTTCTTTGCGCTGCCTCGGAAATAACTGAGTCCGGCTTCGGTTGACCAGTCAGGCAAATGGGACTGTTTTCTGGAGCCTTATGTATTTTTTCTCCAGCCGGGGAAGAACAGGAATGACTGTAGCTGGATTCTGCATCACTTTAGTACCTTCCGACCACAAATGTTCAACTATCGGTATTGAACGGATGGATTTTCTGTAAGGCTCCTTGAAGTCGTAAAGGAAACAGTCTGACTGTACTGTAGTAATAGGAAGACCAAACCTCTTGGACGCCCTCTACATAAGGTTGTGGAAACCTCCAATGTCTGCTAGAAGAGAGGTAGCAGGATCTGGTAATGGCGAGGCTGGATCTTGAATAACATACTCGTCCGAATCTCTATCCGGGTCTGGGTTTTGTTCTACCTGATGATCGTCCTCAGTTGAGTCATCGTCATCCTGAATAGCAATAACCTCCCGATGGCTTTCTTTTGGATCTGGCTCAGAAGCTCGAGAAACCTGAGGTGTCACTGTAACTGGAGGAGTAGCAGGAATGGAAGGAGGAAGAGGCTGAGCTTGCTGGTCCGAAGCTTGAGACGGAAACCTTCTTTTGTAATCCTGTAGCATCATCTGCAAGTCCGTTATGAGAGAGGAAGGCATTGCCACCATGTCTTGTTGAGGCCTCTCTTGCTGAACAAAATGGCGTTCCTCCGTATAGTAGTCATCAGAGTCTGAATCTTGGTACTTCACTTGAAGTTGGGATAGGCTGTAAGTATCCCCATAAGGGCCATCCTCATCATCTGATTCCTCCTCCAAAAGCAAAGTTGGTGTTACTCTGCGAGGAGATGTCATCTCTGGGGTGATCTGCTGTCTTTTTATAGAAATGTGGACCCTTTGAATCGTCGAGGAGCTCGTCGTCAACAGGAACGTCGACGGGACCGGCGACGGAGAGATGGACCTGGTCGTCATAATCATCACCGCTGTCATTGTCGTCGTTCTCGTCGACGTTGCAGCCGTCGACGCTATCTTCGATGTCATCATCGTCGACATTGAAGATGTAAGCACCATCGTCGACGAGAAGGGAACAGGTACCTTAAACGTCGACTAAGATATCACTGCAGCTGCCGTCGACGAAGCTGCCGTCGACTGTCCCATCGACGGAGCTGTAACAGAACCCAAGTGAATTTTGGATGTTGACGTACCAGATATTTTCGTCATCTACGGATGAGATTTCTTATCCGATTTTCTTTCCTGAGGGATAGTAGCAGGTTTTTTAATACCTTCTTCTTTTCAGATGGTGGAGAAGCAATAGAAGGGGTTTTCTGTACCTTCTTTGATGACTGTGTCTCATCAGTCCATCCCAGCCTCTCCTTTACACCTCGGTGAGGAGATTGTTTGGGACTGGGCCTCTAAGACCTATCAGAGGTCACTTGCAGGGCCTTAACAGGGGGCTCAGAAGATGTTGAAGGGGAGGACCTATCCCTTTTCTTGGATCTCCTGGAGGACGCAGCTGAGGAAGAATCCTCACTGTCGGATGATAGAACCTCCTTACGAGACTTCATTTTCTGCAACCAGGTTAACAAGCTGCCTTCCCTGTCTCTCAAGGTCTTCGTAGAGAAAGTCCTGCAGATCTTACAATCTGTTGCCTTGTGATCCGGGTACAAGCAGTACATACAGTCCTTATGCTTGTCCTCAATGTATAGCTTCTTCTTTGAACAGGTAGCACAAGCTCTGAATAATGCCTTCTTCTCCTTATCAGACATATTAGAGTTGAGAGAAAAAAAGAAAAAGAAGAAAATTCCAAATCTAAAGAGAAATCTGAGCAGAGCTCAGTGGAGACTCCCTTAGCACAACTTGCGGTAGAAAATCTGAGGCTCTCTCAGGAGGGTTCTATAGGGTGAGGATACTCTGATTGGTTGTTTCAATTTTTTGGTCTCTTTTACAAAAAGAGGTGGATAGGCTACAAAATGAGATGAGGCCTAGGCTTGTCTTTCACTTTTGTACCTACTGCTATGGTATTTTTCTATTACCGAGGCTCCAATTCCGACGACGGGGGAATGATACAAAGCATGGGAATCTATGAAAGTCCAATACTGGGGCAACCACGCTAGCCGTTATCCCCTACGTCATAGAGCCGATGTTGCGTGGCGAGCGCTTATGCCCTGGCACTGTCTTCTGCTAGATCTCCGAGTTCTTTTCGTCGAACTTGTAAGTGCTGTCTCGCTACTATCGCTTGTGGATCCGTTCCTGATGCTTGGGCTTCTAAACTGCGTATCTCATGCTCAAGGGTAGCACATTTGATGTTATTTTCTTTTTTAATAGCGCCTATTTTAGCATGCACCCTTCCTCTGATAACCATTTTAAAGGCCTCCCAGAGGGTCACCACCGATTCAATTGATCCTACATTTTCTTCAAAGTACTGCTCCGCCCCCCCACTCATGTCATTTCTAAAATCCTCATCCTTGAAGAACCAGGGGTCAATCTTCAGTGGCAATGTGTGGTCCCTCCCCGGGGGCTTGTCAACCTCACCTCTACAGGGGAGGGGTAAGATTTGCCCCTAACCATATGTGCCGCCTCCCTAAATTCTCCTAGTCCTGGGACTTGCATTATGATGTAGTCAATGTAGGAGAGTAGGATCTACTTCCTATGGTTGCCTCTCGGCCTCTGCAAATGTTCTGCGGCTTCTGCCCCGTCGAGAAAAAGTTTTGCCACACTACCGCCGCACCGGAAAGGGACTTGTGGCTCCTGCCGCGCCAGGCGAAGGTCTTGCGGCTCCTGCTGCGTTGTGAAATGCCCCCGCGGCTTCGGGTGTGCATGGCAAATGATCTGCAGTTCCTGCCGCGTTAAACACATTTTTACAGTTCCCGCTGCGCTGGGCAGCCAGACAGCTCCTCAGCGGTAGCCTCAGATGAGGGAGGGCTAGTTGGGGAGCCAACTGGAGGACCGAGCCAGTCCCGTCACCGGCTGTGGCTTTCCGGCAGCCCCAGCAGCGTTTTGCAGCACTCAGCGCTTCCAGCCCGCTCACCCTCCGCTCTGCTCTGCTTTGCTCCTCGCAGTCTGGCAAACGTGGACTGGACCATCACCCACTGAAGAACAAAGTGAAACAGCTAGTGGAACTGACTCAGTCATCAGCAGCGACGTTGATGTAGCCCAAAACCAAGTAAATGAAAGATGGGCAAACAGACAAGGGAAAATTGGAGTCCCTACACATGCCGCCATAACAAATATGGGTGCTATCTACTACTTTAAAGGCTAGCTGCAGTGAGAGTACCCTAATTTAGGGAGGTAGAGAAATATATAAGCCGCTAAAACGAACATGGAGGGGGGTCTCAAACCTGCTTAAACCCCATGTAGGCTCTGCTATAGCCACTACCACGAGACCATCTTACAACTCGAAAGGCTCGTAGTTGTGAGAGTATCTTAGTTAGGGGGTAGAGAAATATATATTTCGCCAAAACGCACATGAGGATTTAAACCAGCATAAACCCCATGTAGACTCTGACATGGCCACTACCACTATACTAATTGGTAATTCTAAGAGCCTGGCATTCAAGTATACAGGTCACATAGTAATACCTTTACAGGGCATGGCCATTATCGTTAGATGAGCCAGCAGTTGTTAGCGCATGAGGCTAATACAATGCCAATAAAAGAAACAAGGGCTATTTGAATACCATACCATTTTACTTATCCCCTCTTTTTAGATTGAGCCGCAGCTCGCATTAGAAATATATATCGAGAAGAAATTCCTACTCCAACACAGATGCTACGTGGTTTGCGATAGGGTACATCAAACCTGATAAGGACCAACAAACTAAGAGGTATGCGTTTTTATATTTACTCGCTATGATGTATGCGACGTTGTAACGAGTTTCTCTGAGAGCCAAATAATAAGGATAACAGGTAGACTCATACAACTTACACTATGTACTGTTTTTCCTATATACTTAGATTATCTGAGAGAGGACCTCCACAATATCCCATTGAGAAGATTATAGTTAACATAACCGATAGTGGCGCCGCTTCCCACTAAGACTCCTAATAGATTGCAGGACACTATGATAGAGAAGTGGAGAAGTGTGGCTCAATGGTTAGAGCGGCAGACCCTGATGCAGAGGTCTATCCCGGGACCAGGGTTCAATTCCCCGCCTCGGCGGGTCTTGGACTCAAAAAAATTCCACAAACCTGATAATTCTCGCCTCAGTGCCTATTCTAATCATAGAGTCCCACTCTGCAACTCTGGGCAATAGCTTGCTTAATCTCCACAACGGCCCCCACGACGCTAAGGATGCCTGGCCTTCACCCTGGGGGTGCCCAGGAGTGGACGCCTCACAGGGAAAGCCAGGACGGGTTCCACAGCGGTATTCGTACAAGCGCCTTGAGACCCTTGCGGGTGAGTAGTGCGCTATACAAGTATCAATTTACATATGATATGAGGCAAGAATATGCAAATTTACTTCTAGTAGAAGCTAATTAGAGCGAGAGCCTCAATATTATTAAACAATTGATAGTAAGGCTCTCTGTATTGTTCACAAATTGCAGATATCAGAAAAATTCTACCCTGTGAAGAGAGGCTTCGTATGGGCATCCATACAACTCACTGCCCACTGAGCACACTAGTAACTACAGAGAACACGATACAGATAGTGGTTACAGGTAATTGCCATTAATTCTATCAAAGATCACCACTACAAAATACTAGGCAAGGGAACCTAAGACCCCGTAGTAAACGTTTGGCAGAATACAAGTGTCTTCGTTCTGTATAGGTCCACGGCCACACGATGATGGAGTATCAAAGCATTTTGGGTTCCCTATCTCTACTTATTACTTTGGCTATATTGAATATAAAGTGTCTATCTACTACTTCCAAGGGAGATTGGCTAACATCGGCGACTATATATGCATTGTTAACAATAAAGAGATAGGAAATGTTTTCTCTCTCTTTTACTTTTTCCAACTCAATCCTTTACCATTTTATTTGCCCCCTTTATTCTAACCTGATGATGAACACCACTAACCTTTTCTAATGGAGGTTAAAGTTTTCTTATCATAAGTTTTTAAGTGGCACATTCACTTGTTTTGCAGATATGGTATGGAGAAATGTAAGATATCTCCAGTGCCTCTTATAAAATAAGTTAAGACTGACTATTTTTCTCCTTTATCATTACAGAATATACCCCCCCTTTCCCACCTGTTATAAAGTATAAGATAACAGGTCCTGAAGAAGATGGTTTTCAAATAATTATACCATTGAAACATACGTGACCAGAGAGAGAGTGCGACACCCCAGCTACCAGCACAGCAATCGAGGGTTGATTTTAGCACCCGTTTTTTCCATCTGTGCATGCAGTGTTCTCCTGGGGTGGAGAGTGTGAATGTATTGAGGGTAAGGGATATGTTTGCAGAGCTGAGAGTACGTGTGGGGATGTGTTGAATTAAATTGATATTATTTCATTGTATGTGACTTTAAAAGTGCTGAAATTATTTGTATTTATGGTACAGCATTAAAGGAAAGATGATGTTAGTCACATTTTTGTAATTGAAAAGATATATACATATATATATCCAAATTTGTTTTATACGATGTGAAACCCCAAAAGTAAAAAAAAAGAAAAATAGGAAATAAAATATGTAAGAACAAGTAACTATTCTGTGTGGAGAATAATGTTTACTATGCCCCAGGTTTGAGCTCTGAGAAGCCACTATTTAAAGAAATTTAGGTCTTGAGGGAACGTGACTCTTATAGTTTTGGTTTGCTTTCCCCCTTCTCCCTGACCTGTCAAGTTATTTTCCTAGGGGTTTGCCTTGCTAATCCAGTCCTCTATTGGGAGCGTCACAGAAAACATCTCAAAATATGTTGATTACTTCCTCAGAAACTTTGTTACAGATCTACCATCGCATGTCAAAGACACTAAGGACTTCCTGAAAACAAATACAAAATGTACAACGGACAAACGATCTCATCTTGATAACTATGGATGTGAACGCATTGTACACTATTATTGATCACGATGTGGGAATAAGATCATGTCAACAACTTTTAGATCAGAGACCCATTAGGAACCTTGAAAACACGAATATGTTAGTTGAGATGATAAGATTTTGTCTCACTGATAATATTTTTATGTGCAACAATGAGATCTACAAACAAACACTCGGCACAGCAATAGGGACATGCTTGGCCTCTAGTTTTGCCAACTTGTTTCTAGGGGAATGGGAGGAAGAAATACGCAAGGCTCCCACCATGCATCAGATGTTGAATCAGGTGAACGGCTGAGATCAAAAAGAAACAGCAGCACTAATGAACCATTTGAATCAGAAAGCAAGACGATGCAGAAAAGATTTAAACAACGAGGTTATCCCAATTGGGTGATCAAAAAAGTCAAACGGATAAGTAGAGATCAAACCCTCCAAGAGAAATCAACTAAAAAGGAAGACAACACGAGTAGAGTTATTTTAACATACAACGAGGAATCCAAACAAGTGAGTAAAATCTTGAACGATAACTGGAACATCCTCAAAAGTGATCCAGTAATTGGAAAGGACTTGCACCATGATAACATACAGAAAAGGGAGAAGTCTTAGAGACATCTTAGTGAAAGGAGACATCACTACAGAGCAGAGAACACAACATCACAACCTACAGTGTTATAGTGAAAACATACGATACACCCGGTACTACAAAAACAGTCAAACAATTTCTTACCAGCAGCAATGCTTTTGTTATCTGTGTGCTAAAATGCCCTCGCAAGATAAGATATGTAGGGAGCACCACTTTTGCAGCAAAGAAACGTATTCTAGAACACTTACGCGCTATACACAACAAAGAGCAAGAGCAAGTCGTACGCTCCACCTGTGAAAACGTGAATCATGGCATATCATTGATTTACAGACAAGAATCCCATGGGGCATAATCAAGTTGAGGAAATTATTTGACACTTCCAGGATGATTAGGGACGCCCAAGTCTTGACCAGCCTCATACTATTATATCAAGACACAGTTGTATGCTTGTATATTGTATTGTCATGTTGTTGCGTATATAGAGAAAACCTTTACCCTTATCTGGTTTCCAGTTTTAACCTTCACTCTTTTTCTATTTTTACAGTAGGAAAGGAAGGGACCGACACTTATCTGTTAGGTCACCAATCCTTTTCTTCACAAACCAGAGGAACCAGCACTCGACATGGTTAAAGATAAGATCAATTCACCATCTTCTTTTAATTCTGATATTTTGACATGAATTGCACTTTATTAATCAAGTTTCTTTTATATTTGCATGGTATACACAGTTAGTGAGAGAGCGCAAATCAAGTAAAATGTAGAGGTGCACCATATTTACAAGCACGTTGCACCAGTCTAGTTAAAGGAACATATAAGAGTGTCAAATTTATAGAGTGCATACATATACAAGTGTTTAATTAATACAGAGTGCATATATCAGTGTGAAAAGCTAATGTAGGAGTGTTTAGAGATGTTAGAATGATATTAAATTCCATGTTATGTGGCTGTTGCAGAGGAGAATGTTATGTTGCTAAACGTAGAAATGTGTAGGCCTCATGGCAGTTTACTGAGAAAGAATGTGTGACTTTACAATTTCACATGATTTGGATTACTTGTTATAATTCAAAGAATTATTGATCTTAGAACTGAAGGTATACGTTTTATAGAAGTGTCCCCATAACCAGTTGTGTGCGTAAAATGTTAGAATACTGTTTAGGCTGAGAAATAAAGGTTTATAGTGTACACAGGCTCGTTTCATGTAAATCTAATAGTTAGAATTTGGTCGTGTTAAGCATAAATCGTGGACCGTGCTCGAAGGTTTACGACTTAGGAGATAAGCTGGAGGCCGGAATTTGGGGCCCACTTCATGGGTGTCTGTTTGCAGGTGCGAGGGGGTTCCAATCAAGCGAGTGATGAATAGAGCTCTGTTCTGGGAGACAGGCACAGGCCTGGAAGAGGGTTCAGGAATTTCCTGGGGGGTACCGTCTTGCCGGAGAAGAGCCTGAGAAGCAAGGTCAACGCTAACAAGGAGCCCAGAGGAGCATCAGCATGGAAAAAGCCAGAACCGACACCACGTGAGGGGTGTACGTGAGGGGCGTCTCTGAGGGGCGTTCTCTACTGTAATTGTGATTTTGTATTGGGGACAGCACCCCTGGGTGGAGTTAAAGCAGATGGCCTGAGGAACCTAAGAGAGCGGATGGGTAGGCAGATAGAGCATAACTGCGATGCACGGATTTACAACAAAGACTAAGGGAAAGTGAGTGATCTTCTTTGGAAGTCACCACGGCTGACACCTTTTTAGGCTAAGATCTTGCTAAGTAGGGATGTCACTTAGTCTAGTGTAGGGACAGTTTAACCTGAATCTTCCTTCCCTTTTGTAAATGTCACACAAGTTACAACTTGTGTCCATTCTTGCAACGTTGATGATCTTTGAATTGGTTTTGGTGATATTCTTCTGTCGCCTAAGAACATTTAGAAAATTCATGTTTGTACTGATACCAGTGTATCTTTTGAACCTTATATTGAGGTGTTTGTATCTCCAGTTATCTTTGGCTTTATAATAAAACTTTTAAACTTATCCGTAGTAAGTGGTTCTTTAGAGTTGTGTAAGTCTTAAACTGATTAACCTAGTGTCATGGCCGGATTTTCTGATTAGATGGGATCAGCCCCTAGGGGCCCCTCCAACCCAGCCAGAACGTAACCACATCCCTCCTCAGGACCATCTATCCAGGAACCTGGGTACCTACCTGAGGATGGGGAACTCGCAATATACAAGCTCATATTATTAGAAACACCACTAAATCTATAGGGATACTAAGAATACTCACTGATTACTAAGGATATCCATGGCCTACACTACACTCATACCTTATAGTCTCGCGGCCACTCAGACCCAGACTAATCTACCCCAGGGCAGATATGACACACAATCCGGTGCATCTACACATGGGCCTGCAGAACCCAATGCTCTCTTTTCCAAACGGTTTACAATCTGGCAAACCTACACGCCAGTAATCCCCCCTGGCGCTCTCACTTACACAAGCCACAATCCTGTGGGTATACGCGCTGGTAATCCACCCCAACGCTCTCACTAACGCCGCATATCAACGACAACCACATTCCTATGAGCACCTTCAGTTATATGTTGGGAAGTCTCTCTCTCCCTATTCACTAAGGGCTTGCTACTACAATATTAGGAGTTAGCCAATTAATATAATGTACCTCTTATTCTTGGCATCATAGGTCCACTCGCTCCCTATTTATGTGATCACCACTTACCTGATTGGGGTTACTCATCCATTCATATAAACAATAACCACCTAGGAGATACATTTACCTGGATTGAACAAGAATACAAGGCACATTTCAGTTTACTACAAACTGGGGGTTTTATTATAACAATATAAACACCTACACAGACAAAGACTATAGATAGAACACACCGCTGCAAGGAAAAGGATTAGACATACAATTTATCTGCGGGGTAACAGGAACACACCGCTGAAAGGGAAAAGATTAGCAATACAATAGCCTAGGGAATAAAGACAAGATTAAGATGCAAGTGTGAAGTAAACTAGTATGACAGGATTGATATCACCTGATTAGTGTGAAGTCTTGTTCTAGCTGTCATCTGGGTTCCTCTCTCGTCTGTGCCTTGGCTCATATCAGACTCTCTCTCTCTCCTGAACTCTTGGATACACCTCTGCGCTGATCACTTTGCACTGGACTCCTCTCCCCCACGAACTGTCTCCACCTTCCAGATTCAATCTAATGGTTTCTGCCGCTCTGATGCTTTTCATTCCACTAGCTTGTTCACTCTGTTTTGACTGTCTCTGCGCCAATGTCCAATTAACTCCAGCTGCTCCCACAGGTTAGTCCACGATCTCTCCTCCGTCTCTTCGAAAAGGCATTACTTCAGACTCCAGCTATTCACACCTCCTCCTGATAAGTAACTGCTTCTGACTGCTTCCTTCAGTTCCAGCTCACTGACTGTCTGTTTGTCTTCTCTCTGTTCCAAGCATGTCCTGTCTCTTCTCCTCTTGCAATTCCACTCCTCCAAGTCTACCAACACTCTCTGCTCCTTCAATTCAACTCAGCTCTCTCTAGCTTTAACCCTCTCTCTCTCTCCTACTCCAACAGCTCCTCACTCTTCTACCACTCCAGCTTGACTCCTCTTCGCTCCGCCAACTCCACTCGACTGCTTGACTCCGCCTCTGCACTTCACTGATATCGAATGCTGTTTCCTCATGGAAAGTTCCAGCCAGCAGCTTTCTCCCACCAATCCCATGCACCAGGCTCCTTGCGCTAGACGCTCCCACAGTGACCAGTCTGCTTGTTTCGTCTAGAGACCTGAGCCCGGGAACAATTCCTGATTAGATTCAGCTCTGGCCGGTTCGCTTAGGGCGAACAACAGCTTTAACTATAAACTTTACCTTTACTCTAAAAAGCCTCTCAGCTCCCTCAAGATGGAGTCCCTCTAGTTCTAGGCCTGTAGGCCTGAAAGGGATGAAATACCCCTTAGCTCTGTCAGAATACCTACATAAACCATACCAATGTGTCTACTTATAAGCAAGTATGTCAAAGCCAATAGGCAATAGACAGATTAGAGTCAAGAATAAGGGATCTATCATCATATTAAACAGCTATCCTCTTCTAGGTCTGGAAGAAAGGGCTTAAAAGGGCCAACACAAGCTAAGAATACCTATCCTAGATGTGAGCAAGATTAAAGTCTATATCACTGCTAAATAGAGCCAAAAACCCTGCCATAACATTCCACCCTTAGATCTTTATCTTGCGAACATCTATAAACAACAACATCCATATAAACAAACATCAACACAATCTATCAACAAATAAAAAACCAAAAAGACTCTCTAAAAAGAATGACAACTTAAGGAAATTCCACCTGAAACTCAATTGTAGGGAATACAAATCTAACAACCAACTGAAAACAAATCAAAGCACCCTTGACTTGAATGCTGAAACATATCTAAGATTGGATCTGATAACAACAGAAACTAACCAAAGCATCCTCAAACTAAATGTGCCCCAACTTCTAGTGATAACTGGTGAAGTCTAGTGATGTAGGGACTTATGTGTTGAATGAAAACAGCCAGGGGCCTAAATGGGGCCTACCTACTTCGGACAACTTAAGAACTAAATGTGTTTCAACTTCTAATGAAAAAACAACAAAGGGCCTAAATGAGGCCTACCTACTATGGTCAACTTAAGCTAATGATGACACATGAAATCTATTGGTGTAGGGGCTTTTATGTTTTGTCAAAAATATAAGTCCAATGTCAATTTTGGGACATCAGTGTAGGTCACCACCCGGCATCTTCGGTATCCGGACACTTCCTCCGATGCGGCCATCCACCACCAATCCGGTCTGGTCTGGTCTGGTTCCATCTTCCAAAAATAATAAACTAACATAAAAACATGAAAGTAAAAAACTAAAATAAGAAAGGAAGTGGGGGGGGGGGGGGCGAACCACACACCAACACCACAAGCCAGCAATCCTAGGACAAGAAAACAAGTATCATTAATCTTGCAAAATAAAATTTTCTATTTAAAAAGCACCCCAAGTGCTTTTCATTATTGAAAAGAAAATATCCTGATTAATTAAAAACATTAGCAAAATCTAATTTTTAAACACATCCAGAAGGGCCTAGTCATACCCTAATCCTCTGTGAGACAGCCCCTCCCTTCAGAATACGCAGGCGCCAGGCTACAGTGTGAAGCAATTTGAAACACTGCCAAGTGATGATCTCACAGCAGGAGCAGGGCGCTGCAAGCCTCACTTTCCCCAATCAGGGAAGCCCGCCCAGGCCTACTGTATCTAACTAACTCCAAGGGCCAAGAGTCTGCAAGAATCCCTTATCAGCAGGCAATGAAGCTGTCTGCCCCGACAGCCAGGAAGAGCGAGTTCACCCCTCCCTTACATAAACATTCCGTCCGCAGAACAAAATTGGATTATGGCCAATCATAACAAGACAGGCCGTGTTCGGAGCCTGCAGAGGAAAAAACCCGCCTTCACAAACCAGCTGGTCTGCCAAGGTCGATAAACACATTCTTTGTAAACCGTTCCCAGGCTATATTTTCTAACTAACGAAAGCTAGCATTTTAAAAATAATTACTGCTACTTAAAAGCTCCACTTTCTAAAAAGACTTTTGTCTAACTAATTCAGCTAAAAGGCAAGACATTTGAAATATGAGCAGTTATTGAGCATGCAGATCAACACACAAAAAGGGGCAATTTACTTCTGCACACAAGACTATACAGTCTGCATTTGAAAAAACAAATTATCATGGACTATTGGATTTAATATTTCTCTGCTATCAACAGCTTGTCAAAGTTAATAGGCGAGCCATGTAACTAAATGCAAATTAAACTAATGTAAGGGACACATAGATAAATGGTAGTGCGTCATAGTTATCATTTTTAACAATAGATTCTGCTCCACCCTACCTATACACACTAGCATCCAAAGAATAAAAATATATACTATCAGCTGTTGAAAGAGAAATAATTTTAAAACAACATAAAATGCAGACACATTTCACCATTGTATTTTGTTCAACCAGGGGCAACATGTAATTATGCATTACAGCGTAATTTATAGCGCAAACTTTTCAATTCAACCTAATAAAAGGGCCACATTCAGATATTATCAAACAGCCATTTATTTTCTAACTGAGTGGGTTAACTTACATATGCCGGTTTTGCTGCTTACATTCACATTTGAAAAAAGGTTCAGTTTGCATTTGGGAAAATAATAATGAGAACACATTTATTTTAAAAGCACACGGTTGCCTTTCACTAATTAAAAGCACATGTTACCATGCACTGTCGGGCAAGATTGATTATTCTCAACCTGTGATCATTGCAAAACATCGGCCAGCACATTCCTTTCTAGATGGAAAACCCTCAAAGAAATAATTAATGAAAACAGCCCCGTAGCGTGCACTCTAACTGGGCCATCTTTTTAACATTTCACACATTTTAAATCATGCATTCAAAAATAATTCTCCACACCTCTGTGGATGCATATTAAGAAGCACATTTAAAAGAACACAGCTCTCTCCGTGCAAACCCTTATCTCAATCCGACTGGTTGAATTATAACTTACCGACCTCTAAGAGTCAGACACATGAAGTCATCAGTTCCAAGGCAAACCCACACAAATTCGTAGACGCATTTCAAAAAGAATGTGAAATGAACAGAGCCCTTCGCAAAGCACAAGATGTTACCTTTCCGTCAAGAAGCTGACAAAGCACGTAGGCAGACCCAGAACCAATAAAAGTCAAAATCAAACCACCAATCATCAAAATATTCACTGACTTTTAGAGTCAGTTCAAATAACCATGCAAGTTTAAACAGCATGTTAAAATAAATACTGCCATCACAATTCAAGATATTAACCCTTTGGCAGCTCAAGCACAATCATTCCCCAATGATTTCAGATACATGGGAAAGTCATGAGCTCATCTCTCCACGTTTACAGATAACACGTACGCACATTTTCAAAACGTTATCCCCAAGCACCCGAGAGAGATCCAGCTCTCTCCTGCCTAACGTAATGATAACATGCCCTGTCCAAGCCATGACCACATGGCGCTATTCACAAGCCATATTTACAAGACAAGCTCTTCACAAACAACATATCCAAGGCACAATGCACAAGGAACACAGCAAGTCAAAATGAGAACATGCACCTCACAAGCCAGATTAACATGGCGCTATTCACAAGCCATATTTACAAGGAGCTATATGCAAAGAACTCCACAAATCATATAACAATGAACACATTTCACATTGCACAGCATAAGCAAATGCAGCAAGCAAGTTAATGGGCAATTTAAAAGCATTTTTTACACACATTTACACAATTGGACCATCACAAAGATGTAACTGGCTCCCTCATGTAATGCCATCCTTCAACCCTGACAGTTGAAACACCAAAACGAAAACCATTCCTTCCACCCTGAATAAGCCAAATGCCATGATGCAATGCAATCTCCTCACGCTGCAACTGTTCAAGCCCATAGGTCACACAGGCTACATAAACTGCAAGATTACGCCAGATGGAACTGGCGCTCAGGGCACTCCCTCACAACACATGGGAAACTCTCTAAGCACATGGCCAGGCACACAGGATAAGTAAACAGTTCGTGACGCCAGATGTCATGGCCGGGTTTTCTGATTAGATGGGATCAGCCCCTAGGTGCCCCTCCAACCCAGCCAGAACGTAACCACATCCCTCCTCAGGACCATCTATCCAGGAACCTGGGTACCTACCTGAGGATGGGGAACTCGCAATATACATATTATTAGAAACACCACTAAATCTATAGGGATACTAAGAATACTCACTGATTACTAAGGATATCCATGCCCTACACTACACTCATACCTTATAGTCTCGCGGCCACTCAGACCCAGACTAATCTACCCCAGGGCAGATATGACACACAATCCGGTGCGTCTACACATGGGCCTGCAGAACCCAATGCTCTCTTTTCCAAACGGTTTACAATCCGGCAAACCTACACGCCAGTAATCCTCCCTGGCGCTCTCACTTACACAAGCCACAATCCTGTGGGTATACGCGCTGGTAATCCACCCCAACGCTCTCACTAACGCCGCATATCAACGACGACCACATTCCTATGAGCACCTTCAGTTATATGTTGGGAAGTCTCTCTCTCCCTATTCACTAAGGGCTTGCTACTACAATATTAGGAGTTAGCCAATTAATATAATGTACCTCTTATTCTTGGCATCATAGGTCCACTCGCTCCCTATTTATGTGATCACCACTTACCTGATTGGGGTTACTCATCCATTCATATAAACAATAACCACCTAGGAGATACATTTACCTGGATTGAACAAGAATACAAGGCACATTTCAGTTTACTACAAACTGGGGGTTTTATTATAACAATATAAACACCTACACAGACAAAGACTATAGATAGAACACACCGCTGCAAGGAAAAGGATTAGACATACAATTTATCTGCGGGGTAACAGGAACACACCGCTGAAAGGGTAAAGATTAGCAATACAATAGCCTAGGGAATAAAGACAAGATTAAGATGCAAGGGTGAAGTAAACTAGTATGACAGGATTGATATCACCTGATTAGTGTGAAGTCTTGTTCTAGCTGTCATCTGGGTTCCTCTCTCGTCTGTGCCTTGGCTCATCTCAGACTCTCTCTCTCTCCTGCACTCTTGGATACACCTCTGCGCTGATCACTTTGCACTGGACTCCTCTCCCCCACGAACTGTCTCCACCTTCCAGATTCAATCTAATGGTTTCTGCCGCTCTGATGCTTTTCATTCCACTAGCTTGTTCACTCTGTTTTGACTGTCTCTGCGCCAATGTCCAATTAACTCCAGCTGCTCCCACAGGTTAGTCCACGATCTCTCCTCCGTCTCTTCTAAAAGGCATTACTTCAGACTCCAGCTTTTCACACCTCCTCCTGATAAGTAACTGCTTCTGACTGCTTCCTTCAGTTCCAGCTCACTGACTGTCTGTTTGTCTTCTCTCTGTTCCAAGCATGTCCTGTCTCTTCTCCTCTTGCAATTCCACTCCTCCAAGTCTACCAACACTCTCTGCTCCTTCAATTCAACTCAGCTCTCTCTAGCTTGAACCCTCTCTCTCTCTCCTACTCCAACAGCTCCTCACTCTTCTACCACTCCAGCTTGACTCCTCTTCGCTCCGCCAACTCCACTCGACTGCTTGACTCCGCCTCTGCACTTCACTGATATCGAATGCTGTTTCCTCATGGAAAGTTCCAGCCAGCAGCTTCCTCCCACCAATCCCATGCACCAGGCTCCTTGCGCTAGACGCTCCCACAGTGACCAGTCTGCTTGTTTCGTCTAGAGACCTGAGCCCGGGAACAATTCCTGATTAGATTCAGCTCTGGCCGGTTCTCTCCGGTTCGCTTAGGGCGAACCACAGCTTTAACTATAAACTTTACCTTTACTCTAAAAAGCCTCTCAGCTCCCTCAAGATGGAGTCCCTCTAGTTCTAGGCCTGTAGGCCTAGAACTAGAGCTAAGAATACCTATCCTAGATGTGAGCAAGATTAAAGTCTATATCACTGCTAAATAGAGCCAAAAACCCTGCCATAACACCTAGTAGTGGATTGCTTTTTACTCTATGACAGGTAACAAAGGTTCAGTTGACCTGAGTTGGGATTTTGATCTATGCTGATCTGATAAGAGATCAAAAATCCCGCCGTAACAGTTGGTAGCAGATTAGGATGGTTACCTTCTAGAGGAAGGTGATCTAGATTAGGTTAAGATTACCCCGAGGCCCCTAGAGATCGAGAGATGAGCAGCAGAAGAATCGCCTGTCGAAGAAGGTGCTGACGGTGCGAGAGAAAAGCAGCAGGGTCGGACGAGAGTGAGTATAATAAGGGTCATGCGTTGTCAGATTGCGGTGTTTTGTGTTGTATCTGTATTGTAATGTCATGCGGAGTTGAATGCCTGTAGTGTGATTGAGGGAGGGTTGTGAGCGCGCGCAACCTGGTGAAAATCTTAAGTTCAGAGAAGAGCTTAAGTGGTTCAGGTGTATCGAACATCCAGAGTAATTGTCGACCATTGTAAAGGGGGTCATGAGGTACCATTGATCGCCCGCAGGACCGTGATAGAGGGAACGCAAGAGTGAGTGTATGGGTAACGGACGCAGGTCGGAAGTTACTGTGTGTAAGTAACCTATCAGTTGAGGCGATTGTCTGGACGTTCACGGAAAGACATTTCGTCAGTTAAGGTGACAATTACAGTTAGATTGTGGGTGTACAGTCAAGGAAAGTGATCGCTTGGTCGGAAGTAATCATTTATCAGAGTATGAATGGGACGCATGCATGACCGGGAGACGAGCTGAGAGAGGAGGGGAACTGTTGCGAAGGGGAGACGAGTGACGTCAGAGAGAGCCGCGCTGTGATAGGCCGTTTGACGCGAACCGCGCTGTGATAGGCCGGTTGGTGTGAAGCCACGCTGGGATAGGCCGGTTAGCGAGAGCCGCGCTGGGATTGGTGGATTATCATCAGGAAGTAAACGAACGTAGCGAAATAGAGAAAAATTGTAGATTTCGAACATGAAATGTTTTAAATGCTTGAGAGCGATCTTTAAGAGGAAAAGGAAGGAATCTTATTGCGGGGAAGAGGCCCGGCCAGAGGGTACACCAGCTCATTATATGGCTACGAATGTTGGGTTGCATACTATACTGTGGCTTGCTAATTGGAGCAAGATTACAGAAGGCAACGAGGAACTGACTTTTCCGAAATACGGAACGTTTAGATTAGAAGTGTTGCACCAGCTAAAAGCAGTTATGTCTTCACTGAGACCTTTGCCTAGACCAACACAGTTTGAAGCCCTTAATGCGTGGATTAGGGCGGCGCACGACAGGAATCAGAACAGGCGTCAAGAAAGGGTGAGACGATCAGTAAGAGCAGTGCAAGATGCCAAATGGGATGCGGAAAGCAAGAAATGGAGGGTGCAGACTATTGAAGTGGATAAGTTGTACCCAGTGAGAGAGGTTACAGGAGAAAAGAGAGACCCAGAGGAGGATGATGAGAGCGAGTCAGAGGATAGCCTAATAAGTAGGCTGTTGATAGATAGACCGCCTCCGTACAATAGGGAGACGGAAGGTATCGAGCCCCAAGGGAAGATAGGTCTGGCATAGAGGAGAATAGACCACTCCCTATAACGGATTGGGTACCTACCAAAGGCGAAGAAACACCTCAACCTAGTCCTGTACAGAGGGTAGTCGGAAGGTTTGTGGTGCAGAAGGTGCCAGCAACAGAGTGTGTTGAGTCTCATAGGTTGCCAGATGCTCTTCAAGTACCCGTTACCATAGGTCCTATAGTGTCGGTCTATAACCCAGAGAAAGTGCGAGAGGAGGAACAGGTACGGCTAGACAGAGAAAGAGCTGAAATGGAAAGAAGGAACAACCTGACAAATGCCTGGAGGCAATTGCCAGGACCGATAACATGGAGCACCCCATTGGATTCAGCAGTGGATCCCATAACAGAGCAGGGGGGTCAGAGAGGACCGATGGATCTGAGAGAACCACGGCCGAAATCCTTTAAGGAGTTGAGGGCTGACTTGAGGGAATGGGATGCTGCCACAGAAACACAGAGAAACAGGTCAAGAGCGGAAGCTGAATGGGGAAGTCGAGGCAACAGGACACTGTCTCACTGCGGGGATAGCAAAAGCGGTCAGGAGTGGGATGGTAAGAGTCAGGAGAGTAGAGAAGCTACCCGTCATATCCACGGTGGAAATAGGCAGGAGCAAGAAGGTAGAAGTACAGAGTGTGGAGGGACGTCTTGTCTCATTCACAGTGAGGGAGACCGAAGGACACAAGAGTACAGGGATAGCTTTAAGTGCACCTACCATGCACCTGGCGATAATGTACAGCATTGGAATCGCGGGAACATGGGGAGCCACGAGGTGTCTCGCCATGCGTCAAGCGATCATGGGCAGGAGTGGGATCGCGGGAACATGAGGAGCCGCGAAGGGTCTCACCATGCGTCGAGCGATCATGGACAGCAGGGGAATTGCAGTAGCATGGGGAGTAGAGAAGTGTTTCACCATACACCAAGAGAGGATAGGACTGCATGGGACCTGGAGAGATGGGAACATGGGAGGACTCCCCATAACACGCCTGAGCCCAGACGTAGGACTCAGAGCTGTGATGGGAGAGACATAAATGGGCTCCCTAGAGATAGCACACTGAAAGCTGTGATAAAGGCAAAAAGGCTCGATGTGACCAGTTTGAAATCTGACCTGGACGAGATAATAGATGGTGCGTTGCCTTTAGAAAGGATTGACATGTACGAGCAAGATGAGCTGCTGTTTATAGCAAAGGATATTACTCGAAAGGCAAGAGCAACTCATGAGAAATTGTCTGAACTGGCAGACAAGTATATGGTAGACTTGTCGAGAACAAAGGCATTACAGGGTAACCATAGGTTGCATTATTCAGATCAGGACTTAGATGAGAGGAGGACAACTGGATTAAAGACACACATAAGGGAACTGATCACAGGAATAAGAGCATGGAGAGATTTGGATAAATGGGAAGAAAGGTGGTCCAAGAAGGGGACTGTCAGGCGGAGCGAGATTGTGATGTCCCCGGAGGGAAGGCCACTGCGTATGGAGGCATTCCCTTTGCGAGAAATAGCAAATGGGAGTTATGTACATGTGCCCTGGAGTAGGGGAGATTTGGCGGCATTTACCAATTCGTTTCTGAAGTTAAGAGAGAATCCCGTAGAATGGTACAAACAGGTAGAGAGGTTTGTCAAGATCTCTAAGGTGCTGTGGATTGATTTAAACACCTTATTCGACATTGTGGTCTCAGGAGACTTGTGGATAACATGCAAAGTTAGTGTCGAATGGCCCACAGCAGAACGAGAGATGCTCCTACTAATGGACCGTCAGAAAGAGTAATGATAAAATATGAAAAGGTGATGACATGGCTGAAAGAGAAGGTGCCACCGCAAGATATAGATCGGGTGAAAATAGACCGAACTAGACAGGAACCCAAGGAGACAGTCCATGAATTTTATGAGCGATTGCTGAAAACGTTCAAACAATACAGTGGATTAGATGTAATGGATCCCAAAGACATAGGACAGTTTGTATCGAACTTCGTTTTGGGGTTGAGACCTGATATTTGTTTGATGATTCAGCAACACTTAATTTGCTGGCAAAACAAACCATTGGATGAAATTTTGAGATACGCAAGGTATTGCAGTGATGAAATAGATTCCAAAGCAAAGAAACTTAAGGAGAAGTTGATGATGGTTCAGATGCAGTCAGCTGGAAAGGGTGGACAGCAGCAACAGGGAACAGGGACGATGGGAAGGAGATCAAATAGTCAGAATAGGGACAACGAGGAAAATCTGAGACCTAGAATAGACTTTGCTACATTGAAAAAGACGACAAAGTGTCACCTGTGTCACCAGGTGGGACATTGGAAACGCGAGTGTCCCTATAACCCTGAAAACGGAGAACTGGAAGTAGAGGAGGAGGAAGTTCAGATCGCTCCAGTCCAAGGGGTGATGGTACCAAAGGGTAAGGTGGCCAAAGGGGGGACTTCGGCTCCTCGAGCCCAGTTCCCGCAACCACCAAAGGTTACGACAGGGGGTAAGACCTATAGACAAATGCCTCTTTTAGTAGGAGGAGAAGAGTGTTACTACGTTGATCCACTGACGGGACGGCGTGTAAGTAGAGAGGAGGACTGTACCCTTGGGCAGTTCTAGAGGTAGACCAAAGAGGACCGTTTGTTGAGGCTGAGGTGGCGGGGTGTCCTACAACATTCTTAGTAGATACCGGAGCTACTCAACTTTGAGATCAGCCGTGGTTCCGGATCTGCCAATGTCGGGGGAAACGATTCAAGTGGTAGGAGTTGCAAATAGGAGAATGACTAACCCTTTGACGGAACCAGTGCTAGTGAGAATAGGAAACTACAGTGATGAACATCAGTTTGTAGTATGTGATTCTAGCCCTGTGTGTCTGTTAGGAAGAGACTTATTGTGCAAATGAAACTGCACAATATACTGCACGCCTAAGGGAGTAGAGGTACAGACTAACGACGATGATGCCACCTTTAAAGTTGCAAATTCAAGAGTATGCGTAGAACTGTATCCTACCCTGACGGTGGAAGAGCACCCTTGGGACTTAAGAGATACTGTGTCATCTGAAGTATGGGATTTCACTGGAGAAGAGATAGGATTGATTAAAGGAGTGGAACCAGTGAAAATCATGGTAAAACCAAATGTTGAATATCCAAGAACGCCCCAATACAAATTGACCCCGGAGACGATTGCAGAAATAAAACCTGTGATCGACTCCATGATTCAGCAGGGAATACTGAAAGAAATCGTGGGTAGTCCATGCAACTCCCCGATTATGGGTCTGCAGAAACCTAGCGGGAAATTTAGAATAGTACAGGATCTCCGAAAGATTAATAACATAGTTGTTTCATGTTGTCCAGTGGTACCGAATCCATCAGTGATATTGTTTCAGATACCATTCCAAGCTGAGTGGTTCACAGTGATAGATCTTTGCCAGGCTTTCTTTTCAATACCCTTGCATGAGGAAAGCCAATTTCTTTTCGCTTTTAAGCTGGAAGACCGTGTATTAACATGGTGTCTTATCCCACAGGGGTATACAGAAAGCCCATCGATTTTCAACCAGCTACTGAAGAAAAATCTTGAAAGTCTAGTACTACCACAGAACTCGGTTCTAGTTCAGTACATAGACGACCTACTTGTTGCGTCAGGAACGGAAGAAGCTTGTAAGATAGACACCATCGCCTTGCTGAACCATTTAGCTGTAAATGGGCATAAGGTATCTCCGAGCAAATTGCAATACTGTCTGACAGAAGTACAGTACTTGGGTCACCGAATTGAAAAAGGAAAGCGGAAGGTGTCACCAGACAGGATAGAAGCGATCATGAAGATGAACTCGCCTACGACACAAAGAGAGGTCAGGATGTTCCTAGGAATGGTTGGTTACTGCCGACAGTGGATAGCTAACTTTTCTCTGAAAGCAAAACCCTTACAAAAACTGACGCACAAGGAGGTGAGTGATCCGGTACCATGGGACAAGGATTGTTTGATGTCGTTCCTACAGCTGAGGGAGGACTTGTGCCGTGCTCCAGCTTTGGGAATGCCTGATTATGAAAAACCATTTTCACTTTACTGTTGCGAAAGAGAAGGTTGTGCTTTGTCAGTCCTAACACAAATTCATGGAAATGCCCGTAGACCAGTTGCATATTTTTCGGCTACTTTAGACCCAGTAGCCGCAGCGTTGCCCGGATGTCTCAAACCGTTGCTGCAACGGGTGTCAGCATTGAACGGTGTGAAAGCATAGTGATGGGACATCAATTAGTGGTGTATGTACCTCATTCTATAGAACTGTTAATGACCAGGACCAAGACACAGCACTTGACCAATAATAGGCTCACGTGCTACGAGCAAGTTATCCTTGCTGCGGAGAACGTGACCCTTAAGAGGTGCTCTGTTTTGAATCCTGCCACTTTGATGCCACTTCCTAATGATATTGAAGACGAAGAATGTGAAGATCATGATCGCCTTGATGTGACTGAACTATGCACAAAGCCAAGACCAGATATTGTGGATGAGCCGTTGACTGACCCTGATGAAATTTTCTTTGTTGATGGCTCATGCGTAAGAGATGATACTGGTCAGTTGAGAGCAGCTTATGCTGTTTGCACCATTACTGGAGTTGTGGAAGCCGCTTGCCTGGAAAGAGTACACTCCGCTCAGGTAGCCGAAATCATTGCATTGACACGTGCCTGTTTAGCAGGTAGCAAAATTCGAGTCACCATTTACACTGATAGCCAATATGGTTTCGGTGTAGTTCATGACTTTGGCAATTGTGGTCTCAGAGAGGTTACATGACTTCTTCAGGGTCGCCTATTCGAAATGGGGAGATTGTGCGACTATTGTTAGAAGCAGTACAAGGTCCGGCAGCAATTGCCATTGTTAAATGTGTAGCCCACACCAAAGGTACAGATTTTGTGTCCCAAGGCAATAGGTATGCCGATGAGGTTGCTCGCTATTGTGCGGAGCAAGGATACTCTTTCACGGAAGTGGAAGTGGGTGGAACTCAGGAAAAGACAGAGTTAAACATGATGCTAGAAACAATTGATACTTGGGAAGATTTAAAAGACATGCAAGAGAATGCATCAGATTTTGAGAAAAAGACATGGGAAACGGCAGGTTGTGTAAAAAGTGAAATGGATTTGTGGGTTTCAGCAGATGGAAGGGCAGTATTACCAGATGAATTAGTGAGTCCAATGGCACGACAGATACATGGTCCAGTACATTTAGGAAGAGATGCCATGCTGCGGGTATTTAGGCAGACTTGGTATAACCCTAAATTCAGAGTTGCCGCAGAAGCAGTGTGTCAAAGGTATGTAACATGCCAGCAATTGAACGTAGGGAAAACGACACCAGTTACATTGAGTCACATTGGGAGGTCTGGGGGGCCTTTCAACCGAATGCAATTAGACTTTATTGAGATGCCAAAAAGCAACCGCCTCAGGTATGTTCTGGTGGTTGTATGCATATTTTCCAGATGGGTCGAGGCATACCCTACACACAGGTGCGATACACTCACAGTAGCAAAGTTGTTGCTTAGAGAGTTAATACCACGCTTTGGGGTGCCGACCTCTTTGGAATCAGATAGAGGGACACATTTCAACAGTGAAGTTGTGAAGATGCTTTGCTCTGCATTAAATATTGATCAGAAGTTGCACTGTAGCTATCGACCAGAGGATTCAGGGATCGTGGAGCAGATAAATGGAACCATAAAGTCCCGAATAGCCAAAGTGTGTTCATCAACGTCCTTATGCTGGCCTGATGCTCTGCCCTTGGTACTCATGAGTATGCGTAGCACACCAGACAGGAGAACAGGCTCTCCCCACACGAGGTTCTCATGGGAAGGGCAATGAGACTTCCATCTGTTCCAACTACAGCTTTGTTGAATATCACAGATGACTTGATCCTGGATTATTGCAAGGGACTTTCTGATGTCATTCATTCTGTGTCTCTTCAGGTGCAGGCTGCTGAAATTCCATCTTCCAGAGACCTATGTCACGACCTGTGCCCTGGTGACTGGGTGCTGGTGAAGAAGGACGTCCGGAAGAACTGCCTAGATGTGCGCTGGAAGGGGCCTTACCGGATAATTCTGGTAACGAACACTGCTGTAAAGTGTGGAGGGCTGCCAAATTGGATTCACGCCTCCCATACTAGAAGAGTTCCAGCACCCCTGGAAGAAACAGCTCCTCTCACAAATGAAAATCCAGCAGTGGAAGGCGAACCACTAGAGGGGATCAGTCAAGCTGTGGGGGTGTCGGAGGAAGCTGGGAGTGCTTCAGATCAAGCGGAAGAAAGACAGGACGAGAGTGAAACTGAAGTTGCCACAGAAGGAGAAAGTTGCTGTGAATACGGCTCAGACACTGATCAAGTCAAAAGTGATCAAGAACCGAGTGTGAGGACAAGAAATAGGAGAACAAGGCGTGGAGAAGCTAGTTGGCCTGAAAGGAAGAAGAGGCTGAGCTTAAAGCCAACTCCAGAGAGAACTCTTGCTCCTATATCTGAAGACTCGGATCTAGACGAAGGTGCGCAGGATCAAGAGCAGGAGGGTCCAAGAAGATCAAGGAGGGTGCGAGTGCCCTGCAGAAGATACGCCACTCCTGAGTGGACCTACCTAGCAGCAGATGTCCAGTGCACGGAGATCCGGGAGGGTGAGGGAAGTGACAGTGACCAGTACTGACCCAATCATAACATTGGAAGTGGTGTTGTTGGTAGCTGGAATTGAGATCGAAGGGTTGCTGACACTCACTGTCCCCAATCCTCCTTATCTGAGCCGAATAAGAGAACTGGTTTTAAACAGAGTAGAATTTCCGACTTTTGGTCCAACGATTCCAGCACTCGAGGAGATCATTCTTCGCTTAGAAATTTTAGAATACATGATTAGAGCCGCTGGAACACGCATGATTACAGACTGCTAAAGACTTTGTAAATAAACAGATTGAGAGATAACCTAGCGCCAAGAGGAAGAAGAAGAAATTTAGGGACTCTTCATTTAGTGGACGGAGAAGGGCTAGGGTTGTCTGTTGCTATGATTCAAAAGACTGATCTTGCAAAAGGGATTACCAGCTTCCAGGTGTGGTTCAAAAGGACCGAATAAGCAAAGAAAACACTGTTGAAGGAGCAAAGAAAAGAGACTTTGTGTTGTGGCATAAAATTAGAACTACACTGTCTTGAGATCATGGAGGCCGGCAACCCAAACCGAAAGGCAAAATGCATAGTAGGCACACTTTTAGTGGGAGTAATTTTTTTTATAGTTTTAGTAGTTACTGTATCATATATATTGGGACATGAAAATGAAGAGAAGGCAACAAAAGAAGCAAAAATTGTAGTGACACCGAAACCTACCACTGCTGGTAAAAGGGGAGTCAATACAGAGAAAGATAAAGCTTTGCTAGCAGCAGAAGCTCGTAGGTTGCATGTAGATGAATCCCAAGGAAATTTCAAATCAAATGCATATGCTAAATTACTTTATGAATACATTGATGCTATGGATGCCAAGGACTGTTACGTCTGCATGCAATTGCCAGCCTCTGTAGACGAAGGCATTAGGTACCACCATCTTCCATTGACTTATGGAATCACATGTAGTTTGTTGCTAAGTATATTTTATGGACGCGATAGCTTTGAGTATTATTTTTCAAACTTTGACGCTGTTTTACCAGAGGTCCCGGCCTACAAGCACATGAACAAGTGGGACTATTATAAGAGTGAAGATCGATTAAGGAAATTTTTCATTCCTTGGCAAACGCTGGATACCTCATATGCCCGAAGAAATAATTTGACTTGTAAAGTGTCAGAAATTGAGAAAAAGTTTATAGGGCAAGTGGATGATCGATATAGGAGACAGAAGATCCTAAAGGCTTCAGGCCAATGGAAAACAGATTGGACCGAGGAGGAAAAGTCACACAAAAAGAAGGGTAGTAATGGTCCAATAGCTTTAGATCGAGAGCAAAGAGGGAAACTATGTATACACAGGGGTAAAACCTACTATGAAAATGTGTTTGTGGGAGAAGTAAGTTGTGAACATGCTTTCCAAATAGAATATTATACAAAGGATTTCTTGAAGGGAATGCAGGTGATCCCGAATGTATATTTTGTCTGTGGAAGAAATGCATACGTGAAACTACCGGATAATTGGTACGGATCATGTTATTTAGCAATTGTCTTCCCCAAAATATACCATAACAAGGATCTAGAAATCATAGAGGGAGGAACTCAAGCCAGAGGGAGAAGGGATGTAAGCAATGATGAGGTAATTGGAGACGTATTTGGTGCTGTGTTCCCTCTTTTAGGGATAGCACTGAATGATGTCAAGATAAGGAGATTGGCAACAGTTGTAGATAGGTTGTCCGCCAGTACTGCTAGATCACTAATGCTGGTGGAAGGAGAGATGCAATCGATAAGGGCAATGGTTCTTCAGAACCGACTTGCTCTAGACATTCTGTTAGCCAAAGAGGGAGGAGTCTGTAAGGCTTTGAAGGTCCAGGAATGTTGCACTTACATTCCAGACAATTCAAAACCTCTGGAAAAATATATACAGAACATCACTGAAATTCATCATGAGATTGAGGATCTGACACAGGTGAATGTGTGGGAAAAGGTGGGTCATGGAATGGGTAAAGTTGGAAGTTGGTTTGCCAACCTAGGGAAGGGTTTCATTTGGTACATACTGAAACCTATCATTATAATAGTGATTTGTGTAATCACATTTTGGGGATTGGTGCGACTGTATCAATGGTATGGATCAAATAGGTTGCAAAGATCCATGAGAGAGCAGGAGCAGAGGTTAGCTGCGATGCAGGATAACCAGTACAAGAGTCTGAGGGCTCTAGAGCTGATGAAGCGAGGGAGCACTGCAACGAGTTCTGTTTGATTCAATTCATACTCTCAGGGATGGTGTTGAGATGGTGATGACCTCTAAAGGTCATCAAAGGGGGGAACTGAGAGAGAGCAAATCAAGTAAAATGTAGAGGTGCACCATATTTACAAGCACGTTGCACCAGTCTAGTTAAAGGAACATATAAGAGTGTCAAATTTATAGAGTGCATACATATACAAGTGTTTAATTAATACAGAGTGCATATATCAGTGTGAAAAGCTAATGTAGGAGTGTTTAGAGATGTTAGAATGATATTAAATTCCATGTTATGTGGCTGTTGCAGAGGAGAATGTAATGTTGCTAAACGTAGAAATGTGTAGGCCTCATGGCAGTTTACTGAGAAAGAATGTGTGACTTTACAATTTCACATGATATGGATTACTTGTTATAATTCAAAGTATTATTGATCATAGAACTGAAGGTATACGTTTTATAGAAGTGTCCCCATAACCAGTTGTGTGTGTAAAATGTTAGAATACTGTTTAGGCTGAGAAATAAAGGTTCATAGTGTACACAGGCCAGTTTCATGTAAATCTAATAGGCCTGAAGAGATAAAGTCGTTTCTTTTGATCTGCATGTGCTAGTTAGAATTTGGTCGTGTTAAGCATAAATCGTGGACCGTGCTCGAAGGTTTACGACTTAGGAGATAAGCTAGAGGCCGGAATTTGGGGCTCACTTCATGGGTGTCTGTTTGCAGGTGCGAGGGGGTTCCAATCAAGCGAGTGATTAATAGAGCTCTGTTCTGGGAGACAGACACAGGCCTGGAGGAGGGTTCAAGAATTTCTTGGGGGGTACCGTCTTGCCGGAGAAGAGCCTGAGAAGCAAGGTCAACGCTAACAAGGAGCCCAGAGGAGTATCAGCATGGAAAAAGCCAGAACAGACACCACGTGAGGGGTGTACGTGAGGGGCGTCTCTGAGGGGAGTTCTCTACTGTAATTGTGATTTTGTATTAGGGACAGCACCCCTGGGTGGAGTTAGAGCAGATGGCCTGAGGAACCTAAGAGAGCGGATGGGTAGGCAGATAGAGCATAACTGCGATGCACGGATTTACAACAAAGACTAAGGGAAAGTGAGTGATCTTCTTTGGAAGTCACCACGGCTGACACCTTTTTAGGTTAAGATCTTGCTAAGTAGGGATGTCACTTAGTCTAGTGTAGGGACAGTTTAACCTGAATCTTCCTTCCCTTTTGTAAATGTCTCACAAGTTACAACTTGTGTCCATTCTTGCAACTTTGATGATCTTTGAATTGGTTTTGCTGATATTCTTCTGTCGCCCAAGAACATTTAGAAAATTCATGTTTGTACTAATACCAGTGTATTTTTTGAACCTTATATTGAGGTGTTTGTATCTCCAGTTATCTTTGGCTTTATAATAAAACTTTTAAACTTATTCGTAGTAGGTGGTTCTTTAGAGTTGTGTAAGTCTTAAACTGATTAACCTAGTAGTGGATTGCTTTTTACTCTATGACAGGTAACAAAGGTTCAGTCGACCTGAGTTGGGATTTAGATCTATGGTGATCTGATAAGAGATCAAAAATCCCGCCGTAACATTAGTAAGAGAGTCCTTTAGATATCCGGTTGTTGGCGTTAGGTGCACCACCAACTTTGATCTTTACTTTCACATTGGAACTTCTACTTCGAGACCCCAGGACAAACTGACAGAGTATAACCCCCCTAAGGTGGTTCAGATAGACAAAGGGCCACAGTAGAGAGTCAATGTGTCTAGGACGAGTTTGCCACTTGGCGCCTGGAATTTCAGTACCGATTGTGTAATTGCCTATTTCCGTACTAGACGGAATGCTACTGGGCAAATTGCCACTAGAGCGAGTAAATCCCTCTATCTGCCTTTCTCTCATAACACTGTCAAACATAGCAGGTCAAACCGATTCTGGGAATCAAACCATAGATGGTGCTAATTTTACAAGTGGCAAACAGCGAGAATTAAACATATCGCTCATAGAACTAGCAAATGCAACGAATACTGGGATGTAAGAACATGTATATTTGTATAATGCAACAAACAATATGTAGTAACCGCACACTTACATATAGTAGAGCATCCCATTACAAAATGATGCTGTCTTTACCACAGTAACGCGCCCATCTAGGATAGTGGTTTGTCCTGTGCCAGTACTACATACATTTTCACATGGATTATATGCAGTACTGAGTAAAAATACAATGTAATGTAATATAACTGTTGTATGCAACCAATATTATGAAGTAATAATAGGTATGTTTACAAGTGATATCCATACTTAATGCTAAATAAAACACATTACAAAACGGATGGCGTATTTTCAACAGATTTGCATGCTTCTAAGGAAGTGGATTGTCCTTTATGTCTATTCACTATATGTATGGGGGTGTAACCAATAACCCAGTGTGTGAGCAAGGGGACTGTGTTCCCCGAAACATGTAACTGGTATTAGAAATTTGCATTTGGTATGCACTGAGAGAGTGTTATTACTTGAACTTTGTAAAAAAATAATTTTTCTAAAAACAAAATATATATGTCCAAGCAAGTTTGCGAGTTCTCCTGCCTCAGACGTCGGCGGGCTCACGGCGAGGTAGCAAACCTCCAATATCAACTCCTTAGTTTGTTTGTACAAAATTCAATGCCGAGCCCAATTCCTTTAACCTTGGATGTATTTTATTTTGTACAGCGAAAACGCCGGATTCGTTGCAGAGCTGTGGCTCCTTGGTCACGGGTCAAACAATGTTTGCTACCACAATTCACCTACAGTGCACATAATTACCAACATTGAAGTAGGACTACAAAATCATCCACATCATAGTGCAAATTGGCATCCATTTTGAAAGGGTCATTCTACCTTTAAAATATCCAGCAATATCATGATGATACTTCGTATTGAGTACATTTATCAACATGACATCATTATTTATATACATAGTGACATAAATGGGGTTGAGCATACTGTGGGAGAACCCTGAAGTGAGTTAATTCCCGACAAAAAAGAGCTTAAGGCAGTTTACATGGACATGGTGCAGATGAAGCGTTTTTCCTCCGTCTCTAGGCCAACTCTGACCAGGGATTTTCTGTTGATTAAACATGAGCTTGGGTTTGAACCGTATTGGGATCTTATTCTAAAACCATTGGATAGGAAGCTATTGCACAAGTTTAGGGTAGGTTCCCTTCCCATCAGAGGTTTTACTAGCAGATGGTTTAAACCAATGACAGAATTGTGCCCGTAGTGTTTAGCACAGACTGAATCAATCGCCCATATCCTATTCGGGTACCCAGCCTACAGGTCACCTAGTATGAAATGGCTCAAACCCATCTGTACCATCCTGGGCATGAGATCTGCTAAGGAGGCCCTAAGGATCCTGCAGACATGTACCCAGGAACCTATCGTTGTTGCCATGGGAAAATTTTTAAGTTGGGCATGGGCGATTTGGGCTAACAAATTAAGGGAACACTGAGCTGTTTATTTATTTTCTTGTATCAATTCTATGGGATGCGTGGTAGTTTGAACTTGCTACCCTGATGAGCCCTGAGGTAGAGCTCAGTGATTTCACCAAAGACTGGTGTTGCCGTTTGTCTATCGATCGGCATACACGTCTGGCTTTAAAAAATGTATTTTTGTAAAACAAATCAATGATGGGTGGATATATCTCAAATCACATCTTTTAAGTAATTGTTTTCATAGTATATTAGAGCATGTTGATCTATTGTTTATTATTTAATTTTAAACATCCTATTGTGGTCATTTTATATTAATGTCAGTTCTGTTTTGACCTGATCCATATCAATTTTGCATTTTTAATCTGTTTAAACTTTTAACGGACTGTAATGTCTTTCATGGTTCTTATAATGAAAATAAAGTCTAATGAACTGAACTATATACATAGTTCAAATATACAGCTCTTCAGTCTGATGTAAATTCAAATAATCTCATATCATTAATTCAGCCACATTAATATTACTCCATATATTCCAATTCCACCCTAGTGGGCTAATGAATTATCAGCATTACACCATTAAATGCATGTTTCAAATATACCGCTTGTTCTGCCTATTTTTAATTCATGGACATGATTTCATCACAGTCACACCCAAGTGGGTTAATCTTAACATCAATAATTCTAACCAAATTGATATTCATGTCCAACGCGTCAGGTGTTTTCGCTGTATAAAATAACAAGCATTGCATCGCCAATAGGTCTCGCCTTTGGGACCATATAAGTATTTAATTATGGAGCACAATATCCTTGGTGCAACATCAACTATTGCATGGCTAAACACTTATAATGTCCCAAAGGTGAGACCTATTGGCTATGCCAATGCTTGTTAAGACATGTGGCCCATCCATTGGTGTAAATTCACTCTTTCATAAAAATTACTTTATTGCGACTGATCCAGAGCAGACATTCTGTTTCCTCTTTTTTCATAATCGTATTTTTTCTTGCGCTGTGGCTACCTCAAGTCTGTTTACACTTGATAACTTATTTTGTGTATGTTGGCAATGTCGAACAAGCTGGCTACCGGAGACCCAAAAAGTCATTTGCTTATAGTAGGCCTGTAAATGTTTCTACTTTATTACAAAATTAATATAGCAGATATTCCGTTTTCGGCTCAGCATATATGTTTCTTTGTAATGGACAGAAACCCTGACGAATTCAGGAATGACTAGCCAGGGAATTTCTGGGTCCTAGGGATAAGAATGTACTGGTTTGGTGCACGTGATGCCAACACTTAGAATGACCCCTTAGGGTTTCAGTTACCTGGCGGTAGATCAAAGTTTCATGTAACCTGGTAAAATGTAGGACAGCGCTAGTCAGGAAGTTCAATAAGAAGGAAATGATAAGAAACCAGTTCAGCATTACAGGAAAATCACACTCATATTGTAAAAAATGCAGTTACACTGCAGTAATATGAACAATACAGCTCTACGGGCCTTTAGCACCCTAACAGTATTGACAGTGTGCTCTCCAGAGCGGCAGCATAACCACAGGGCTACAACCTTGACTGTGTGGATACCCATGACAGCTTCACGATACCCCTGTACCTCTAGGAGCTTCTACACTCACCAGATGCTGCGTTCATCCTGTCTAGAAGCGCTCCTCATTTGTAGCATATGAGGACATTGAGACACGGAAACATTAACAGCTAGATGCATCAAGCGAAATACCATTCGCAAAGGGGCAGATTCTCAGAATCTGCCCCTCTGCGACCGGTATTTATGCATTTGGAATGCATCATCCCAAATGCATAAATCGCTATTTGCGATTGCATTTAAGGAATCTTAAATTGAGATTACTTAAATGCAATGCATGAATGTAAAATAGCTAGCGATTTCACTGATAGGGGTAGCTATTTACCATGAAATCAAACTTCATGGTAAATAGCGAAAACTGTGAAAAATGCACTAAAGTGCATCTTTCAAAGTTGTATGGTACACACATAAATGTCCTTGGGGCATGTGTGTGCGCAATACTAATGTCCAGGGCAATTTAAGGGGTGCAACAGGGTGTCCTTTGGACACCCGTCACCGTTGAAATTGCATTCTCAAATTGCGATTAGCTAATTGCTAATCGCAAATTGAGAATTCCTCCCCATTCATTCCTGTGGGCCCACTGAGCACACTAGTAACTACAGAGAACACAATACAGATAGTGGTTACAGGTAATTGCCATTATTCTATCAAAGATCACCACTACAAAATACTAGGCAAGGGAACCTAAGACCCCGTAGTAAACGTTTGGCAGAATACAAGGGTCTTCGTTCTGTATAGGGCCACGGCCACACGATTATGGTGTATGACAGCATCTTAGGTTCCCTATCTCTACTTATTACTTTGGCTATATTGAATATATAGTGTCTATCTACTACTTCCAAGGGAGATTGGCTAACATCTGCGACTATATATGCATTGTTAACAATAAAGAGATAGGAATGTTTTCTCTCTCTTTTACTTTTTCCAACTCAATCCTTTACCATTTTATTTGCACCCTTTATTCTAACCTGATGACGAACACCACTAACCTTTTGTAATGGAGGTTAAAGTTTTCTTATCATAAGTTTTTAAGTGGCACATTCACTTGTTTTGCAGATATGGTATGGAGAAATGTAAGATGTCTCCAGTGCCTCTTATAAAATAAGTTAAGACTGATTATTTTTCTCCTTTATCATTACAGAATATACCCTCCCCTTTCCCACCTGTTATAAAGTATAAAATAACAGGTCCTGAAGAAGATGGTTTTAAAATAATTATACCATTGAAACGTACGTCGACCAGAGAGAGAGTGCGACACCCCAGCTACCAGCACAGCAATCGAGGGTTGATTTTAGCACCCAGTTTTTCCATCTGTGCATGCAGTGTTCTCCTGGGGTGGAGAGTGAGAATGTATTGAGTGTAAGGGATATATTTGCAGAGCTGAGAGTACGTGTGGGGATGTGTTGAATTAAATTGATATTATTTCATTGTATGTGACTTTAAAAGTGCTGAAATTATTTGTATTTATGGTACAGCATTAAAGGAAAGATGATGTTTTTCACATTTTTGTAATTGAAAAGATATATATATATCCAAATTTGTTTATACGATGTGAAACCCCAAAAGTAAAAAATAGAAAAATAGGAAATAAAATATTTAAGAACAAGTAACTATTCTGTGTGGAGAATAATGTTTACTATGCCCCAGGTTTGAGCTTTGAGAAGCCACTATTTAAAGAAATGTAGGTCTTGAGGGAACATGACTCTTATAGTTTTGGTTTGCTTTCCCCCTTCTCCCTGACCTGTCAAGTTATTCTCCTAGGGGTTTGCCTTGCTAATCTAGTCCTCTATTGGGAGCGTCACAGAAAACATCTCAAAATATGCTGATTACTTCCTCAGAAACTTTGTTACAGATCTACCATCGCATATCAAATACACTAAGGACTTCCTGAAAAAAAATACAAAATGTACAATGGACAAACGATCTCATCTTGATAACTATGGATGTGAACGTATTGTACACTATTATTGATCACGATGTAGGAATAAGATCATGTCAACAATTTTTAGATCAGAGACCCATTAGTTACTTTGAAAACACGAATATGTTAGTTGAGATGATAAGATTTTGTCTTGTCATATAGATGCTGCTTTTCTATATATTGTGTTAAGTTAGCATGAGTTTATTAAATGTTTAAACGACATATTTTCCTTTGGCTTCAGTTTGCACACGACACGATTGTTATTGTAGCTTTCAACTTAGACGAAAGATGTGATTTATTTGAGAATAATATGTTATTGCTCTGATATCTGTCGTGCTTGGTACACTGTCTGAACAGTGGGTGCTGAACGCTCTAAGAATAACCTAACACAAGGTTGCTGGGAGCCCTGATCCTCGCACCACTAGACATAACACAAATACAGTTGCTGCCAAGATTGGGCTCTAAGCGGGTTTAAGATAGAGTTACTGAGAATGCAAAAACACACTTGATGTTGCTTCGCATGCAGAGAGCTGGTAGCCGATGATCTGATTTTCTCCTACTGACATTTAGAGGTATGGGCCCGCCCTGCTAAAAACCCAAATGAGACCTTCTTAGATATAATATAGTATGCTAAATAGGGTGCGCGAAATATAGGTGATACAATTTTCGATCGATTTTGCATTATAATATGCTATCACCGTTTGCTTACTACGGATTAGTGACTATGCTGATAACTCTGATTTTTATAATATGTATTCTGATATTATATAAGATACTGCGTTTGAGAACCTTGCATTGAATAATAAATATTTCAAAATTGCACGTGTCTTCTTTTACTCCTCGTTTTGGTTTGAAATGATTATAGAGCGAAAGAGTGTTCATGTGTTCCACGATACCTGAGGTAACCCAAGTTCATGTTCTGGTTTGTCTAAGTCATTGGTCAGCTTGTTATGACCAATGAGACACTGTAGCTAGTTTGGTAAGGGGATTTTGGATACTAAGGTGAGTTTTGGGTCACCCTAATTCACTAAGGTTCTAGATCTCTATGCACAGTTCTGTGGGAGAACGGAAACCCTGCTACATGGCGCCCATACGTTGTTGGCCTTATATCATGACACTCGAGTAGTATATCATTCAAACCTTAACCCCTTCATTCCCGTTTCCAGAAAACGGTGGTGTCGGAAAACCTACCTATTTTTGAAATAGGTCTTTTCAAGCTTGAATTTATCTAAAACGGTTTCTTTGAATTACTACCCAGTTATGCTACAAAGTAATCTTTGTTTTTTCTAAATCCTGTGCTGTCATGTCACAAGCCGTGGACATCCCGCAGCATAGTCGCATTGCGGTGCGTGATCATTTGCGGACTTATGATGTACCTGCTGAAGGCTTGGCTGTGATTCTGGTGGTGAGTGCGGAACATGCTTACCCGTACGAACTGTTTTATTCGTGGGTGACATTTCCGCCGGTGGACGCAAATTCTGGTGTGTTCCACTCGTTCACCGCGTCACCTGTACCTGCTGAATATGCTCCGTACAGAGCACGGGAAGTTCCTATAGATGTTTGGCAGCATGGAGTTTGGTTTGGTGGCGCCCTCCCCCACTCTTTAACAGCTCCGAGATTAGGTCCTTTGTCCATTCCGGGCGTTAATTGGCCCGCTTTGGCTGGATTTATTCCTCACCCTAATCACGCCACTTGTAACTTGGGTGAAATTCGGCAACTTCATGTAGTCGCCATTGCCGTGATTAGAGCCCTTGTGCATTACACAAGTCGTAATGTTCAGGGGGCAGCCCCTGGAGGTGCAGCCCTTCCAGCAGGGCAGGCTGGTTTGAAAATCAGTCCTGTCATGGTAAATTCCGTTATGGGCAAGAAGCCCCAGGATAAGGATGATTTTCCTTTCTGGCTTGCCGAGAAATTTGACCAGCTGGAGGCGGTGTTTCCTAATACGAATCCTGTTGAGAAACATCGGATTCTTACGCTTAGTTTGCCGAAAGATTTGGCCCCTGAGCTTGTTGACTGTGAGACCTGGGGTAAGACTTTTGCCGCAGTCTATTCGAGGTGCTTTGGCTCCCCGTCTGTGTCCAATCTGTCTACGGTCCTTAAACGTGTTCAGGATGATCACGGACCGGAATCAGCAATTGAGTTGGGAATGCGCCTATGTGGCTCCTTTGATGTGGTTTGCGATCTGATCCTTGCGAATGTCAAGGGGGATGCTGTGAACTCTCAGGTGGCTAACGCTTTGGCGCTGATTCCCAATGCCGAGAAACCCCGACAGTTAGCGAGGATAATTGTTGCGGCTTATAAAACTGTAGGTCGCAATAGTAAGGGTAATAAGCCTTTTTCTACGAAGGAGAAGAAGCAGCCCCAGGGACAAGCTTCGGAAACTGACGTTCAACCTAAGTCCAAGAATCAAAATTGGCCTAAAAAACAGAATCAGGGTAGGCAACAGCAACAACAAAAGACACAGGTTTCTCGTCCTGCGTCTCCGTTGACTGCGCAGTCGGAACGTGTTTATGATTTGCGCGATCGCGCGACGATTAAATCGCCTGAAAGTTTTCAGGCTTCTGACCAACGCTCTCCTCGTTCCTTTCAGGACTTATCGGCTCCATCAACCGGTGGTGGAGGGGGCGGCAGGGGCCGGGGTGGCCAGCAAGGACATGGTCAGCCCCGTCCGTGCAACGGTGAAGACAAGCAGGAGGACTCTATGCCTCAGAGACCGCAGTTTGCCAAGAAGAAAGTCGCAGCCTTAACGGCGCATCGATATGCCCCAGATTGTGAGAACGCGGCTTCGGAATCTGACGTGGGCTCTGACCTTGCTGGACAGCGCGGCGGAGATTACCATAGTGAGAGAGGCCCTCCGTCCACTACTGAAGGTGACAGCGACTGACACTTATGTTGTGATTGAAACAGCTGATACAAGAGTTGCTCCCCCTGATAGACTTTTTGAAATTGTCCTGTTAATTGAAGGTGACATACAGCGAACTGTAAAAAGGGTATTTTGGGAAAATCTTTCGTCTACGTATGACATTTTGCTTTCGGAGGCTGACTGGCCCCCTCCTTTTGCTCTCGCAGCTCCGCGAGGGGAGGAGGTGATTCTCCCCAGTTTCGCGCACACTGTTTCGAGAGTGGAAGCGCTGCATTTTGCAGAAGAGTGGGCTCTGGCGCTTGCGCCGGCTGTGTACCGCAATCAATGTGGCTGGGATAAATTATCGCCATGCCACGAGATTCCTTTACGGTCTCAGCCGCAGCCCCAACCTCAATATCCCATACGACGTGAAGCTAAAGCTTCAGTCGCGGCTATCCTTGAACAATTGGAATATCAAGGTGTAATTGAAACGTGTGTGTCACCGATGAATAACCCCCTTTTTACTGTAAACAAGCCGGACGGCTCATATCGTTTGGTTTTGGATTACCGGCATTTGAACTCGCATTGCCGTAACTGTGCAGTACAGAATACTCACGGCTCTGCCCTAGTGAATAGTCTTGAGCGTAAACGGTTCAAAACCACGCTTGACATTTCCAATGATTTTTATGCCCATAGATTGGATGGTCTAAGTTCCCAATGGACATCCTTTACATGCGCCGGTGTCCAAAAAATGTTTCGGCGTCTCCCAATGGGCTATAAGAATAGTCCTGGTGTTTTTTCCGCCCGCATTATCTCTCTTTTGGAGAGGATCGACAGAGTTGCTTGTTCATATGTGGATGACATTTATCTCACAGACGACGAACTTTGGGAGCATCTGTGTCGAGTTAATAGCATAATTTGTAACTTTGCAGACATGGGTTACAAGTTTAACTTTGCAAAATCGCACATTGCAGAGTACACAGTGTTGTTTCTGGGCTACGAGCTTAACAACGAAGGAAAGGGGTTGGCTCCTCACTTCCTGGAGAAATGCGCACAGTTGCGCTCTCTGACGACACTGAAAAAATTACAATCTTTACTGGGCTTTTTAAATTTCGGGAGGACTTACATTCCGGAATATGCCCAGCGTATAAAGCCTTTGTATGCTTTGATACAACCATCTTTTTCCAAATCATGCTGGCTGCCTGAGCATTCGGCTATTCTGCAGTCTTTGCAAGCTGATTTGCTCGCTTCTGAATACTTACAGACTCGTGATAACCAGACCAACCTGGTGATAGGAATTATCCCTGGGACGGTGGGTTTCACGTACCTAACTTTTAATGAGGGAGATACAGTACCTATTGCTTACAAGTCGCACTTGTACACTTCGGCTGAACTGCGTTTTTCCACTGTGGATATAGTCTTGACGGCTGTGCAGATGGCAATTCTCAAGGAACGTTCCCTGTCACAGGGAAAACGCATGTTGGTTGTTACCCCATGTCCTGCCTTAGAGGCAGTTACGAAAGCCAGTGTACCAAATTCCAAAGCTTTACACCCTAGGTGGATTCAGTGGGCTGCATCCTTGACATCCCAGGATGTCACGTTTATTTTTGACGCCACTTTACGGTCGCAGGAGTATTTGCAGTATGAGTTTGTTCATCCTGCTCCTTTAGCGATGCGGCCGTTGGAGGATTTCCATTGCATCATTTACACTGATGGTTCGGCGCAGGTTGCGCATGGCTCTAAACATGCCTACATTTCCGCATGTGCCATTGTGGTCGGTGCCATGGTGAACGATGAGTTCAAGTCCAGTGTCGTGCACACGCAGACGCTTGGGGACTGCACCGCACAATTAGCAGAGCTTCGTGCTCTGATGCTTGCATTGGAGTATGCAGATCCTAGTGTGACGACTTTGATTGTAAGTGACTCTTACTACTGTGTCCAGTCTTACAATGAAAACTTGTTCTTTTGGATTCAGAATGAATTTCGTGATTCCAAAGGTAGCACAATAAAACATAAAATGATCTGGGTCCGAGTGGTGGAACTCAAAGAAAAGTTGCCGCTCGTGTTTGTGATTCATACTCTTGGCCATCAGCGCGTGGGAGTCCACGCTGTCGGTAATTCGCTTGCTGATGAAGCAGCAAAGTCAGCAGTATCAAAATACTTAGTTGCAGCAGTCACGAGGTCCAAAAGTAAAATAGATGATGACATCTTGGCAGCTGTTGCTGCCACTGAGAAGGGAGGTAAATATCCTGCGGGGTTCCCTTCGAAGTACACATACCACTTAAGTCCTGATAAGGTTCCTTATGTGAAAATTCCTGATGTTGGCGAACGTTTAATTCCCAACTCGGATCGCAGGGCTACTTTGATTGCAGCGGCTCTTGAAGGTGTGGCGTCTGCGCATGCGGGCGTCTCGGCCACTGTAACTCAGCTACAACAGAGGTTCTGGTGGCGGGGACTGTACAAACAGACGCGCGATTATGTCCTTCAATGTGACATTTGCCAGCAGATTAAACCTTCCACTGCTACGCGTCCGCCTCAGACACAGTTGTATATCTCTAATAAACCGCTTGGGTGCGTTTATTTAGATCACTGCGGTCCTTTTTCTTCTGATACTGCATATAAGTACATCTTAGTAGCAGTTGATTCATGCACACGCTTTGTGTGGGTATGGCCCCATCGGAGCGCTGATTCACGGACTGTCATTAAGGATTTGCGAGTCTGTGTAGGGATTTTTGCCTGTGGTACCTTCCATTCGGATCAGGGTCCGGCTTTCGCCTCTAAGGCGTATAAGGATGCTATGGTTTCGTTGGGGGTCCAAGTCAAGTTTTCGTCTCCGTACAGACCTGAGGGAAACAGTGTAGTGGAACGAATGAACCGTGACTTAAAACAATCTTTGACAGCTCGAGTTATAGGCACTGGCAGAAACTGGTTGGCCCACCTCAATGGCGTGCAGCGTGCGCTTAATAATCTCCCTAGAAGGTCTCTGGGTGGGCGGACCCCATACGAAATGCTCTTTGGTATCAAGATGTATGTCCCTCACCTCGACGGTCTAGACTGCAAGGCCCAGGCCGCGGCCTTTGACGTAGATGAACATTGCAATGTTTTACAGGATCTACAAAAGACCAGAGACAGTCTAGCTAAGGAACATTTGCCCTCCACATCGGATGATGCGTTGCAGGTCCCGGTAGTTGGCTGGCTACCCCAAGTTGGAGAACTGGTTGGAGAGAAGATCGATAACAAGAAAGAGTTTGGTCCCTCATATCGTGCACCGGTTCGAGTTCTTGGAGTGAAGGGCACGAGAACAGTCATATTACCACCACTTCCAGGTCGTAAGGAAAACAGATTTATCTCAATTGACAATGTCAAGACACACAGGGTGGCCGATTCTTCATAGCATGACACCAGCTGTGTCCTGTCCTTCCATGGTGAGGCACTCTGTGCTGGCTATTACTTCTGGCGCTGAACCAGAGGTCTCCCTCGAGATGCCTGCAATTTCCAGTCCCTTGTTAAATACTATTGCTGTTACTAACATTGATGAGCTGACCTACACCTATCCCCCTGATTTATCAATGCCCGACTTACAGACTCGTTTGGCCACGGAATCAAGATTCTCTTTTGACTCTGTTTCAACACATTCGAAGAAGCCCTCACATTTAGCAAAATATGTCACGTTATTTAAAAAACATTTTTTGATTCCCCCTTGGACATATATTTGGCTGGTGCTTTTTTCAATTTATATTTTTATGTCAATTGGTTTTGTGTTTTATTTTTTCCGTCTGATCGATGGACACTATGTCAAAGAACGAACAGGAATTCAACACCTTAATGGAACGTTGGCCCCACTTTCCTCGTCACATACAGTGCACAGACTGAAAAGGGAGTTAAATTCAGTTAATTGTAATTGTAATTGTAATTGTAACTGAGTTTTGTATCGCGCCAACTCTCCTACAGGTCTCAAAGCGCTTCTGACAAAGTACAGCGACAAGAGGACGAAAGTGAAGGTAAAGATGTTAACTGAACTACGGGGACATCACTGCTTGGCCTGTCCTTGATGGGATTGTGTGGGATGTGGTTAGGTTTCAAATTCATGGCCCCACTGAAGTGATTAATGTTCCAAATGTGCTTTGAGTGAATATGGGGGATGTAGTGAAACAAAAAATCCGTTCTGATGATTGGGATGTTAAGGCCGTGGAAGCATTATTCTCTGATTTGAAATATTATGCTGCCTTTGATGCTGAAGATTTATACTTAGATTCTATTAATTATAGTGATTTGTTTTGCTTTCAACATTATGGTAATCATTTTTTGCATAAAACAAGTTCCAGGAGGGGTAGTGTGAATTACACACAGTGGGAACATTGTCCAGCTCCATTACAAGGCAGCTCCAGTACATTTCTGGAAAAATACACTTATTTCACAGACTTTAATCAATCAAATCCTGAGTCGTTTTATTTTAAAATGACACAAAAGTCCATGTCTAAAGTTAGACTTACCGATACTAAATTGCTGTATTCGAACTCCTTTCTTTACAAGTTAGCTGTAGATGGCTACGAGCTATGGAAGGAAATAATTGACCTTAAATCGGTTTGGGGTACCAAAGATTGGCAGGTACAAGGCACTGAGGCTTTGCATCGTGCATGTCTCATCCCAAATCACATGTTGTTTCTAAATTCTACCATTTCTCAAACAACATGCTTTGGATTGGCTACTTCTAAAAAATTAAATACACCAATTATCCCCGAATCGGAAGAATATTCTGGTTGGAATAATTACACTGAATAGTCCATTCATGATTTACAAACACTATTGCACAATTCATCCTTTAATGTGTCCAGTTTGGATCCGAAAGGTTGGCTGATGTGGCATAGAAGTTCTGATTCTTGCCAACGTCGTTTTCTGGGCCTGTCTGAAGGTTTTACACAAGTCAGACCTGATCCCCGTTTTGAGACTGATCATACTGTTACAACTTACTCAGTAGGGAAATTGTGTCAGAATTGGCTACAACATTCCACATTAGCTGCTGTTAAACTACATATGTCCCAATTAAGTGACAATGTTGATTTGAATGACTTTATAAAAGGCCCGGCTAAGGGTAGAACTTAAAGATGGATTTATGCGGTTTACAATGAAATTTGGAAGTTTTCACAAATTGAAGCTGCAAAACGACTAAGAGCTATTGACCAAGCTAATTTGGAGAACGTACTTGCAGTTGTAGATAGCAGTATTAACATGCTGCTTTCTTCCCGAATTTACACGTTGAATAATATTGTTTTTTCTGTTGTTGACATTGTGCATGATGAAGTGTCCGTATTATACCATGGTCAAAATTAATTGCGTTCTGTAATGCAGTTTGCTTGAACACTACAGACACTGAAGGCAGGCCGCGTGCCCTGGAGTTACATGAACGTGTCCTCCCTATTTGCCCGATTTAATTTGACTGACAAGCAGCGCATGCTTTCCATGCGAGATGCATCATTTTCTATGTTACACATTGAAAAGTTAGAATCTTTGCCCTTTTCTGTTGCTGAGGCAGCTGCTGCAACATGGCTTATCCATGGAGTTATTACGTTACCATTTGCTTTGTACAAATTTACTAATTGTATGCGATATATTGCAATAGGGCGATATGAACCACTAGGCAGTGCTTTTCTCCATGAGGCATGGTCTTTACCTTACACTTACAGATGTCTGATGGATGGAAAGGAAGTGAATCTGAATGGTGAAGAATGCACACAGTCGCCTGACCGTTCACTGATATGCAGACACATCCAGCTGCATGGTTCTTGTAATCAGGACCGGCCTAATTTAGCCTGTGTTTTGAAAGGCACGCCAGTTCCAGCAATAATTCCCACATGTACGTTATTGACAAACGGTAGTTATTTACTTTTGAATAACGAGGAGTGTTGTGGGTTAATGGTCGGCATCGCTTATGTGGTTACTGTATCAGAACGTGTGGTGTGTTGCAAGAACGTGCTATATCCACCCACGCATGGGAATTCAGATGTTTCCATCTGGCCGCGCATCCCAACCTTGAAAGCGGAGTTCAATGGTTTGAACATAATAAGGGCTCTTTTGTCTCAAAAGGAAGTGGCCCTGAGCTCGGCCCGTGAAACTTATGTCCTTCACATAGCTAACACACGCACAGAGGTGCAGGCACTTTTAAATACTGACTTGCCGTTTCATTTCTGTGAATTAGTTCATCAAATCTTTAATGCCTCCTCCACTTCTGTCTTAGCTCATTTTTTTAAATTGGTTAGTAGTGGTCTCGTGACTACATTTGAAAAGATTTTTGGTGTCATCCCCGCTTTTTTCCATTCTATATTTTCAAGTCTGTTTGGCGGATTCCCTGTTTTGCTGGCTTTAGCTGCAGGCGTTTTGATATTGTTCTGCTTCCTAAAACATGGATGCCCATCCTGCGCAAGAAGCCGCTCAGTTCCTTCTGACACTGTTTCGTAACCGGATGCTTGATTACTATGGCACCCTGCCGCTTGCGACTTTAAGCACAGCATTTGGATTATCGTTTCGATTTTCCTATTTCACATGTGTCCAGCCTGTGTTTCATTGCCTGAGCTGCAATTTTGACTGGGCCATTGATTTGTGTCTCTGCTTGCCGTTATCTCCTGCAGTCGATTTTAATCACCTGATGGGCCCCGTAGTTGCTCACGAGTTGATTTGTTCTGGCGAAAGGATTATGGCCTTGGCAGCGATTCAAGGACTAATGGGTCAGTGGGACATACCCGCAGCGGCGCATGAGTTTCTGGCACATAGCGTTCTTGAGAACCCACCGAGTTGTCCTCTGATGTTGCTAGAGGGTCCGGTGCTGGAGGAGCACGTATGTTCTTTCCCATTGCTTAACTGGATGGCTGAACTGTTTTCGGATGACGACAGTGATTTCATGTTGGAAGCGGTCTCTACCTATTTTGCATATTCTATCCACCCATGAGTGGCTTTGGAGACTTTCATTATAATGGCACGTGACTTTTTAGTAATTCTGAATGGTGCCTTTTTCTTACGAACTTTCAATATGATCTGGGCTTATGATTTTATGTTGGCCTCAAGTTCAAGACTTATATTACATTTTTGTTTGGCCACTATAGGCATTCATACATATTTTTATATACATTTTATATACATTTTTAGCTTGGCTCAATATTGTTGAACCCTGCTTTCATGTTATGCCTTAATTTTAGTACTGGCGTATATTTTTTTGACCGTCCTCGGATCATAGGGGGGGGTGTCATATAGATGCTGCTTTTCTATATATTGTGTTAAGTTAGCATGAGTTTATTAAATGTTTAAACAACATATTTTCCTTTGGCTTCAGTTTGCACACAACACAATTGTTATTGTAGCTTTCAACCTAGACGAAAGATGTGATTTATTTGAGAATAATATGTTATTGCTCTGATATCTGTCATGCTTGGTACACTGTCTGAACAGTGGGTGCTGAACGCTCTAAGAATAACCTAACACAAGGTTGCTGGGAGCCCTGATCCTCGCACCACTAGACATAACACAAATACAGTTGCTGCCAAGATTGGGCTCTAAGCGGGTTTAAGATAGAATTACTGAGAATGCAAAAACACACTTGATGTTGCTTCGCATGAAGAGAGCTGGTAGCTGATGATGTGATCTTCTCCTACTGACATTTAGAGGTATGGGCCCGCCCTGCTAAAAACCCAAATGAGACCTTCTTAGATATAATATAGTATGCTAAATAGGGTGCGCGAAATATAGGTGATACAATTTTCTATCGATTTTGCATTATAATATGCTATCACCTTTTGCTTACTATGGATTAGTGACTATGCTGATAACTCTGATTTTTATAATATGTATTCTGATATTATATAAGATACTGCGTTTGAGAACCTCGCATTGAATAATAAATATTTCAAAATTGCACGTGTCTTCTTTTACGCCCCGTTTTGGTTTGAAATGATTATAGAGCGAAAGAGTGTTCATGTGTTCCACGATACCTGAGGTAACCCAAGTTCATGTTCTGGTTTGTCTAAGTCATTGGTCAGCTTGTTATGACCAATGAGACACTGTAGCTAGTTCGGTAAGGGGATTTTGGATACTAAGGTGAGTTTTGGGTCACCCTAATTCACTAAGGTTCTAGATCTCTATGCACAGTTCTGTGGGAGAACGGAAACCCTGCTACAGTCTCACTGATAATATTTTTATGTGCAATGATGAGATCTACAAACAAACACTCGGCACAGCAATAGGTACATGCTTGGCCTCTAGTTTTGCCAACTTGTTTCTAGGGGAATGGGAGGAAGAAATACGCAAGGCTCCCACCATGCATCAGATGTTGAATCGGGTGAACACCTGGTTTCGCTATATAGATGATATTATCCTGATCTGTAAAGGCAGCAAGGAGGGTGCCATCGAATTCGTTAAACTTTTGAATAGTAACAACTGCAACATCAAACTCACATACAACATGAGTAAAAAGTCAATTGAATTCTTAGATTTGGAAATCACAACAGATGGTGACAAACTCAATACAAAACTGCACAGGAAGAGTGCAGCAGGAAATAGCCTTCTTCATGCTCTCAGCAGCCACCCGGATATACTCAAATGGAGTATTCCATTCAGGGAACGGCTGAGAGCAAAAAGAAACCGCAGCACTAATGAACCATTTGAATCAGAAAGCAAGACGATGCAGAAAAGATTTAAACAACAAGGTTATCCCAATTGGGTGATCAAAAAAGTCAAACGGATAAGTAGAGATCAAACCCTCCAAGAGAAATCAACTAAAAAGGAAGACAACACGAGTAGAGTTATTTTAACATACAAAGAGGAATCCAAACAAGTGGCTAAAATCTTGAACGATAACTGGAACATCCTCAAAAGTGATCAAGTGATCGGAAAGGACTTGCCGGATCGCACCATGATAACGTACAGAAAAGGGAGAAGTCTTAGTCTTATTTGCGAATCGCACTCTGCGAGTCGCAGATAAGGAATATTTAGGAATTGCTAATATTTTATCAAATCCTACATGCATCTGATTTTGCGAGTCCCTAAATGCGAATCCTTAACCTTCGCAATTAAGGACTCGCAAAATTGAACGTTGATGCATCTAGCCGTATATGCTCTGCCCAAGGTCACACCGTTTTGGTTAAAGGCACAAGTGAGAATAAAAAAACACGGCATTTCCTGTCTAGCGCCGAACGTTTTAACGAGTGAGATAGCGCCCCTCAGTAACGAGGGGCACTTTCACCGCGTGCTTCTGGACAAGCGCCGATATGGCACTGCACACTTCTAAGCGGTGTTTACAGCTCTTATCGCCTCTCATCGACCCCTGTTTGTCCTCTTCCCTTCACCTGCCAGTAAGAAAGGGCAGCGGAGTGAGGGTCAGCTGCAAGACTCCAGCGCTTTAACCGACAGTTTACAGGATGACAGGAGTGCCTCTCATCTTTCTGGCATCAATAAAATAAATAGCGTCCAGTAACCTGAAAGTAGCATTTATTTACAGAACCACAACGCAGCACGATTGGTGACTACTTGACAGGCTTTTGAACTAAGAGCACTTAATTTCAGTCCTGGCATGTACACTTGGTACACTGTGTGATCTTGACCATATTGCCCCCCACCCGCATTCATTCAATACATCTGCGAAAGAATGCAGCGCCGAACAAAAAAAACAAAATACGGATAAATGCCCTTTATAATTGCTTCAAATTTTGTTTCACCATATTTATTTCAAATAAAGGGGAAATCTAGCTGATTTTCTAGGAAATTAGTGCATTTCTTCCTGTGAGAACCTGATGTGTGCTTTACAATGGTACAGCAGCTGCAGTGGCCCCGGGGCCCAGGGGTCTGAGGGGACTTGTGCATTCCTATTATGGCTGCATTCAGTACCTAACCAAGGGACTGCGTGGGAGGGGGGCATTATTTGGCTTAACTGCACTATGACTCTGCGAACTTTGCGACACCACTGGCGTGAGCCACCTTTGTTGCATCTGTGCTGGGGGAGGGGTGAGGGGCTGCTATCAGCAGGTGCCATGTTTGACTTAGGGGCCGCAGGGTTTGGGGGTCACAGAGTAGAACAGCCAATATACAAACACAAGATACGTAGATGATGGTGCCTGCCGATAGAAATGCAAGCTGTCTTACCTTTCATGTAAAGTTGCTCCCTAAGCACAGTAACACACAGTAGCCAAGTCTGGCAAGATACCACAGTTGTAAATACGGCAGTGCTAAGCATACAAGACATATATTTAATAAGAGCTGAAGTTAGAGCAGGGATTGCCTTATGTTGAAACGTCCACGCAGCGAGGATTGTCAGGTCAAAACAAAAAGCAATTATCCAATGCGATTGCCCACTTACCTTGCTCGTAAAGACCATGGCTGGGAAGGGGGCTCAGTGAACGGCAGGGTCAGCGTGTGCCTAAGGCTACTCCTTCATTGTTCCCAACATAAACAAGCAATGGCCGTCGGAAGAGCTGATAAGGAGTGAGCGGGAGGGGGTAGGGGAGGGGAGGGGAGGGTATTCACGCGCCATTGGCAGCTGTGCACATCGCGTGCGCTTGTGCACGCAAGCTGGTGGCTGGCATGGGTAGCATTTTTAAAACCAGCTACTAAATTTCTCGCCAGAGCAACGCATGCGCTGGCTCGAGCGAGACCTAAAAATACATCCACCCTTAAAGGAATTGGGCTCGGCATTGGTTTTTGCACAAAGAAACTAAGGAGTTGATATTGGAGGTTCGCTACCTCGCTGTGAGCCCGCCGCCGTCAGAGGTAGGATAACTTGCAAAATTGCTGGGACACATGTTAATAAAGTATCCTGCCCACAACTGCGACATTTGAAATAACACCAGGATTATAAAGGAACCGTGAAGCGCTAACGGATGTGAGGCGAGCAGCGGAGTCGGAGTACATCCGTTGATCAGCTGATTCACCGGAGCAGTAAGAGGAGTCCCAAGTCCGTAAACGGCAAAAGAACGCAGAGAGGCTGGCGGAATCGACGTGGCTAAACGAGTTCAGCTACAGCCAAATAAAGCATGTAACATGCTTGTGAATACGAGCAGAGCGTTGTGTTTGGGATGTCTAAGGACACGACCAAGGGTGAGAAGCCAAGTGGCAGTGTTGGAAGTGAGTTCCAAACACAAAAAACAATTAAGGGACAAACTGTAAAAGCAGCCAAATTGGAACAAGCGAAGTGGTGGGAAACAGCTTTACAAAAGTATGTGGACTGTGAGAGAGTCCCAAGGGGTTTAAGGATCTTCATCACCCCCAACCTTTAAAAATCCTGATCCTGATTTAAATGATGAATGGGCTATCAATAACCGCAACTGTTCTACTGTTATGTTGAAATTATTGATAAAATATGCACTAAAGGACACACAGAGACTATCATTGGAGATTGGAAAAATTACGAATACATTGAAAGAAAAATGCACGGATAATGAATTAAACTTGGGGATGAATAAATTAAATGCGAGATTAGACAAAGCAGATGATGTAATTAAAATGAAGAAACAATGAAAATTTCTTAGAGATCAAATTGACTATGAAAGGGGACAGATTTTCACGTTTGGAAGAAAATTCGATCTTTTAAGCGAAGCAAGCCAGGACACATTGGAAGAAATCAACAGGTGGGGAAAAACAAGGAGACCATAGGTGGATCCGATGCTGGAAATGAGGGAAACAAAGATCAAAGAGAAAGCATGGAAAGCGAAGCAAGTGAAAGTGATACCTCTGTGCAATTGGAACAATCTGGAGTAAAATTAAATTTTTTTAAAATATTCGACTTAATGGCAATGGAACGCAAGTTGGAGTGGGGAATCCGGGACCCCAGGAACACAAAGGTCGAGGAGGAGGCATCAGAGGAGGGAACACGCCAGGCACAAAAAAGCAAAGAAATTTAGATGTTTACATGGGAATGACAACAAGAGGCCAATCTGCAACAAAATGAAGGATACACTCACTGTGGTAAATTTATCTGATATTACACTTTCAGATTCTCAGATTGATGTTCTATCTTTGGGTTTTATCGTTTTGTCTAACAAGTAGATTCAACTACACTGATAGTAGGATTATTTCAATTCGCTTGAAAATTAAAATTGAAAAAATGGTATGTAAATAAAAAAGGATGGTGCACCGTCAATAAGCAGTGATGCATCCAATCTTACAATAGGTGATATAGAAATTTGACATACAATGAGAGAATTGGAAGGCGGTGAGGGATGGATTAATAACCCTATGTTGAGTCTAGCAAGAGAAGATCTTGAAATAGATCGAGCCAGTGTAATCGGTTTCAGACCTAAATCCATTTTTTCTTTACCCCAAATACACAATGATGCAATAGAAGAGTTTGAAAGAGGTGTAAAAATGAATTAAAAAAAATGGGACAAACGTAAAAACTTTAAATACAATAACCTAACTTAAGAACAGCAGAAGGCAATTAAGGAACTACAGGACAACAAATCAGTGGTAATTAAAAAAAATCCGAAAAGGGAGGGAATGTAGTTGTCTGGCCCTTAGAAATGCATTTGAGGGAAGGCAAGAGACAATTAGATGATGTGAACAATTGTGAAAAAATGGACAGAGTGAGCTATGAAAGAAGCAATGAGATATACAGAGCCAATCTAACTAAATGGAAAGATGATTGTTTAATAACAATGGATGAGTATGAATTCTTAAGCTGTGATTTCCCGAAACTATCAGCAATGTATATGTTGCCTAAAATCCACAAGGATAAGGATAATCCTCTGAGAGACCAATAGTCTCGTCTATGGGTAGCCTAAATAAAAATACTTCAAAGTATATTGACTACTTTTTGAGACCCTTTGTGCAACTGCTTCCATCCTATGTAAGAGATACAGGCGACTTCTTACAGTTGATCAACAATATAATTTGGGAAGAGAGCCTGTTGTTGTACCTAGGCTGGTCGGAGGAGCAGCTGGCCAATAACTCAACGCCTTTGATCAAAATATCGTCCTCTGGGTAAGGTATATCGATGATATATTTTGTATTTGGAGAGGAAAAGAAATGGATGCTAATGATTTTGTGAAAACCCTGAATAGGAATACATTTAATCTTAGATTTTCTAGTGAAGTACATGCAAATGAAATTAAATTTCTAGATGTAAAAATAAGGGTTGTTAAATTGGAAAGCACATTATTTCGCAAAAAAACAGCTGGTAACAGTTTCCTACATGCTGATAGCTGTCAAGCGAAGAATTTAATTAACAGCATACCATACAGAGAACTTCTTAGGGCAAGAAGGAACTGTAGCTCCGAGGAAGCCTTCTATGATGAAATGAATAACATAAAAGTGAGATTCAGAGAAAGAGGCTACTCTAAGAAAGTGATAGAACAGGCCAGTAATAAATGTAAGAACTGTAAAAAGGGGTGACAATTTTGACAAAACAAACTGACACATGGTTTGCTAATAAGCCTTGATTTAGATGCCAATTATTGGCTTGGATACAAGATATAAATATTCTTACTTGTCAAAATTGTACCAGAGTACCACTAGAGCCACTTCTTTAGTATTCAAACAAATGTATGTAACTTCACTTGTTGTCCATCTTTAGTGTTGGTATGACCTGTGGGGTTTAAAAACAGATCAACTGACCACATCACAAGATGCATATGAATAAAGCCTAAAGAAGGCTGAAACGCGTTATGCTGAACCTTCCAACAAATTAATAAAGGATTCTAAACGACTACACCGGCTGGTGGGCTCCATTTGCCTCTGGAAGCAAAGGCTGTCTCTTTTGGATGGCATCCTCAGAGCATCACATGCATTTGGAAATATTATATATATATATATTCAATGAAAAACCATAGGTTTCACACATGTTATAGTTAGCTGGACATTTCACTCATACAAAACCATTGAAATTCCCCCGTTATAGTTAACTATAACTTGCGCGCCCGCAATGCACTGCTGATGACGTCACATATTACATCACTCATGACATGGTCAGTGACATCACTCATGACATCACTGATGACATCTCAAATAACATCACTGATGACATCACTGATGACATCATCCTTGTGAAAGAGTGACAGACCGCCTCTCAGCGTAATAGCGTAATATAACCCTTGATACACACATTCAAAAATAGAAACAAAAATTTTCAAAAAACTTAGAATAAAGCCTCGGGGTGGCGGTCCCCGAGGCTCGGGGGGCCTTAGAGGCCCCCCATCACTAATAACAAAGCCCCGGGGGGTGGCAATTCCCGGGGCTGCAGGGGGGCCGTGAGCCCCCCACATACTTAAAAAGAGAGGCAAAGAGCCCCCCACATACTTAAATAGGAAGCCCCTGAAGATGGGACCCCAGGGATTATAAAAAATTAGTGATAAAGGCAATTTTTTTTACGGAAGATTTACCGTGCGCGTACCATGCACGCACCGTACGACGTACGGTGCAAAGTCTGCAAGTCATCCCGTAAGCACACAAAACCCAAAAAAGAACAAAAATGGGCATTAGGGATGATTGTAAAACCCCCTAACTAACCCAAGAGAATCAGGAAGTCCTATAGCAAACAGCAAACATTTCCTGACAATCTACACATTCAATCTACACAAATATACAAATAAATAACAAATCACATTTATTTCCACATTAAATCAAAATGAAACACTTTTCTATCGCTTGAACTTTTGAACCTTCTCCAAATGACAAACATTTCAACCCTTCCCCCAACCACATTCTGCCAGTTACCATAAAAACACTTCAGGGAACACCTTACTAACAACACAGGTGAAAAGTTCATCATACATTGTTGCAAATCAAAACAGCAAGTGTGCTTGACTTCTCAATACACCAGCTTATATTAAGTAATGTTTTTTTCTATCACTTTTTCTTAACCAATAAATGACAGGCTTTTAAAAAACAGAAAATTGCACCCTACTTTTCTACCTAGTAACATTTCAAACAACCAATCACTTCTTTGCTTTTTTTCAAAACTCCACTTATTCACCATTTTAGAAAAAAAACAATCTTCAAACTACCCTTTCATTTACAGAGACCATCTGAGTACATCAAGACCTCTCAGTCAGTCAGTCAATTTTCTTTATTCGATTATTTAAAATCATAAAAGAGCAAGCATTATTACATAACATGGTTAAAAAACATTTCATTGAAGCACAAAACAATTTAACAAATCTAAAACATTCAATCAATATTATAAAAACAGATAGGTTGCGAATGCAACATACATAAATATCTAAAAAAGCTAAAAAAGAAGGGTTTATTGAGCACAATTCATTTAGGAAAATGGAGAAGAGAGGAAATTCATTTGTCGAGGATAAAGTGCCTGTGCCTTGTGCGGTGCTTATTTAGACGTGCACCTGCAACCAAAAAACTAGCCACTGAGAAAGCTACTTGTACATTGGGGAGGAGCTGCAAGAACAACAGGGCTGGTTTAACCTGAATAAAGCCCTGGTGACGTAAAATAGGGAGCAGATAACGTTTCCTAAACTCGGTGTAATGTCCGCAGAACATGATAAAGTGCATCGTGTCCTGTGTCGAAAAGTGATCACAGTCGCATGGATCGGCATCCTCGGGTCGCGACCAAGATTTGAAGTTACCCAGTACAAAATGAATTAAATCAAAGCGGAATCTCGTTAAGAGAAAGCGATGATAGGAATTTGTAGTAAAAAGGAGATAAGGTTCCATTCCTGGAGCTAAGGAGAGCATACAATGTTTCCTCACCATAATCTTTTTTAGCTCTACTTCTTCCCTTTCCATGGCATATAAATTTGTCAGGGTGTTTTTGACTGATTTTATATCGCCATAAGTTATCCCCTCTGGGGAGGAGAAGAGCTCCGGACGACCTGCCAGGGTAAGCTGCGTTTTAACGTATCTTAACCAAGGAATGTAGAGGGCTCTATCCAGGGCTAAACAATCTCTTAAGATGGTATGATTTAAAGTAAGCTCCTGATTGAGCCATGTTTTTATCCATCCAATCACTGGGGCTAGTTTTAATAAGTCTGAGATATAGCCCACACCTAACTCTGTATGTATTGCAAAGGTCGAAGTTGATTGGGGGACGGAGAGCAAGGATCTCAAAAATTTATTCTCTACAATCTGTATTTTAGCTGGGCTGGTATATCCCCAGATTACCGAGCCATACTGGGCAACTGACAAACACTTGGAGTTATAAACTTTAATGATGCTTTCCATGGGGCGGGCACCCAGCTTTTTGGCAAAACCCAGCAGCCCTGCGGCCGCTCTAGCGACAGCGCTGCTTTTGACCAAAAGCTGAGGGCCCCAAGTGCCCCTATCGTCGAAAGTGACTCCTAGGTATGGGAAGGAGGAAACTCTCTTAACCTCCTTTCCTGCACAGGAAAAAGTTAGTAACTTTCTTTTCCTTCCTGCGGGTCCAGCGATCATTACATGTGATTTGTCTGTGTTAATTTTCATGTCCAAAGATGACATAAAAGCCCCGAACGATGCAAGAAGTTTATTTAGCGCAACTCCGGAGCGTGCCAGAAGGACAGCGTCGTCCGCGTACAGGAGTACAGGAATCTTTGTCTCCCCTGCACGCGGAATATCGCTGTGGGCTGTTATCATTACTGCCTCTAGGTCATTGATGTATAAAGTGAAGAGGAGGGGAGCAAGTATGCACCCTTGCCTGACCCCCCTCTCCGACTTAAAGTGACAAGTGCATCTACCTTCCCGAGTAACTCTGACTGAAGTCATAAGGTCCTTGTGTAGCTCGGCCAGGTATTCGACCAAAGGGGGGTCGAGACCCATGGCCAAAAGGATCCGCCACAGCCTTGCCCTGTTGACCAGGTCAAAGGCTGATGACAGGTCCATAAAGGCCATGTATAAAGACCCCTCCCTGCCGATTACATACTTATTTAAAATTAATTCTAAATTTAGGCACTGATCTAACGTTCCTCTTTTGGATCTAAAACCATATTGTGCATTAGATAAAATACCCCTACTTTCTAAAATAAGGGTCAGTCTTGATAATAGGACTCTGCCCATAATTTTTACACTCGAGTCAATAAGAGAAATTGGCCTATAGCAAGCCGGATCTGTCCTCTGGCCCTTCTTAAAAATTGGCACTATAGTTGAGTTTGCCCAGCTGGAGGGGAAAATAAATTCCCGTGTTGCATTAAAAACATTGGTTAAAATTTTCGAGCTAAAATCAGGGGCACTCTTGAAAAAATCTGCCGGGACCCCATCTGGGCCTGGTGCCTTTTTACAGAGTGTATCGTTGATAGCTTTTTTCACCTCTTCCTGAGTAAAAGGAGAGATGGGATTTGGCGTTAGAGAAGGAGGAAGTACTCGTTCTATGCTTGTGTCATTGTGACGATAAATATTACTAAAATGTGTCACCCATTGCTCATCTGGAATAGTACAATCCACTCTTTGATGATCTAACCCTACAAAGTACGGGTGATTTATTACTGCCCAAAATTTAGCACTATCTTTCTGTGTCTCAGGCAGTAACAGGTTATTCCAAGCTTCGTCTTTTATCTCGGATTTCCTCTTTCTAATAGCCAAATTATATTTTTTCCTTAGAGATGCTACCAATACTCTGTTTCTAGGTTTGTTTTTTAAGGCTTTAAGAAGAATTGAATGAGCCTTAGAACAGTTTGTATCGAACCATTTGGGGCCCATTGTCTTATTGCATTTAACCTTCACAGTCAGATCTAGATTGACTTGTTGACAAATAGTGCTAAAGGCCTCAATCAGAGTAGTGCTAGAATTTTTGTTGTCTAAACATATGGCAACTTCACCTTCTACCTTGGCCAGTGTCTCTTGTAAGAAGGTTATAGGGGTAACTTTATCCCATTTAAGCCTTCGATTTGGATCTCTCAGCGCAAGTTTCTCTCTTCAACATGCTTACAGTGTGGATTGTGGGACACAGCTATATTTTCTGGAGTGAAAGGTACGCACAACAGAATGAAATTCACAAACACCTAGGTTTACCAAATGTAGACATTAAATGGATTGGACAGAGAGGGTTAAAGTGGCATCAATTGACACCATTGGTGAAATCCTTTATGCATCTCCAACACCCTGACCTCATAATTGTGCACTGTGGTGGCAATGACCTAGGCACTTTGACTGGGGTAGGTCTGGAAATATTTATGAAGGACACCTTTACAGAACTCATGTCACTTTTCTCCAAAACTTCCTTTGTCTATTCTAATATATGCCAAAGGCAAAAATGGAACATGTCCAATCAAATTTGTCAGATTGAGAAAGCTAGGAAACATATGAATAAATTTGTATCTGCGTTTCTCCGTGACTATAGAATGGGGTCCATTTACCATTATAATCTGCGCTTCAATATGCATGACCTCTTTAGGACAGATGGTGTACATTTTGCAGATAAGGGAAACAGAGTCTTCCTCTTGAACTTTAGACTCTGCATCGGTACTTACCTGTAGGTACTAAAATATGCCAATAAACACAAGGGCTCTTTGCAGAGCCACCCAACATATAAACACATACACTTCATAAATATCTAAAAATATTTTACTTTTTCTACCTTAGGTACGCTTATGGGACGTTTTACAGACTTTGCACCGTACGTCGCACGTACGAGCATGGAAATCTATCGTAATAAAAAAATACCGTCTATTACAAATTTTTTATAATCCCCGGGGACCCCATCCCCTAAAATAAAATGTTGGGGACTGTGGGGGGAGCCCTAAAGCCCCCAAGTTCCCAGCCGGCTCCCCGTGTCCTTTGGGAGCCGGCATTGGTTTTTGTCAGAGAGAGCAGCTAACATGCTGCTCTCTCTGACGAAAAGCAGTTTGTTATGGTAGGGCGGGAGCCGCGAGACTCTCATCCTACCATAACAAACAGCAGTGTCCAGGGGTAGGCACCCCTGGACACTGTAGGAGCTGGCCCTGGGAAGGTGGCGGTCCCCAGGGCCACACAAGGCTCCAGGAGGGGGGCCGCGCGGCCCCCCTCCCAACATAGAAAAGCCCCAGGGGGTGGTGGTCCCCGGGGCTGGGGGGCTCCGTCACGGACCCCCCTATTTTACAAATTAGTGCCCCGGGGAGGTGGCAGATCCTGGGGTGTGTGGGGGGGCTTGAGTCCCCCCACACAGGTTTAAAAAAAAAAAAAAAAAGCCCCGGGGGTGGCGGTCCCCGGGGCTGCGTGGGGGCCGTGAGCCTCTCAACATACTAAAAAAAAGAGCCCCGGGGGTGGCACTCCCTGGGACTCAGGGGGCCTTAGAGGCCCCCCATCACTATTAACAAAACCCCGGGGGGAAGCGGTTCCCGGGGCTGTGGGGGGGCTCTATGCCCCCGCGCAATCACAATTACTTTGCCCCGGGGTGTGGCGCTCCCCCGGGCAGTGTGGAGGTGATTGGGACCCCCCCACACTTTTTTAATAATTTTGCCCCCGGGATTTGGTCCCCCTAGGGGCTAATTTAAAAAAAAACAGACCAGGATTTTTTTTTTGCAGAGTTCGTGTACGTAAGCGGACCCTGCGATTTTTAAAAATCTTTTTTTGGGGCCTTGGGGGTCCTTGTGGGACCCCCTGAGCAGGCCTAGGGGGTCAGGGTGTTTCTACCCTGCCCCTTTTTTGCATTTTCCACGTATGTTTCTCTGCTTTCTTGTGCCTTGGTTCTTCCGAAGCACAATATGGCTGCCAACACATCCTGGTTTGGAGTGTTGACAGACAGTTGACAGCCAATGACCATGCAGCTCGTGCTCATAATGGTACGCATACTGTCCTTTGATTTTACTTTTGATTTTCTCAGGAACTACTGAACGGATTTACACCATTCAACAAAAAGGGTCATCTGCGAACCGAACTCTACCTTTTTGCCAAATTTGGTGTAATTCCGTTCAGCCATTCGGGCTGTAGCCCTGGCTAAAGGCCCTATGGAAAATTGCATGGGAAAAACACGTTTCGGGACCCCACTTTTTTTTGGCCCCACTTCACGAATCACCCCCAAACTTTCAGGGTAGGAGCAGAGCGGAGCAGGCCATTTTCTTGGAGAAATTCGCGAAGATTCGTCCACCGGCGCCAAAGCTATTCTAAATAGAATGTTGTGGATTTCCTATGGAAACTAGGTTTTAACTATAACTACCTACTGGCGACCACCAGTAGGTAGTATATATGTTGTTTGATAAAGTATCAATTTTCATGAGAGGGGCAAGTCAGTAGAGCCGCATGTTTTAAAAAGAAGACACGTGGGCTCCATTAGCATCATGCCTCGCTGAGAGAAAAAAACATACAATGTTTCAAAAATAAAGTTGGAAGAGACACACCATTATTATTTTTGCGGGTGAGCGTGTCGTGCCTGTAACAGCAGGTTGGAGAAAGTCTTTTAAGAAAATAGTGTTCCAGATTGTAAATAAAACTTACAGCGAAGCAACACATGTAAGGGGGCAGTCTCAGTGGGAGTTTACAACATGAGAAAAGGTGACTCTAAGGGAGTACTAAGCTTATTTATTTATACATTTTATATAGCGCAAGCTAGACGCAAAGGTATCAGAGCGCTTCACATAAAAAGAAATAGCATAATGTAGCTTTACATAGGATGCATAAAATGAGAAATAGAATAACATAGTTCTGCGTAGGATGTTATACTACAGATTAACGCGCAAGCATTAACAGAGATAAAGAGAATCATGCAAAAAAAAAAGTGTGTTTACAGTGGGCAGACTAATTAGAACAGCATAAATTATAGAAGTGAATGACATACTAGACAGCTGAAACAATCAAATAACTAACTACCCCAAACAGTCGAGTCATAGAGAGAGTAAGCTATTGGAGCCTAGTTCAGTTGGCGTGTGTGGTAAGGTATTTGTTGAGGAGAAAGAGTTTCAGGTTCCCCTTGAAGCAGGAGGAGTGGTGGCATCAGAGGTCTCTAGGGAGTGCGTTCCATATACTGGGTGCATTCTATTGACCAATGAAAAGCCACCATTTACAAATGACAGTAACAGGAGACAATCCTTAAAAATTACCCTAATCGGAGCTCCATAGTCTCTTTTGTTGAATCCACCAATTTTCTCCATGGTTCTCAATCCGGGTTCAGGGCTGGCTCTCCACAGAAACAACTCTGCTTGGCGTATCAGAAACCATCAGACGCCAAGTGGATAATGGTGAGACGGTGGCACTCATCTTGCTTGACTTGAGTGCCACTTTTGACACCGTCTCCCATTCCATCTTATTGTCCACCCTGGAGGCAGTCGGCGTCGGTGGTACCGCCCTGGCCTGGATCGCTAATTTTCTTTCTGATCGCACGTTTCAAGTTTTTTCTTCCACATCTGTTTCATCTATTCTTCCTTCCTCTCACGGCGTTTCCCAGGGGTCTATCCCTAGTCCCCTTTTCTTTAACCTGTACGTGAGGCCTCTTGCTTTCCTGGCGGAACAGGATGGCCTCACAATGTATTCCTACGCTGATGACACTCAAGTCATCTACTCTCTTTCCACCAACAAAAACCTCCCCTCTTCCTCTCTCCAAGTTGGGCTAAAACATATATTGGACTGGATGCTGAAGCACAAACTAAAACTAAACGGGGACAAAACTGAGCTGCTCCTGTTTGGCCCAGACACCTCTCTCTGGGACCCACACCATTGGCCTCCGGAGATGGGTCCTCTACCCATCCCATCTGTGTCTGCCCGCAATCTTGGTGTGATCTTCGACAACCAACTTACTTTCAAACAACACGCTGTGAAAGTCTCAGCCACCTGTACTACCATCATCAGGTGGCTGAGAAAGATCACCTGGATGCTGCCTGCGGACACCTTGAGGACCGTAGTCCAGGCTCTTGTCATCTCACGCCTGGACTATGGAAACATCTTGCTCCTAGGTGCCGCTAAAGAGGTAATCAAGAAGTACCAGGTGGTACAGAATATGGCTGTCCGCCTGATCTGTCACCTTCCGGCCAGATCCTCGGTCGCTCACCATATGCGGAATCTGCACTGGCTGCGGATTGAAAGCAGAGTCAACTTCAAAGCACTCTGCTCCATGCATAAAATCATGACTGGTAGAGCCCCTCGTTATCTCTCTGCTCTGGTGCAGCAATATATGCCCCCCCGCACACTCAGGTCCTCGACGCAGAATAAATTTAAGATTCCGCGCACCAACAGAGCCAAGATGGGAGGACGTTCGTTTTCCCTGCTGGCCCCATCCTTATGGAATTCTCTTCCTCAATCTCTGCGCACTGAATTGTGCTTTCTGAAATTCCGTAAGGGAATAAAAACTTGGCTCTTTAACAACTAATACTATGATCTTATGTTCCTCCCTCCCTCTCACCGTTCAGTTTGCCCTAGCGCCGGGAAACCTCCGGGTAGCTGCGCGCTTAATAAATGTAATTATAAATAGTCCTGCGTAGAAAAAAGTGACTTAGTTCCCTAGAACCTAAACATTTAGCAAAGTATATATTTTTTTATTAACAGTTTTAAACAGGTGCCTGGAGACTAAAAATGGACCAGAGCCACTTAAGTTTCAGATCCGATACTGTGAGGTCCTTATTGTAATTTTTTTGTGAGAAAAAATATATATATATATATATATATATATATATATATATATATATATATATATATATATATATATATTCACTGAAAAAACCAAAGGTTTTACACACGTTATAGTTAGGAAGTAGCATTTACAAAACCTATGAAATTCACTGAAAAAACCATAGGTTTGACACATGTTATAGTTAACTGGACATTTTACTCATATAAAACCAATGAAATTCCCCCGTTATAGTTGCTTCAGCTAACTGAAACTCACGCGCCCGCAATGCACTGCTGATGACATCACATATTACATCACTCATGCTTTGAACATTTTAGTTTCTATTTTTAAATGTGTGTATCAAAGTTTATATTACGCTGAGAGGAGGTCTACCACTCTTTCACAAGGATGATGTCATCAGTGATATCATCAGTGATGTCATTTCGGATATCATCAGTGATGTCATGAGTGATGTCACTGACCATGTCATGAGTGATGTAATATGTGATGTCATCAGCAGTGCATTGCGGGCGCGCGAGTTATAGTTAGCTGAAGTAACTATAACGGGGGAATTTCATTGGTTTTATATGAGTAAAATGTCCAGTTAACTATAACATGTGTCAAACCTATGGTTTTTTCAGTGAATTTCATAGGTTTTGTAAATGCTACTTCCTAACTATAACGTGTGTAAAACCTTTGGTTTTTTCAGTGAATTTCATAGGTTTTTTGAATGCTACTTCCTAACTATAACGGGTTTAAAACCTATGGTTTTTTCAGTGAATTTCATAGGTTTTTTAAAAGCTAATTATTAACTATGTCGTGAATGCAACCTATAGTTTTGTCAATGAATTTCAGCAAATAATGTTTTCAGAAAGAAACAGTTTTCTTGACTGTCAGAGTTGTATAGGGACTCCTTGTAAAGCGCTAGTGGATTAGAAAGTCTCTACCTTGCCTTATTTTGAACGTATTGAAATTTCTCAGTAAATGGAGATCGCCTTTGTAAACTTTTGTGCGCGACCGGGTGCGCGCACCCCGCTATATATTTCGGGAAAACATTGCAGCTCCAATGCATCGAGTTTCTTCATAGACCCCCCAAAGAAGTTATAGTAGGTCAAAGAGACTGTACCTAGCGTTCTTTTTAAAGTTTTGAAACTTTTCACTAAATGGAGCCGAACGCCTTTTTAAACTTTCGTGCGTGACCGGATGCACACACCCTGGTATTTTTTCAAAAACATAAAAGGTTTTATACTATAACAATTTTGTGCTTAGATCCCCCTCAGAAGATGTACAAGATCAGGATGTGTTTAGGTTTACTCCTTTTCACGTTTTGAAACTTCAGTAAATTAGACCGCTACTTCCAAATGACGTACGTGACCAGATACTGTCACCGCGTACACGTCCTGATGCGCGCATGTGAAGTCATGTGACTTGAAAACAACATTTCCAATTGCTTCTTAGTAGTTTCTGTTCTGGAATTTTCACAGATCCCACCCACTTCCCTCCCTCAACACGTACACGTCCTAATGCGCGTATGTGAAGTCATGTGACTCGAAAACAACACTTCCAATTGGTTCCTAGTAGTTTCTATTCTGGAATTTTCACGGACCACTCCACCCACTTCCCTCACTATCTTTTGTACTCTCAAGGGAGAACAACGTTTTACATCTTTCCGAAGACTTTGGTGAAATGGCTGCCGCACAGAATTCATCTTCAGAATCTGAAGAAAATTATCGACTACCTTTAACAAAAAGGAAGGAATCTTTCACCTGGCAATTTTTTACTTATCCTAAGGAACAAAAAAAAGTGAATTCGCCCAAAGTTACTTGCACAATATGTGACGCAGTTCTTTCAAGAGGAAATCCTTCGAAAAAGTATTCCTTTTCGATACATACCATGATGAGGCATTTGAGACAAGTGCATCCTGAGAAATTTGCACAGGCATCGACAAGAGCTCTGGCAACACAACTACCATTAGCTGTGGCCAGCACATCTTCTGGTGGACGACCTGTATCTCTATCGAGTGCAGAGATGGACTTGAGACCATATTTGTCAAAGGTGCATATGAAATGCAACTTGTGTGGAGACCTTATTGTGTACGGAGAGCAGAGCCTCATTCTTATTGAAAAAAGAATTAATACTGGAAAGGGGCGACCACTCGGTCCCCCCGAACGTATGGATGAGTGCCTCGATCCCCCCGGGAAGCCATTTTTGGGCGGGAGGCGCGTCTCGGCTGGTATGCCCGAAGCGGCGTAGCCGGGGCGCGCCTTTTCCCGCCCTAGAGTGGGCTGGCCTAGACACCGACGCAGCCAGCCACGCCCCCGGGGCGGGCAGGGGGCGGGTTTTCGCCCGCCCTGAAGACGGATAAAAGAAGGCGCAAGACCAGAAGACGTCCTCTTGTTCTTGTGCTCCGAAGTTGCACCTCCTCGCTACACGTGAGCTCGGGACGGAACGAAGAGCCAATTTTGAGCGTTTTGATCTTTTTCTTTGTCTTTCAGAGACTTCGTCGGAGAGATGCCCAAGAAAGGCCCAAAGAGAATGACGACCGAGCAGATGGTTCGGGCCCTTTTTAAGGATATGTCCGACATAAAGAAGCGGCTGGCGGAGCGAGATGGGGAGGAGGGATCGGGCCAACCACCGGCTGGAGGGAGACCTAAGAGATCGAAAAGGGTTCCAGCTGGGGGGGACGCCCCGGCTCCCTCTGCCCCGCTCGAGGCGCCGACCCCAGTACCGATCGAGGGGAATCCAATCCCCGTTGTCGTCACCCCGACACCTAAGGAAGACATGCCCCCCGAGCTGGCAGCACAGCTAGCGGCATGGTTGGGGGATAGCAGTGATGGCGCCACGGCTGCTGAGGCACAGGCGCTGATCAAAAAACTTCGCGAGAAGAAGGAGGCAGCTAGAGTGGCCGCACCGTTGGCAGGGATAGACAAGCCGCAAGCGGCAGAAGCTGCGTCCGGTTCAGGTAAGCGGCCATTGCCGATTGCACGGGACGAGTCAGCACCCTCTCGTAGAGAGAGATTGGGACAGCATGTGCCTTTAGCCATAAAGGAAAAGATCTGGGCAGGGGAATACGTGAATATTTTTTCCTTGCTTGTTGATCATTACGATGTGGAGCATGTAAAAAGTCAGAAGGACCTAATGCATCCGAGTGTTTGGCGCGCAAAAATGGCCGCCTTTAAGGTAAATGAGAACATTGGGAACTGGGGCAATGCCTGGGGTATTTTTACGTCGATTTTGGGGGAACGTAGGCCTGAGTTGCTTCCTGAGTTTCCCGTTTACCAATCACGAATTATGGGTTACTCGACGGCGTATCAAGGTAACCATTGGTTTTGTTATGATAATCTGTTCAGGAAGGAAAAAGAACATAACAAGAGTTTGACCTGGGATTGTTACGATTCTTTAACGTGGGATAAAATGAAAGAATCGGGAATGTTACGAATGCCATTGGTCGGGAGTAATGTTGTTGACTACTCCCGCCAAAATGTGGGGTCGCCCTTTCGACCAAGTACGAGCACCGACGACCAGTCGAGGCCCGCAGGTAATAACGGGAGAAAGGGTTTCTGTTATAACTTCAACAAAGGGAAATGTACCAGGCCTCCGGGGTCCTGTAAATTTAAACACGAATGTAGTACGTGTGGGTCATCCCATCCTGAGTCAGCGTGCAGAGCCAGAACGGGTGAGAATGGGGGCAAGGGAGGCGCCAAACAGGTCTAATTTAGTCCGAGGGGCGCCTCTACCGACCCCGATTGATACCTTGGCAATGATCCCCTGGCTCAGTGATTACCCGGATCGTGCGTCTGCCGGGGTGCTGCGGAACGGTTTTACACATGGTTTCCGCATCCCGGTAGGGGACTTTCAGGGTGTAGGGATTTGCAAGAATCAGCTTTCTGTTTTACAACATTCATCTGTGGTGCAGGAAAAAATTCAGAAAGAGGTTAGCCGGGGACGGGTCGCTGGCCCGTTTAGTGTACCCCCGGTACCGGATTTTGTTTGTTCTCCGTTAGGGGTGGTCCCCAAGAAGGACCCAGGTGAGTTTCGTCTGATCCATAATCTGTCTGCGCCACACGGCCTTTCGGTGAACGACGCAATTGATCCTGAAGTTTGTTCGGTGCGATACGCATCGTTTGATGAGGCAGTGGCCATCTTGAATCGCCTGGGGCCCGGGACGTTGATGGCGAAATCCGATATCGAGTCAGCGTTCCGGTTGCTCCCGGTACACCCAGACGACCAGCGTCTTTTGGGATTCGGGTTCCAGGGATCATTTTACATGGATAAGTGTATGCCAATGGGATGCTCTATATCATGTGCCTATTTTGAGCAATTCAGTACTTTCCTGCAATGGGTGTTTACTAAAAAGACGGGTTTTCGAAATGTGATGCACTACCTTGACGACTTTTTGTTCCTTGGCCCCGCCGGAAATACCGAATGTGCCCAGGCCTTAAACGAATTCTGTGGGTTGATGGGTCATTTTGGTGTGCCGTTGGCACCGGGTAAAACTATGGGTCCCACGACTTGCCTCGAGTTTTTGGGGATCGAGTTGGACTCAAGGGAGGGGTGTTTCCGTTTACCGGCTAGCAAAGTGTTACAATTCGGGTCAGCCCTCCGAGTATGTTTGAACACACCCAAGGTTACACTGCATCAGTTGCAACAATTAGTGGGGAAGTTGAATTTTGCCTTGAGAGTAATCCCAATGGCTCGCCCTTTTTCCCGCTCCATTGCCCAAGCGATGATCGGCCTGAAGGAGGGTCATCATCGCACGAGGTTATCGGCTGAGGTCCGCCAGGACATGCGGATATGGTTAGCATTCCTGGCGGACTTCAATGGCCGAGTCGTCTGGAACAAGCCAGCCGTGTCCTCGGAAGAGCTTGGGCTATGGACGGATTCAGCAGGAAGCATAGGGTTTGGCGCCATCTTCGGCACGAGCTGGTCTGCTCAAAGATGGCCCCTATGGTGGCACGAGAAGGGGCTAACGAGTAATATCGCTTTCCTTGAATTATTTCCCATTCTCGTTGCCCTGAGAACCTGGCCAGAAGGTTTCAGGGATCATTCTGTAGTCTTTTGGTCCGACAATATGACCGTGGTAGAGTGCATCAACAGTCAGTCAGCCCATTGTAAATTGATTTTGAGGCTGCTCAAAGAAATTGTCTTACTATGTATGCAACTGAACGTGGTTTTCAGAGCAAAACATGTCCCAGGGGTGATGAATCAGGCTGCTGATGCACTGTCTCGTTTTCACATGCAGGCTTTCTCGGGTTTCCTTCCTTCAGCGGACCCGGAGCCGGCACCCTTCCCCGAAGCTCTCTGGTCTCTCGGTGCCCCGAACTTCGTCACCTCGTGGGAGAGAGTCTAGCACCCAGGACAAGGAAGGCATATGAAGGGGCGTTCCAGGCCTATTTAGCCTTTTTGGGGGCAGAGAGAGGGGGTCTTTGGGGTCAGGAAGAGTGGGTAGTACTCTTTCTTATGTCTTTACACAGGGCTGGGAAATCGGTGGCTACGGCCCAAAGGCATCGTGCCGCCATTTCCTTTGTTGCCAGGGCCCATGGCATCCTGGACCCAACAGCGTCTTTCACAGTACAGAAAGCGCTGCGTGGGTGGCAACGCCTGGAGGGTCGCAGAGTAGACGTGAGGCGACCGATAGGTCTAGACAGGTTGTCCCTGTTACTGGCCACACTCCCGAATACATGCTCGTCCCCTTTTGAGACCTGTTTGTTCCGGACTGCATTTACGCTGGCGTTTCACGGGGCTATGAGAGTTAGTGAGCTGGTTGCAAGGAACAAACAGGATGTGACGGGGGGCTTGTGCAGGGAGCATGTTCAGATCAGGGGGGACGCGATGATTGTCTCCTTTCCCCGGTCTAAGACTGACCAAGATGGGAGAGGGGACTGTACGATCATTCGCAGGAACCCCGAGTCATCCATGTGTCCGGTACAGTGCTTAGAAGATTACCTAGCACAGAGAGTGGCAGCATGGGGGGGGACATTGTTGAGGCATGCAGACGCCACCCCGCTGACGAGGTTTCAGTTTCAACGGGTGCTTGCAATGGCCATTGCCGCAGCGGGCTTGGACCCGGGCGAATTTGGGACCCACTCCTTTCGTATAGGGGCTGCCACTGAAGCTACAGCCAGGGGTCTTAATGTAGAACAAGTGAAACGTGTGGGGCGTTGGTCCTCCAATTGTTATAAGAGGTACGTGCGATTGCACATGTTGTGAAGCTGTATTCATGTACTCACGCCTCTTGTCTTTTGTTTATTTTCAGTTGTGCAAGCTTACGCGGCAGGGCAAACTGAGCAGTCGACCCAACACCAGGCCAGCGGTCGCACGTCACCGGCTGTGAAGAAGGAGGTGTGGGTCGTGGGCCACTCATACGTGAGACGGGCCGCAGACGTATTCAAAGCAGGTGACATGATTCACATAGCTGGGGAATACGGGTACAGAGTGTCCTTCTACGGAAGGGGCGGTCTCTGTATTGACCAGTTTCAGGAATTTTTTGAGGGCCTGTTAGGGCGGATGAGGTCACCGCCGTCCATAGTCATAGTACATTTGGGGGGCAATGATTTGGTCACCACCGGTAGACGACTGCTCCTGGAGGCTATGCTTTCCACGGTAAGTTGGTTAGCGAGGAGAGTTCCGGGGTGCCTAATTGCGTGGTCTCATATGATTCCACGAAAAGTGTGGCGGGGGGCTATCTCGATCCCTGCTTTGAATCATTCTGTTAAAAAGTTGAATAACAAAGTAAGTAGGTTGTTCCGGTCCAAGACATTGCATTCAATCTCGCATAATTGTATTAATGATGATAGTATGTATCTGGGGGATGGTGTGCATCTGTCGAGGGCGGGGAACGAGTTACTCATAGGAGACTTCCTAGCCTGGTTAAAATCTTTAAAGCATGACCTATAGGTAGGAGTTTTGTGGGGGGTCCGGATAGCCGGTCAACTATCCGGACCTGTGGCGGTAAGGTCATGATCGGTGAGCACTAATTGGTAGATCCCTATGAGTGGGCGTCACCCAACACGGATGGGAGCGCTCGGGAGAGGTGGCCATTGGCCCCTCAGTGGGGAGGCGGTCCCGTCTAAGGGCGGGTCGCCGGAAGTAAAGGAAAGGCGGTCAAGGCCCCTTCCTTTGTAGGAGGGGTTACAGCCCCCTCCTGGGGAATTTCCCGGGGCTAGTGTCATCTGCGACGGCAGATGCGGTAAGTTGTGTGGGGTGGGGAGAGGTCAACGATACCTTCTAGATACCACACACAAGTGTTCGAACGACCTTTAAATGGCGTCGAGTCTTAAGTGCCCCCGTCAAGTCAAGGGAAATTGTTAGTAGTTGCACTTGTGGTAAGCCCCTGTGCCATCGCCCCTCCTAAGTGGGAGGGGTAAGTCTGGTTAGGGATCTTGACACCGGTTATGACCTTGCCGTTGGCCCTTAAACGTTAGGATGTACAATTTCAGTGTTCTTAGAGAATGTTTTGTAGGATGCTAGTTCGGCTAGGAGAACCTCTGTATTAGAGATTATGTTAAGGTTAGCCAAACATCGTAATGTGATAATGAAATTGTACATAACATGAAAACGTTTAATGTTTTGAATTTTTTGTTTTAATAAATACGGCCGGGATGGTCACTCCATCCCACATCCAAAAACTTTAAGAACAGTTTCCGGTTTCCCTTCCTTTTGGGGATTGTGTTGAGAGGGGGTGGCGGGTATCTCAGCCATATGGAAAGGGGCGACCACTCGGTCCCCCCGAACGTATGGATGAGTGCCTCGATCCCCCCGGGAAGCCATTTTTGGGCGGGAGGCGCGTCTCGGCTGGTATGCCCGAAGCGGCGTAGCCGGGGCGCGCCTTTTCCCGCCCTAGAGTGGGCTGGCCTAGACACCGACGCAGCCAGCCACGCCCCCGGGGCGGGCAGGGGGCGGGTTTTCGCCCGCCCTGAAGACGGATAAAAGAAGGCGCAAGACCAGAAGACGTCCTCTTGTTCTTGTGCTCCGAAGTTGCACCTCCTCGCTACACGTGAGCTCGGGACGGAACGAAGAGCCAATTTTGACCCACCCACCAGCCCCTGAGGACAGCAAAGTTGTTGTGCAATAAAGGGAATTGATAAGTTTGTTTTTCCGTTTCGTTTACAGGCTATAACAGTATCAGTTTGTGGTTAATAAAGATGGTGAATATCGTTTAGGTTGTTACGATTAAAGTGATTTGATGTGATGTTGCATTTTTAGCATGTTCCTTCGGTCGTAGCGACCAATGTTTTCATAGGTTGAAGAACTGTCGTATTTATTTTTGGTAGGCGGTAAGGTCATGATCGGTGAGCACTAATTGGTAGATCCCTATGAGTGGGCGTCACCCAACACGGATGGGAGCGCTCGGGAGAGGTGGCCATTGGCCCCTCAGTGGGGAGGCGGTCCCGTCTAAGGGCGGGTCGCCGGAAGTAAAGGAAAGGCGGTCAAGGCCCCTTCCTTTGTAGGAGGGGTTACAGCCCCCTCCTGGGGAATTTCCCGGGGCTAGTGTCATCTGCGACGGCAGATGCGGTAAGTTGTGTGGGGTGGGGAGAGGTCAACGATACCTTCTAGATACCACACACAAGTGTTCGAACGACCTTTAAATGGCGTCGAGTCTTAAGTGCCCCCGTCAAGTCAAGGGAAATTGTTAGTAGTTGCACTTGTGGTAAGCCCCTGTGCCATCGCCCCTCCTAAGTGGGAGGGGTAAGTCTGGTTAGGGATCTTGACACCGGTTATGACCTTGCCGTTGGCCCTTAAACGTTAGGATGTACAATTTCAGTGTTCTTAGAGAATGTTTTGTAGGATGCTAGTTCGGCTAGGAGAACCTCTGTATTAGAGATTATGTTAAGGTTAGCCAAACATCGTAATGTGATAATGAAATTGTACATAACATGAAAACGTTTAATGTTTTGAATTTTTTGTTTTAATAAATACGGCCGGGATGGTCACTCCATCCCACATCCAAAAACTTTAAGAACAGTTTCCGGTTTCCCTTCCTTTTGGGGATTGTGTTGAGAGGGGGTGGCGGGTATCTCAGCCATATCATCAATGCTTCGACAAAAGATAATTTTTTTCATTTCATTTTGATCCTGTTTCACAGTTTTACAGTTCAAAATTTCGGTTCAAGTTTTAAAAATCAAAAACAATATAACACTTGTTTAAAAAAAAAAAAAGTTCTTTTCAGAACTAACTCATTGTACCAAAAAGAGCTCTATTCACAAGCTGAAGTATCGACGCTTTTTCTCAGAACAATTATGAAAAAAAGCAACAATACTTGGGGCATATTATGAAGGAGACGTAATACATTATCATCGGTTTCATCGACACGACACTGCCGATAAAACGACCATAATAGCCTTCATAGTATATTCTACGAATTGCAACCGAAACCTACGTTAGTTGTCTTTATATCTAACATTAGGTTCGATTGCAATTCATAGAGCATATTATCAATGCTGTTATCGCCGCTATATCTGTAGTTTTCTGCCGATAAAAGCGGCATTAATGTTTTGCCTATCCTTGAAAATATTCCATAGCACCTTCTTGAAAACGGCATTACATCGCCTGGCGTAAGACCACTTTGCATATGTGCCGCACAGTAAGTTAATGACATGCAAAGTGGGCGTATGTCAAAGCACATGCAAAATGTGGTTGGAGAGGAAAACACCCTATCACGAAAAGAGGCGTTGCGAGAAAAAGAGGTGGAATAAACTTGTTTATCGTAGGACTGCTAAAGCCTGCTCTAATCAAGCATTCAGCAGCGTTAACATGGGGGTGTGGAAAATAAAACTGAATCCACCCTGTCCCCTAATTACAAAGCACACATTACTGCGTGAAACAACGTTTGTTTTCACTCGGTAATGTTAAGTACCGCCGGCTGTTACAGGATTTACTATCACATATGTGTTCTGATTGATATTAACGCAGTAATACCGCGGAAAATTCCGCCGATAGCGTCGATATTATAAACGCCGAGCAGCGACGATTTTTATCGTTTAGGAGCCTTGCTATTATGAAGGTATATTTCCTAAGTCTATGGTTCCCAAACTGTGCACCGCGGCTCCCCAGTGCACCGTAATAAGGTGCCAGGGGCGCCGCACACAGTCTAGGGTGACTAACGATCTGTAAATTGCACGGACGTGCCTACCCTGATATCTGTAATTGTAGCCATCACAGGGAGCAGCGCTGCTCCCCTCTGAGAGGCCTCACTCCCACTGCTGGAGCGGCCTCGCACTCCTCCATTAGCACAGGACCAGCCCCTCCCGCCCATTGAAGTTCAGTATCGGGCTGATTGCCACTTACTGAATGAGAATGGGGCAGTCAAGGATGTTCAAGCATATGGCGATCCTCCTGCTACAGCGTACAGAAGGGATTGTGTTCGGTATAAGAAAGTTAAACGCCCACACTACAATGTTATAGAACACTTCCTTTAAAGAACCCTGTGAAATAAGTTTAAAAGATCAGGTTAACTTTCTTTTACTCTCGCATTATTCTTCAACATAAGTATTTACAATATTATATTCGACAATGCCATGGTTGCTGCTTTTTTATTTTAAGAAATTAGCAACCATTGACAAAGCCAATAGTTATGGCTTCTTTTTCGTGAGAAAATATTTGCTATATTATATATCTGCATAGAATGACAGAAACAACATAACACCAGTTGGGCGCAACACGATGCAAAGCGCAGATTTTTAGCCTATGTCTTTTAAAATGCCCTCTGAATTACATCCAACACTCCCTTTGAAGAGCCCCACCCATTTTTTTAACACCTCTTTAAGCCCTGGAAACAACACCATTTAACATTTAACATCATTTACCTCCAATGTTTTCATATATCAGCGTTGGTGAACTGACTCAGTGAAATGCCGCTGATTTCATAAAATCACTTTTAAGGCGCTCCTTATGACAGTGCAGCCAATCCTGCGTGGAAGTGCTCACATAAAACATGACACTGGTATGACCAGGATAGACAAAGAAATAACGCAGTGATGGAAAAGTTTCTTTATTTTTTATACTTACCTAAGAAATAGTAACAAAGTAAAACTAAATTTCTTTAAAAAACATAGCATCTGTGGATGAAAAGTAAAAATAAGGTTATAATGTACATTTCATAAAACAAAACAAAGTAGCAGTGAAAGAAACAGAAAGTGAAAGAAAAAAAGACTGAGGGAGAGTAAGAGACAGAGACAGAATGTGTAGTATATAAATCAATGAGTAAGATAATTAATTGAAAGAGATAATAGCACTGAAGGAATGACTGTCTAAAGGAAAGTAAAGTGAGAGAGAAAATGAGAGTATAATCAGTGATAGTACACAAAATAAACAGTCTCTTAAAGAAACAGACTAAGAGTACAGGAATGTCTTAAGGAGATAGATAAAATAAAGGAAAAACAGTAAGAGAAACAGAGTGAAAAAGGGTCAGTAACAGAAGATGAACGGAGTAGAAATAGACAAGGACTGTAAGAGACAGATAAAAATAAATGAAGTAGGGTAAGGGAAGTAAACTATGGGCCTTATTTATGAAGGCCTTGCGCCGCCCATGCGTCACTTTTAACATGGAAAAAAGTGGCGCATCAGTGACGCAAGGCTTTTATAAATGAGGCCCTTTAGATTTAAGTTTAAGAATTAAGCATAATTAATGAAAGCAGAGTAAGGCAACAAATATTAAGGTACGGTAAGACAAACGAATTAAGATTCTAGAAACAAAGGTGGTACAAGGTCAATAAAGGTGAGTCACCATGAGACCACAGAAGAAACAAACTGAAGAGATATATAGACTGGATAAAATAGTGACAGAAAAGATGTTAGAGAAACAGGAGAGAAAATTAAACAACGCAAAATGTGGATAACTTAAACGGAATAAGAGTGACTGAACAGTACTGACAAAGGAAGGGGATGAAAAGAATAAGGATAAGAGAGAGGCAGAGGAAACTCTCGGATGTTATTAGTTGTACTTACCTTATAAATGTAATATCTGTGGAAGACAATTAAAACATTTGTTATAATACATATTTCTAAATCCAATGTAACAAAATAACTTAAACAACATATTACATGGTTTATTTTTGCTGTCCTCAGAATATATTGATTTTCACTATAAACAGTGATTTCAATAGTAATCATCATGTAACAGCGGGGAAAAAAAAAACCATACAACATCTCCATACATAATATAAATACCTGAAAAAAACATGTCTTAAATGTTTTTCTCTAATTCGCAATTTCTTGAGTAAGCACAGTACATCTTCCACAGTTACAAACTAATTAAACCATACCACTTATTTTTAAATATCCTAACAAAGCTCCGTGCAAGTATGTTCTTAAAACATTTATCTTAACTACACATTTTCTTCTCTCATACCTTTCCGCGTGGCCAAATAGTATGAGTTAACTCGTTATTTTTTAAATACCTCTCAAGAAACTTCCGTCGAAATATGTTCTAAAAACATTTATCTGAAGTACACATTTTGTTGTCTCATATTTTTCCACGTGGCCAAATAGTATGAGTTAAGTAGGTATCTTCTCAAATTACTTAATCTTACTCTTATCCATTCTTTTCTGAACCTTTCAAATAAAAATTCTAACGTGTTCTGTACCATCAAACATTAAGTAAACTTGTACCTGATGCTATCACTATGCCAAATACAAATTTCATTTCTAGATTTGCACACCCTCAGTCACATAATATTTCTAAACAGCAGAGTTTCATATCTTTACAGTATTAATCTTCCTACACCAAGTTATTTTACTGAAATTTAAGTTGCAAAAATAGCAGATAAGAGTTAGTTAAGTCAAAAGGCAAACGTTTCTTAAAAGTCAATTGACTATCATTACAGAGCGTCCAGCCTGTTGGAGACTTCAAATAAGCTGTGTAATGTCCTGATGATGTTGAAGGCCCTTCATGAAAAATAATGGCTACAGTTACAAATGTTCTTCTAGAAATAGGTACTTGAGAAGCCACAAAATTCTTAATTAAAGTTGACAATTTACTCCCATCGGCTCTGCATCATTGAAGCATTAAAATTACATATTGTCCATTTCTGTGGATAAATAATGTTGATAACATTTCAGAGTTACATTGAGAGCAGACCATGTTCTGATGCGCATCTTTAACTAGTTTATTAAAGGTCACTTCTTTACAGTCCGGTAATGTGAAATATATAAATCTTTCAGTGTGTATATCAGTACTACTTGAAAATGAACAATTATCACAATTATGTTCCCATTTATAAGAAAGGCCAAAAAGACTATCAATATCTACACCTTCATCTTCCAAAACTGTAAGCATATACACTGCTGATGACATCACATATTACATCACTCATGCTTTGAACATTTTAGTTTCTATTTTTAAATGTGTGTATCAAAGTTTATATTACGCTGAGAGGAGGTCTACCACTCTTTCACAAGGATGATGTCATCAGTGATATCATCAGTGATGTCATTTCGGATATCATCAGTGATGTCATGAGTGATGTCACTGACCATGTCATGAGTGATGTAATATGTGATGTCATCAGCAGTGCATTGCGGGCGCGCGAGTTATAGTTAACTGAAGTAACTATAACGGGGGAATTTCATTGGTTTTATATGAGTAAAATGTCCAGTTAACTATAACATGTGTCAAACCTATGGGTTTTTCAGTGAATTTCATAGGTTTTGTAAATGCTACTTCCTAACTATAACGTGTGTAAAACCTTTGGTTTTTTCAGTGAATTTCATAGGTTTTTTGAATGCTACTTCCTAACTATAACGGGTTTAAAACCTATGGTTTTTTCAGTGAATTTCATAGGTTTTTTGAAAGCTAATTATGAACTATGTCGTGAATGCAACCTATAGTTTTGTCAATGAATTTCAGCAAATAATGTTTTCAGAAAGAAACAGTTTTCTTGACTGTCAGAGTTGTATAGGGACTCCTTGTAATGCGCTAGTGGATTAGAAAGTCTCTACCTTGCCTTATTTTGAACGTATTGAAATTTCTCAGTAAATGGAGATCGCCTTTGTAAACTTTTGTGCGCGACCGGGTGCGCGCACCCCGCTATATATTTCGGGAAAACATTGCAGCTCCAATGCATCGAGTTTCTTCATAGACCCCCCAAAGAAGTTATAGTAGGTCAAAGAGACTGTACCTAGCGTTCTTTTTAAAGTTTTGAAACTTTTCACTAAATGGAGCCGAACGCCTTTTTAAACTTTCGTGCGTGACCGGATGCACACACCCTGGTATTTTTTCAAAAACATAAAAGGTTTTATACTTTAACAATTTTGTGCTTGGATCCCCCTCAGAAGATGTACAAGATCAGGATGTGTTTAGGTTTACTCCTTTTCACGTTTTGAAACTTCAGTAAATTAGACCGCTACTTCCAAATGACGTACGTGACCAGATACTGTCACCGCGTACACGTCCTGATGCGCGCATGTGAAGTCATGTGACTTGAAAACAACATTTCCAATTGCTTCTTAGTAGTTTCTGTTCTGGAATTTTCACAGATCCCACCCACTTTCCCTCCCTCAACACGTACACGTCCTAATGCGCGTATGTGAAGTCATGTGACTCGAAAACAACACTTCCAATTGGTTCCTAGTAGTTTCTATTCTGGAATTTTCACGGACCACTCCACCCACTTCCCTCACTATCTTTTGTACTCTCAAGGGAGAACAACGTTTTACATCTTTCCGAAGACTTTGGTGAAATGGCTGCCGCACAGAATTCATCTTCAGAATCTGAAGAAAATTATCGACTACCTTTAACAAAAAGGAAGGAATCTTTCATCTGGCAATTTTTTACTTATCCTAAGGAACAAAAAAAAGTGAATTCGCCCAAAGTTACTTGCACAATATGTGACGCAGTTCTTTCAAGAGGAAATCCTTCGAAAAAGTATTCCTTTTCGATACATACCATGATGAGGCATGTGAGACAAGTGCATCCTGAGAAATTTGCACAGGCATCGACAAGAGCTCTGGCAACACAACTACCATTAGCTGTGGCCAGCACATCTTCTGGTGGACGACCTGTATCTCTATCGAGTGCAGAGATGGACTTGAGACCATATTTGTCAAAGGTGCATATGAAATGCAACTTGTGTGGAGACCTTATTGTGTACGGAGAGCAGAGCCTCATTCTTATTGAAAAAAGAATTAATACTCATCAATGCTTCGACAAAAGATAATTTTTTTCATTTCATTTTGATCCTGTTTCACAGTTTTACAGTTCAAAATTTCGGTTCAAGTTTTAAAAATCAAAAACAATATAACACTTGTTTAAAAAAAAAAAAGTTCTTTTCAGAACTAACTCATTGTACCAAAAAGAGCTCTATTCACAAGCTGAAGTATCGACGCTTTTTCTCAGAACAATTATGTAAAAAAGCAACAATACTTGGGGCATATTATGAAGGAGACGTAATACATTATCATCGGTTTCATCGACACGACACTGCCGATAAAACAACCATAATAGCCTTCATAGTATATTCTACGAATTGCAACCGAAACCTACGTTAGTTGTCTTTATATCTAACATTAGGTTCGATTGCAATTCATAGAGCATATTATCAATGCCGTTATCGCCGCTATATCTGTAGTTTTCTGCCGATAAAAGCGGCATTAATGTTTTGCCTATCCTTGAAAATATTCCATAGCACCTTCTTGAAAACGGCATTACATCGCCTGGCGTAAGACCACTTTGCATATGTGCCGCACAGTAAGTTAATGACATGCAAAGTGGGCGTATGTCAAAGCACATGCAAAATGTGGTTGGAGAGGAAAACACCCTATCACGAAAAGAGGCGTTGCGAGAAAAAGAGGTGGAATAAACTTGTTTATCGTAGGACTGCTAAAGCCTGCTCTAATCAAGCATTCAGCAGCGTTAACATGGGGGTGTGGAAAATAAAACTGAATCCACCCTGTCCCCTAATTACAAAGCACACATTACTGCGTGAAACAACGTTTGTTTTCACTCGGTAATGTTAAGTACCGCCGGCTGTTACAGGATTTACTATCACATATGTGTTCTGATTGATATTAACGCAGTAATACCGCGGAAAATTCCGCCGATAGCGTCGATATTATAAACGCCGAGCAGCGACGATTTTTATCGTTTAGGAGCCTTGCTATTATGAAGGTATATTTCCTAAGTCTATGGTTCCCAAACTGTGCACCGCAGCTCCCCAGTGCACCGTAATAAGGTGCCAGGGGCGCCGCGCACAGTCTAGGGTGACTAACGATCTGTAAATTGCACGGACGTGCCTACCCTGATATCTGTAATTGTAGCCATCACAGGGAGCAGCGCTGCTCCCCTCTGAGAGGCCTCACTCCCACTGCTGGAGCGGCCTCGCACTCCTCCATTAGCACAGGACCAGCCCCTCCCGCCCATTGAAGTTCAGTATCGGGCTGATTGCCACTTACTGAATGAGAATGGGGCAGTCAAGGATGTTCAAGCATATGGCGATCCTCCTGCTACAGCGTACAGAAGGGATTGTGTTCGGTATAAGAAAGTTAAACGCCCACACTACAATGTTATAGAACACTTCCTTTAAAGAACCCTGTGAAATAAGTTTAAAAGATCAGGTTAACTTTCTTTTACTCTCGCATTATTCTTCAACATAAGTATTTACAATATTATATTCGACAATGCCATGGTTGCTGCTTTTTTATTTTAAGAAATTAGCAACCATTGACAAAGCCAATAGCTATGGCTTCTTTTTCGTGAGAAAATATTTGCTATATTATATATCTGCATAGAATGACAGAAACAACATAACACCAGTTGGGCGCAACACGATGCAAAGCGCAGATTTTTAGCCTATGTCTTTTAAAATGCCCTCTGAATTACATCCAACACTCCCTTTGAAGAGCCCCACCCATTTTTTTTAACACCTCTTTAAGCCCTGGAAACAACACCATTTAACATTTAACATCATTTACCTCCAATGTTTTCATATATCAGCGTTGGTGAACTGACTCAGTGAAATGCCGCTGATTTCATAAAATCACTTTTAAGGCGCTCCTTATGACAGTGCAGCCAATCCTGCGTGGAAGTGCTCACATAAAACATGACACTGGTATGACCAGGATAGACAAAGAAATAACGCAGTGATGGAAAAGTTTCTTTATTTTTTATACTTACCTAAGAAATAGTAACAAAGTAAAACTAAATTTCTTTAAAAAACATAGTATCTGTGGATGAAAAGTAAAAATAAGGTTATAATGTACATTTCATAAAACAAAACAAAGTAGCAGTGAAAGAAACAGAAAGTGAAAGAAAAAAAGACTGAGGGAGAGTAAGAGACAAAGACAGAATGTGTAGTATATAAATCAATGAGTAAGATAATTAATTGAAAGAGATAATAGCACTGAAGGAATGACTGTCTAAAGGAAAGTAAAGTGAGAGAGAAAATGAGAGTATAATCAGTGATAGTACACAAAATAAACAGTCTCTTAAAGAAACAGACTAAGAGTACAGGAATGTCTTAAGGAGATAGATAAAATAAAGGAAAAACAGTAAGAGAAACAGAGTGAAAAAGGGTCAGTAACAGAAGATGAACGGAGTAGAAATAGACAAGGACTGTAAGAGACAGATAAAAATAAATGAAGTAGGGTAAGGGAAGTAAACTATGGGCCTTATTTATGAAGGCCTTGCGCCGCCCATGCGTCACTTTTAACATGGAAAAAAGTGGCGCATCAGTGACGCAAGGCTTTTATAAATGAGGCCCTTTAGATTTAAGTTTAAGAATTAAGCATAATTAATGAAAGCAGAGTAAGGCAACAAATATTAAGGTACGGTAAGACAAACGAATTAAGATTCTAGAAACAAAGGTGGTACAAGGTCAATAAAGGTGAGTCACCATGAGACCACAGAAGAAACAAACTGAAGAGATATATAGACTGGATAAAATAGTGACAGAAAAGATGTTAGAGAAACAGGAGAGAAAATTAAACAACGCAAAATGTGGATAACTTAAACGGAATAAGAGTGACTGAACAGTACTGACAAAGGAAGGGGATGAAAAGAATAAGGATAAGAGAGAGGCAGAGGAAACTCTCGGATGTTATTAGTTGTACTTACCTTATAAATGTAATATCTGTGGAAGACAATTAAAACATTTGTTATAATACATATTTCTAAATCCAATGTAACAAAATAACTTAAACAACATATTACATGGTTTATTTTTGCTGTCCTCAGAATATATTGATTTTCACTATAAACAGTGATTTCAATAGTAATCATCATGTAACAGCGGGGGAAAAAAAAAACCATACAAGATCTCCATACATAATATAAATACCTGAAAAAAACATGTCTTAAATGTTTTTCTCTAATTCGCAATTTCTTGAGTAAGCACAGTACATCTTCCACAGTTACAAACTAATTAAACCATACCACTTATTTTTAAATATCCTAACAAAGCTCCGTGCAAGTATGTTCTTAAAACATTTATCTTAACTACACATTTTCTTCTCTCATACCTTTCCGCGTGGCCAAATAGTATGAGTTAACTCGTTATTTTTTAAATACCTCTCAAGAAACTTCCGTCGAAATATGTTCTAAAAACATTTATCTGAAGTACACATTTTGTTGTCTCATATTTTTCCACGTGGCCAAATAGTATGAGTTAAGTAGTTATCTTCTCAAATTACTTAATCTTACTCTTATCCATTCTTTTCTGAACCTTTCAAATAAAAATTCTAACGTGTTCTGTACCATCAAACATTAAGTAAACTTGTACCTGATGCTATCACTATGCCAAATACAAATTTCATTTCTAGATTTGCACACCCTCAGTCACATAATATTTCTAAACAACAGAGTTTCATATCTTTACAGTATTAATCTTCCTACACCAAGTCATTTTACTGAAATTTAAGTTGCAAAAATAGCAGATAAGAGTTAGTTAAGTCAAAAGGCAAACGTTTCTTAAAAGTCAATTGACTATCATTACAGAGCGTCCAGCCTGTTGGAGACTTCAAATAAGCTGTGTAATGTCCTGATGATGTTGAAGGCCCTTCATGAAAAATAATGGCTACAGTTACAAATGTTCTTCTAGAAATAGGTACTTGAGAAGCCACAAAATTCTTAATTAAAGTTGACAATTTACTCCCATCGGCTCTGCATCATTGAAGCATTAAAATTACATATTGTCCATTTCTGTGGATAAATAATGTTGATAACATTTCAGAGTTACATTGAGAGCAGACCATGTTCTGATGCGCATCTTTAACTAGTTTATTAAAGGTCACTTCTTTACAGTCCGGTAATGTGAAATATATAAATCTTTCAGTGTGTATATCAGTACTACTTGAAAATGAACAATTATCACAATTATGTTCCCATTTATAAGAAAGGCCAAAAAGACTATCAATATCTACACCTTCATCTTCCAAAACTGTAAGCATATACATAATAAATTCCTGAAAATCTTGCTGAATATTCTGAGTAAATTGATTTAGTCCTGCACATATGTCTAAAACATTCCTTAGTTCTGAAACACTTGCTACTTCACTATTACCACTGCTACATTTTTAAAATACAGAATTTAATGAACAACAAAATGTTTGCTCCCGATTTTGTACAATCTGTTGCTGAATTTTTTTTAGAAAAAAAACAACATTAACTACTACATTTGCATAGCAGTTGACACCAGACCTGTTTTCAAACTTAAATCCAACAATCTCTTCAATACTAACCTTTTTCTTACTGCTACCAATGACAGCTACATCATTTTTTCTTCGTTTCTCTACTATTTCGGTACATTTTTCCTCATTTCTCCTTTTCTGACCAACAATACACTTTTCAATTAAAGGATATTGAGGTAAACTTGGAGCATATTGTCTTCTTAAACTATTATAATCCTTTACACAATTTAAATCTGCACTAATCTTTGTCTCATCAAAATCAATTGGATAAAGTCCAAATAAAGTTCTAACTCGAGATAAAGCAACATACGCCATACCCTGTTTGAATACAGTGCTTCCAATATTTACCAAAGCACAATCTACACTTAAACCTTGAGATTTGTGAATAGTCACTGGATATGCCAAACAAATTGGAAATTGCTTCCGACTGACATATAAGTCCTTCACAAGCAAAAAACGAGTTGAACAGCGACTGATTTGTTGAACTTCCTCAATTCCATCAAATTTGATTCTTAAAAATTCAATCTCTTCTCTATTTGAGTAATTGACAAAACCAACAACATTACCCATTGCTCCATTTACCAAACCTCTTTCTACATGTAAATTTCTCCGTAAAATAATCCGACAATTTAAACATACATACAGATTTTTTTCTAAGCCAGCAGTTTTAGAGAATTTAGAGAATCCAATTTCAACTTCAACTTTTCAGACAAAACAATAGTACTACCTTCATGCTCCATTCTATCTTTAGCTTCCAGTTTCTTAATTTCTTGATTTTCTAACTTCAAAATTTTTTCATTGAAAACCGAACATTCTTTCAGAGTTGGCATCAAGCATATGACTGACTTATCTGCTACCTCTTTACTATATATTTTCTCAGGCACATTATCTTCATTAGGAAACAGCTTCAAAAGTAATCGTGTCCATAGAGTTTCTTTCGCATCTTCAGTTGGTTTTCCAATCCTTATATTTTGAAGAATATTTCCATATTTAGTATCCTTTGCCTGTCGCATATTTTGAATCTGTTCAGTATATTTGAAATGTGACCATATATTAACATTTCCAATACTGCCCAGGCACTTTCTGGTCTCTTCATGCGTAACAGTTTGAAATACTGGTGGAGAAGTGTGGCTCAGGGGTTAGAGGCGGCAGACCCGGAAGCTGAGATCGGCCCTGGACCAGGGTTCAATTCCCCGCCTCGGCGGGTCTTGGGCTAAAAATTCCACGGACTTGATAATTCTCGCTCCGGTGCCTTCTCGACTCACGGGTTCACACTCTGCGACTCTGGGCAATAGCTTGCTTAATCTCCACAACGGCCCCTCGCGGCGGGATGCCTGGCTTTCACCTTGTGGATACCCTGCCGGGGTTATCTCACAGGGGAATACCAGGACGGGTTCCCTAAGCAAGCGCCGGGAAACCCACTGCGGGTAGCTGTGCGCTATATAAGCTCAAATACATTTACATTTACAATACAGGTTGTCCTTTCACAGGAGTTAGCTGCAGTAGATCTCCAAAAACGATGACATGTTTACCTCCAAATAACACATCATACTTTGTCTTAAGTATCTGTTGCATTCTTAAATGCACAAAAGCAAGCATTAAATTGGATACCATGCTTACCTCATCAATAATGAGAAGTTTCATTTTTTAAGGAATCTAGAAACTTCAAAACAAGCTTCTCCAGATAGCTTGTGATATTGTAATTTATTTTCATGTTCACCTGGCAGCATCAGTAAACGATGTAAAGTAATACCTTTAATATTATGTGCTGCCAATCCAGTTGGAGCAGTAACAACACAAGACAGTGTTGACAGAGTTCTTTGCTGTAGATATGTAGTAATTCCTTTGAATTAGGAAACTTTTACCAGTTCCAGCTTCTCCACTTACATATAGTCGAATAGGTTCAAATGACATACATGAGCATTCTTTTTTCTCATGACGAAAGCCATGCTCAATGTGCTCTGTCACTTCATCATATATCTGTCTTTGCTCAAGATTAAGTTGCTTCTCCAATTCTTCTAAGTTTATTACTTCCTCTTGACCTTGCTGCATTACTCTTTCCACCTCATCCATGGCAGTGGCTGCTTCATTTTGGATAATTGGTTGTCCCAGTGGATCTTGACTTAACGAAGCAGAACTTTGACTACCTTGTGAACTGTCTATTAGCAATCTCCGCTGCAATTGTTGCTTCTTGCTCTATTTCGTCATTCAACATTTGGAGATAATTACTGTATGGCTGAGATACCCGCCACCCCCTCTCAACTCAATCCCCAAGGATGGGAAACCGGAAACGGTTCTGAACTTTTGGAAGGCGGGAGGGAGTGACCCTCCCGGCCGTATTTATTAAAATATGAAACAAAATCAAAACATTAAAATAACAGTTTCATATTATGTACAATTTCATTTCCACATTACGATGTTTGGCTAACCTTAACAGATCTCTAATACAAAGGTTCTCCTAGCCGAACTAACATCCTACAAAACATTTGACTTGAAATTGTACATCCTAACGTTAAGGGCCAACGGCAAGGTCGTAACCGGTGTCAGATCCCTAAACCAGAAATACCACCCTCACTTGTGAGGGGACCAACCGCACAGAGGCGTACCTCAAGTGCATCTACCAATTTCCCTTGGACTTGACGGGGGCCCCAATGAACTGGACGCCATTTAACGGTCGTCCGAGAACTCGTGTGAGGTGTCTAAAAGGTAGCGTAAACCCCCTCCCGAACCCCACACAACTTACCCATCTGCCGTCGCACATGTCCTGGCCCCGGGAAATTCCCCAGGAGGGCCAGTAGCCCCTCCTATCCAGGAAGGGCCTTGACCACCTTTCCTTTCCTTCCGGCGGCCTATCCTTAGACGGGACCGCCTCCCCGTTGAGGGGCCAATGGCCACCTCCCCCGAGCGATGGACTATGATTATAGACGGCGGTGACCTTGTCCGCCCTAACAAACCCTCGAAAAAGGATTGAAACTGGTCAATACAGAGCCCGCCCTTTCCGTAGAAGGACACACTGTACCCGTATTCCCCAGCCACGTGAATCATGTCACCTGCTTTGAATACGTCCGCGGCACGCCTCACGTATGAGTGGCCCACGACCCACACCTCCTTTTTCACAGCCGGTGATGTCTGACCGCTGGTCCCCAGGTGTCGGGTCGACTGCACAGTCCGCCCCGCCTCGTAGGCTTGCGCAACTGAAAACCAAACAAAAACAAGAAGCGTGAGTACATCATTACAGCTTCACAACATGTGCAACCGCACATACCTTTTATAACAGTTCGAGGACCAACGCCCCACACGTTTTACCTCTTCGACACTCAGACCCCTGGCTGTAGCCTCTGTAGCAGCCCCTATCCGAAAGGAATGGGTCCCAAACTCGCCGGGGTTCAAGCCCGCGGCCGAAATCGACATCGCAAGCACCCGCTGGAACTGAAACCTCGTCAGTGGGGTGGTGTCAGCGTGTCTCAACAAGGTCCCCCCCATGATGCCACCCTCAGCGCTAAATATTCCTCCACGCAAACAACAGGGCACATGGAAGACCCGGGAATCCTCTGTATGATTATGCAGTCCCCAATCGCACCCTGATCGGTTTTGGACCTGACAAACGAGACAGATATCGTCTCCCCTTTGACCTGAATGTGCTCTCGGCACAGTCCCCCCATCGTATCCTGCTTGTTCTTCGCCACTAGTTCGCTTACCCGCATAGCCCCATGGAATGCTAGCGCAAAAGCGGCTCGGAATAACACTGTTTCATACTGGGATGAACACGTTGCAGGGAGTACGGATAATAACAGGGCCAACCTATCCAGACCTATCGGGTGCCTCACATCTGCTCTGCGACCCTCGAGGCGTTGCCACCCACGTAGCGCTTTTTGCACAACGAAAGACGCTGTCGGGTCCTGGATCCCATGAGCCCTTGCCATAAAGGAAATGGCGGCCCGATGCCTCTGGGCCGTAGCTACTGATTTGCCTGCCTGATGTAAAGACAGCAGAAATTTTACTACAAACTCTTCCTGGCCCCAAAGCTCCCCCCTAGCAGCCCCCAAAAAGGCCCAATAGGAACTGAACGCCCCTTCATATGCCTTCCTCGTCCTGGGTGCTAAACTCTCTCCCACGAGGTTTTGTAGTTCGGGGCACCGAGAGACCAGAGAGCTTCGGGAAAGGGTGCCGCCACCGGGTCCGCTGTGGGCAGAAAACCCCAGAAGGCCTGCATACGGAAACGAGAAAGCGCATCAGCCGCTTGGTTCATTACCCCCGGCACATGTCTCGCCTTAAATAGCACATTCAATTGCATACACAATAACACAATTTCTTTGAGCAGTCTCAGAATCCATTTGCATCGTGCTGCCTGACTATTGATACACTCAACCACGGTCATGTTATCAGACCAGAACACCACAGAGTGATCCCGGAACCCCTCAGGCCAAGTTTTCAGGGCCACCAGAATAGGGAAAAGTTCGAGAAAAGCAATGTTACTTGTCAGCCCGTCCTCGTGCCACCATGACGGCCATTTTTGAGCCGACCATTGTGTGCCAAATATGGCACCAAAACCAATACTCCCTGCCGAATCTGTCCACAGCCCCAGCTCCTCGGAGGACACCGCCGGTTTGTTCCAGACAATTCGACCATTGAAATCCGCCAGAAATGCCAACCAAATGCGCATGTCCTGGCGAACCTCTGCCGAGAGCCTCGTGCGGTGATGACCCTCCTTCAGGCCGACCATGGCTTGAGCAATCGAGCGGGAAAAGGGGCGGGCCATCGGCATTACTCTCAGGGCAAAATTCAACTGGCCCACCATTTGTTGCAATTGATGCAGTTTTACCTTAGTCTCATTAATACACGTTTCGAGGGATGCCCTGAATTTTAACACTTTTCCTCTTGGTAATCGAAAACAACCTTCCTCCGAGTCGAGCTCGATCCCCAGAAACTCGAGGCAAGTCGAGGGACCCACAGTCTTACCTGGCGCCAATGGCACACCAAAATGGTTCATTAAGACACAAAATTCATTTAAGGCCTGTCCACATTCTGGATCCCCGGCTGCCCCCAGGAACAGAAAGTCATCGAGATAATGCATAACATGTTGAAAACCCGTCTTCTTTGTGAAGACCCATTGCAGAAAACAACTGAACTTTTCGAAATAGGCACAAGATATAGAGCATCCCATTGGCATACATCTATCCATGTAATAGCGACCCTGAAACATGAAACCAAGGAGACGCTGATCGTCTGGGTGTACCGGGAGCAACCGGAACGCTGACTCGATGTCTGATTTTGCCATCAGCGCCCCGGGCCCCAGGCGATTCAACATGGCGACGGCCTCATCGAAAGATGCGTACCGCACCGAACACACTTCCGGGTCTATCGCATCATTCACGGAAAGACCACGTGGGGCTGACAAGTTATGTATCAGCCGAAACTCACCCGGGTCCTTCTTGGGGACCACCCCTAAAGGGGAACAAACAAAGTTAGCAACCGGTGGCAAATCAAATGGGCCGGCGACACGACCTCGAGTCACCTCTTTCCCAATCTTCACCTGTACCACTGCCGTATGCTGCAAGACCGACAGTTGATTCTTACAGTTTGCTACACCCTGAAAATCCCCCACTGGGATGCGGAAACCATATGAAAACCCGTTTCGCAACACCCCAGCGGAAGCATGATCCGGGTATTCGTTGAGCCAAGGAAACATTGCCAAGGTATCAATCGGGGTAGGTAAAGGCGCCCCTCGGACTATATCAGACCTGTTTGGCGCTTCCCTTACCACCGTTATCACCCGTTTTGGCTCTGCACATGGACTCAGGATGGGATGGCTGCCCACACCCTCCACACTCATGTCTGAATTTGCATGACCCCTGGGGCCTCGTACATTTCCCTCTGTTGAAATTCCAACAAATCCCCCTTTTACCTGTGTTGCCACTCGGCTTCGAGTGGTACTCGTTACCTGCACCCGTCCGAAAGGGCGTCCCAGAGTATTGGCGGGAAGATTCACCCCCGTTACTCCCTAACAATGGTACTTTCAACATTCCTGTACTCTCCATCTTTTGCCATGACACGGAGTCGTAACAATCCCAAGTCAAAATTGGGTCGTGTTCTTTAGCTTTTCTGAAAAGGTTGTCATAGCAAAACCACTGATTGCCCCCATACGCTACGGAATACTCCATGATACGTGATTGATAAATAGGCAACTCGGTCAGCAACTCGGGCCTGCGCTCGCCCATAATGGAGGTAAAAATGCCCCACGCTCTGCCCCAAGTACCAATGTTTTCGTCAACCTTAAAGGCGGCCATTTTTGCGCGCCAAACACTCGGATGCATGAGCTCCTTTTGGCTCTTAACATGCTCCATCTCGTAATGATCGGTAAGCAAGGAAAAAATTTTCACATACTTATTCGCCCAAATCTTTTCCTTAATTTCCATTGGAACATGCTGAGCCACCTTTTCCCTCCGCGAAGGTACAGACCCCTCCCCCGCAATCGGCAGTGGCCGCTTACCTGAACCAGACGCATTTTCCGCCGCCGGAACCGGCGGGGTAACAGGAGATGATGCCTTCGCAGCCTCCCTAGATTCCCGCAGTTGCCTCATCACTGCCCTGGCGTCGTCAGCCGTGGTGCCCTCGTTATCTTTTCCCAACCACGCTGCCAATTGTGCCGCTAACTCGGGCGGCATATCTTCCCCGCTCACGGGGGTGACCACCACGGGGATCGGATTCCTCTCTTTCGGCACCGGGGTTGGCTCCTCAAGTGGGCTATCGGGGACCGGGGTTTCCCCCCCGAGTGCCCCTCTTCCGGACCTCTTGCCTCTCCCACCCGGGACTGCTCCCGGCAAAGGCCGTTTCGGTCCTCCCTCCCCGTCCTTAGCCGCCATCTGCTTCTTCAAATCGGCTACCTCCTTCATGAGCATGCGGAGCATCTGATCGGTGCTGACCCGCTTTCCGACTTTCTTGGGCATTCTCAGACGGAATCTCTGTAAGACAAAAAGAAAGATTACAATGCTCAAAATTGGCTCTTCGTTCCGTCTCGAGCTCACGTGCAGCGGGGAGGTGCAGCTTCAGAGCACAGGAACAAGAGGATGCTTTCTTGGCTTGCTGCTCCTTTTATCCGTCTTCAGGGCGGGCGTAAACCTGCCCCCGCCTGCCTCCGAGGGCGTGGCCGGTCGCGTCAGTGTCTAGGACAACCCACTCTAGGGCGGGAAAAGGCGCGCCCCGGCTACGCCGCTTCGGGCATACCAGCCGAGACTCGCCTCCCGCCCAAGATGGCTTCCCGGGGGGATCGTGGTACTCCACCATACGTTCGGGGGGACCAAATGGTCGCCCCTTTCCAAAAACAGGACATTCGATACTACTTTTAGATGCGTTAAATGAATCTTCATAGCTATCAAAGTCACCAAGTAGTTGCTCTTCTGTACGCCATGGTTTAAAGAGTTGCAAAAGAGCTAAATAGTAAAATTTTCTTTTGTCAGGTGTTTCGCAACTCAGTTTTTGGTGATTAATCAAGTGTCCGTTTCTTTGTTTCACCAAACATCCTTCATGTCCAATTACAGCGTATACACCTTTATCAATATTCTCTGTAATATTCCTTTTGAAACTGTAGTTTTAAAGTATTTCATACAGACAAATGTTTTCAAGCAGAGTACTTCTATTTGGATAGTATGTATCCAACATATTTGTTTTCAGAATGTCCGTACTGTTTGGTTCTCTCTGTGCTAAATATTCAATTTCATGCACAGGTTTCAGAACATGGTTTCGTGTTTCTGCAAGACCCAAACTCACCCACAGGATAGTTCTTGATTTTGCATAAAGACTTGCTGAAGATAAGCGATCACAACATTCATATGCTCCAATTTCTCGATGAGATAACATCTTCAAACTGTACGTATGCAATTTCTTGCTTAGGCTCCTTTCATGAGAAATTTCTTCCCTTCTCCTTCAGTTCCGTCTTTTCAGATTTCGTGATGTAAGACGTTACATATCGAGCCACAGCAATAGAGTTGTCTGCAACATATTGTATATCCATGTTAGCATTCCACATGGACAAAATGACTGGGTTATAGTCATTTATATATTTGGACTCTTCACCTCTTCTTAAATTGTACGTATTTTTAGGTGACCTTTTTGTGATGTTATGTCGCAAAGATGACATTAAATTGTTGACTCTTCCTTTTGAAAGTACCGGTCGTGCAAATCCAAAACGACATTTGGTGTAGAATTTAGTCTTTGATTTGAATTTTCACTGACAATATTTTCCATAACGATGACTTTGAAAGTGTAACACTTTTCCTCTTAAGTCCTTATCAGTTGTACTATTAGGTATGTCACAAGTGGCATATTCTTCAATAAAGGACAGTACAGTCTCATCCGAGGCTGTTCCAAATTTGGGTGCATCCTTGATCCATATCAGCATATGAATATGAGGACCACCTCTTGCTTGATATTCTTTTCTCCAAAAGAAATCCAGAACTTCACCAAGAGGTGGATTTTCCTTGTTTGTAATAAAAGACATCATAGCTTCAAATCTATGATTAAAATATCTGCAAATATTAACCGGATCCAACAAACACAGTTCTCCAGGTGTCTTGTAGTTTATATTTTCCATGTTTGCATTTGCCTTCCGAAGAAATTCAAGTAAATCTTCCCAAGCATACTCTGCACAGCTTAGAGTTAATAACCATGTAGGTGCTCCTAAGTTTCTAAGCATGCATTTCAAATCTCCATGACGACGGTACCAATACTCATTAGTACCACGCTGACAAGCCATTAAATTAATTAGGTGTGAATCCAAGACACTATCTTTCTGTTGCACTTTATCCATAAATTCCTTTGCTGAAACATTTTGCAGATGCACTCCACTTTTTAAGATATGGTTTACTGCATAAGAAAGACCAGATAAGTCACTCTCAAAGAGAAGATGAAACAAATATGGAATGCATTGGCGAAACCTCGGATCTTCTGCATATAATCTTGTTGTCCGGTACTCAGATGCAGGAATCTGCATAGGTCGATGATCATATCGTGTACCTTCACCTGTAGGGAATAACTGTGGGAAACAACGACCTTCCAAACTTTCTTCCCATACACTAATAGGATTTCCTTTTGCTTTTTTAATCTGAAATAATTCAATAGCATTCCCTATTGCTTCTTTGGAATGCAGTGGATGAACACTGTAATGCTCATAAATTTCTTCACTTCTGGATAAGTCACCTTTTTCAATTTGTCCAATAGACAAATCATTGTCCTCTTCTTCACTTACTTCTTCTTCTTCTACGTATACATTTTTATAGTATTTATTGTTTTTGACTAAATACAACGTTGCCTTTTTGACTTTTCTAACATCCACTAAATCTTGCCAGATTTTCTTACTCTTTGTAGGTACACCATTAACTAGAATAACTAGAGGTTCCTCTTCTACATTTTCAACACCAATTGTTTCCATATTTATTTTTAAATCAAGTGGCAAATATACAACTCTACCCTTTAATCCTCTTTGTAAATCTGAAGGATTTAATTTGCTAGTCTTAGGCTCCATACAAACAATAGCCTGAAAAGGATGTACACATTGAATCAGAATAGTCTCATAAGTATTTAAATCCATCAGTTCTGATGGAATATTTATCAACTCAAGATTATTATGTACAGCTCTAGCAGGCATTCTATTTTCATTTAATTTATTATAACAATACTTACAAATACGTTGCTCAAAACCCAAATCAAAATAGTTTTCTACCAACAAATAAGTTGCAAAATCTTTCCACTGACTATTACTTTCATCTTCACTTTTTAAATATAAATCAACTAACCTAGTTTGGCTTTTGTAATGAATGCGTCGACAACACACAAAAGGAAAATTTGGTTTTTCACCTGCAATGACCTTAAACATTGTTATTTGCTGTTCAAAATTTTCAGTATTAAAATTTTCAACATTACCTAACACATTTCCTTCTATAACTATATCAGTTTCTGCATTGTCTTCATCTGGACCAAAATAACTTACCTCAATTTCTGCACAAATCTTCTTAACATCTAATTCACATCCATGCAAAAGAGCATTATTTAACTGTTTAAGTTTAAGTGCTGGACTTTTTGCATAATACAACTTTCTCACTAATTTTCTCATTTTCGTATGATGCACTGCTAACATCCTGAAGTGATGAAACACACTCTGGCATATTTATTTAGAAAGACAAGCCAGAGAATGGCCTTGCAGACCTATTTTTTCTCGCACCCTGCAATGGTCTAATTCTTGCAACATTACAATTTTTTTTAAGACTTTCCTTAGTGTACTTACGTAAGAAATTGCGAAAGAAATCAATTGAATCCTGTCGTACACTGCAAATGCTACTACATTTCCAACTGTAAACAGGAACATTAGGACGTCCCTCTAAAACTTCTCCACCTATCACCTCTTCAGCATTTCTAACCACAACTTTCTCTTTCTCAGTAGCAGAACCATCCTTCACCTCATATGCTCGACCACTGGTGTCAACTGCATGCAACAAATCGTTACTTTGAGAGTAACTCTCTTCATTAAAAAATGGCTCAGAAGTTGAAGTATGCATCCATTTCCCAGAAAACACTTTACAAAAATTACTTCTATTTATGTGTCTCTTCCATTTACTCTTAGCATTTAAAACTCTGATTGCCTTATTTAGTGTATTTATTCTATTAATTACTAAAATAAATAATTTTCTTTTTGTCTCAAACGCGTGCTCAACAACATCCTCTATATATTTTTTCTTTTTATAAAAAGCAGATTTTCTTTTAGAAACTTTTTCCTTTTTTAATAAATTCGAAACTACTCTGTTATAAAACATACGCTTCCTGATTTCCGTAAACTGATTCGTACGTGTTTTACGGTATATATTTTCCTCTCTGCTGATTTAAGAAACATTTTGTTTTTTTCTAGCATTTCTCCTTGTAGATACTGATAACTGTTTTTCCTTTTGCAAATGATCCTTTCCATTTTTCCTTTGACATAATCTTTTTAAGAAATCCTTGCTTTTTTTACCAGGAGCACTCTTCTTTTTATCCGTCCTTTGTTGTTTTGATAATTCCTCTAACTCTTTCCTCTTCAAATGGTATGTCCGTTTATACAGCTTTCTTTTTTCATTTCTGGTCGGCATACTAGTTTATGTTTCTGATAAAAAATGTGACAATCTGTAAAGAACAAACATAACAAATATTATAGTTCGCTACTAGCATATAACATACAAATTATAACCAGAGGTTCATTTGATTAGTAGGATAAAGACAAAGAAACAGTCTCTGAACAGAGTATGAAATCCTGTAGTGAATGTTGGTTCTAAATTTATGACAGTCCATAGCTGTGTCAACATTATAGACGTATTTTCTGATTCTAATTTTTAAAACATACAAACAGTACACTGTTTTTCAACAACTGTCAGTGATCCTAGTGCTTTTATTTTTTTTTACTATAATCTCTTATACACTTCATGAGAACATGTATTGTCACTCTCATAAAGCAGATCAACGACGAATAGTAAAAGAAAACTGTCTTCAAGAATGCTTTATTATCCAAAATAATTTTATTTATTTAAAAGTTCATATTCTAAAAGAACTTGAAGCATTATTTCATCCAATACTTCTTCTGATTGATCATCCTCAACTTCCAAATTCTCCTCTTCCCCTTCCACCATCTCTAAATAGGAACTGTCCAATGTCTTATCCATAAAGTCATCATTTTCAGTATTATTTTCCTCCTGAAAAACTCCATCTAATAATTCCTCCAGTAGATCATTTGCGATTTCAAAATTCAATTCACTTTTTTCTGAATAATTTTCCATTATTCAAATTTTTTTTCTGTCTTCTGTATCCTTTTAAAAAAATATAAAGACTAAATTATATCTTTTTCATAAATAGATAACTTAAAAGTACCTTTACTAATTTTTAAACTACATACATTTTTATAATATCTAACTCATTAACTACATATATTAAGATAGCACCTTCCTCTTGTTTGAAAACAAATTGACACTATGAGCCTAGACATTAACACTATTCCTTTTTTTTCTTTAAATAATTACTGCTGTAAAAAGACATTTTACTGTCAAATTTGTTTTTAGATTTTCTGGATATCACAACTATTGATAAACTTTATAATTGATTTTTAGGGATCCATTTTCTGAGTTCACCACTACAAACTGCTATTCAAACTATATACAGTCTGAAAGGGAGGCTCACATTGTACAAACCATAACATTCACTTAACAGATTACTACTTCCCACAGAGACACTTGCTTTTATGTTTCAACAGCATACTCAGCATGTGAATTTCATAGCATGTACAAAATTTCATGCTAACCATAAGGAACCATATCATAATAAAGCTCTGCAAATGTATATAAAACAATGCCCACAGATAGTACAGTCACAGATATACAGAAAAGATGCCCATCACACCAACAGCCATATCATAATACACCTCTGTAAATAAGGAAAAAACACTGCCAAAGATAATACAGCATGAGTTAGAGAAATAATGAAGACTTAGCAAGAATTATTCCATGGAAACAGCAAAGAATTATAGTCAAAGGATAGATGAACCAGAACTGCATCGAAAAGAACACATGCACCAGGCCCATAAAAAGATAATGTCAACTGTCAGTGGAAAAGTATGTCAAAATACATATCTAGTACAAGCAGATACAGACATGGCAAAAGTAGAAGATAAAATCATGCACCAAACCGAAACTCTGCAAATATTCTAAAAAATCTTGCCTAAAATTTTAATCTGCACCCAATTGCCTTTCAAAAATACCAACTCACCTGAAAAAAAGAATGTGATTCTTCAAACGTCTATCAAGTACAAGACAGGTTGTTGCTGTTCAGCACCAAACACTATAAGAAAGAGAAATACTTAAATTTAATTAACATATTAAAGACATATTTATTACACAACATATACCCATTGTAGCAAACACCAAGCCTAACAGATAAATTCCCTAAGATTCTCTACCATTAGATATCCTAATGCCTAACTAGGTTCAATAATTGCTTTTTCACCACATCAAATAACTAAATATTAAATAAAATATTAATATAGACTAGAAAACAGACACAGGACAGGAGACCTATAGAGTACAAGAGACAGAGAAACAGTAGGAGGGAGATGAACATGCAAAGACAGACCAGCATTCTAAGCACAAATGGAGAGATAGAAAATAACAGGAGCAGAGAAAAGTCAAAAAAGAGAAGGATGGTACATTAAAATAAAAGAGGAACGTAGAAAGGGAATCACAGAGTATAAATAACAGACAGACAGACAGAACACAAAGAAGACAAAAGGTAGGAGGCACAGGGACAGAGAGGACAGCACGCAAACACTACAATCGGGTGACAGAGAGCTGAAGGAACACAGAGATGGACAAACAGAGCAGAAAAGAGAGAAAGATAGAGAAAAGAAGAGTGAATAGGAGAGAGAGATATACACCACCATACAGACAATCTAGGAGGAAGACTGAGAACAGGATACAGAGAAAGATACAAAACGAGCACCAGAAGGAAATAGATATCACAAGGGACAGTGAAAAGAATGACAGAAATCAATAAATATAGTAAAAAGCACAACAAAGACAGAGAGAGCAAGAGAATCAAAAACAATAGGACACAAAGGGCCTCATTTATGAAAGCCTTGCGCCACACAAACGTCACTTTTTCCCATGTTAAAAGTGACGCACCGGTGGCGCAAGGCCTTCATAAATAAGACCCCATGTGAGAGAGAAGAACAACTGCATATAGAGAAAATGTATGAGAGACAGGAACGGTAGAAATCAGAGGATAGGCAACATGGAGAAAAACTGCAAAGTAGACAGAGATACAGAGGGCGAGCCTGACACACTAAAAGATATGAAGTACTCCACTAACTTTGTGCAAGAACGTATCTGTTACAGGAACTTCTGCATAACCTCATACTCACAACTCTTTGTTTCCCTTTAGCCCCAACCCTTTCCCCTCTAACCTCTCACCCACCAGTGCAGCTCTCGACCACAAACCACACTGTAAATTTTGCTCTCCATATTTTTACATGTAGGTATGGTACAACACGTAACATCATACCTATAGCAACTGAGTACTAATACCTTTGACACAGATTCATACCTGCACAACTTAAGTAAAAGGTCTGCCTACGCCAGGGCTCAAAAGTGGAGCCCGATAGACAGCAAGGCTACCTTTAAGAAACTGCCTGTGCTGAGACCCGAAGAGACCCGGCCAACTGAAAGCCCTGAAACTATCTTAATGTCTCCTCTCTCTTTAAACCTTTACATTTCACTTTCAAACCCCGTTTGCTTTCCATGACACACGTTTTTTTTTCAGTGTTCCACATTCAACGCCTAGACACTTTTCCCTTTTTAGTATCCGAAACCGCAATTGCAACATGGCTAATGCACAAATTAATATGGCCGAGATACCCGCCACCCCCTCTCAACACAATCCCCAAAAGGAGGGAAACCGGAAACAGTTCTTGAAGTTTTTGGATGTGGGAGGGAGTGACCCTCCCGGCCGTATTTATTAAACAAAAAATTAAAACATTAAACGTTTCATGTTATGTACAATTTCATTATCACATTGCGATGTTTGGCTAACCTTAACATATTCTCTAATACAGAGGTTCTCCTAGCCGAACTAGCATCCTACAAAACATTCTCTAGAAACACTGAAATTGTACATCCTAACGTTTAAGGGCCAACGGCAAGGTCATAACCGGTGTCAAGATCCCTAACCAGACTTACCCCTCCCACTTGGGAGGGGAGACAGCACAGAGGCTTACCTCAAGTGCAACTACTAACAATTTCCCTTGTCTTGACGGGGGCACTTAAGACTCGACGCCATTTAAAGGTCGTTCGAAGACTTGTGTGTGGTATCTAGAAGGTATCGTGGACCTCACCCCACCCCACACAACTTACCGCATCTGCCGTCGCAGATGACACTGGCCCTGGGAAATTCCCCAGGAGGGGGCTGTAACCCCTCCTACAAAGGAAGGGGCCTTGACCGCCTTTCCTTTACTTCCGGCGACCCGCCCTTAGACGGGACCGCCTCCCCATTGAGGGGCCAATGGCCACCTCTCCCGAGCGCTCCCATCCGTGTTGGGTGACGCCCACTCATAGGGATCTACCAATTAGTGCTCACCGATCATGACCTTACCGCCTACCAAAAAATAAATACGACAATTCTTACTCAAACCTATGAAAACATTGGTCGCTACGACCGAAAGAACATGCTTAAAAAATTGCAACACTACATCAAATCATTTTAACCGTAACAATCTACACGATATTCACCATACTTTATTATGATCAACAACAAACTGATACTTTCACAGCCTGTAAACGAAATGGGAAAACACATATTTATACATTCACAATATTGCACAACAAATTGCTGTCCTCAGGGGCTGGTGGGTGGGTCAAAATTGGCTCTTCGTTCTGTCCCGAGCTCACGTGTAGCGAGGAGGTGCAGCTTCGGAGCACAAGAACAAGAGGACGTCTTCTGGTCTTGCGTCTCTTTTTATCCGTCTTCAGGGCGGGCGAAAACCCGCCCCTGCCTGCCCCTAGGGCGGGGCTGGCTACGTCGGTGTCTAGGCCAGCCCACTCTAGGGCGGGAAAAGGCGCGCCCCGGCTACGCCGCTTCGGGCATACCAGCCGAGACGCGCCTCCCGCCCAAAAATGGCTTCCCGGGGGGATCGAGGCACTCCGCCATACGTTCGGGGGGACCGAGTGGTCGCCCCTTTCCATATGGCCGAGATACCCGCCACCCCCTCTCAACACAATCCCCAAAAGGAGGGAAACCGGAAACAGTTCTTGAAGTTTTTGGATGTGGGAGGGAGTGACCCTCCCGGCCGTATTTATTAAACAAAAAATTAAAACATTAAACGTTTCATGTTATGTACAATTTCATTATCACATTGCGATGTTTGGCTAACCTTAACATATTCTCTAATACAGAGGTTCTCCTAGCCGAACTAGCATCCTACAAAACATTCTCTAGAAACACTGAAATTGTACATCCTAACGTTTAAGGGCCAACGGCAAGGTCATAACCGGTGTCAAGATCCCTAACCAGACTTACCCCTCCCACTTGGGAGGGGCGACAGCACAGAGGCTTACCTCAAGTGCAACTACTAACAATTTCCCTTGTCTTGACGGGGGCACTTAAGACTCGACGCCATTTAAAGGTCGTTCGAAGACTTGTGTGTGGTATCTAGAAGGTATCGTGGACCTCACCCCACCCCACACAACTTACCGCATCTGCCGTCGCAGATGACACTGGCCCCGGGAAATTCCCCAGGAGGGGGCTGTAACCCCTCCTACAAAGGAAGGGGCCTTGACCGCCTTTCCTTTACTTCCGGCGACCCGCCCTTAGACGGGACCGCCTCCCCATTGAGGGGCCAATGGCCACCTCTCCCGAGCGCTCCCATCCGTGTTGGGTGACGCCCACTCATAGGGATCTACCAATTAGTGCTCACCGATCATGACCTTACCGCCACAGGTCCGGATAGTTGACCGGCTATCCGGACCCCCCACAAAACTCCTACCTAAAGGTCATGGTTTAACGATTTTAACCAAGCTAAGAAGTCTCCTATGAGTAACTCATTGCCCACCCTCGACAAATGCACACCATCCCCCAGATACATACTGTCATCATTAATACAACTATGCGAGATCGAATGCAATGTCTTGGAACGGAACAACCTACTCACTTTGTTATTCAATTTTCAGAATGATTTAAAGCAGGGATCGAGATAGCCCCCCGCCATACTTTTCGTGGGATCATATGAGACCACGCAATTATGCACCCCGGAACTCTCCTCGCTAACCAACTTACCGTGGAAAGCATAGCCTCCAGGAGAAGTCGTCTACCGGTGGTGACCAAATCATTGCCCCCCAAATGTACTATGACTATGGACGGCGGTGACCTCATCCGCTCTAACAAACCCTCAAAAAATTCCTGAAACTGGTCAATACAGAGACCGCCCCTTCCGTAGAAGGACACTCTGTACCCGTATTCCCCAGGTACGTGAATCATGTCACCTGCTTTGAATACGTCTGCGGCCCGTCTCACGTATGAGTGGCCCACGACCCACACCTCCTTCCTCACAGCCGGTGACGTGCGACCGCTGGCCTGGTGTTGGGTCGACTGCACAGTCCGCCCTGCCGCGTAGGCTTGCGCAACTGAAAACAAACAAAAGACAAGAAGCGTGAGTACATGATTACAGCTTCACAACATGTGCAATCGCACGTACCTCTTATAACAGTTGGAGGACCAGCGCCCCACACGTTTCACTTGTTCTACATTAAGACCCCTGGCTGTAGCTTCAGTGGCAGCCCCTATTCGAAAGGAATGGGTCCCAAATTCGCCCGGGTCCAAGCCCGCTGCGGCAATGGCCATTGCAAGCACCCGCTGAAACTGAAACCTCGTCAGCGGGGTGGCGTCTGCATGCCTCAACAATGTCCCCCCCCATGATGCCACCCTTCGTGCTAGGTAATCTTCTAAGCACTGTACCGGACACATGGATGACTCGGGGTTCCTGCGAATGATCGTGCAGTCCCCTCTCCCATCTTGGTCAGTCTTGGACCTGAGAAAGGAGACAATCATCGCATCACCCCTGATCTGAACATGTTCCCTGCACAAGCCCCCCGTCACATCCTGTTTGTTCCTTGCAACTAGCTCACTAACTCTCATAGCCCCGTGAAATGCCAGCGTAAATGCAGTCCGGAACAAACAGGTCTCGAAAGGGGACGAGCATGTGTTAGGGAGTGTGGCCAGTAACTGGGACAACCTGTCTAGACCTATCGGTCGTCTTACGTCTCCTCTGCGACCCTCTAGGCGTTGCCACCCACGCAGCGCTTTCTGTACTGTAAAAGACGCTGTTGGGTCCAGGATGCCATGGGCCCTGGCAACAAAGGAAATGGCGGCACGATGCCTCTGGGCCGTAGCCACCGATTTCCCAGCCCTACGTAAGGACATCAGAAAAAGTACTACCCACTCTTCCTGACCCCAAAGTCCCCCTCTCTCTGCCCCCAAAAAGGCTAAATAGGCCTGGAACGCCCCTTCATATGCCTTCCTTGTCCTGGGTGCCAGACTCTCTCCCACGAGGTGACGAAGTTCGGGGCACCGAGAGACCAGAGAGCTTCGGGGAAGGGTGCCGGCTCCGGGTCCGCTGAAGGAAGGAAACCCGAGAAAGCCTGCATGTGAAAACGAGACAGTGCATCAGCAGCCTGATTCATCACCCCTGGGACATGTTTTGCTCTGAATACCACGTTCAGTTGCATACACAGTAGGACAATTTCTTTGAGCAGCCTCAAAATCAATTTACAATGGGCTGCCTGACTATTGATGCATTCTACCACGGTCATATTGTCGGACCAGAACACGACAGAATGATCTCTGAACCCTTCTGGCCAGGTTCTCAGGGCCACCAGAATGGGAAAAAGTTCAAGGAAAGCAATATTACTCGTTAGCCCCTTCTCGTGCCACCATAGGGGCCACCTTTGAGCAGACCATTTTGTGCCGAAGATGGCGCCAAAGCCTATGCTTCCTGCTGAATCTGTCCATAGCCCAAGCTCTTCTGAGGACACGGCTGGCTTGTTCCAGACGACTCGGCCATTGAAGTCCGCCAAGAATGCTAACCAAATCCGCATGTCCTGGCGGACCTCAGCCGATAACCTCGTGCGATGATGACCCCCCTTTAGGCCCACCATCGCTTGGGCAATTGAGCGGGAAAAAGGGCGAGCCATTGGGATCACCCTCAAGGCAAAGTTCAACTTTCCCACTAATTGTTGTAACTGATGCAGTGTAACCTTTGATGCATTCAAACATACTTGGAGGGCTGCCCTGAATTTCAACACTTTGCTAGCTGGTAAACGGAAACACCCCTCCCTTGAGTCCAACTCGATCCCCAAAAACTCGAGGCAAGTCGTGGGACCCATAGTTTTACCCGGTGCCAATGGCACGCCAAAATGACCCATCAACACACAGAATTCAGCTAAGGCCTGAGCACATTCGGGATTTCCGGCGGGACCAAGGAACAAAAAGTCGTCAAGGTAGTGCATTACATTTCGGAAACCCGTTTTCTTAGTGAACACCCATTGCAGGAAAGTACTGAATTGCTCAAAATAAGCACATGATATAGAGCATCCCATTGGCATACACCTATCCATGTAAAAAGACCCCTGGAACCCGAATCCCAAAAGACGCTGATCGTCTGGGTGTACCGGGAGCAACCGGAACGCTGACTCGATATCTGATTTCGCCATCAACGTCCCGGGCCCCAGGCGATTCAAGATGGCTACTGCCTCATCAAACGATGCGTATCGCACCGAACAAACTTCTGGATCAATTGCGTCGTTCACCGAAAGGCCGTGTGGTGCAGACAGATTATGGATCAAACGAAACTCACCTGGGTCCTTCTTGGGGACCACCCCTAACGGAGAACAAACAAAATCCGGTACCGGGGGTACACTAAACGGGCCGGCGACCCGTCCCCGGCTAACCTCTTTCTGAATTTTCTCTTGCACCACAGATGTATGTTGTAAAACGGAAAGTTGATTACTGCAAATCCCTACGCCCTGAAAGTCCCCCACCGGGATGCGGAAACCATGTGTAAAACCGTTCCGCAGCACCCCAGCAGAAGTACGATCCGGGTATTCACTGAGCCAGGGAATCATTGCCAAGGTATCAATCGGGGTTGGTAAAGGCGCCCCTCGGACTAGTTCAGACCTGTTTGGCGCCTCCCTTACCCCCATTCTCACCCGTTCTGGCTCTGCACGATGACTCAGGATGGGACGACCCACACGTACTACACTCATGTTTGAATTTACACGATCCCGGAGGTCTGGTACATTTCCCTTTGTTGAAATTAAAGCAGAAACCCTTCCTCCCTGTATTGCCTGCGGGCCTCGACTGATCGTCGGTGCTCGTACTTGGTCGAAAGGGCGTCCCCACATTTTGGCGGGAGTAATCCACAACATTGCTCCCAACCAATGGCATTTTTAACATTCCTGATTCTTTCATTTTATCCCATGTAACGGAATCGTAACAATCCCAAGTCAAACCCTTGTTATGTTCCTTTTCTTTCCTGAACAGATTGTCATAACAAAACCAATGGTTACCTTGATACGCTGTCGAGTAACCCATAATGCGTGATTGATAAATGGGAAATTCAGAAAGCAACTCGGGCCTACGTTCCCCCAAAATCGATGTAAAAATACCCCACGCATTGCCCCAGTTGCCAATATTCTCATTTACCTTAAAGGCGGCCATTTTTGCGCGCCAAACACTCGGATGCATTAGGTCCTTCTGACTTTTAACATGCTCCACCTCATAATGATCAACAAGCAAGGAGAAAATATTCACGTACTCCCCAGCCCAGATCTTTTCCTTTATAGCTAAAGGCACATGTTGTCCCAATCTCTCTCTACGAGAGGGTGCTGACTCGTCCCTTGCAATCGGCAATGGCCGCTTACCTGCACCGGACGCAGCTTCGGCCGCTTGCGGCTTGTCTATTCCCGCCAACGGCGCAGTCACTTTAGCTGCATCTCTCTTCTCACGAAGCCCTTTTATCAGCGCCTGAGCCTCGGCGGCCGTGGCGCCATCACTACTATCCCCCAACCAAGCTGCTAGCTGTGCTGCCAGCTCGGGGGGCATGTCTTCTTTGGATGTCGGGGTGACGACAACGGGGATTGGATTCCCCTCCATTGGTACTGGGGTCGGCGCCTCGAGCGGTGCAGAGGGGACCGGGACGTCTCCACCGGCTGGGACCCTTCTCGGCCTCTTAGGTCTCCCTCCAGCCGGCGCAGGGCCCGAACCCTCCTCCCCGTCTCGATTCGCCAACCGTTTCTTTATGTCGGACACCTCTTTGCAAAGGGCCCGCACCATCTGGTCGGTCGTCATTCTCTTTGCGACTTTCTTTGGCATCTCTCCGACGAAGTATCTAGAAGACAAAGAAAAAGATCAAAACGCTCAAAATTGGCTCTTCGTTCTGTCCCGAGCTCACGTGTAGCGAGGAGGTGCAGCTTCGGAGCACAAGAACAAGAGGACGTCTTCTGGTCTTGCGTCTCTTTTTATCCGTCTTCAGGGCGGGCGAAAACCCGCCCCTGCCTGCCCCTAGGGCGGGGCTGGCTACGTCGGTGTCTAGGCCAGCCCACTCTAGGGCGGGAAAAGGCGCGCCCCGGCTACGCCGCTTCGGGCATACCAGCCGAGACGCGCCTCCCGCCCAAAAATGGCTTCCCGGGGGGATCGAGGCACTCCGCCATACGTTCGGGGGGACCGAGTGGTCGCCCCTTTCCATTAATCTATCTTTCCCGTTTTTTCAGTGTTCAAGTTCTATAAATTTCTTCACATAAATAGATACGAGTGGCTCAGTACCTCCTACAGTCATAAAACCAACTCGCTCCCTTTCACTTCCAATTCCCTTGCAGACGGCAAAAAAATGTCGGGCAGATTTACAAGCCCCTTACGTCACTTTTAACATAGGACAAGTGAAGCAAAAGTGCCGCACGGAGCATGTTAATCTGTCCCTATATCTGTATACAGATGACTGTACTGAAGCATGTAATTAATCGTTCACATCCAGGCACTTTCAATTACATGACTTATTTAACTAGAAGCACTGTAGTGTTCCATGTCTTTTCAAAGATACACCAGAGCGCACTATAATGCCGACTTTTTCCTTATTCTTCAACAGTGGTTATTTTTAATTCATGTAATGAGAATTATTATGAGTTTTTAAACAACAAAGCTTACGCGGTAATAGTCACTCTGCATATGCTTCCCTGTAAGAATGTAGTTTATCCACCCCCGCATGGAAACCTTGATGTTTCCATCTGGCCGCGAATTCCGACCTTGAATTCAAAATTGAATCACAAGACATGAACAAGAGCCTTATTGTCACAAAAACAAGTTACCCTACCATCTGTTCACCAACATATCTCTTTCAGTTAGCTAATATTCACAGAGAAGTGCATTCCTTATAAAATAGTGACCTTCCTTTCCAATTTGCTGAGGTGACTCCCATAATCTTTAACGCGTCCTCCAGTTCAGGGCTGGCCTATTTTTTTTATAACTTCTAAGAAATGGTTTAGTGACTTTTTTCCCAGAAATTATTTGAAGTCATTCTGCTACTCTTCACTCCATACTCGTCGACCTATTTTTCTGGACTTCCTGTTGTACTAAGAAGAATATCGTGGGACCCTGTGGTGTGTTATTGGTCAATTTGGTCGGACCAATATGTTTACTGTGTATGAGCAGTGTAATGTATGGATTGCGGGGGGGACCAATTACAAATCAGAAAATCAGAATTTCTATAAAGTACATATGACATTAGTACCAATGGGTGACACAGGATAAAAGGAGATAAAACTAACTTTCCTGTTGTACTACCAGTGGCTGCGGCTTTTGTGTTCCTATTTTGTTTATTACAAAATGGATGTCCGTCCTGTCTTCGCAAACGAGCCGAAGCACTTAGAACTATTTCGTCAGAGGATGCTTGACTACTATGGCATCCTGCCACTTGCGACTTTGAGTGCGTCATATGCATTATCATTTCGATTTTCCTATTTCACCTGTGTGCAGCCTGTATTTCATTGCCTGAACTGTGATTTCATGTGGGCACTGGACTTATGTCTCTGCAACTTGGTATCTCCTGAAGTGAATTACAATCGGAAAACGACCCCCCGCAAACCTTGACACCCACTTGTCTCTCCTCTTGGGGTCAAGTTACGATCGAAGAAGTGGGAAACACGCTAAACTCCATAAAAAGCGGATCTCCCATGGACTCCGCCCCGCTTCGGATCCTCAAGGAGGTAGCTCCCACGATTGTTCCCCCCCTTACCCACCTGATCAACGCCTCTTTCCAACAGGGAGCCGTACCCCCGAGCTGGAAGGCCGCAGTCGTTAAAGCCTTACTAAAGAAACCTTCCCTCGATCCTGAAAATCTGGCTAACTATAGGCCTATTTCCCTACTCCCAGGAATCAGCAAGATTGCTGAAAAATTGGTTAATAAAAAACTCTCCCAGTTCCTGGAGGACAACAACAGGCTAAAAAGCTCCCAGACGGGCTTTCGACCAGGGCAGGGCACGGACATCGCCCTCCTGGCTGCGGTAGAGGAGGCCAGAGCACTCTTAGACGATGGGGGATCAGTGGCAGTGATCCTCCTCAACCTGAGTGCGGCCTTCGATACCGTCAACCACCATCTCCTCATCAAAAGGTTCAAGAGAGTCGGTGTGGAAGGCTCCGCCCTAACCTGGCTCTCATCCTTTCTGGCCCAACGGACCTATCAGATCTGGGAAAACAGCACCTGCTCCTCCGAAACTCCCCTCCAATGTGGCGTGCCTCAGGGCTCCTCCCTGAGCCCCACATTATTTAATATCTATTTATCCCCATTGGAGGAGGTCATCACCCCGTTCAGAGTGAGCGTCGTCAGCTACGCTGCCGACACACAACTAGTTGTGTCACTATCCCACCCCAGACAACAACCAGCAGATCTATTTAACTGCCTTACGCAGGTCCAACGCTGGATGAACAACTCAGCCTTAAAACTGAACGGGACGAAAACTGAGGTTCTGCTCCTCGGCCAGAAAGGACTCACACTCTCCCCGGACATCTGGCCAGCTTGTTTGGGTCCCCCCCCGGAGCCAAAAGAAGAAGTAAAAAGCTTGGGTGTGTGGCTCGACACCAATCTTTCGTTCACCGTGCAAGCTAAGAAAGTAGCCGGGACTTGCTTCGGGCTCCTGAAATCGTTGAGGAAAATCCTGCCCCTCTTGCCCCCCAACTCCCAAAAATTGCTAATTCAAGGCCTAATACTCTCAAGGCTTGATTACAGCAATGTAATCTACCTGGGCGCCCCCAAAGCGACGCTGAACAAGCTTCAGAGAATTCAGAAAATCGCGGCCCGGATTCTCACAAATACCCCTGCCAGAGATTCGGCCAAACCTGCACTAAAACTCCTCCACTGGCTTCCAATAAGGGAGCGGGTCAAATTCAAGGCCCTATGCCTAGCCCACAAACTGCTACAAAACCAAGGCCCTCCTGTTCTCAGGAAACTCATCAAACCCTACAAATCCTCAAGACCCCTACGCTCGGACACGGAAAACTTCATCATTATCCCCAGATTTAAGAAAGCTCGTGCAGGAGGAAGACATTTCTCAGTCCACACCGCACGCCTCTGGAACTCACTCCCCCGCGACCTGAGACTCGAACCACATTATCTTCGCTTCAGGAAGCGGCTCAAAACCCACCTTTTTCCCCAATGAATCATGCTTGTCCGTAACTCCGATCTTCTGTTCCCCCTCCCCTTTCCCCCTTGTCCCACTGACCTAAAGAGATAGGATCTTTTAGCGCTGGGATACCTCCGGGTGACTACGCGCTCTATAAAAATAAATAATAATAATAATAATCATCTCATGAATCCGTTAATTGATCATGAACAGCTTTGTTCCGACGGAGGGATTATGGCCTTTGCAGCGATACATGGAGTTCTGGGTCATTGGAATATATTCACAGCGGCGCAAGATTTCTTGGCACACAGCTACATAGAAAAGACACCGAGTTGTCCTCTGATGGTACTAGAGGCTCCGGTAATTCAAGACCATGTATGTTCTTTTCCTCTTTTCAATTGGATGGCTGACATGTTTTCGGATGATAACAGTGACTTCCTTTTAGAAGCGGTAGCTGCTTATTTCGCCTACTCAGTTGTTGGATTACTCTTATGCAAGCCATTGACGTCTACATTTTTTTTCCCTCCCTATGTTTTTCACGTTTTCTTGGACTTCTTTTTTCATATGAACAGACCTATTGGCTTTACTAACACTGGACATTACAATTTCGTCCTGCTCAGATTTTCGTGTTTTATGTGGACTACATTTTTTTTCCTAACCTACTCAATTTCAAAGTAAACTTTTTATTAAACTCTAATTTCACCAATTTAGTTGCATATCTTTTCTTATCTTCTTTGAAACGTACTCGAAGCAAAGCAGAGTAATATATGCTACATGTGCCCTGATTAATTTGTAAAGTTTGCATGAGTTTTTATAAGTGCAAACGCCATTTTCCCTTTCAGCTGCTTATTTCCACCTCACACACCTCTGCTGCTTTAGTTTTTCATGCTTGCACCGTTCGTATTCTATGGACTAGTGACTATGCCGATTACTTTGTTTCTTACAATATCTGTACTCGTATTAGATGACAAACTTCCCTTGAAATCATTGCATTACTGAATAAATATTTCAAATATACACGTTCTCTCTTTTAATCCATATTCTGAACTGAAATGATTGTATACTGAAAGAGTATTCATGTGTTCCACGTAACCTCAGCTGTACTAAGTTCATGTTTTCTTTTGTCGACCTGACTTACTCATACTAGAACCCGCAGGCCTATGACGGCCCGTCAAGCCTTTCTTAGTGGGTCGCGAACCATGCAAACAATCGTACCTCTGCTAAGAAAATAATTTATTACTGTTACCAAGCACCGCCGCAGTTCAGCTTCACTCACAGTGTTAATCACTGCTCCCCCGCTTCTATAGACCAGACGCTATGTTGTATTTCACTGCTTATCACGCTTTCATCTCCACTATAACAAACACTTCTGCGCCAGCCACCAGAGAACAGAGTGGAAAAGCGAAGGCACTAAGAAGTCAAATACGACATACTCTCTGCTCTGTGGAGCCAAACGAGCGGTAATTGTGAAATTAGACATTCACTAGCGCTTCAAAAAAGCATCTCAATTATATAAATAGTTTTTTGAAAACCTGCCAAGTACTTTGATGCGACTATCTGTGTGTGCCTGCAGAGCAAACTTCCTCAGCCCGGACTAAAGGCAGACACAAACAGACACACACACTAAGATAACACAGGGCAACGGAGACGTAAAGCAGGAGGGAAATAAAGATGGAATCAGATGGCAGGAGGGAGAGAGATCTATGTATACTCGATCTGCTACCTCAATGTATGAAGACATGTACTGCACGAACCTGTGTACAACTTCATGGTCACAAGTTTTCATTTTACTTTACTCGGCCCCCTCCCCCTCTCACCCCACCCCCACCAGTGCAGCCCGCGACCACAAACCACACTGTAATTCTGTCGTCTAACAGAAAGTTTATGAATACCTTAAGCATTAGCACTTTTTGAAGATGGTATCACATGTAATGTACCATTTCTCTCTCTATCTGCATTATCTGTGTCTCTGAAAATACCATTTTCTCCTCTCAAAACCAAGTTCTCTGAATATATGGAAACGCTTTACTGTCTATTTTAAACATATTTTATATTCCAATTTTTTCTGTACACCACAATTATATACAAAACTATAATTTTCACTTGAAAGAATGTGAAGAAAAGGCGCGCAACCCCCATTGAATTCACAGGACTTCAGGACCCCACCCCCCTCCCGTCTGGTGTGGCAGTCCAAGATAACATATATATTCCAGATACACACAGAGCCGCACCTGAACGTTTCACATCTCTGTAAACATCCATTTGAATGTTAATTACGCCTTGCAGTTCTTTCACCCCTTCTAAAAGCCCCTGTAGCTTTACTCTTCCTACTAATTAAAAATTCATGTATGCCTAACAAATTTTGCTAAAATTGCCCCCCCCCCAAAATTTCGTTCCAGTTTCGTCTCTGACTGACAGTGAATTTAAAAAAGTAACAGTAAAAGATTACATAAGAACATGACTGAACACCATTCAGCTTATTTAAATTTATTATTCAAAATTTTAAACTAACAATTGCAAACAAATAATGTTGTTAAAGAGTGATGAAACAAAATGGAAAAATAGTTTTAAAAATACAAGACATTGTCACAGTCAAAAAATGAAGTTACTCAGAGACTGTGAGAGAAATGAACCAATTATACTGACTAAACCACATTTTACGACACATGACAAAAGAAACAGTTACAGACTTACCTTTACCAATGGTTTGTACGATGTAGAACAGTGACAGTCACAAAACAGATATTCGTTTGACGTAACTCTCAATAATGCTTCTATCACTGCAACCAAAATTCAATGGCACAGATCTCCTGTCAATACAGACTCATATATGTCTCTTCAACCAATCATATTTGTTCCCGCACAATTTTAAAATCAAATTAACATTTCAGTTGGTTGTCCCTTACAATATTTTCAAAGTCACATAAAAGTCACCCATCACCACTGCCTTCTCTGGCTGTTTCCATGGTAACACCTCATTCTGCACCTGGCTGAAGGCACAGGTCAAAAGTTCATATCTCAACGTTCTACATCAAACTAAGAAGACTGTTTTCCCTCCAGAAACACCTGCCTATCAACTCATTTGTTACATGTCATTTTTTTTCACACCCAATAGTACTTTTTGTTTTACATAAACATTAACATGCAACGTAGTCTTCAATCTTGAGGTATTAGAATCAACCAATCATTTTTAGTTTTTCAACCACACCAAGCCCAATCCATTTTCCGAGCCGGACTCTACCTTTTTACCAAATTTCTTATAAATCCATTCAGCCATTCGAGCTGTAGCCGTGTCTAAACGTCCTATGGAAAATAACATGGAGAAAACACGTTTTGGGACCCCCCCTTTTATCTCAGCTCCCACTTGACGAATCCCCCTAAAACTTGTGATGTAATATGTGACATCATCAGCATTAGATTGCGGATGCGCGAAATATATAGTTGGTGCAACTAACTATATGTTGAATTTCATTGGTTTTATATCAATAAAATGTCCAGCTAACTATATAGGAGGAATTTCAATGGTTTTTTATATGTTAATTTCTAACTTATAAGGGCTAAAACCTATGGTTTTTTCAGTGAATTTCCAAGGTTTTTTAAAGGCTAATTCCTAACAATATATAGTCTATAACCTATGGTTTTTTCAGTGAATATATATATATATATATATATATATATATATATATATATATATATATATATTCACTGAAAAAACCATAGGTTTCACACCGGTTATAGTTAGGAATTAGCATTGAAAAAACCTATTAAATTCACTGAAAAAACCATAGGTTTCACACCAGTTATAGTTAGCTGGAAATTTTACTCGCATAAAACCATTGAAATTCCCACGTTATAGTTAGTTGGACTCACTATAACTTGCACGTGCAATGCACTGCTGATGATGTCACATATTACATCACTCATGACATGGTCAGTGACATCACTCATGACATCAATGATGACACCATCCAGTGAATGTGTGTCTTTTTAAAAAATAAATATGTGTAATGTATATATATATATATATATATATATATATATAGAAACAAAGTCCTGCAATGTGACTCCTCACATAACCATCAGGAACAGATCTCCAAAACACCAAGAGGTTGAATCAAAAAGGTGGCTTTATTTTTCCCTCGCCATCGGCATGACACGTTTCGGCCGTCAAAAACGGCCTTGATCACATGGCCTCAAATTACCAATGGGGGTGTTTATATACTGTGCTCATAGAGGTAGAAACAATAACATCAAATCACAGGGGTAAAGGACATAGAAAAAATACTTCTCTGCACACATGTGAATGAGTACAAACTCAAAAAACATACTATATATACATATATGCGTATGAGCTCTTTCTAAACAATGTAAATTCATATATTGGAAAAATATTATCTAAGATAAACATTGTAAATCCGAACAAATTTGCATATCGGAAAAATAAAGGCTAATTCCTAACTATATATAGTCTATAACCTATGGTTTTTCAGTGAAAATATATATATATATATATATATATATATATATATATCACCAAAACCATCTTCCATGAAGAAGAAATCAGCCGCACACCAGCAACGTAGCTTGCATTTATATTTATTGAAACCGGCGGTAGTCCTGACATGTTTCGCTCTGTCGTGAGCTTTCTCAAAGGTACGCCGTTTGACTCCTGTAGTTGTGGCACCACACTGCTTTTTTCTTTCAAATGTAGATTTGTCCCCGCCTTCCATTGGCGCGCTGTGTCTTATGGTCTTTGTGGTCCACATGTTAATTTTTTGCAACCCTCCATTGGGTAATGTTTAGAAGTCTGTTGTCCCGGTTATAACAAATGCAAAGTTCGTTGCGCCCTAAGCAGCCCATTTTCGAGGCTGACTCGAGGTCCATACCAAAGAAGGTCTTTGGCGCTCACCAGCCTTCCCTTACTCGCTCCCACGAAAACAACACCTTGGTTCACAGGCGGGAAGGCAACGGCGCTCTGTCTGGAGGTGCGTCGCTGCGGCGGAACCACACCGTTATATCACCAAAACCATCTTCCATGAAGAAGAAATCAGCCGCACACCAGCAACGTAGCTTGCATTTATATTTATTGAAACCGGCGGTAGTCCTGACATGTTTCGCTCTGTCGTGAGCTTTCTCAAAGGTACGCCGTTTGACTCCTGTAGTTGTGGCACCACACTGCTTTTTTCTTTCAAATGTAGATTTGTCCCCGCCTTCCATTGGCGCGCTGTGTCTTATGGTCTTTGTGGTCCACATGTTAATTTTTTGCAACCCTCCATTGGGTAATGTTTAGAAGTCTGTTGTCCCGGTTATAACAAATGCAAAGTTCGTTGCGCCCTAAGCAGCCCATTTTCGAGGCTGACTCGAGGTCCATACCAAAGAAGGTCTTTGGCGCTCACCAGCCTTCCCTTACTCGCTCCCACGAAAACAACACCTTGGTTCACAGGCGGGAAGGCAACGGCGCTCTGTCTGGAGGTGCGTCGCTGCGGCGGAACCACACCGTTATATCACCAAAACCATCTTCCATGAAGAAGAAATCAGCCGCACACCAGCAACGTAGCTTGCATTTATATTTATTGAAACCGGCGGTAGTCCTGACATGTTTCGCTCTGTCGTGAGCTTTCTCAAAGGTACGCCGTTTGACTCCTGTAGTTGTGGCACCACACTGCTTTTTTCTTTCAAATGTAGATTTGTCCCCGCCTTCCATTGGCGCGCTGTGTCTTATGGTCTTTGTGGTCCACATGTTAATTTTTTGCAACCCTCCATTGGGTAATGTTTAGAAGTCTGTTGTCCCGGTTATAACAAATGCAAAGTTCGTTGCGCCCTAAGCAGCCCATTTTCGAGGCTGACTCGAGGTCCATACCAAAGAAGGTCTTTGGCGCTCACCAGCCTTCCCTTACTCGCTCCCACGAAAACAACACCTTGGTTCACAGGCGGGAAGGCAACGGCGCTCTGTCTGGAGGTGCGTCGCTGCGGCGGAACCACACCGTTATATCACCAAAACCATCTTCCATGAAGAAGAAATCAGCCGCACACCAGCAACGTAGCTTGCATTTATATTTATTGAAACCGGCGGTAGTCCTGACATGTTTCGCTCTGTCGTGAGCTTTCTCAAAGGTACGCCGTTTGACTCCTGTAGTTGTGGCACCACACTGCTTTTTTCTTTCAAATGTAGATTTGTCCCCGCCTTCCATTGGCGCGCTGTGTCTTATGGTCTTTGTGGTCCACATGTTAATTTTTTGCAACCCTCCATTGGGTAATGTTTAGAAGTCTGTTGTCCCGGTTATAACAAATGCAAAGTTCGTTGCGCCCTAAGCAGCCCATTTTCGAGGCTGACTCGAGGTCCATACCAAAGAAGGTCTTTGGCGCTCACCAGCCTTCCCTTACTCGCTCCCACGAAAACAACACCTTGGTTCACAGGCGGGAAGGCAACGGCGCTCTGTCTGGAGGTGCGTCGCTGCGGCGGAACCACACCGTTATATCACCAAAACCATCTTCCATGAAGAAGAAATCAGCCGCACACCAGCAACGTAGCTTGCATTTATATTTATTGAAACCGGCGGTAGTCCTGACATGTTTCGCTCTGTCGTGAGCTTTCTCAAAGGTACGCCGTTTGACTCCTGTAGTTGTGGCACCACACTGCTTTTTTCTTTCAAATGTAGATTTGTCCCCGCCTTCCATTGGCGCGCTGTGTCTTATGGTCTTTGTGGTCCACATGTTAATTTTTTGCAACCCTCCATTGGGTAATGTTTAGAAGTCTGTTGTCCCGGTTATAACAAATGCAAAGTTCGTTGCGCCCTAAGCAGCCCATTTTCGAGGCTGACTCGAGGTCCATACCAAAGAAGGTCTTTGGCGCTCACCAGCCTTCCCTTACTCGCTCCCACGAAAACAACACCTTGGTTCACAGGCGGGAAGGCAACGGCGCTCTGTCTGGAGGTGCGTCGCTGCGGCGGAACCACACCGTTATATCACCAAAACCATCTTCCATGAAGAAGAAATCAGCCGCACACCAGCAACGTAGCTTGCATTTATATTTATTGAAACCGGCGGTAGTCCTGACATGTTTCGCTCTGTCGTGAGCTTTCTCAAAGGTACGCCGTTTGACTCCTGTAGTTGTGGCACCACACTGCTTTTTTCTTTCAAATGTAGATTTGTCCCCGCCTTCCATTGGCGCGCTGTGTCTTATGGTCTTTGTGGTCCACATGTTAATTTTTTGCAACCCTCCATTGGGTAATGTTTAGAAGTCTGTTGTCCCGGTTATAACAAATGCAAAGTTCGTTGCGCCCTAAGCAGCCCATTTTCGAGGCTGACTCGAGGTCCATACCAAAGAAGGTCTTTGGCGCTCACCAGCCTTCCCTTACTCGCTCCCACGAAAACAACACCTTGGTTCACAGGCGGGAAGGCAACGGCGCTCTGTCTGGAGGTGCGTCGCTGCGGCGGAACCACACCGTTATATCACCAAAACCATCTTCCATGAAAAAGAAATCAGCCGCACACCAGCAACGTAGCTTGCATTTATATTTATTGAAACCGGCGGTAGTCCTGACATGTTTCGCTCTGTCGTGAGCTTTCTCAAAGGTACGCCGTTTGACTCCTGTAGTTGTGGCACCACACTGCTTTTTTCTTTCAAATGTAGATTTGTCCCCGCCTTCCATTGGCGCGCTGTGTCTTATGGTCTTTGTGGTCCACATGTTAATTTTTTGCAACCCTCCATTGGGTAATGTTTAGAAGTCTGTTGTCCCGGTTATAACAAATGCAAAGTTCGTTGCGCCCTAAGCAGCCCATTTTCGAGGCTGACTCGAGGTCCATACCAAAGAAGGTCTTTGGCGCTCACCAGCCTTCCCTTACTCGCTCCCACGAAAACAACACCTTGGTTCACAGGCGGGAAGGCAACGGCGCTCTGTCTGGAGGTGCGTCGCTGCGGCGGAACCACACCGTTATATCACCAAAACCATCTTCCATGAAGAAGAAATCAGCCGCACACCAGCAACGTAGCTTGCATTTATATTTATTGAAACCGGCGGTAGTCCTGACATGTTTCGCTCTGTCGTGAGCTTTCTCAAAGGTACGCCGTTTGACTCCTGTAGTTGTGGCACCACACTGCTTTTTTCTTTCAAATGTAGATTTGTCCCCGCCTTCCATTGGCGCGCTGTGTCTTATGGTCTTTGTGGTCCACATGTTAATTTTTTGCAACCCTCCATTGGGTAATGTTTAGAAGTCTGTTGTCCCGGTTATAACAAATGCAAAGTTCGTTGCGCCCTAAGCAGCCCATTTTCGAGGCTGACTCGAGGTCCATACCAAAGAAGGTCTTTGGCGCTCACCAGCCTTCCCTTACTCGCTCCCACGAAAACAACACCTTGGTTCACAGGCGGGAAGGCAACGGCGCTCTGTCTGGAGGTGCGTCGCTGCGGCGGAACCACACCGTTATATCACCAAAACCATCTTCCATGAAGAAGAAATCAGCCGCACACCAGCAACGTAGCTTGCATTTATATTTATTGAAACCGGCGGTAGTCCTGACATGTTTCGCTCTGTCGTGAGCTTTCTCAAAGGTACGCCGTTTGACTCCTGTAGTTGTGGCACCACACTGCTTTTTTCTTTCAAATGTAGATTTGTCCCCGCCTTCCATTGGCGCGCTGTGTCTTATGGTCTTTGTGGTCCACATGTTAATTTTTTGCAACCCTCCATTGGGTAATGTTTAGAAGTCTGTTGTCCCGGTTATAACAAATGCAAAGTTCGTTGCGCCCTAAGCAGCCCATTTTCGAGGCTGACTCGAGGTCCATACCAAAGAAGGTCTTTGGCGCTCACCAGCCTTCCCTTACTCGCTCCCACGAAAACAACACCTTGGTTCACAGGCGGGAAGGCAACGGCGCTCTGTCTGGAGGTGCGTCGCTGCGGCGGAACCACACCGTTATATCACCAAAACCATCTTCCATGAAGAAGAAATCAGCCGCACACCAGCAACGTAGCTTGCATTTATATTTATTGAAACCGGCGGTAGTCCTGACATGTTTCGCTCTGTCGTGAGCTTTCTCAAAGGTACGCCGTTTGACTCCTGTAGTTGTGGCACCACACTGCTTTTTTCTTTCAAATGTAGATTTGTCCCCGCCTTCCATTGGCGCGCTGTGTCTTATGGTCTTTGTGGTCCACATGTTAATTTTTTGCAACCCTCCATTGGGTAATGTTTAGAAGTCTGTTGTCCCGGTTATAACAAATGCAAAGTTCGTTGCGCCCTAAGCAGCCCATTTTCGAGGCTGACTCGAGGTCCATACCAAAGAAGGTCTTTGGCGCTCACCAGCCTTCCCTTACTCGCTCCCACGAAAACAACACCTTGGTTCACAGGCGGGAAGGCAACGGCGCTCTGTCTGGAGGTGCGTCGCTGCGGCGGAACCACACCGTTATATCACCAAAACCATCTTCCATGAAGAAGAAATCAGCCGCACACCAGCAACGTAGCTTGCATTTATATTTATTGAAACCGGCGGTAGTCCTGACATGTTTCGCTCTGTCGTGAGCTTTCTCAAAGGTACGCCGTTTGACTCCTGTAGTTGTGGCACCACACTGCTTTTTTCTTTCAAATGTAGATTTGTCCCCGCCTTCCATTGGCGCGCTGTGTCTTATGGTCTTTGTGGTCCACATGTTAATTTTTTGCAACCCTCCATTGGGTAATGTTTAGAAGTCTGTTGTCCCGGTTATAACAAATGCAAAGTTCGTTGCGCCCTAAGCAGCCCATTTTCGAGGCTGACTCGAGGTCCATACCAAAGAAGGTCTTTGGCGCTCACCAGCCTTCCCTTACTCGCTCCCACGAAAACAACACCTTGGTTCACAGGCGGGAAGGCAACGGCGCTCTGTCTGGAGGTGCGTCGCTGCGGCGGAACCACACCGTTATATCACCAAAACCATCTTCCATGAAGAAGAAATCAGCCGCACACCAGCAACGTAGCTTGCATTTATATTTATTGAAACCGGCGGTAGTCCTGACATGTTTCGCTCTGTCGTGAGCTTTCTCAAAGGTACGCCGTTTGACTCCTGTAGTTGTGGCACCACACTGCTTTTTTCTTTCAAATGTAGATTTGTCCCCGCCTTCCATTGGCGCGCTGTGTCTTATGGTCTTTGTGGTCCACATGTTAATTTTTTGCAACCCTCCATTGGGTAATGTTTAGAAGTCTGTTGTCCCGGTTATAACAAATGCAAAGTTCGTTGCGCCCTAAGCAGCCCATTTTCGAGGCTGACTCGAGGTCCATACCAAAGAAGGTCTTTGGCGCTCACCAGCCTTCCCTTACTCGCTCCCACGAAAACAACACCTTGGTTCACAGGCGGGAAGGCAACGGCGCTCTGTCTGGAGGTGCGTCGCTGCGGCGGAACCACACCGTTATATCACCAAAACCATCTTCCATGAAGAAGAAATCAGCCGCACACCAGCAACGTAGCTTGCATTTATATTTATTGAAACCGGCGGTAGTCCTGACATGTTTCGCTCTGTCGTGAGCTTTCTCAAAGGTACGCCGTTTGACTCCTGTAGTTGTGGCACCACACTGCTTTTTTCTTTCAAATGTAGATTTGTCCCCGCCTTCCATTGGCGCGCTGTGTCTTATGGTCTTTGTGGTCCACATGTTAATTTTTTGCAACCCTCCATTGGGTAATGTTTAGAAGTCTGTTGTCCCGGTTATAACAAATGCAAAGTTCGTTGCGCCCTAAGCAGCCCATTTTCGAGGCTGACTCGAGGTCCATACCAAAGAAGGTCTTTGGCGCTCACCAGCCTTCCCTTACTCGCTCCCACGAAAACAACACCTTGGTTCACAGGCGGGAAGGCAACGGCGCTCTGTCTGGAGGTGCGTCGCTGCGGCGGAACCACACCGTTATATCACCAAAACCATCTTCCATGAAGAAGAAATCAGCCGCACACCAGCAACGTAGCTTGCATTTATATTTATTGAAACCGGCGGTAGTCCTGACATGTTTCGCTCTGTCGTGAGCTTTCTCAAAGGTATATATATATATTCACTGAAAAAACCATAGGTTATAGACCATATATAGTTAGGAATTCGCATTTACAAAACCTTATTTTACTCACACAAAACCATTGAAATTCCATATATAGTTAGTTGCACTAACTATATATCGCGCACCCGCAATCCACTGCTGATGATGTCAATTATTACATCATTCATGACATGGTCAGTGTCATCACTGATGACATCACTGATGACATCTCAAATGACATCACTGATGACATCACTGATGACATCTCATTTGACATTACTGATCACATCACTGATGATATCATTCATGTGATAATACGATGAAGCTCTTCAGACTCTAATATAACCTTAGATACAATCAGTGTAAACAGACACTCACAGACTGTCACTCATACATGGAGTTACTCACACACCTAGTCAGTCATGCAAAGAATCAATCACACCTCCATTTCCTCAACTATACAGTTATACAAACTTTACTTATTCAAACATATACTAACACATATTTACTCTCTTATACAATCCCTGATACAAGTTCACAATGATCCATACAGCCACTCACACATTCACTGGCTCTTATGCACAGTTATTTATATATGTCAACTCTCACATGTACTGTGTTTTACATATGTACTTACTTTGACATGTAGCACTGAGATATCCATTCACTCACCAATACACTCATGCACACAGTCAACCGCCCATACAGCTGTTTCCACATGCACTTTTGAAACCATACATCTAGTGAATCAACTGCTCACACATCTATGCACAGAGTCATACACCTCCCAGCCACCCACACACACACTCAGTCTCCCATACAAATACTTGGGCAACCAATCAATAACCCATATAGTTACTCATATAGCTACTTATCAACACATGCAACAGTTTACAGAACAACAGACATAATGATGCACAAATTAAGACAGTTTAGTCACTAACCCATGCACTCAGTGAGACACATTTAATCACTCACTCATACAGTCAGTCATGCACCTACTAAATCCTTCATCCAGACACTTATACATCCACTCATTCTTCAATATGTAAGACATATTTTAACTTTACAGAAACATACAGTCACTGGATGTTGTCATCAGTGATGTCATCAGTGATGTCATTTGAGATGTCATCAGTGATGTCATCAGTGATGTCACTGACCATGTCATGAATGATGTAATATGTGACATCATCAGCAGTGGATTGCGGGTGCGCGATATATAGTTAGTGCAACTAACTATATATGGAATTTCAATGGTTTTGTGTGAGTAAAATAAGGTTTTGTAAATGCGAATTCCTAACTATATATGGTCTATAACCTATGGTTTTTTCAGTGAATTTTCAAGGTTTTGTAAATGCTAATTCCTAACTATATATGGTCTATAACCTATGGTTTTTTCAGTGAATTTTCAAGGTTTTGTAAATGCTAATTCCTAACTATATATGGTCTATAACCTATGGTTTTTTCAGTGAATATATATATATACATACATATATAAACATATATCATCTGTATATCTATATAAATACAAACATAAATGCATGCATACATATACTTATATGCATACAGATGCATGTTATTTACATGAAAGTTGAAAAAACACTAATAAAAGCAAAGCTAAAAAGCCACCTCATTACAAACAGAATGGCTTTAACTTAAACGAGGGCGAGATCTATTGCATTTTCAATGCTTGTTTACTTGGTTCCATCAAGAAGGCATTCAGATGTGTCACACATTTGCCATAAATTCTGAATGTTAGCACTCTAGTTGCACATTAGATCACTGTAGTAAAGCTACTGCTCACCAGGGACGTCTGCTGCTGGTATTCAAAGTGCATGTTTCAGTCTGCATGTCAGAATTTTTTTAATGAAATTGAAGAGGGTTTGAGAAGTCACTCAAAATGTGCCCTAATTTTTCTTTCTGCAGCACTAATCATAATTCATATGGCAAAATATACCCCCTCATTTTGTTCCTTTTTAAATTAAATGTTTTAAGAGTTACCACTTTATTCCAATCAAGATGGCTTCAGGTGTGGCATACCTTTGTAATAAGTAGGACTGTTAGCGCTCTAGTTGTTCTTTAGAACACTCTGGGACATTCTGTCATTGGGCTATACCTGGGCTACATCTGGGTGATATTTGGGCTACATTTGGGCTCTTTTGTCTCTGGTGGCCATTTTGGGAGACTGCATGTCAGAATTTTTTAATGAAATAGAAGAGGATTTGAAAAGTCACTCAAAATGTGCCCTAATTTTTCTTTCTGCAGCACTAATAATACCTTCTATTGCATATTATACCCCCTCATTTTGTTCCTTTTTAAATTAAATGTTTTAAGAGTTACCACTTTATTCCCATCACGATGGCTCCAGGTGTGCTATACCTTTGTAATAAGTAGGACTGTTAGCGCTCTAGTTGTTCTTTAGAACACTCTGGGACATTCTGTCATTGGGCTATACTTGGGCTACATCTGGGTGATATTTGGGCTACATTTGGGCTCTTTTGTCTCTGGTGGCCATTTTGGGAGGCTGCATGTCAGAATGTTTTAATGAAATAGAAAATGATTTGAGAAGTCACTCAAAATGTGCCCTAATTTTTCATTCTGCAGCACTAATCATACTTTCTATGGCAAAATATACCCCCTCATGTTGTTTCTTTTTAAATTAAATGTTTTAAGAGTTACCACTTTATTCCAATCAAGATGGCTTCAGGTGTGCCATACCTTTGTAATAAGTAGGACTGTTAGCGCTCTAGTTGTTCTTTAGAACACTCTAGGAGGCTGCAGTAGAACACAAAGGAATCAACTGACAGTCTCTGTCCTTGTTGGGTGTACATGTTTTACTGAGAATGTCAGACTTCATTTTCACATGACTGAGAAAGATAATGTGAATTTACAGAAAATATGCTTTCAGTTTAGCTTATAGATCCCCTTCCAAACCACTGTGGGAAAATCATGAGATATTAGTTTTCTTTCAAACAATATTCATGATATCACAGCAGAAGGTTTTTTCACATGGTAAAATCACCTTAGAACCCACCACAATTCCTAAAACGAGTATGGTACCATCAACAAATGATTTATAATGTAACTAAAGTCCTAAAACCCTCTATTAACTACAATGCTTTTTAATGAGGTGCTATCATGTATATTGGTCCCAAGATGGCTGCCAACACTTCTTGGATGAAGTGTTGACAGCCAATCAGATCAGATGTGTGGTTAGGCTCCGCCCAGATATATATCTTTTTTTGAACCTAAATTACTCAAAATGCACTGGAGCACATATATTGAGACCTAGCAAAGGCACATCGGGCTAACAGTCCCTACAATTTTGCCAAGTTTCGTGCAAATCCATTCAGCCGTTCGAGCTTAAAGTGAGGCCAACCGCCCTATGGAAATTAACATGGGAAAAACGCGTTTTGGGACCCCCCTTTTTTCTCGGCCCCCCCTTGATGAAACCCCCCCCCAATTGTCAGGGGCTGCTCAGAAACAAAATGTTCCATTTTCCTGAAAATTTCAGCCAATTCCGTCCACAAACGCCAAAGTTATTAGACATAGAATTTTCAAAAATCCCATAGAGAAAAAATCCTAACTATATATACCTACTGGCGACAGCCAGTAGGTAAAATATATATATATATATATATATATATATATATATATATATATATATATATATATATATATATATATATATATATATATATATATATATATATATATATATATATATTCACTGAAAAAACCATAGGTTTCACACCGGTTATAGTTAGGAATTAGCATTGAAAAAACCTATTAAATTCACTGAAAAAACCATAGGTTTCACACCAGTTATAGTTAGCTGGAAATTTTACTCGCATAAAATCATTGAAATTCCCATGTTATAGTTAGTTGGACTCACTATAACTTGCACGTGCAATGCACTGCTGATGATGTCACATATTACATCACTCATGACATGGTCAGTGACATCACTCATGACATCACTGATGACACCATCCAGTGAATGTGTGTCTTTTTAAAAAATAAATATGTGTAATGTATATATATATATATATATATATAAAAGTTGATGGAAGAATAAATGTTTAAATAAGTGTTTACATGGATGTTTTTAAAAAAAAAATTGATTAGTTAATTAGTTTATTAAGTGTATCTTAGTGAATACATATATTAGAGAGTAATGTTTAAATATTTAAATATATGTATTAGTGTTTCACTTTGTGTATAAATGGCTGTATGGGTTGGTGAGTAGCTACATGTGTATGTATATGGGTTATTCAATGTTTTTCTTAGTATCAGTATGAGAGTTTGTATGGTTTTGTGGGGGTATTACTTAGCACATATTATTATTATTATTATTATTATATTTATTTTTTATAGAGCGCGCAGCTACCCGGAGGTTTCCCGGCGCTAAAGACATTTTGATCGAAAATACAGTAGGGGGACATAGGGGCCTGTAAGAGGGTTATTGGTTAAACAACCATGTTTTTAGGTTCCTACGGAATTGTAGGTAACATTTGTCCGTGCGGAGCTGGATGGGGAGAGAATTCCAAAGAGAAGGGGCAAGGTATGAGAAGCATGAATGACTGACTCTCTCTTTGTATGTGTTTTGAAGACAGCATATGTGCAGGACTGTATGGGTGGATGAGTGTGTATATGTGTGTGTTAGTGAGTGAATGACTGTCTCACTAGTGTCTTTATCAGTAACTACATATGTTTTAATCTTGTATATGTGAATATTGACGTATACAGGTGAGTATATGTGAGAGTGAGGGATTGTAAGAGTTCCTTTTTAAATTAGTATGTGTTTCTATAAGTGATTGTTTAAGAGAGTAAGTATGCGTAAGTTTCCTTAGAAGTAAAGTGGAAAGGGGCGACCACTCGGTCCCCCCGAACGTATGGTGGAGTGCCCCGACCCCGCCTGGAAGCCTTCTTGGGCGGGAGGCGAGTCTCGGCTGGTATGCTCAAAGCGGCGTAGCCGGGGCGCGCTTTTTCCCGCCCAAGAGTGGGTTGTCCTAGACACTGAAGCCGCCAGCCACGCCCCCGGAGGCGGGTGGAGGCGGGTTTACGCCCGCCCGAAGAAGGATAAAAGGAGCGACAAGCCAAGGAAGCATCCTCTTGTTCCTGTGCTCTGAAGCTGCACCTCCCCGCTGCACGTGAGCTCGAGACGGAACGAAGAGCCAATTTTGAGCGTTTTAATTTTTGTCTTTGTTCTTTCAGAGAATCAGCGTTGGACAATGCCGGGCAAGAAGGTCGGAAAGCGGGTCGGTACCGATTAGATGCTCCGCATGCTCGTGAAAGACATGGCCGAGATGAAGAAACAGATGGCGGCAACGGTGTAGGGGGCCCTAAGCGAGTCGTCGGACCAGCATTGCCGGGAGTAGTCCCTAACGGGAGAGGTAGAAGGGCCAAGAGGGGAGCAACTGGGGGAGAGGCCCCAGTTCCTGAGACGCCGCCGGCGCACCCTGATACACCGACTGAGGCGCCGATCCCGGTCCCGAACGAGGGGCAACCAATTCCCGTTGTAGTCACCCCAGTGAACGGGGAGGATATGCCTCCCGAGTTGGCTGCACAGTTGGCAGCATGGTTGGGGAAAGAGAGTGAGGGGGCAACGGCAGATGACGCCAGGGCAGTAATGAGGCAGTTGCGGCAATCAAGAGAGGCTGCAAAGGCACCATGTCCTTTTGTTCCCCCGCAGGCTCCAGTGGGACAACCCGCAGCGGGCATGAGTTCGGCAGCGACTACGGTCACAGCTTCCGGTTCAGGTAAGCAGCTATTGCCGATTGCGGGGGAGGGGTCAGTACCCTCGAGAAGGGAGAAAGTGGCTCAGCATATTCCGATGGAAATCAAAGAGAGGATATGGGCTGAGAAATATATAAACATGTTTTCTTTATTAACTGATCATTACGAGATTGAGCATGTGAAAGTTCAAAAAGAGTTTCTGCACCCGAGTGTTTGGCGCGCCAAGATGGCCGCTTTCAGAGTTGATGAAACGATAGGTAATTGGGGCAGAGCGTTTGGGATATTCACTGCAATTATGGGGGAACGGAGGCCTGAACTGTTGGCCGAGTTACCCGTGTACCAGACACGTATTATGGAGTTTTCTCAGACATATGAGGGCAATCAGTGGTTTTGTTATGATAATATTTTTCGTAAGGCCAAGGAGTTCGACACATCTCTGACGTGGGATTGCTACGACTCCATTTCCTGGCAAAAAATGGAGAAATCAGGCATGACAAAGGCGCCATTGTTGGGGGGGAACGGGGGCGAGTTTTCCCGCCACTCATCTGGGGCGCCCTTTCGGGCGGGATCAAGTAACGAGCACCATTCAAGGTCGAATGGCAATACAGGTAAAAAAGGGGTCTGCTGGAGTTTTAACAGGGGAAAGTGTACAAGGCCCCAGGGGTCATGCAAGTTTAGGCACGAATGTGGGGGGTGTGGACAGTCCTCGCATCCCGAGTCCATGTGCAGAGCCAAAACGGGTGATAACGGAAGTAGGGGAAGCGCCAAACAGGTCTGAAATAGTCCGAGGGGCGCCTTTACCTACCCCGGTTGATACCATGGCAATGATTCCTTGGCTCAATGAATACCCAGATCATGTCTCCGCTGGGGTGTTGCGAGACGGTTTTTCGTATGGTTTCCGCATCCCGGTGGGGAATTTTCAGGGTAAAGCACAGTGTAGGAACCAACTGTCGGTCCTGCAGAATACGGCGGTGGTACAAGCAAAGATTGGGAAGGAGGTGACCCGGGGTCGGGTTGCTGGAACATTTGACATGCCACCAGTTGCTAATTTTGTTTGTTCACCCTTGGGAGTGGTCCCCAAGAAGGACCCGGGTGAGTTTAGATTGATACATAACTTGTCAGCCCCGAGAGGTCTTTCGGTGAACAATGCGATAGACCCGGAAGTTTGTTCGGTGCGGTACGCATCTTTCGATGATGCCGTCGCCATGTTGAATCGCCTGGGGCCCGGAGCGCTGATGGCCAAGTCAGACATCGAGTCAGCGTTCCGGTTGCTCCCGGTACACCCAGACGATCAGCGTCTCCTTGGTTTCATGTTTCAGGGACGTTATTACATGGATAAATGTATGCCAATGGGATGCTCCATATCTTGTGCATATTTTGAGAAATTCAGTAGTTTTCTGCAATGGGCATTCACAAGAATGACGGGGTTTCAGCATGTTATGCATTATCTTGACGATTTTCTGTTCCTGGGGGCAGCCGGGGACCCAGAATGTGCACAGGCTTTAAATGAATTTTGTGGTCTGATGAGTCAGTTTGGTGTGCCATTGGCGCCAGGTAAGACTGTGGGGCCATCTACTTCGCTTGAGTTTCTGGGAATAGAGCTCGATTCCGAAGAGGGTTGCTTCCAGTTGCCCAAAGAAAAGGTAATGAAATTCAGGGCCTCGCTTGAAACATGTATTAGCGAGACTAAGGTAAATTTGCATCAATTGCAGCAGACTGTGGGTCAATTGAATTTTGCCCTTAGAGTGATGCCAATGGCCCGCCCTTTTTCCCGCTCGATTGCACAAGCCATGGTCGGTCTTAAAGAGGGGCACCACCGCACGAGGCTCTCGGCAGGGATTCGCCAGGACATGCGCATTTGGTTGGCATTCCTGGCGGATTTCAATGGTCGGGTTGTCTGGAGCAAGCCGGCGGTGTCCTCCGAGGAGTTGGGGTTGTGGACAGATTCGGCAGGGAGTATAGGCTTTGGCGCCATATTTGGTAATCACTGGTCAGCTCAAACATGGCCGTCATGGTGGCACGAGTGTGGGCTTACAGGTAACATCGCTTTTCTCGAACTGTTCCCTATTCTGGTGGCCTTGAAAACATGGCCTGAGGGGTTTCGGGATCACTCTGTGGTGTTCTGGTCTGATAACATGACCGTGGTTGAGTGTATCAATAGTCAGGCAGCACGATGCAAATGGATTCTGAGATTGCTCAAGGAAATTGTCTTGCTATGTATGCAATTGAATGTGCTCTTTAGGGCAAGACATGTGCCAGGGGTGCTGAATCAGGCTGCTGATGCGCTTTCTCGTTTCCGTATGCAGGCCTTCTGGGGTTTTCTGCCCACAGCGGACCCGGTGGCGGCACCATTTCCCGAAGCTCTCTGGTCTCTCGGTGCCCCGAACTACAAAACCTCGTGGGAGAGAGTTTAGCACCCAGGACAAGGAAGGCATATGAAGGGGCGTTCCGTTCCTATTGGTCCTTTTTGGGTTCTGCTAGGGGGGAGCTTTGGGGCCAAGAAGAGTATGTCTTAAAGTTTTTGCTGTCATTACATCAGGCAGGCAAATCGGTAGCTACGGCCCAGAGGCATCGGGCCGCCATTTCCTTTATGGCACGGGCTCATGGTATCCAGGACCCCACGGCGTCTTTTGTAGTACAGAAAGCGCTGCGTGGGTGGCAACGCCTTGAGGGTCGCAGAGTAGATGAAAGGCACCCGATAGGTCTGGAAAGGTTGGCCCTGTTACTGTCCGTACTCCCTGCGACATGTTCATCTCATTCAGAGACAGTGTTATTCCGGGCCGCTTTTGCATTAGCATTCCATGGGGCTATGCGGGTAAGCGAACTGGTGGCGAAGAACAAGCAGGATACGGGGGGTGGACTGTGCCGAGAGCACATTCAAGTTAAGGGGGAGACGATGATTGTCTCGTTTGCCAGGTCCAAGACCGATCAGGGTGCGATCGGGGACAGTGTAGTAGTCCAGCGGATTCCCGGATCTCCCATGTGCCCTGTTGCATGCGCTGAGGAGTATTTGGCGCAGAGGGCGGCATCATGGGGGGGGACCTTGCTGAGACACGCTGATGCCACCCCACTGACGAGGTTTCAGTTCCAGCGGGTGCTTGCAATGGCAATTTCGGCCGCGGGCTTGAACCCGGCGAGTTTGGGACCCATTCCTTCCGGATAGGGGCTGCTACAGAGGCTACAGCCAGGGGTCTGAGTGTGGAAAAAGTAAAACAGTTGGGGCGTTGGTCCTCGAATTGTTACAAAAGGTATGTGCGGTTGCACATGTTGTGAAGCTGATATCATGTACTCACGCTTCTTGTTTTTGTTTGGTTTACAGTTTCGCAAGCTTACGAGGCGGGGCGGACTGTGCAGTCGACCCGACACCTGGGAACCAGCGGTCAAAGATCACCGGCTGAGGAAAAAGTGGTGTGGGTCGTGGGCCACTCATACGTGAGGCGTGCCGCGGACGTATTCAAAGCAGGTGACATGATTCACATGGCTGGGGAATACGGGTACAGGGTGACCTTCTACGGAAGGGGCGGGCTCTGTATTGACCAGTTTCAAACTTTTATGGAGGGTTTGTTAGGGCGGACAAGGTCACCGCCAGCTATAATCATAGTGCATCTTGGGGGCAATGATTTGGTGACCACTGGTCGACGGGTACTTCTCGAGTTGATATTGTCCACTGTAAGTTGGTTGGCGAGAAGGGTTCCGGGGTGCACGATTGCATGGTCCCATATGATTCCACGAAAGGTGTGGCGGGGGGCTAATTCAGTGTCTGCTATAAATCATTCTGTGAAGAAAGTAAATAACAAGCTTGGTAGACTGTTCCGTACAAGTACATTGCATTCGATTCCTCATGGATGTATCAGGGGGGACCATATGTATCTAGAAGATGGGGTCCATTTGTCCCGGGTGGGGAATTCTTTACTCATAGGAGACCTCGTAGCCTGGTTAAAGAGTGTACAGCATGACCTTTAGGTAGGAGTTTTGTGGGGGGTCCGGATAGCTGGTCAACTATCCGGCCTGTGGCGGTAAGGTCATGATCGGTGAGCAGTAATTGGAAGATCCCTGGGGGGGGGGTCACCCATTACGGATGGGTGCGCCCGGGGGGAGGTGGCCATTGGCCCCTCAACGGGGAGGCGGTCCCTTCTAAGGATGGGACGCCGAAAGGAAAGGGAAGGCGGTCAAGGCCCCTCCCTGGATAGGAGGGGCTACGGGCCCCTCCTGGGAATTTCCCGGGGCCAGGACATCTGCGACGGCAGATGTGGTAAGTTGTGTGGGGTGGGGAGGGGGGTCTACGCTACCTTCTAGACACCTCACACGAGTCCTCGGACGACCATTAAGATGGCGTCGAGTTAATTGGGGCCCCCGTCAAGACAAGGGAAATTGGTATGTGCACATGAGGTGCAGTCTTCTGTGCGGCCGCCCCTCACAAGTGAGGGGGGAGTTCTGGTTTAGGGATCTGACACCGGTTACGACCTTGCCGTTGGCCCTTAACGTTAGGATGTACAATTTCAATTTGAAAATGCATTTGTAGGATGTTAGTATCGGCTAGGAGAACCTTTGTATTAGAAATGTGTTAAGGTCAGCCAAAACATCGTAATGTGGAAAAGAAATTGTACATGATATGAAACTGTTATTTTAATGTTTTAATTTTGTTTCATATTTTAATAAATACGGTCGGGAGGGTAACTCCCTCCCGCCTTCCAAAAGTTCAGAACTGTTTCCGTATTCCCATTCTTGGGGATTGTGTTGAGAGGGGGTGGCGGGTATCTCAGCCATATGGAAAGGGGCGACCACTCGGTCCCCCCGAACGTATGGTGGAGTGCCCCGACCCCCCCGGGAAGCCATCTTGGGCGGGAGGCGAGTCTCGGCTGGTATGCCCAAAGCGGCGTAGCCGGGGCGCGCTTTTTCCCGCCCAAGAGTGGGTTGTCCTAGACACTGAAGCCGCCAGCCACGCCCCCGGAGGCGGGTGGAGGCGGGTTTACGCCCGCCCGAAGAAGGATAAAAGGAGCGACAAGCCAAGGAAGCATCCTCTTGTTCCTGTGCTCTGAAGCTGCACCTCCCCGCTGCACGTGAGCTCGAGACGGAACGAAGAGCCAATTTTGACCCACCCACCAGCCCCTGAGGACAGCAAGTTGTTTTTGAAATAAAGTCATTTGACGTGGTAATTATTTTTCTTACAGGTTGTTCTGAATAAAGTTGTGATTCAGTATGCAATAAAGTGGATAATTCTTTACAGTATGCTTTATTGAATAAAAGTAGTTGCACCAGAGTTGATCAGTGATGTTTTAGACAGTTCATACTTTGAATGTCTTATTGTCTTTCTCCTCTTTAGTAATTAGCCTCTTTAGTAATTAGTTTGTCGTATTTATTATTTGGTCGGGCGGTAAGGTCATGATCGGTGAGCAGTAATTGGAAGATCCCTAGGGGGGGGCGTCACCCATTACGGATGGGAGCGCCCGGGGGGAGGTGGCCATTGGCCCCTCAACGGGGAGGTGGTCCCTTCTAAGGATGGGACGCCGAAAGGAAAGGGAAGGCGGTCAAGGCCCCTCCCTGGATAGGAGGGGCTACGGGCCCCTCCTGGGAATTTCCCGGGGCCAGGACATCTGCGACGGCAGATGTGGTAAGTTGTGTGGGGTGGGGAGGGGGGTCTACGCTACCTTCTAGACACCTCACACGAGTCCTCGGACGACCATTAAGATGGCGTCGAGTTAATTGGGGCCCCCGTCAAGACAAGGGAAATTGGTATGTGCACATGAGGTGCAGTCCTCTGTGCGGCCGCCCCTCACAAGTGAGGGGGGAGTTCTGGTTTAGGGATCTGACACCGGTTACGACCTTGCCGTTGGCCCTTAACGTTAGGATGTACAATTTCAATTTGAAAATGCATTTGTAGGATGTTAGTATCGGCTAGGAGAACCTTTGTATTAGATATGTGTTAAGGTCAGCCAAAACATCGTAATGTGGAAATGAAATTGTACATGATATGAAACTGTTATTTTAATGTTTTAATTTTGTTTCATATTTTAATAAATACGGCCGGGAGGGTAACTCCCTCCCGCCTTCCAAAAGTTCAGAACTGTTTCCGTATTCCCATTCTTGGGGATTGTGTTGAGAGGGGGTGGCGGGTATCTCAGCCATATGGTAGTATGTGTATAGCTGTATATGCAAAAAAATGGATGTTCAATAGTTTATTTGCATGTGTGAGTATGTGTGAGAGTATCTTTTGGATGACTGTCGGTGTGTAACAGGATGTATAGGTGTATCACTACATATAATGAGTGAGTATATGTTGGTTTGGTTGATAGCTTTATTTCGATATGCAGATATCATAAAAGCATTACACATGGGTATAAAACAGCACATCGTAAATACAAAAGAGACTAATTCAAGTTAAGAACAATATAAAAAAAGTACCAATTGTACAAAAAATAATTTAGTTAAAAGAAGAATTAAATTGAAATGGAAAGTCTCTTCGAGCGAATCAGCCAAGCCCATTTAAAAAATTTCGCAACACCACAAACTATTGGGGAAGAAGTATCTGATAATAAAATACGTAGCGCCACCATGTGCTGGCCCGTTCCCAATTGTCTGCAAAGAGGTTTAAGCCAACGATTTCTTGGGCGGGAGTAATCAGGGCACTCAAAAAGGAAATGTGCCACCGTTTCACGCCTAGTGGAGCAGAGGGCGCAGTAGGGTGAAGCCTGCGCAGGCATGTTCCATCTTGAGAGTAGGTCTCCTAGGGGTAAAGTACCCACTCTAAATTTGATGTAAAGTGCCCGATCTGCAGAAATTGTGATCAAATCCAAATAGGGCTCGTAGGCGACCACGTCCCTAATTTTCTGATAGGCTGCGGTGAAATTGCAGTGACGTGGGTTGCTGATCAGCTGGGCAGAGACCCACTCCCAGTATAATTTTTTTAGGGTTACCTTTGGTGGAGCAGATTTTGTAGTCCAGCAAGACCCTAAACCCAATTCCCCCAAAAGTTTTTTAGTGTCCCTCAGCCACTTAATTTTGTTCCAACTACCCATTCCCATTACCTCTGACAGTCCATCCGCATAGGTTTTCAGTTCTGGGACCCTCCACAGGCGTGCCCATAAGAGAAGGGGCCGAAGGCGAGCCTGATCCGTGATAGATTTACATCCCACATCCAGTAGCACCGGGACTGTTGGAGTACTGAGGGGAATGGCCAAAATATCCTTCAAAAATGTGTTCTCTACCTTAGATAGAACCTCCAAATTTCCTAGGCCCCCATAGCTCCGCCCCGTATAATGATGCCGTGACAGCTCTGGCTTTGTAGATGTCAATTACGGGGGCAACACATTGTTTTGATGATTTACGGTACTCCCTTAGCAATGCTCCCCCCACCCTTTTATGACTAAGGATCATTTTATTCATGTGGGGTGACCAGCTCATAGTATCACTCATGCGAATTCCCAAATAATCGAATTTGGAAACTCTCTCAAGGGGGACAGAGTTCAGGACAGGGGGACGGCCAAGTTTCCGTGGAGGGTGCATGATCAAATACTTCGTTTTGTCCACGTTTATGACCAGCCCTCTTTTTGAGCAAAAATCCTGGAAGCGGATCAAGAGTTTCTGCAGGCCTTGGGGGGTTTTAGAGATGAGGAGAGTGTCGTCCGCAAACAACAGGGTAGGAATCCGCACACCCCCCAGGGAGGGTGCATCTGCCGGTTCGTCGAGCAGGTGCTCTACCACACCATTTACGTACAAGGAAAATAGTGTGGGAGCTAAAACACATCCCTGTCGGACGCCCCTAAGGACCGGGATCCTATCGGTCTTTTCCCCACTCTGGCCCCACCGTACCTGTGCATAGTTGTCAGTATGTAGTGAGTATATGTATGAGTGACTATATAGAACTATTGGTGAATGAGTGGATGTGTATATAGATGGTGGAATTATTGAATTGGTTGTTGTAAGTGGTATGTGTATCTCCATTTGTTTATAAATTTTAGTTTCTATTTTTCAATATGTGTTTCAAGGGTTACATTACAGTGAAAGGAGGTCTGTCACTCTGTCACAAGGATGGTGTCATCAGTGATGTCATGAGTGATGTCACTGACCATGTCATGAATGATGTAATATGTGACATCATCAGCAGTGCATTGCACGCGCAAGTTATAGTGAGTCCAACTAACTATAACGTGGGAATTTCAATGGTTTTATGCGAGTAAAATTTCCAGCTAACTATAACTGGTGTGAAACCTATGGTTTTTTCAGTGAATTTAATAGGTTTTTTAAATGCTAATTCCTAACTATAAATTTCAGTTTATAAGTAAGACTGTTAGCGCACTAGTTGTTCTTTAGAACACTCTGGGACATTCTGTCATTGGGCTATATTTGGGCTGCATCTGGCTGATATTTTGGCTACATTTGTTTTTTTGTCTCTGGTGACCATCTTTGGGCTACATTGGGCTAGATTGGGCTACATTTGAGCTCTAACATATATATAGCCCAATGTAGCCCAATATATATATTTTTAAAGTTAACTTTCGTTAAAACTACTTGAGCATATATCTTGAGACATAGCAAAGGCACATCGGGCTACCAGTCCCTACAATTTTGCCCATTTTTTCTGGGGTATATATATATATTTTTTTTTTGGGCCTTGGTGCGCTCCCGGTGCGCGCCCCGGTGCGCTCCCCGGAAAGCGTAATTATATGAAGCGCCCCGGTGCGCGCACCGGGGAGCGTCCCGTAAGCGCCATTATCGTGAACGAAAACATGATCGTGACGTATCGCGTAGCCGCGTCTGCGTGAAACGCACGGCGTAAGCGCACCCGGAAGCACTCGTGCGAATACGATCGCGCAACGTAAACGTCCGATGCGCTTACGCTACGCAACCCGGGGCGCACCCCCGGGTGCGCACCGGGGCGCGTAGCGTAAGCGCGTCGGGTCATGTGACCTGAAAATAACACTTTTCATTGGTTCATAACAGTTTTGGTTTCATAATGATGAAGCCCCTGGTCATGTGACCTGAAAATAACACTTTTCATTGGTTCCAAACATTTTTTTTTTCCAAATGATGAAAGACCCCACCTTTTTTCCTTCTTCTGACTTTGTCCTTTGACTGAGGAAGACCTGTTTGTACCTCTCTGTACCTTTTTGAACTGTTTGTACCTCTCTATACCTTTTTGTACTTTATAATGGCTTCAGTAGCAGCAGCAGCTGGTGCATCTGGACCACCACCACCACCACAACCACCAAGAGGACAACCACAAGATTTCATTGGTGGTCAACAAGAGGAGGAAGAGGAGGAGGAGGAGGAGGAGGAGGAGGAAGAAGGGAGGAGAACATTTCTCCAAGAACATAATACCCCATACCAGCCCAGACCACACATTATTTGGGATTTTTTTTCGGTTCCACAGGGGAAGAAAAAAGTGAATGCAGCCAAGGTGACTTGCCTGATCTGTGGCATGGAACTTTCTAGGGGGAACCCTAATAAAAAATATTCATTTGGAAATCACACGATGATTCGCCACATGCAGCGCAAGCATCCTATCAACTATTATGCTGCAGAGATGAGGGAACTGGCCAGTAACCCTCCCCAATCCACAAGAACCAGCTCAAAAAGAAAGCAACCCACTCCGTCGACACCAGAGGAAAGTGAGACAATGCTTTGCATTCAGCCACGCTTTGCAGATTTCAGAATCACATGTAAATATTGTGGGAAGACCATCTCCTACGGAGAACAGAGCGTAAAGCTCATCGTCCTTGCTGGGGACAACCACAAATGCCCCAATCACCCCTAATTATTTATTTTCTTTTTTTTCGCTCCAGTTGAGCCAATTTCAATACCCTGTTTTTTCGTTTCTCCCCATGAAAAATACAAAAAAAAATAAGTGTTCAGAAAAGCCAAAAAAAGTACAAAATGTTCAAAAAAACATAAAAAAAATATAAAACAACAAAAAGAAGAAAAACAAGCACTGGCGTTGCCAATAGGTTTCGCATTTGTAAAGTTGGAGCTATTGGTTTTGTAAATGACATTTTATATTTATATATCGTTATTGGCATTGTCAAAAACAATATATAAATATAAAATGTCATTTACAAAACCAATAGCTCCAACTTTCCATTGCGAAACCTATTGGCAATGCCAGTGCCTGTTATGTAAGAGAAATCAACACATGGAAAGCGCACTATATAAAACTCTAAAATAAATAAGCAATGCCCACCATCCTACCAAGGTAGTACGACCGAACCACGCCTTGCTTCGCCTGTGCAAAATTATGTAGAAGACCAAAATAGGAAAAAAAAGTTTATTAATCCATGTATATATTTATTGCAGATGGTTTAAAGTAGCCCGATACATGACCTCAATGTTCGTAGTTCCTGTGTGATTGGTAATCTAAAAGACAACATTTGTGTACTCAAGTTCCAGGATGCACGACCTATCAACCAATTCTGAGCTATAAATGTAAAGTCATCAATAAAAAAAATGTTTAAAGGCTGAGGGGTTGCCGGAGCACTTTTTTAATATTTTCCAGGCATGGTATATATAGATTTTACAATACATGCATAGTTGTTCCACTGATTTCAGTGGATGCTCGGTGTCCACATACAGTGTCCCGCTGCTGTTCGCCAGGAACTTAGCCTGGCTGTGTAACCGCACTTGGTAACCCGATACAAGGCAATTCCTTGAAACTGTTGGGCAACTTTAAAAAAAACATTGCCCAGTTAAAAAGGCTGTTGACAGCTTTATCGGAACACTTCCGGAGATTTTGGAGAAACAAACGAATCTGAATTAGCTTGCGCTACAAGGGATGCGAGGCCAGCTGACAAGGGCGAAAAAGATGCGCCATTTATCCCAGGTGGGAAAAAAAACACAGCTGTGTGCCTTATTTGTAAGGAGCTTTCAGAATTCGATTGTACACGAAGCCTGTTTGCAGACTTTTGCCTGTACTTTGGCTTCTCTATACCAAAACATTAAGGTTATTATTTGTAAAGGCCTTTTTCTCCCCGCGGGGGGCTTGTTTTCCTCCCTCCCTCCCCCTTTGCTCCCGGGTGGTTTTGAAGATCATGCTCTGCCTGGAGATGTTTTTTCTAGCCGCCTGGACCTGCCAGCGACGGAGCCGGCTGGTTTTCTCCGTTCGCCCCGCGGGATGCCCTGCGAGATGTCCTTGTGTCTCCCGCACAAAGCAGGTCATTTCAGAGGGGCGTTGAGGTCTGGGGCCTTCCAGCTTTAAAACCCACTAGACATATTAAGGTGCCCCTCTCGCCATACGACACATTAATCAACTAACAATGCCCTAGTGCCTGTACGGTCCGTAAGGCCTCCGTGACTGGCCCCTTCCGATTGACTATGTGCAAAAAGCTTGTATTTCTGTGGTGACTTGTCACTGGTGGTGTTCCTTCACATTCAAGTTCCCTTTAGCCTCGGCATTTCCACGAATTACCAAGTGCAACCCATGACATTCAAACCCAAAAAGCACTAAACTGGTACATGGGGAGACCTGGCCACAGGCGGCCATGTTATCACCCTAAATTCTGTTGTCACAACTTCCGTCCTCGAACTATTACAGAGCCTGCTGGTCCTGATGTGAATAGACCTTCCATAACTTGTTGATGCCTGCAACCTGGGTACCACGTGACCTAGGCAGAGAGAGCTCTGAGGTCTGGCAGCAGAGAGGCACTAGCATCAAGAGGGCCTGGACAGGTACTGAGATCAGACACAGATGAGTACGTGTCTCATTTAAGGAGTTGCAAGTGTGACTATGTATCTCATTCCCAGGCTAGTCTTGTCTCACTGAGAGCGTTACAGTGATGGGGTGATGCAAGTAGCGTCCTTGAACCCCGAGCTTTGTGGGGACATAGGGGGCCACCCATTGACGGGCCTGTTGACGGTTTTCTGGTTATACATTTGCCTCCAGGGTGTGTAAGGCAGCAGGGAGAGGAGCTGAACTCTGGGCCGCAGTATCGGACACTGGCAGTGAGATTAGTGCGCCCACTGTGAACAGAGAGCAGTGGGGCTAGCCGCTAAGATGCGGCAGCCAATCAATGGCGTGCGCTTGAAAGCAGTTGCATGGGTTATGGCCGTATTCCTGTGACAGCCGTGTCTCCGGGGGCATCATGGCAGTGAGGTAGCCGGTGACAATTAATGAGCTGCACTGGTAGCTAAAATGCAAGCCTCAATGTGTGCATGGCAGTGTATGTGTCTGAGGTTGTGGGCGTGACTCTTACGTCCCTTGGTGAGACCAGTGCTGGGTCGGGGTGCACAGTGGAGGGCTGCAGTCATGTAATCCCAGCTGGGCCTGCACACATGTGCCGGTAAAAGTGGAACCTTCCTCCGTGTGTACAGGGCGGAGTAGCGGTCATCTCGGAGCATGTTTGCATGCAGGCATGTGTTGCACCGAGTGCAGTGTTGGCAGCCACTTCCCACAGTGCAGGCCTGCCCTTGTATGCGAGTACTGCTAGGGTGCAGGGCCGTGGGCAGCCATTTCCCTCAGCGTAGGCCTGCCCTTGTATGCCAGAGCCGCTCCCTACTGCTAGGGTGCAGAGCCGTGGGCAGCCATTTCCCTCAGCGCAGGCCTGTTACCCGAATGGTGAGATCTCACTCTGTGGTGGTGAGAGCCGTGCCTCGCACTGAATGGGTGGGGCGGCGGCATGCATTAATCCTCACTCCTAAAAGCCTCTCACTATGTTCTGGTGGAATCAGAGTACGGGCACTCGCACCCTTCCAAAGCCCTCCTTCTGATAGCTGTTTACATGCCGGTGCTCACAACACCACCGATCCGCCATTAGACAGGGAAAAACAACACAGGAGCAGCAACCCGGGCCCGGGAGCGCCTGTGGGGCTTGAGCCTGTACTGCGCCCTCCCGATTCAAGTCCTGGCAGCAGCAGTAACAAGACTCGCATGAACAAAAGAGCAGAGAAGCAGCAAAAGAAATAGTGGTTGCTGTCCTACTGGTGAACTTCGTGTACCTCAATGTTCGTAGTTCCTGTGTGATTGGTAATCTAAAAGACAACATTGGTGAAGTGTCGCGTATATATCGCAGTTGAGTTTTAGAGGCCATGTTTCATTTGTGTTAATTAGAATTCTGTACAGAAATTAATTCGAGCTCTATATGATTTAGTAAGTGTGCTTGCAAAATAAAAATGAATCTTTCAGACAACACGATGTTTGACTCTTAGGCGTATTTGTTTATAGTTAACATTACTAGTGGGGTGGGGGCGTGTTATTGCTACGTTTAACGAATCACGTGAAATGTGGAATCTTCCCAAGAAAAGCTGCATGGATCTACTGTTGTCCAGAGCCCTTTTTTCTGTTGTACTACTGGGAACTGTGGTCGAGCAGTGCAATATTAAAAGGGCATTGTCTGGCAGAAATATTAGCAGGCACTGCGGAGAGATGCCTCGGGTGTGAAATGGTGTGTTTAATCTGATAACGCAAGATGTAACGTGTGCCTCTCGGAGGGTCCATGTATGTATTCAAAACATTTCCTTTTATGGCACAAACCCCATTAAACCAAGGGTATTTTGGGTTGCGGGAATGCGAGCTAGGGGAGAAGTGTGGGGATAGAAGCAGGCATGGTGAAAGGAGATGCGTGGAGTGAAGCCGGATGGGGGCGGGAGAGCCTGGTGGGGGGGCGGGAATGCGAGAGGGGAGGAGAAGTGTGGCAGGCAGATGCGCGGAGGGAAGCCGGATGGGGGCGGGGGTTTCTGTGTGGACTCGGTGATAGCAGGATGTGTGTTGCAACTAAGAGGACATTGGTGAAAAAATGCTTCAGACGACAAAATACGTGTTAAACCCTTGTATACCTTAACAGCAAACGGCAGGCAGCCCTTCCCATTTGACTATCCTTCCAAACAAGTAACAAACGGGCCAGTGAGGGGATGCAAGAGAGAAGGCAGGCGCTGGAGAGGGAGGGGATGGGCTGCCCATATGGAGAGGGAGGGGGGTGGGCTGCCTGCTGGGCTGGGCTGCCTCTGATGATCTAATGCGAGTCACGGAAGGCAGGCGCTGGAGAGGGAGGGGGTGGGCAACTCGAACGACCATATGGCTGGGAGAAGCTGTGTGAGGGAGGCTGGGCTGGCTGGGTTCGTTCACGAGAGGCTTGTGGTCACGTGATTCTCGTGGTGAGTCACATGCACTGTGAAGAAACTGCAGTGGTTTGACTAGTCGATCGAGCACTTGAATTTTCGCCTATTACATTCGCAAGCGAATGATAATAGGCGAAACCTAAAAACAGTTCTTTTTAGAACTACCTCCAATTTCTAAAAAAAGGCTTCATTTTTTAAAAACTCTATTATTAATTTTTCCCCATGGTACGCTCCCCGGTACGCTCCCCGGTGCGCGTACCGGGCGCTCCCTCCGCGCAAATAAAAAAAAAAAATCTTTGGCCCCGCTGGGCCCTTTTATTGCCCAAACATCAAACCTAGGGGGTCAGGGGGGTCTATCCGTGCCCCCTTATGGTCATTTCCACCTTTGATTTTTCTACCTCTTATCTCTCGATTTTACCGAGACACAAGATGGCGGCCGCTCCGGACTGTTTCGAATGTTTACAGACACCCGAGAGCCAATCAGCTTTCTGTGCGCAAGTCACGTGGCGCGCCCAGAGCGCTCCCCGGTGCGCGTACCGGGGCGCTGCCATAGATATATATATTTATTTGAACATAAATTACTCAAAATCCACTGGAGCACATATCTTGAGACATAGCAAAGTCACATTGGGCTACCAGTCCCTACAATTGTGCCAAGTTTGGTGGAAATCCATTCAGCCGTTCGGGCTAAAAGTGAGGTCGACCGCCCTATAGAAATTAACATGGGGAAAACACGTTAAGGGACCCCCCTTTTATCTCGGCCCCCGCTTGACGGATCCCCCCGAAACTTTCAGGGAAGGACCGGAACGCCGCGAGACCATTTTCAGGAAATTTTCAGGCAAATTCGTCAACCGGCGCCAAAGTTATTCCAAATAGAATTTTGAGATTTAACATTGAAAAAAATCCTAACTATAACTACCTACTGGCGAACGCCAGTAGGTAATAATGGTTTTTTTTTTTTTTTGGTATAACCAACAACAAAGGAGTGACTGCTAAATCAAAAAAGTGCCTAAAGTGGAGTGGAACGTGAAAAAATAAACATAAATTTGTTTATATTACCCTCACTCACCCAACTATTGGGTGACATGCTTCATCATTGGGTATTTTTTCACCAGGCAGGTAAAAGACCTACCTGGTGTGCTACGACACCTGCAATTACAGTGGAGCTGGATAAAGATAAAAACAGTGAAAGATTGTGATCGTGATAAGAATTAAAAAGGTGCGGACATTGATCCAAACCAGACTTTAATAAATATCAATCTGAGCACCAGATTTGTTTTTTTGTAAAATTTTTATTTTGCAAGTTGTATCATAGAAGAGGAAAAGAGAGGAAAAACAGAGGAAGAGTGAGCAAGAGAGAGAGAAGGAGGAACAGGCGACAACCCGCCATGTATCCCCACACAGGGGGTGCTTTTAGAACATGTTTTCAAGAACTTCGAATGACGACTTAAACAACGCCCAAGTCTCAAGTTGTAACCTCCAGTGGTGGCGAGGTACGCTCACTGCGCCGCAGTGAATCCCAAATGTCAAAGGGGAGGAGCGACTCAGGCTCGGTCACAGACCAAAGATAGGCCAAATCGTATGTCCATGTATGCAAATCTGTCGCAACAGAGAGATAAACATTCTCAACGTAACTACCCACCCCCCCCCACCCCCCACCCTCAACCCTAGTGGTGGCGACCAACATTCATTCAAATCATCACAACAGAATCAGGTGGCTAAAATTGGAAGAGGTGGAGCGCACGGAGCGCCGAGGGACACACTGCTGATGGCAATCCACGGGACAGAAAACGGACCAAAGGCCCCCAGGTGAACATGAAGTTTTTAAAGTTCCCCCGAAAGATATCAGAAAGCCTCTCCATACTCAAGAGGCGCCACAGACGAGCATGCCATAAGGAGATAGCCGGAGTCGTCGGACTCTTCCAGGCAGCCGCCAGGGTTAGTTTAGCCGCGCCAAGGCACAGCCATAGAATGCGTTTATCCGCCCTCGTCTGGTATTGGAGCAATGGGTCTCTCAGCCCCAACAGGACAAAGTCCAATGAGTCCGGGACCGGATAGCCCACCACTTCCCTGATGTGCGAGAGAATCTCAGACCAGAACGGTCGGATAGATGGGCAATCCCACCAAATGTGGCGAAAGTCCCCCAGTTCCCCACAGCCCCGCCAACATCTATCAGAGGAAGCTGGGAAAATCCTATGTAGTTTAGATGGATATAAATACCAATCGAAGATGAGCTTCATGTGTGCCTCCCTAAGATCAGTGGAATGGTTATGTGTTGTCACATCCCTCCATAGAGTCCTCCACTCAGTGTCAGTTATGTCCCGCCCCAATGTAGTCTCCCAATGCTCCATATACCGAGGTCGGGGGGACACCGTGGTATCAAGGAGCAACTTGTATAAAAAAGAGATCGTCCCCTTCATGGTGACCAGATTTGTTTTTTTTGGCCCACCTTCAGCTTAGGGGGAAAATCTGAAATTTTACCCGGATCGGAGCTCCATAGGCCCGTGTAGAAAAAGTGACTTTGTCCCCTTGAACCTAAAGAGTTAATAAAAAATAAATTAAATAAATAAATGTGTTATATATAGTTTTTTTTTTTTCGGCCCACCTTCACCAAGTTTTAGGTCAGTCCCTGACATGACCCCTGGCAATCATCCGTTGGAGGCCCTTGTAAATGCAGAAAGGACATTGGATCACCGTCATCTTCAGCAATCCACCCGTAGTGCCTAACCTGGATGCTATTTCATTAGACATGCTCAAAGCAGCCTTGCTGTCAGCACTTGGAACTAAATTGGACCACATCCTACTCCGACCTTCTCCACTGGAAAGCAACCTGTCTGCACTGATAGCTCCTTGCAAAGAGAACATGCCGTTGTCTCCACAAGTATCCCAACTACAAGGCCTACGATCTCGACCACCATTTCCAGTCCCAGTGGTAGTGGCACAGGGGCAGGAGACAGAGCAGTGTCTTTATCACGAAGCAGCCTAGTCACATGGTAGGAGATACAACGGCACCTATTATGCCCAGGACTGACCCTTATGACCATCCAGCCAACCAGAGGGGGGCAGGGAGCACCCTGAAACCAGTATCTTCTCAGTCTCCGCAAACTCAGGGTTTCAAAATGGGCTGATTATACAGTTCTGATGATAGGTGGGAAGCTGGAAGCCATCCCCCCGGGGACTTGAATAACTATTCTCCTAGTTTGGGCCCTATTAATCTCCTACCTAGTCCATTCCGCTTCTTGTGGTGTTAGCTAGAGTACCATGCCTCAACCCCGGGAGCAAGGAAGACTTTTACCAGCTGAACAATAAGGTGGTGCACTGGCTCAATTCCAACATTGCCACTGGGCTTAGGGTGGAAAACCAAATTCCCATGGTGTGCCACACACAGTGGGTTGGTAGCGCCAAGAAATCCTGGCTGGGGGACTGCATTAATATCAATTTTAACAATCCAGTCATGGTAAACCAAATCTTAAGCACGGTTGCCCAGTCTGACTACAGGTGTTGGAACTCAGCAATCTTGACACTTCTACAGACCCAATTATTACCAACTACGATCCCAGCATGAGCGGCTCAAAGATGTGGGCTATAGGGGTCGAGCAGAGGGGATTACAGGAGTAAGCACAGCAAATAGGTTTACTCCTCTGAGCTCATAGGAAGATTGCGATTGACGATGGGTGGGTCCCTCAAACCCTGTGGCACCCGCATCCCAGAGAAATGTATCGCCCCCGGAACAGGTATCGAGTGTGAATGGAGGGTGTACATTTCTTTCTTGGAATATCGCGGGGCTCGAGAGTAAGATCGAGCACACCGAATGGTTGGCCCTTGTTAAGAGCTTTGATGTGATATGCCTCCAGGAAACTTGGGCTGTAGACAATAATTATCACCTGGATGGCTATAAAACCCTCCTCGTTCCAGCTACCCCGTCCAGGTCAGGGAGAGCAAAGAGGGGGCTTATCACCTTTGTTTCTCTAGCTGTCCTTGACATCTCCGCTACCTGAGGGAAAGTGGGTTTCTGTTGCAGTAACCCCCCCACTTTTTGCCAGACTACTGATGCACTTTTTCTTGGTGTACCCTGGCTCCCTGCCACTTGGGTTCCCAGGGCCTGTGTTCTTTCCCCAAAACGAACCGAACTGACATCTCTGGCTACATGTCAGCCCCTGGTAAATGGTACCACAGGTACCCAGGCACTGTGACAGAGAACGCCTCTAAGGGCTGCAGCACTTATTGTGCCACCCTTAGAGTCCCTGTACCCTGACACCCACACATTGCCTTTGCAGGCTGTGTGTCTTGGTGCAGAACAAAGTGAAGAGTCGACATGGCACAAATCCTTGTGTGCCATGCCCACAAACCACTTCCCCGGCATACATCAGTCACCCATCTATCTGGGTGCCCTATGCCAGTGGTGAGGTAAGCCCTGTACCCCTACAGTGCCCAAGTCTATTCCCGGGCACTGTAATTACAAACTCCACAGCACTACAATGGCTACACTGAAGACTGGGAGGTTTGGTATCAAACTTCTCAGCACATTAAACCCACACTGATGCCAGTGTGGGATTTAATGTAAAATGCACAACAGAGGGCATCTTAGAGATGCCCCCTGAAACTCGACCAAATCCTAGTGACCTGACTAAGTGGTTGCTTAGGCTGCCACCACCAGACATGTTTCTGGACCCCTGGGTCGAGAGCTTGATGCTCTCGGGGGCCTGAAACAATGCACATCCTGGGACGAGGTACCATGCGTCCACCCCCAGGATGGGCAGGGTTCATGAAGGGGAACCTTCAAAGGCATGCCATGCAGCCTTTGTGAGCCTCTCCAGACCATTTTCCACTTCCAGCAACTGTTCCCTACTGGTTCTACCCCTCACTTTGGGCGGGAGAACCCATGGGAAAAACACGTGAGGAAGAGAGGTGTGCCCACCTCTGCCTACTCCACCCCTAAGGTGGGGGAGGCGAGGATAAGCTCTACCTCGAGTCCCTGCCATCTTGAGGATGGGGGAACCAGCCAACCAGGGACAGGCTTCAGCCCCACTCCCACTGGAAAGTGGCAGAATAGAGGGTGTACCCACCCCAGGGAATGGACCCATTAGTCCCTGCCCTTTACCTACATGTAATGCACGTAAATTTAGTATTTAGGGGCACCCTGAACCTTCCTTCCTCAGATCCAGCAACAACAAGAAAAGAAGAGAAGAAGGAGGAGAATCTGTGCATAGCTAATAAGAGGATGACGCCCACTGACTTGGCCCAAGCCCTACAGGCCCGTCTCCCCTAGAACGTGCTCCTGCGAAACCCCGGCATGTCCAGTAGCCAGCAACCTCACAAACCCCGGAGGACTTGCCTTTACTTTCAAGACTGTTTCTCTTGTGAACACAGGACGTGTTTAAACTGCAGCTTCTGGTGCCAGCCAGAAACCGTGAATCCAGCCCACTGTGCACCCGCCGAACCAGGCACGAGCTCGAGTGGAAAAACACCACGAGGAGGTCCCTTTGGCAATCCTGACCCGAGATCCAGCGACCCCTGACCTGCCTCAAGCCTCCAGATGAAGCCTGCAGCCTCAATCCAGAGGATCACCCTACCGCGACCAGAGCGGTAAGCAAAACTCACGTCCAAAGGCCTGTAGTGTAGTTCCTAGTTTCCCACTAGGACCTGCGCATTGGAATAACATAAACAGTAGTATCGACGTAGAAGTGCGGATCTTCCAGGCCTCTACTGACTATGCTAAACTTAATTGGGTTTGTTACCAACTAGCTTAGAGGTCACTGGAAACTTTCTTCTCTGCATAGGAAGTGATCAGTTTCCCTGGCACAGACAAGAAGGGATTCAGCTTTCCAACAACCGTGCAACATGACAACTTTGCTCCTCAGATTAAGAGTCAATCTCTAGGGTCGTGTGAAACAATAGACAGTTATTTTACTCAGTCAGGTTAGTGCAGTTTACTTTCACAATATGTAGAGAATAGAGAGACGGGCGTTTGTCAATAAAGGGTTAACATTTATTGAACAGTCTTTCTTCTCGTACAAGAGAAATGTATTGCCACAATTGCAAGACTTGTTATGATAAAAAGTACGTACAGTAAGATAAGTATTGCGAAATAATACTGTAAAAGCATTGATATGGTTCCTTAGCCATACAATGGTTTAAAAGTAATAAAACATATATACATTCATATATACATTAGGCTAAAATACTCAACTGGTGCTTCTAACTACGCCTACCCCAGTGTACCTGACCTAAGCCTAATACTTGGGAGGGGAGTAAGTAAGTAGCTTCAAGTTAAGTTAATTTTGCAAGGTTTGCTTCAAGAATTCTCACTAAGGGTTTAGTCAACACCATACCTCTGAATAGAATGATGGAGGTCTGGTATCTCCTTCAGGGGGAACTCGGTATCCCAGTCACCCGCGAGGGCAGACCAGAAACGCTGGAGCTGGATTTCTCTGCAGGAGAAAGACAGCGTCTCTCTTCAGCGCGCCGAGGAGAAGGAGGGGGGACAGCGTCCGCGGGCAGCTGGCATCTGCTGGGCTTCTTCGCAGAGGGACGGCTGTTCAGCTCCTAGTTACACCACACCATCGCGCTTTAGCAGCGATAATGGTATCAGCAGCTTCAGGCGACGGGCAGCAGGCTGCAGCAACAGGGTGCTAGCTTCAGCTAACAACGGCAGCAGCAGACAGCTAGCAACAGGCAATTGCCTAAGGCAACGTTGGTAATATTTATACCTGACAGGTGCCTGGTTTGACGTAAGTTTGCTGGACATAAGACGTCAATTAAAGATGTCACTAGGAAGTGATAGCTATCAGTTGCTCATTAGAGTTCCATTACTAATCAAAACACAGCAAGCGGGGATTTCCAGGTTTGCTGAGTTTTTATCTTGTTGAAGAACTCGGAGTGTTAATCTAGGAATCTTCAGATAGTGACTTCTGCTCTGTCATTGCACTAATTGGTTGCAAAGGAAGTGGCAGAGAACTATTCTGGAATGTGGCTCTGTTCGTGTGAGGCCAGAGATGACTTTCTGAATATCGCACTTGAACGGTTATGCCAATATAGGGAATAAATGGATTTATAGCCGAATAGGGGCATAAGGTCACAGTATCGATCAGGATCCTAGATAAGCACGCAACACCCACTCCACGGGTTCATGTCCATCAAATTACTAAAACTAGAGCAATAAGATGCATGTGTAACATTGCCCACCCCAAAATACATAAATGCATTCGAAATAGGCGTATAATGTAATACGTGAAATTTAGGTACTGTACGTTTTTGAAGCATAGAAATCATTAAAAAATTATTGCATATGAAATCAATGAACGATTATGCAAAAAGAATTACACATGAAATATCTCTGAAACAGAAGAAGGGCGAGATAAATCATCACATATAAATGCATTGCAATAAATGTGCTAGAGGCTGATGTAAGTTATTATGTCTCTAGATGGGTTTAGAAATAGAAGTTTGAAGCTTCTGTTCTCTAAGAATAGTTTTTACCTTAAGCAAAGAATTGTTCGTGCCAAAAAAAGGTCAATATTAAAAAGTGTCCAATTCAAAAGAATTAATGCTTGAACGGGGAAATAGAGTTCCAACGCTTTTAGCCGTTTTTGTTGATCAAAACTGAAGGCCGAATTCAGAGTTCATGGGAACGCTGTGTGTCGGAATGCTTTTCCAAAGTTATTATTTCTGTTCGGGTGAGAACATCATATCAGACAGGCTCTCAAAGAATTGGTCTACAAAATCAGGTGACAGTTCAACCAAATTCGATAGTGCTGTAACTTGGCAGGTGTGAGAATGATTGCTGTCATCATAGTCGGGATCAGCAATGCTCACAGAAGGTCGTACCTGGGTGATGCTGCTTTTGTCACTCGCTCCACTGTTACCACCTAGTCGTAGCACAGGAGTCTCAACGAATGCCGTCATCAGGATTGGTAGCCGCTGGGGACAACACAATGCGTGAGCCGTTATCGGACTGAGCAAAGTATCGACGTCCATTGGTACTGCTGATGGAAGTGAAAGACAGATGTCCAACACGCACTCATCTCCGCATAGCATACATCGAAGTACCGGTAAGATACAGTTCTGCCATATAGGTCTGAATGAAAGGAACCACGTCATGTTTAGATCTCTCAGCCTGGCCAATCCAAGGACGTTAGTTATCCTGTCCCGGTAGCGCATTGCTAGGATTGTCTCTTCCATTCCCATGGGAGCTATGTCTGAGTTTCGGCTTGCCATAACGAAGCAGAAGGGTCAAAAATAAAATCCCTGCTACAAGTCCCAAAAATAAGGGTATGCCGCCAAAAACAGAGTGGACAAAATTAGGAACGATTCCACAAATTGCTTGAAAAGGTGTTAGCAGTCACGTAAAAATCGTCTTAAATATGCCTGGGATGCCTGTGGCACTAGACATGTTAAGGAGTTGGCTAAGCATTTCTACGAAATGCACGGGGCAATTTGTTGATAAAAGTTCATGAACTTCAGTAGCTGTCCTTGCAACTAGAAGATCATACGTCTCTTTTGATGACGTTATGGGCACTGTTGTCTGCAAAAGCACAGACTTCATTTTGCTTAAAGTATCAATTCGTATAGAATAGAGATTCAGACGAGGCCAGATGGGAGTCACTGTGTCTGCAGGCCCGCTCGAAAACAATGCCTGCATACAGCATTTGACCATGGATGTTACACTTACTAGATAACTTTTCCCTGGCACAAGGCCACAACATCTGTGATCCGTTCTAAGAATGTAACTCCCATTTGCAAGTTGCATAAAGAAGGGCTCTATCTGAGTTGCAGGTGTGACAAGCTGGTGGCATGAAAGGTTGTTAGAATTTCCATCACATGCTCCGTGTAAATTAATACCCTGACACAAAAGTATACCGCTTAGTGAATGTTTACAATTTTCACCACTAAGAAATACATTTTTGTCGCTGTCACTATAGCAAGAATGTGTGTATGGTAATTTCCATTCTGATTTTACATATCCTTTACCCAATCGTTCATACTGGCCATTAGGTATGTATTCAAGGCACTTTTTAAATCGGAAAGTTGTTATCGGAATAGTGATAATTCCGTGTATTATCCATTCAATGACAGGACTTTCTGACATTGTCAATGGTAATCTCTCAAGTTTTTCGATGCTCAGGATTGTATAGTCTGCTCCTTTCTGTGCCAAACTGATTTGTATATCAGTAAGGTTAAAAATGGAAAATAATGACGTTGTGTTGATTAAACGCCAAGGCACATAGCCTGAACGAAGATTTTGCAGCGTCCAGCCTAATTGTATAATAGAACGTAATTGTGACTGGCCATGCTGTAACATTAGCAAGTCTCTATCTATCACATCAAAGGCAGAGGCTACAATATTGTCCAACGAATATATTCTGGAGGACAGAGTCATTAACCCATTGTCCACTACAGAAAGTGATTTCTCCAAATTAATACGATCAATTTCTCGTATTTTTTCAGCTGTTTCAATTTGTTTGACTTTCCAAGCCTCGTTGTAAGCAGCATAGATACTGGTCGCTATGAAACGCTTTTGACGCTGTTTACGTGGTCCAAGAATGAAATCGCGCAAATCAGCACCATCTTTTAGTAAAGACAAGTGTTGCTTAATTTCAGCCAGTGTGGATGATGTTAGCCATTCAAGGCAGAGTTTCCCTACACTGTATGTTGTTATTATCCCTGGATGTTGTCTCTGGGAGTATCTCGGGTCTAGTCTGGTCATTTTTAACCCCTGTGTTTTATTCAGGAATCTATCTTGACAGCTGTTTGTGTCAGTAGGCCAGATTAACCACTTTTTCCAATCAGGATGTGTTCTGTTAAAATGTAAAATTTGTGAGACGTCTAACTCAATATCTGTAGTTGTATTTTCAGGTATTGGCTTTGGAATAGACGGTTTATTAAGGTCTTTGATCTTAGCTAGGCCAAGACAGGATGTTTGGTGTATTGTGTCATTTAAAAACATCATTTGTTCTGGTATCATGCAGGTTCTGAATAGTGCTTCAAGGCCTTGTACCTGCCAATCTTTTGTACCCCAAATGGTTTTCGTTTCAATGTTATTTTTCCAATAATCAAAACCAAATGTCATCATTTTTTCATAAAATGCTTCTGAAAATATCAATTTAGAATTTGTCAGCATTGTTTTCATTCCTGTTTTATCTAACAGTTTGTAATAAAACGTTTCTGCATTACTGGTGTTAAACCCTGAGAAGTATTTGAATTTCTCAAAAAATGCTTTAGAACTGCTTTTAGGTGGTGTAGCACAATGTTCCCATTGATTATACATAAAAACATTTCTAGGCTGTGCAGATTTATGCAAGTAATGATCACCATAATGTGTGTAGCAGAATAATTGCTCATAGCTAGATGAACCTTGTAAATAATCATGTTCTGTGAATCTAGCTGACATTACTAAATCAGACATCATGCCATTAATACTGTTAAAGTCCCAATCATCAGAGAATGTACTAGGTTTTACAAAGTCACTTAAGGAAACCTTCAGTTGATGAGGATACTTCAGGATTTCGACCGGACCATAGATCTCATAGTCAGTTTTCTCCCATACTACCCCACCAGGTATTGGAATGGCTGTGACATTTACTGTTGACAGTTCTCTTTTCTTCACGTGGGATGATCGGTGTGGTTTCAGGACTAGGTTGATGTTCTGACTTGCTGTGTCCATTGTACTATATTTTCCCTCAATGAATTTTCCCAAACAAAGTACCATGATGAGCCAAAGCAGGAGGAAAAATACATCTAGACCGAACCAGAACTCTAACCAAGGTGAAATAAGGTAGATTTCCTTCAGTTGATGAAAGAGTTCCGTTGCTTTTTCTTTAAAAGTCTTTTTTGTTTCTGGCATTACTTCGGGGTCGTTTTGATCTTCAGAGAAGTTGTCGAAGTTGATGAAATAACCAGAGGCAGTTCTGTCAATTGATGGGATTGTTCTTTCAATCTGTCGCTCGGTAGCACTTTCTGATGCCACATTATTGTAGACTGGTGTTTCTTGACGAACCGTTTCAATCTCTGTCTCAAGAGGCACGAGTTCCATGGCATTATTGCATAGTCCTTCTCTGTGCACTGCAGGCTGATCGAATGTGATTAGTCTTTCAGTTTGAACCTCTTGGATTGTTGCAAGTTTGGGTATTCTGTTGTTTCTTGGGAGTCCACTGGGCCTACTGTTGATTATAGGCCACATGCTTGTGGTTTTACCAGGTCGATAGACACAACTCTGTTCTCCTTTTTACCAGCAAGGGGCGGTAGTACAACTGATCTTGTTCCGGTGACTGCCAAGACAGGTACTGCTTTTCTGTAAGAAGGCCCAAATTCCTTCTTCACCGCGATTTTTTCTCTGACTAGATCCCCAATCTTTGGAATCCAGACAGGCCTTGCTGGGGCTGTTGCTTGTGGTGCCTCGTCAGTGGTAGATGGCTGTTGCTTTAACTTTATGTTGCTTAAGGATTTTCTTGTTTCATTCAGTTCCTGTAAAACAGCCAAACGATCTTTGATGTCAAAGTCTGTTGTTTTTTCTTGTACCACTGACATCTGACTATCAAGGTCCTGAATGTTCATTCTAATTCCGAACAATAGTTCGTATGGGCTGAAACCTTTTAGAGAATTTCTTGGCAAGTTATTAAGACTAGTCTGGACACTTATTAGATGTTTGACCCACCCAGCGCCTGAACCTAATACCTTCGCTGTTATAGATCGCTTTATGTCCCGGTTTTTTCTTTCAACCACACAATTCCCTTGGGGTGCGACAGACAAGAATACCGCAATCCAATTCCCATGCTGGCCTTGGCCTCCTTATAAGCTCGAGAGCTAAAAGCAGGACCCTGGTCAGAATGGAACGTGGTAATTGCGTATGTGCCGATATAGACTCGCAAATCTTTTATAACAGTTCTAGGCATCAGCCGAGCGCTGGAGGCCACATTTTTAAGTGTGTTTAGCCTTAACTGTGTACAATGGGACGCGCTTCTCTTCTTTGATTGCGCGGATAGACCGCCTTATGCTGTCTAGCAGGGATCCTGAAACTACACTGGTCTGTTCATTACTGCGATCTCTGTTGCAGTCTTCACAATTTTGAGCAAAACATTGAATATCTATGCTCATTCCTGGCCACCAGTACTCTGATTGTAATTCTTTCAGAGAATCTTTAATTGTTTGATGTCTCAGACCCAACCCCATGTGCGCTTCCAGTAAGAGGAAGCCCCTCCTGCTCCTGTTTGGAATTACTCTGTCCCCTACTCCAGGGATTCGAGCAAAAAGAACGGAGTTTGCATCTATTATGTATGCATAATTGAGTGGATAGTTTACGGGTAGTGCTGCACAGTCGCCTTTTACGGTCGTTTTTACTGCCAGCATGGTTTCCCCGTCTATGTATTTTTCTGTACGCTTTTTTGTGGCTACGGAAGCCGGGTTAGTTGCTTCCGCTGTGGCTGTATTAGCCAATGAATTCCCTGCAACGTGAACGCCATCACGTTGAAGACTCTGTGCGTGTACCACGTGAGTCTTTTGTAGTTCTTAGTGTAAAAGAGCTACCTGTTTCCAGAGCATTTTATGCTTTATTGTGGCACCTGTGTCATCTTTGTAATCGTTTTCAATCCACCTCTGCAGTTTATTGTTGTAAGAGTTGACGCAAAAATGAGAATCGCACACGATAAGTGTCGGGAATTCACGTTCTGCATTTTCGAGCACCATCTTTAAACATCTGATTTCAGCTCTCTGAACCGAACAGTTTCTTAATGATTCAGATTTTGTTACTTTCGGTCTGAATTTACCGCACAGCCAACGACCTTTAATAATCGCACATGCTGCATCGTAGGATTTGCTCTCTACGTTGAAATGCTGTACAAATCTATCTGTATAGATTATACAGGCGTATTGTGGGAGAGGCAGAATTTCGATTGGCAGAGGATATTCTTCTTCATATTCTAAATCATTCAGTTCTTCGAATTGTGGAGCGAAATAGTATTTCACATCTTCCGCTCCTAGAGAATCTACACACTGTATCCATTTCGGATCCAGTGACACTGTAGGCAGATTTATTGGGCTGAATAGCGCCTCGAAGGCGGATTCCGCTGTGAGGATATTAATCCGTTTGCCGTGTGCTAGTTCTCTTTCATTTGCAAATGCGATTTGCACTGCTTTCACAGTTCTTTCTGTGTTACTGAATGTTTTTTCTGCTTGTGTGTACAAGTGAGATTTAACTGAAATTGGTACCTTTTCTCCCTCATTAGAGGTTAGGTACGTGAATCCGCATCTTCCTGGGATGGCTCGGATTACAAGATCGCGTGTGATGTCACGTGTATCTAATTTTGTTTTTGCTAACATGTCTGTTTGCAGTGATCTCAAAATTTCTGTGTGTTTTTGAGTCCAATTGATTTGTTTAAAATCAGGTTTAATTAGTTCGTAGAGAGGTTTAACCCTCTCCGCGTAATTCAGAATGTAAGTTCTTCCGAAATTCAGAAAACCTAGAATGGATTGTAAATTCTTCAGCGTTTTTGGAGCTTGGAGTACAGCGCACTTCTCTAAGAAGTTGTCCGCTAGGCTTTTCCCTTCACTTGATAATTCGTACCCTAAGAATAGTACTGTCAAATGGGCAATTCGAGACTTTTTAAAGTTAAATTTGTAACCCTCTGCTGCGAACCCAAGTATAATGGTGTTCACTCTTTTCAAGTGAGTATCCAAGTCGTCGTCTGTGAGATAGATATCATCTACGTAAGATAATGCCTCATCATCATATATTTGTAGTAACTCTGTTACTCTAGCTGAGAATAGTCCTGGGCTGTTCTTGAACCCCTGTGGGAGTCAGCAGAATTTTTTCTGCGACCCAAATGCAGAGAAAGCGGTCAAATATCTGCTTTCTGGTGCAATGTTTTGACAAAAGAAACCATTAGATATGTCTAATGTCGTTTTATATTTTTTCCTAACTATGTTATTCATTAGGGCTGCACTATGCGAGTTTTGTACTGCAAATGTTTTACAACATGTATTAAGATGTCTGTAGTCCAAAACTAGACGATATGAATTGTCTGGCTTGGAGACAGGAAACAAAGGATTGTTCATTTGAGAGGTGCATGTTTCAATCACCCCCTGGTATTCAAGTTGATCTAAGATCTCCCTGACTTGTTTTTTAGCTTCTTGCTTAATGGGATACTGCCGTTGGGCAGTTGGTTCACTTTTTAACTGTATTTTGTGGGGAGGAGAGTCCTCATCCCATCCTACATGATTTTTATATAATGCCGGAGCCTGGGCTACTGCCCATTTCCTTGCATATGTATATTTTTTGTGAATCGGAATGTGATTCGAGAAGGCAGGCATAATCACTTCTTCGCCACGAAGGCACTCCCTGACAAACTCTGGGGGACAATCTTTTTCAGCTAACAGAATATCATAGCCTTTTGAGAGTTTATCCCAAAATAGACCTCTTATTTTCCTAGTCTTATCACCCTCTATACGCAATGTTATTTCGTATATTTTTTGGGGCTCGCTAAGTCTGGTATCGGCAGTTTCAACCTGAATGTATTCATTCGTGTCCACTGTCTCCAGATGACTCATCAAGATCTTGCGCGCTATACTGATTTCTGCTGCACTGTCCAACATTGTCAATGCCCACTCCCCGTTTTTCAACTGTGTCCTCAGTATTCTCGGCATGGTTGATTACTCTAATACTGGCTACCTTCTTTTTTTGAAATTGAGATTTTTTACTCTGAGCACGTTCCTTGTCTTTGGACTTGGTGTGCTCTCCTGGGTCTGACCGTCCTCTTCTTTCCGATTTCTGTGGAAAAGATCGAGAGGGACGTGTATCAATACTTTGATATCTATCAGGTTTTTTCAGATTATCCCTATTTCTAAGGTTATATCTTTTCTCAGAGGGCTCCCTCTGGGGGGACTGGTGTTCTCGAGTCGGAGTTCTTTCCCTCTGTCGAGGAGACCTTCTGTAGTATCGGGTTCCCAAGGCCTACATGCTCCTAAGATAACCCACTTACATTCAAAAACTGTTGGCACGGAAACTGAAAAATTCAAAGAACAAGTTTATTAAGACCCCATGGGGTGGTGGTACATTCCTACAGCACCCTTCGGTAATGCAAGAAGTATCACACCGAACATCGGTGTGACCCGTTCTTTTATACAATTTGCAGGTAATAAAAAGATAGGCAGTACAAAGTTACAGAGCGTTATGTACATATATGGTCATTTTTGGAACACAGCCAGCTCATTGGAGGGGTTACAACTCCGCTGGTCAGTTTGGCGGCACATTCCTGAGGGGTGACTGGTCAGTGGGGACTGCGCATGTACAGGCTTGACCAGTACTAAAAATAGCCTGTTGCTGGGCAAACTCGAGTGGTCAGTGGCACGGACAATGGACCAAAGGGCACGCTGGCCACGAGGCCGCTTATGACCTAAGATGGCCGCCGTAACACACAAAATGGCGTTTCCAAGTATAGCCAATTTAAGCGGGAAAACGTGTAGCACAGCTAAGCGCTAACTCGGCCATTGTCAAATTACGACAGACGACCCTTTTAGCGTTTAGCTGAAGCTACCTCATAGTGAACATAATCAGGGTGTTCATCTTCAATATCAATTAGCATTATTTGAGTTACTTCTTTATGAAGCATCATTTTGTCATGAGCAAGAGCTCGTCTTGATGGTATGCAAGCCGATAAGCACATAGAACACAAAGCTGGGCCACATTGAATACATAAGCATACAAAGAACAGTATCCCCACAATGATGCATAAAATCGTTAGCAGTTTCCAACCCCAAGTGGTAAGCATTGACCAAAACCACCCTGAAAGAGTCCAAGTTCCATTGTCCGGGTGTATTTCAGCAGCTATCTTATGCAATTTAGAAATAGCATCATAAACAGATGGAGAATTGTCAGGTACGTATACACAGCAGCTGCTTCCGATAATTCTACACGCCCCCCCACGGTCAGCTAGAACTACATCTAGAACCATTCTATTTTGGAGCGTAACAATCCTAGAAATCTGGAGTTCTTCCGTAATATAGTGCAATAGCAGTATCATTGGCTACAGCCTCAACAACACGGGTCAATCGTCGTATTTTCCGACTATTCAGAGCGGCCCCCACAAAGGAAAACAGTCCCAAATTAAAGTCCACATATTGCTGTAAGGCAGTATCGGTCTGGTCGATATCGTCCAGAACAACAGTCCGTTTGACACGATTCAAAACAAAGTTGTGATACAAAATATAATCATTATGATACATTGGCGGGGCGATGAATACAGGGGGTAGTACAAAAGATACATAACAAGTGTCTAACCATCCCAACGGAAGCTGATGATAACCTCTCGTTCCACAAATGAAATAAGTATTGCGAGACGCTACAAACGATATGCCATTCGGGCTGTCAAAGGTAAGTGTGGTGTTGCATTCACTTTTCCCCACCGGAGGTGTACCTTTATTGCGTATACACAGATCGGCTTTAGTAGCAATGACATTAATAACATGTGAGCTAGATACATTGATGTTCCGTTGATTGCTGTAAACACGTGGGGCAGATGCGTTATCGGGGCGGTACTCCTCCCATTCAAATCGAGTACCCTCAGCTCGTGGATACCCATCCCTGTCGTGATAACAAATTTTATTCAAACGGAAAAGCACCCCCCCTTTTGTTGGCCATCTCAAAGTGAAGAGAAGAGTGTACCAGGCATTACAGGATCCATTATGTGAAAACGGGAGAGGAATGAGCGGAGTGCCCCCTTTCTTCTGGTGCCCAGGCAACATCCCACACACCCAACAATTAGACGTATTTGTCATGTTATGCGTATGATGCAGAATCTGAATAAAGCTATTGTTCAAATAAGTCTGTCGGTGCCGTTCTTCATGATAGGGCAATGTGAAGTGAAAATGTTCAGATGGAGCCGGGGTAGTCGGCAGCAAATGTTCACGTGCAGGCACCACAAGTTCAATTACCCAGGCTATCACAGCTATTACCACAATTGTCAAGACAAAAAGGATGGCACTAAGTATTCTTTTGTCTCGTGATGCGGAAGACGCCATAGTTCAAAAAGTTCTTAATGTCTCAGATAGTTCAAATTGTTCACAAAGTCTCAAATATACATATGTATATACCTAAAAAAGAAAAATGCGGTGCTGAGCTCCGAGGTAGCCGTTGTTTTCTTCTCCGGGGTCAAGGCGGGTGTCGCTACTCTTGGCAGAACTGATCCCCCCCCCTTGAGATTCCCGGTTTCCGTTTCACAAACCCCAGAGCGGTAACCAACCAGTCTCGAAAACCAAAAAATCTTCTTATCGTGGCCGCAGATTATAGCGCTCTCGTCCAGAAACAGTGTGGTCCGGGAAGGCTCCCTCAACTTCGGCCGATGTCACAGCTGGGCTCTTTTCTTTCTCCAGAATCTCTTTGTAGTCAGTCAACACAGCAGGATTCACCAGATCAGGAGAGACACGACGGCAGTGTGTTGAATGCACCCACCGCTTCCTATTGGTCACTCGTACAGCTGTTCGAGTCGCCAGGAGGACTTGCTCAGGGCCACGCCACCTCGGTTCCAAGCTGTTCGCCCTCTCAAACGATTTGATCATAACGTGATCTCCAGGGCGAAGATCATGGGCCTCTCCAGTAGAGTTGTCAGGGAGCGCTTCTCGAACCTGTTGATGAATAGAAAGCAAATCATTTGTTAATCGTGCCAAGTAATCGTTCATCATTATACAAGGCACATCATGTATTAATCGCGGCTTGGGCACTCCCCAAATATTCATAGGCCTTCCAAACACCACCTCATACGGTGTGAGGCCAGTTCGCGAGTGGGGCACTGATCTGAGAGAGAGTAATGCTAGCGGCAAAGCATCCGGCCACTTCAATGAATTAGACGCCACAATCTTAGCCAGTTTGAGTTTCAACGTGGCATTGTACCGCTCAACGAGACCTGCCGACAGAGGGTGGAACACAGCATGAAACTTCTGCTGAATCCCCAGCCCCTTCAGCACATACTCCACAATTTTCCCGACAAAATGAGGCCCATTATCGCTCCACAAAAATTTGCAAACTCCAAATCGAGGGAAAAACTCTTTAAGCAACACCTTAGCTGTTGTCAGAGCTGTATTGTCTTTCGTGGGGAAAGCCTCTACCCATTTGCTAAAAGCACATACCACCACTAAGACATACTTCAGGTTGTTGCAACGCTCAAGCTGGATATAATCCATTTGGAGTACCTCGAATGGTGCGGAAGGTGGAACGAACCCTCCTTTCGGAGTATGGGTCCCCTTTGCAGGATTGTGCTGCAAACATATCAGGCAGGTCTGCACTACTCTCTTGGCGGTATTAGCAATCTCGGGATGCTCCCAAACTTGTGTTAACAGTCGAGTAATTGCAAGAGCCCCCACGTGCGCCAACCCATGTGTCATCTGGACCATCGCTTGCAAGTAAGCTGCAGGCAATTTCCATTTCTCCATGTCCTTGCTTCTCCAACAACCTTCATCATCTAGCACCCCATCTGCTGCCCATGCCGCAAGTTCTGATTCAGTAGCTGATTTCTGAATATCTAATATCTCCGCTCTAGCATCATTCCATCGCTCAGCCTGTGATTGTGTCACGTACATGGGGGAGTCAGTTCGGGACATAGCCGTTTGTCTCGCTATGCTGTCCGCAAAGGCATTTCCCTGACCCACTTTATCGGTGATCTTTTTATGGGCACTGCATTTTATTATCGCTACTTTCTTTGGACAAAGCAACGCGTTTAGGAGATCACGCACTAGTTCTCCGTGCATAATGTGTACTCCGTGAGAAGTCAAAAACCCACGCTCTCTCCAGAGTAGCCCGAAGTCATGTGCTACTCCGAAGGCGTACCGGCTGTCTGTGTATATGTTCACACATAGGCCAGCACTCAATTCGCAGGCTCTTGTCAAGGCTATCAGCTCTGCTGCTTGAGCCGATTTCTGTGGTATTCTAGCTGTTTCCACCACTGTCTTAAGTGTCGTGATCGCATAGGCTGTGGAAGTCGTGCCATCTGGCAGCCTCAAACACGATCCATCAACCCACAGTTCCCCATCCACATCTGGAAGTGGCATATCCTTTAAGTCAACACAACCCTTTGTCTGTTCCTCGGTCAGGAAAACACAGTCATGATGTTTTTCTTCCTGACCCTCCTCGACCGGATAGGGCAATAAAGTGGCAGGGTTCAGGGTAGCACATCTTTTCAGTGTGATATGTGGCGCCAACAGTGTAAGCTCATATCCTGTTAACCGTGCACTCGTGAGATATTGGGTCTTTGTTTGATTTAGCAGAGCATCTACTGCGTGGGGAACTAACACCAACAATTTGTGCGATAACACTATTCCCTCACTCTGCCTTATAGCTACTGCTGTTGCTGCCACTGCTCGAAAACACCCAGGCAACCCTCGTGCTACAGGATCAAGAACCGCCGAGAAGTATGCACATGGCCTCTGTTTATCCCCGTGTGCTTGCACTAACACTGATAACGCGCACCCATCTTTCTCGTGCACGTACAATGTGAAAATCTTCGTGTAATCTGGTGTACCTAATACGGGGGCAGAGCAGAGGGCCTGTCTCAATTGTTCAAAAGCATTTTGACATTCATCTGTCCATTCAAGGGGCATTGGTGTTGCTTTGGACAGTAACGCTAGCAAGGGTTTTATAATGTGCGAAAACCCCATGATCCACTGCCTACAAAAGGACGTTAACCCTATGAAGGCGCGTACATCTCTCTGTGTGCGGGGGACTGGTGTATCTAAAATCGCCTGAATTCGATCTGATGTTAATGCACGCCCCTCCTTAGACAAAAGATCACCGAGGTAGGTCACCTTGGGTCTACAGAATTGAAGCTTTTTCTTAGAAACCTTGTGATTATTCTGTGCCAGAAAAGAAAGCAACGCAATCGTACTCTCCTCACATTGTGCATAAGAATCTGCAGCAAGCAGAAGGTCATCCACATATTGGATAAGGACAACCCCAGACTGTAACTCAAAGGAATCAAGCTGTCTTTTCAAAGTCTGGCTGTAGATACTCGGGCTCTCAGTGTAACCTTGAGGAACACGACAAAATATATAGGATTTATTATTTAACGTGAAGCCAAACAAATATCTGCTATCAGGATGGACAGGGATGGAAAAGAACGCATTTTTCAAGTCAATTACACTAAAGGTCGTTGCCGTTGGTGGTACCAGTGTAAGCAAGGTCGTAATGTCGGACACCACCGGGTATTGGGGAATGACAATTTTGTTAATTTCTCTCAAGTCAATAATAAACCGATAGACTTTGTCGTCAGTATCTCTCTTAAGAATCGGAAGAATAGGGCTGTTACAAACATTATAAGGAACCTCCTCCACCACTCCTGCAGTTATCAAATCTTGAACAATATGTGTCAGAGCAATTTCACCTTCCCTCGAAATCTTATACTGTGGTACCCGTGGCAGAGAGGCCCCCTCCTTAACAGTAATATGAATAGGTGGAATACGCATCTCTCCCACATCCGTGTCTGAGGTCGCCCATAACGTGTGCGGGAGAGAGGCTAAAGCTGGAATATCTAGTATAGTGCAAAACCTATCTGAATCAGGATAATTGTCATTCAGGATAACCCGCACTCCCTCAGGAGCGCACCGTATCGTTGCTCGAAAATATTTAAGCAAATCAATGCCCAGGATATTATCTGGTGTATGGGGCGATAGCAAAAATTGACCAAAACTAAAAAATTTGTCAAGACAAAGTGCAAGGGGTTTTGACAATGGGCTAAGGGAGGGTGTGCCATCGAACCCTACACATGTTATCATTTCGCCAGACAGGGGAGCCCTCGGAACCAAGTTTTTTGACAAAGCGCTACGAGTAGCTCCTGTGTCGACTAGAAATTGATCAGTAGAACCCAAAATGCCCGCTGTTACATATAGACCCTTCTGATCTACCGGCACTTCAATTGATTCCGTACCCCATCCTACGCAGTCCTATGCATGCACATAATCCTGGTGCTCCACATTCTCACCCTCCAATATCTGATATTGGTTTCGTCTATCAAAAGTATTCCGTTCATCCTGGCCACGGCCCCTCTCCTCAGCCCTTCCACGATCGCCTCCACCACCTCTCGCCCCCGTGTAACTACCCCGCGACCTACCGCCTCCTCGACCACGCTGACTACGTTGTTCACGAAGTACCGGACAATCTTCAGCCCAATGCCCAAACTCTTTACAATAAGCACATTGATCCTCCGCTATATCCGTACGACCATACGACGTATTGCCTCCACTTCGTCTACCTCTATCATTCCCTCTACCCTGTGTTCCACGAACCTGTGCCAACATCACCTTCGTTTTCAATTCTTTCACTTTTTTATCAACACTTTCTTTAGCCTCCAACTCCTGCCGCTCATAATACTGAGCCATAGTTAACAAAGACGCAGGGGTCGCCGTGGCCCAGGAACTTTCCCTCGATTTCAATCGCTTTGCAATCTCCGGTAGGAGATTAGCCACATACTTATCTACAAACAAATGCCGACCCGTATCATCTGTTAAAGATTGACCACTGTAATCATGAAACGCCTCTTCGAAGCGTGTAAAGAAATCTGAAACTGTTTCATCTGGCTTTTGTTTGCACGAAGCTAACATAGTCCAATCGATCTTTTTAGAAGGTACGAGCGTTTTTAATTTATTCAAAATAGCCGCCGGGAGGTCTAAAATCAACTGGCAAGGCTTACATGCCGGTTCCCTATCTAAATCAGCTGCATTTATTTCTTTCCATGTTCCCCCAAGTATCGTTTCATCATTATTTTTACGAATTTGTCTCCACATATCAGGCGGAAGAATTAACCCAAAAAACAGATCTATTTTGACAAGAGTCATCACACAAGACGAAATAGCCCCTTCCACCCCTTCATAGAATGCCGCCGGATTTTTACGAAGGTCAGGTAAAGAATTTTTCAACGCCATAACATCTGCTCTATTCCAGGGCGTATACACCCAGTTATATATAAAATACCCCTTCGCATCCTTTGACATTTTATCATCATCTGTACCTTCCCCTTTTGGTGGAACATACAAAGGTGCGGCTTCACGCATAGGCATAACATGCATTGCAGAACTCTTATCTGAACCCCGGAGAGAACACTCCTTAGATTGCCCATTAGACTCCGGCCCGGACTCCTTATTCTTTTTCCGCTCGTCCCGCAATCTGGTAGTCTCATCTCGCAGCTGTATCAGTTGCTTGTAAAGGGCATCGACATCTGCAAGATCAAATATACCTTTATCCAGATTCTCACGGTGAACTGACACAACCTTAGGTTCTAGCGTATCTGAAAGTTGACGATATGCGATAACAACTTCATCTGCCAAAGTAGCCAAAAAATACAGTTATTCTTGTTCTGTCCAATTACCCCTTTCAGTAACAACTTCAGACTGAGAAACAAAATTCGTATTCACTTTACGAGCCCAACTACGTAAATGTGCGGATCTCTCTGCAGAAAACCTGACACCAGATGCACCCTTCTTTCCCGGCTTATCCTGTCCGTCGTCATCCGAATCTGCAGCTGGAGCCGTAGGCGAAACGTACGGAGGCGGTGATCGATCTAGCAATGAACAATCATCAATTTCATTATTAAGGACAGGATAAAGCGGTCGGCGAATAGGGAATTGACCAGTCGTTTGCAATTTACGTTCCCGTTCCTCCCTCTCTTTCTTCTCCTGAGCCTCCTTTTCCTCAAGCTGTAAAGCCTTATCACGAGCAGCCTTGCGCTGCTCTTTGTCCGCCAAGGCAACTTCACGTTTCATTCACTCACGCACCGCTTTCTCCCACATTCGTACACAATCAAACATATTTTGTCTAGACATTCGTTGAAACAAACATTGCTCCACAAACTGTACTTTACGCAAATCGAACGACCCATGTAGAGGCCATTGCAATTCAGGATCCGATTTAGTATACTTATTCCATAATTTACTGTACATTATAGGGGGAAGGCCAAATTTGATATACATTTCACGATTTGGTGTTCCTTCTGGGGGAGCCGGCTGTGCTTCCGCTAACCTAATTGTGGTACCATTTCCAAGACAGCACATCCCTCGGAGTGTGCTTAAAACAGGCATGTTCAAAAAGTATCACGAAAGCGCGATACCGTATAAAATGGCACTTACAGTACTTCACACAAACGTGCCGCTCAAAGGAAAAAAACAAAATTAGAGAAACATCTCTACATGCCTGCCTATGTGAAGTGCACTACACATATAGATTCAAAGTTCACAAATTCACAAATGTTAGCTAACTCAAATCAAAGTCATAGGTCATAGAACTTCGACAAGCGTCCGAGGACTACCTTACCGATCACAAATCATAGAACTTCAGTAAGCGTCCGCAGACTACCTTACCGATCACAAATCTTACCCAAAGTCTCAAAGGTCCAGATTCCAACTGCCAAGGTCTTTTAATCGAATCAGCCAAACGGCACTTTATCCAGCAACGCAGACGATCGAGAACTCAGTCGGAGACCGGCGCCACCTGGAAGGTCAGATCAGAAGGAAAGGAAGAAACACCGCGGGTGCCAAGACTCGGGTCACTCGGTGGCAGCGTATGCGTCCATGGCGAGTTTCCAAACCTTCGTCACGACCTCTCCTTCGGGCATCCGAGTCGCCGATGAGTCCCTTCATGGTCGCCAATTTGTAGTATCGGGTTCCCAAGGCCTACATGCTCCGAAGATAACCCACTTACATTCAAGAACTGTTGGCACGGAAACTGAAAAATTCAAAGAACAAGTTTATTAAGACCCCATGGGGTGGTGGTACATTCCTACAGCACCCTTCGGTAATGCAAGAAGTATCACACCGAACATCGGTGTGACCCGTTCTTTTATACAATTTGCAGGTAATAAAAAGATAGGCAGTACAAAGTTACAGAGCATTATGTACATATATGGTCATTTTTGGAACACAGCCAGCTCATTGGAGGGGTTACAACTCCGCTGGTCAGTTTGGCGGCACATTCCTGAGGGGTGACTGGTCAGTGGGGACTGCGCATGTACAGGCTTGACCAGTACTAAAAATAGCCTGTTGCTGGGCAAACTCGAGTGGTCAGTGGCACGGACAACGGACTAAAGGGCACACTGGCCACGAGGCCGCTTATGACCTAAGATGGCCGCCGTAACACACAAAATGACGTTTCCAAGTATAGCCAATTTAAGAGGGAAAACGTGTAGCACAGCTAAGCGCTAACTCGGCCATTGTCAAATTACGACACTTCCTCTGGACTGGAAAACTTTTTCCTTGGGAGTGGATTGTTTATTTCCATCCCAGCTCTTTTTAGGAGTGTTTGAATTATTTTTAATAAATAATTTTTCAGGATTTTCGAGCAGTTCGGGCTTTACCGGTTTTCCACCCAAGCTGTCTCTACCTAATTCTTCATAGCATTTTTCTATGATTCTGGCAAGCTCAATTGGATCTTTTATATCTGTTTCCTTCAACTTCTGGCGGATCGCCACAGATTCTGCTTCTCTCTTTATGTTGGCTAATAATATAGCCGAGACCTGCTTGAAGTCTTTCAGTAATTTCATACCTAGATTTAAAGCGGGCTCTGGACCGTATTCATTTTGAATCTGTTTTAGCACTTCTGGTATTACCGCCATAGACGGAACACCATGTGTTTTTGTGTAAATGGAAGCAAAGACTGTACCCCAAGTGTCGCAGTCCTCCACGTGTGGTGTGATTCCCATAGGAAGGCAGATGGTCAAGATTCTGTGTTTCTCTATAGGGGTAGTATCAGGAAATACTGCCTCTATTTGAGTGATTTTCAGTGCTAACCAGAAAGGAATTTGTTCCCGTTTTACGGGTGTTTTACCAAGACATGACTGTATGTTCTGTGGTGTAATTTTATTAGTGTTCCCCTGATGAGGGGTCAGCTGTGGTACATTAACAGCTGGCTGGACTGTTGCAGTCCGCATTACATATTGGACTAATTGCCTATGTATTTTAATTAATGTTTTTAGCTGTACTAACAGCTCTTCTCTAGACATTCTTGCAATGTCAGGATGTGGTGTGTAACCGGCTAGAACCGGCCACGTTGCTCCTGGTCTACCTAGTGGACCGAGCCTGGTAATATGATTATTATGTTTTAGGGCGCCATTAAACCAGAGCAGGTGCTCTTGGAATTTTAGTGGGATTTCAGTCTCCTCGAAAGGAGCGTACTCTTCCGGAGGTTCCTCTATTTTGTAATAGTGAAACTCTTTTGTTGTAGCGTTTGCCGCTGGAAAGTTAATCCATGAATAGAATACCTCTGTCTGCCGATATTCGTGAGCCTCTATCACGAAAATTACTGTACCACCTTGTGGTGTCAGTCCGTTTTCTATAAGTTTTAACGTTATAGATTTTCTTAAGTGGACCGGGATGATAATAGCATCCGGGTCTGTGTGTTCGGGACCCTGCTGAGTCGCATCTGCTGCGGCCCCAGTGGTTCCGTTTTCTCCTGGCATTGTATAAATGCAGGTTTTGCAGAGTTGGTCTCCAAGGAGACAAAGATTAGGTGCACAATATTTTGGAACACTGTATCCTTCAACGTTGAATAAACCAGAGCTTTACATAGGAATCTCTTCCTACTGAGTTCGGGCGGATTTTAACCTTTCACCCACTCCAGACGTCTATTGGAGTATTTACGGGAGAAAGGGGTCTGTGTGAAAAATGCACGACTGAGTTACTCTAACGTCTTGCGTTAGTTTATCGCCTTACCAAACGTTTGGGCACCATGTAGTGTGTTTCCTAGTTTCCCACTAGGCCCTGCGCATTGGAATAACATAAACAGTAGTATCGACGTAGAAGTGCGGATCTTCCAGGCCTCTACTGACTATGCTAAACTTAATTGGGTTTGTTACCAACTAGCTCAGAGGTCACTGGAAACTTTCTTCTCTGCATAGGAAGTCATCAGTTTCCCCGGCACAGACAAGAAGGGATTCAGCTTTCCAACAACCGTGCAACATGACAACTTTGCTCCTCAGATTAAGAGTCAATCTCTAGGGTCGTGTGAAACAATAGACAGTTATTTTACTCAGTCAGGTTAGTGCAGTTTACTTTCACAATATGTAGAGAATAGAGAGACGGGCGTTTGTCAATAAAGGGTTGACATTTATTGAACAGTCTTTCTTCTCGTACAAGAGAAATGTATTGCCACAATTGCAAGACTTGTTATGATAAAAAGTACGTACAGTAAGATAAGTATTGCGAAATAATACTGTAAAAGCATTGATATGGTTTCTTAGCCATACAATGGTTTAAAAGTAATAAAACATATATACATTCATATATACATTAGGCTAAAATACTCAACTGGTGCTTCTAACTACGCCTACCCCAGTGTACCTGACCTAAGCCTAATACTTGGGAGGGGAATAAGTAAGTAGCTTCAAGTTAAGTTAATTTTGCCAAGGTTTGCTTCAAGAATTCTCACTAAGGGTTTAGTCAACACCATACCTCTGAATAGAATGATGGAGGGCTGGTATCTCCTTCAGGGGGAACTCGGTATCCCAGTCACCCGCGAGGGCAGACCAGAAACGCTGGAGCTGGATTTCTCTGCAGGAGAAAGACAGCGTCTCTCTTCAGCGCGTCGAGGAGAAGGAGGTGGGACAGCGTCCGCGGGCAGCTGGCATCTGCTGGGCTTCTTCGCAGAGGGACAGCTGTTCAGCTCCTAGTTACACCACACCATCGTTCGCGCTTTAGCAGCGATAATGGTATCAGCAGCTTCAGGCGACGGGCAGCAGGCTGCAGCAACAGGGTGCTAGCTTCAGCTAACAACGGCAGCAGCAGACAGCTAGCAACAGGCAATTGCTTAAGGCAATGTTGGTAATATTTATACCTGACAGGTGCCTGGTTTGACGTACGTTTGCTGGACATAAGACGTCAATTAAAGATGTCACTAGGAAGTGATAGCTATCAGTTGCTCATTAGAGTTCCATTACTAATCAAAACACAGCAAGCGGGGATTTCCAGGTTTGCTGAGTTTTTATCTTGTTGAAGAACTCGGAGTGTTAATCTAGGAATCTTCAGATAGTGACTTCTGCTCTGTCATTGCACTAATTGGTTGCAAAGGATGTGGCAGAGAACTATTCTGGAATGTTGCTCTGTTCGTGTGAGGCCAGAGATGACTTTCTGAATATCGCACTTGAACGGTTATGCCAATATAGGGAATAAATGGATTTATAGCCGAATAGGGGCATAAGGTCACAGTATCGATCAGGATCCTAGATAAGCACGCAACAGGCCCCCCTGCACTCGACGCCCCACGGCCTTGTTTGCCCAACCCAGCGGTGCCTAACCAATCCTCAACATCCCAACTTACCCCTCGAAGTGGGGGTCGCTCCTCGAAGATCCTCGTCCCAGAGCCTGCAGTGTTTTGTTTGTCCCGGAGAATCTGCATTGAAATCAACAGGGCACCCGACCTCAAAACAGCCCCCTGCTCCCGGCCACCCTAGTGCAGCTGAGGGTGCACCTTTGGTCCCCAACTTGCCCTGAGCTAAACCCTAAAAGCTTTGCTCCCACAATCCCGTGGCCTGCTAGCCAACCGCCACAAACAGGAGCACCCTAACCTCCATAGGATAACATTGGGCCTCAACACTCTGCACCCGGCTGTCCTAGTGCCGCTGAGGTTGCAACAACAGTGCATCATTGACCCTGGGCGACCCCTGAGTCTAACCCTAGAACCTTAACTCCCACAGTCGATTACTTACCTGAAAACCGTTAACCTGTTTTCTCTCCATAGGATAACATGGACACTTTTTCTCCAAAATGTTTTTAAGTGCGGAGTTTTGAAACCTCAAAATAGTCTTTAAAAATTGCACTAATAACCAAAACGTGCTTACTTACCCGTTTCTAGGGATTGTCCCAGTGCTGAATCTAGGTATCCAGCATTGAGTTAGAAAAGTAATGCGACAAGTAACCTACCTGCAATTTATTGTAGAAGACCATTCATTTCAATGTGCTGCTCCAAAAAGTTTCCAAGTGTGGTGTTTTGAAAACTGAAAATATTCTTTAAAAATCATGTGAATAACCAAAACATAATTACTTACCTGTTTCTAGGAAATGTCCCAGTTCTGAATCTAGGTATCCAGCACTGAGTTAGAAAAGTAACGTAAAAAGTAACTTATCTGCAATTTACCGAAAAAGCCTATTCATTTCAATGTACTGTATTTGCTAAGTGTTAGATACTACTGCTACGCTGTAAATCAAACAAAGTACAATTTCTACTGCCTACTTGAACTGTGTTCATACAAGTAAATTATTACTGCAAAGTATTTTTATGCTTACCTGTGCCAGGCTTGCTTGGTTCTAGAAATAAAACAACAGTATTTTCTTTATACAAAAACAATTGGCCTAGAGTTCAGTTCTTGAGTGCGTGAATTCATTTGCTGACTGAGGGTGTACATCCAATGCTTAACACTGTCCTCTGAAACTGCCTTACTGCTCGACCAAGCTACCACTTTGAAGAGTAAGGTTCTATCTAACTGTAACCTCTGCCTACCTCTGGAGACCCTTGGACTCTATACACACTGTACCTAACTTTGGTGCAGAATATATAGAGCCAGTTTCTTACAATACCTCACTATATGTCTCTCCCAATTTACATGTGTCCAGTGGAAAGAGCAAGCTACTTCTGGTAAACTTTTACAACGCTGGAGTTACACACCCGGATGAGGGCTGTATAACTCTGCTGGGGTCTGTACTTCAGGATAGCATCTTGAAAGGTCAGAGTTATCCCTACATTTTTTAACAGGGGATTCTAACACTCATGTGTGGGGACTTCAGGCAAGGAGGAGTGGAAGCTATGGGCTGTGTTCGACAAGCAGGCTTACACATGGAACATACTCCCCAGGGTATTGAGCTTAACTCCATCTTGCTTGAATTTGATCTAACTTCTGTAATAAATAAGCTGCCTCCAGGGAAAACAGATATTACTCCCACCTTTATTGGGAGAGGGTGTGAGGCCGTTATTAATTTCACCTTTGTATATACCCCCTTTTACTCTCTGGTTACCGATTTTTCTGTGCAGGCGAGAGAATGCAGTGACCACAACCCCATTTGTGTCTCAACTGGCTGGACCCGAACACTTGGACACACCAAGGTGGGCGGGGGGCTGGTGTCCCCTTAAAGAGGTGGAAGCGGGAAGGAGCGTAAAGTGGGGGTGTATTGTCCCAGAGCTACTCCACTAGCCCCTTTTAACTCGCTGTCACAGCGAGTTTTCCACCTGTCTCGACGATGAGGCAAGTGCTCCGGACATCATGGGTGCATTTGGATCCATGTCTACTGTCATAAGGAACTTTCTACGGGGCATTTTAGCAACCAGGTCCACGATGGTTTGACTCGGCGTGCTCCCAGGAACCTGAGACAGGCCTTGGGTGTTAAGCCCCGAGACCGGGTGGCAGTCAACGGGCAGCGAAGAGCATATAAGGCTGCTCTAGCAACTTGTGAGTCTGTCCTGAAGGAGGAGGGCTGTATCGATTTAGTGGAGGCGAGTACACTGCGTAATAGCTCAAAGTTCTGGGGCATTATTAACAGCCCATTTCTATCTGGAAATAATGCTAATTTACTGGATGCCCAAATCACAGAGGGCGATTGGGTACATAATTTCGAGTGTATCTTCCAGTCGGATACCCCTCCAATTGAGGGGCAGGAAAGGGCGGAAGGCAAGTCGGAACTTATTTTCACCACACAAGAGGTGAGTGCCGGTATTCTGGGTCCATCTAAAAACAAGGCCCCGCGCCAGATGGGATCCCACCAGATCTCTACATCCCCCACTTAAAAACCTGGGTGCCTGTCCTCACAACTGTCATCAATGCTGCAGTCCAGGTTGGTCGCACAAATTCTTGGGCTTTATCGATTATAGTCCCGGTATTTAAAAAGGGATAACGGGACAGTACCTATTGTTATAGGCCCATTCTCTTCTGGACTCTGTGGTGAAGGTGGTGACACACTTGTATCATGGGTTGAGGAAAACAACTTTTTATCCGATATCCAAAACTGCATTCGCCCAGGTCGTTCCACTGTGGAACAGTGTTTAAACCTGTACATGGTTCTGAACAAATACACTGTGGCTCGTTCCAGCCCCATATAACTAGCCTTCATGGACCTGTCCTCAGCATTCAACTGTGTTAATAGGTCCAAGCTGTGGCAGCCTCCATTGGCATTGACAGGAACATCATTTTATTTACCGTGATTAAACTGCGGTTGTCCGCTATTTAAAGGACCTGAACGTGTCCTGTCAGCTTGACATCAAGAGAGGGGTGCATTTTAGCACCCTTTCTTTTTAACCTATATATTAATTCCTTAGAGAAGGCCCTTTTGGCCACAAATGCGGATTGTCCCCAGGTAGGCAAGCGTAGCCTGCCAGTCCTCCTATACGCTGACAACGCAGTCCTCTTGGTGAGGACAGCTAGGGTCCTACAACTTCTTCTGAATTCTTTTGCCCTTTTAATGGAGGACTTGGACCGGTTGTTCCATCATGCCAAGTCGTTCATTATGCAGGTGGGACCTCGTAAAGCTAAGCAGTTCACTTTTAAACTTTGACTTTCGTCAATACTGAAGACCAATGTTTTCTCCTATTTGGGAGTTGTGTTTGACGATTCCTTGAGTTGGTGCCCTTTGCTTACTTGGAAGAAAGGGGATCTAGTGAAAGCTTTTGCAGCTGTTTTTACCTTTGCCAGCAGAGGGGGAGGAAAGCCAAGAGGGGCTCTTTTGAAGACATATGAAGACAAATATATCTCAAAGGTTAGTTATGGGAGTGAGACTTTGGGCCACATTGAGGTAGGAGCAGTGCAAAGTACTGAAAACTCTTTCCTGCGAAGGGCCCTTTCTGTCCCACAAAGTACTTTGTTTTATGTCGTGCACAAAGAGTTGGGTATGCCTTTCCTCTCAAATGTACTGGCTTTCCGTCCCCTGGCTTTGTGGCTTAATATTTGGGCTAAGCAAGAAAATACACTTAGCAAAGACATCCTACGGGAATGCCTTTCACTTGACCGCGTCTCACGCATCTGATGGCTCCAGTATATAAGAGTTGGCCTCTTCAGGGTAGGTAGGAACTATTCGCTAACCCTGAGCGCAGATGTAAGAGTGACTTTTCTCTGGTCAAAGAGTGTTTTTTAGGAATGAGCCACTGTGATAGAGAGGGAAATGAGCTGTGTAAGCCTAGTGTGCGTATGTACATCGTGTTAAAAACTGTACCAACCAGTGAACCTTATCTTCTAGGGCTTAAAAGCATCCATAATCATTTTCAATGACCCAGTTTCAGCTCAACCTCATGGCACACCCTCACGGCTTCCACAGAGGCCAGTGCCTCATGCCCTGTAGCTGCAACAGTGAGTCTCGTCAGGACATGATGCACTTTATAAAGTTTTGTCGTTTTTATGCTGTCCCTAGAAAGTTATTTATTATTCCCATTCTCAAAAAAACAGGTTTTAGGAGGGTGAGACCAGCTCTTATCTTTTTACCACTCCTCTCTAAAGACACTGTTTTGCATACGCTTTACTATTTACGGTTCGCTGTTAGACCCAAGTTCAAGCCGAGATTAACTTTTGTACTGTAATTCATGAATTTCTATCTTGTGTTTCGATTAACTTGTACATATTATATTTGTCAATCTGTAACTTGGAAAATGTTTTATCATTTTATGTATGACTTTTATGGTTTTCTTTTATAAAACCGAATAAAGTTTGTTGATAATAAGCACTAGGGGATTCATTTACAGGGTAGCATGGTGTCCCTCACAATAACTCCAGGAGTCACAGTCCACACAATGTACATGCGTTGTTCCCCCTACTTCCAACTTTACATGTATCCCCAATCACCTGCCCAAACCTCTCCCTCCTGATGCCAATGTGGTCCTCCGTCAACCCGCAGACCATATTTTCGGCCCCTTTGAAAGTGCCCATACAATAAAAATGCTGCAGTTGTCTTTTTTTTTTTTTTTTTTTTTTAAGCGTTTTTATTGTTTGCAAGTAGTGACAAAGTTCATATTAGATCAGTTCCATAGTTAACATACAGTTATAAATACATTCGAAACAAAAAGGAATATAAACATAAAATAGTATTTCTTGAATCAAAACTTCACATTACTTCTAAAGAAAGAAAGAAGAAAAGAGGAAAGGAAAAAATTATCAGTATTTACCTGCTCAAGGCTTTTAACCCTCGAAAAATCCCTTCCATATTTTTTCTTTTTTCAAGAGAGCTTTAGGGCCTCTAAGATTTGCTAGGGAGAGCTCCATTGTTCTAATTTCATATACCAATGCTAACCAGTCAGCAACCATGGGGGGTTCTTTAGAGATCCAAACCCTGGCTATGATTAATCTAGCACAGGCTATCAAGATCGTTAAAAGATCTTTGTTGGGACAATTCATATCTTGAATATCTAACAGAACCCATTGTGCCGTGAAATCAATTGAGCTAATTTGGTAAGAATGAAGATAGTAGGATATACTATTCCAAAAATTTGCGAGTGCCGGACAGTAAAAGAACATATGTTCAATCCCAGCCGCGGCAGTATCACATTTAACACACTTAGATTTATCTGTCAAGGAGTTACCTTGTGACCAACTAGATATTCTTTGTGGCGTAAAGTATAGCTCCGTAACAGTCCTATAGAGTTGCATTTTCAAATTGGAGGAGTGAACTATATCATTTAGATGAGATAGGGCATTACCAATGTGGACTGAATTAATATTTTGGTTTAGTCTACGAGACCATTTATCTGCAATTAGGGTTGTGTTTTCCTCCTTCACCTTAATGAGCCACTGATATCCCCATTTAATCAAAGATTTAGTTTTTCCTGAATAAATGCCTTCAAGAATTTCAGATTGGCCAACTGCCATTATCTTCAATTTGTTCCAAAAAAAGTCTCTAATCTGTCTATATTTAAAAAACATATCGTCAGTGAGCCCATATGTAGTTTTTAAGTTATCGAAATTCATCAAGCCATTAATATCATACAAGTCTCCTAGCGTACTTATACCTAATCTCATCCAACGATTTCCCACACCATCTGCGAAGATACCAGGCAGGCCCGGGTTGTTCCATAGTCTAAGCTCAGCATTGTAAAATGTGGAATTGCTAATGTGCAAGATTTTATCCCAAATTCTGATAGCATGCTTAGCCGTCTTAAACTTTACTCTTTTGAAGTAATTGGGGTCATGAACCCGTAGTAAAAATTGATTGGCATCTGTTCCCAACATATAATGATGAAAAAATAAAGGAGGGGAATTCTTTAATAAACTCCTAATGCGCAAAAAAAAAGAAGCCAAAAAGTAAAAATTAAAATCCGGAAAAGTAAGTCCCCCTTTAGAAATAGGTAATGTCAAATATTTAATGGCCCTTCGTGCCTTTTTGTACCCCCAAATAAAACTGCTACAGATCCCATCTAATTTCTTAAAAAACAGTTTATTTGGCAGTAGCGGTATAGCTCTACACAAGTAGAGTAGCTTGGGTAAAATTTTCATTTTAATAAGGTTTACTCTCCCTAGTAGGCTCAGTGGTATCTTGTGCCATTTTTTAAAACTTGCAGCTGTCTCTTTGAGAAATGCCCCATAATTTATTTCAACAATTTTCTCCACTTTAGCCATAAGTTTTATACCTAAATATACTGCTTCTTTACTGGTCTTATATATACATGCAGCCGGGGTATAATTAAGTATGATTTGGGTTTTGTTGACATTTAACTTATATCCTGAGATTTCCCCGAACTTGTGTGCTTCCTCTATAATTGCTGGCATAGCTTTACACACATCCGGTGTATATATTGCGATGTCATCCGCAAAAGCAGTTAATTTAAGGGTAGTATCCCCATGTTGAGCAGGTACTATATTTGTTTGGGTATTTAAAGCATTTAAAAAAGGTTCTAAAGAAAGAGCAAATAATAATGGTGAAAGGGGGCATCCCTGCCTAGTACCTCTAGAAATCTTAAAGTTATTGGAATCCATGCCTCCGTAGCTAATCACCGCCCGTGGTTCATCATAGATTGACATAACCCAGTCTAAATATGGACCTTTTATACCCAATTTCCTTAACACTGCCCATAAATAATCCCACCCCACTCGGTCAAATGCCTTTTCCGCATCTAACATTATCATACCGAGTGGGGTGTTAGTAGTTTCGGCTACATCCAAGACTGTTATAGAAGTGTTAACATGCATGGTGGTGTCTCTACCTATCACAAAGCCATGCTGTTGAGGGTTTACAATATCTAACATATGGGGCGCTAGTCGATTAGCTAAGATTTTAGCAAAGATTTTCACATCCGAGTTTAATAGAGAGATGGGCCGATACGATCCACACTTTTTTTCTGGCTTCCCCTTTTTTAAAAAAAATATGATTTTTGCGAGTTTCCATGAAGAAGGAGCTTGTTTAGAAACAATAATAGAATTAATAACCGTTTGTAATAAAGGAGCCAACTCTTGGTAACAAAGCTTATACACCTCGCCTGGTATGCAATCTTCCCCAACTGCCTTGCCTAAGGGTAAGTGATCAATAGCAATTTTAATCTCCTCCATAGAGATATTTGAGTTTAGATGTTGTATTGTTTCTTGTTTAAGTTCTTGCGTTGAGTTCAAATGTTGATCAAGATATTTTTCGATATTTATTTGGCTCGGTAGCTCCTCTGGGGTATATAGGTGTTGATAGAATTTAACAAATTGAGTTAAAATTTGATCCTCCTGCCCGTATAGCTCAAGATCTGACCCTATTATTTCTTTTATTCTAGTTTTCGCATTCCTGTCTGCTGTTTTATAGGCTAATATCTTTCCGATGCGATCGCCCCCTTCATATTGATCTAATTTGTATTTATGAAGACTAACCGCATATCTTTCCCTTAGCTTCTTCCTAAGTCCAGCTTGTATCCCTGCTAGTTGTGTTCTAATCTGATCAATATTGTTTTTTGATTGCAGTGTAGCATCCGCCAGTTGTGATTCCAAATCTAATAATTTAGAAGTCATATCCTTATTCTGCTTGCGATTTTCTGTATTAAGCCTATATACATACTGTTGGACACAGCCTCTGATACTACACTTGCAAGTATCCCATACAGTATTAATGCTCGCTGTATCAATATTTAGCATAATAAACTCTTGTATATGATTTTTGATTGCTGTGATGAATATTTGGTCACTCAATAAGTGTCTAGGAAAGGTAAATTTTCTTGCTTTTGCGTTCTGATTGTCAATGTTCATTTCCATAAGGAGAGGATTGTGATCCGAAGTTACTTTGGGACAGATTTCAATCGTGCATTTTTCTAAAATATTATCAGAAGCCCAAATCATGTCGATCCTAGAGCATGATCTGTGCGGGGCAGAATAATAGGTATAACCTGGCGTCTTTGGGTGTTTAGACCGCCATATGTCTCTAATGTTGTTTAGTCTAGCCAATTCTAGAATCGCCATTCTAACTTTGTGCATTCTTTTAAAATTCCTTGGCCCCGTTGAATCCATTTTATAATTCATCACACAGTTAAAATCTCCGGCAATAATGATTTCCCCTTCCCATTCTAGTAATTCTATGCTTAGATCTTCATAAATTTTAGGTTTATCAATATTTGGGCCATAAACCACACAGAGTACTAATTTAGCTTCAGCCCCTTGAATCTGTGCTATTGCCCATCTACCTCTATTATCAGTCGCAGTCTTTATTGTATCTAGTTGCAGTGTTCTTTGTTTCAAAATAGCAACCCCCCTTATGGTCTCATTCAACGTAGTACAAATAACTAATTCATAACCTAATTGTGTAAGCCATTTTTTATCCTGATACTTTATATGAGTCTCTGACAACAGCACTATGTTCGGATTATACATTTTTATCTCTTCTTTTACTAGATTCCTTTTACTTTTATTGTTTAGGCCATCGACATTCCAACATAATATTCTTAACTTAAGCATTTATTAATTATTAAATTCATATATAGTAAGATCCTATTCCTATTTGTTTTAATCTTCCTTAACATTATAATGTCACTTTCTCTACACCAAAATAAAACGTCAAAACTTGCAAACACATTTTTCCTTTTAATCACCACCCCCCGCCCCTGACTTTCGTTGCCACCCTTGCCCTTGCCCTTGTGCTGCAGTTGTAAATACATATCAACTACCATTTGTTGTGTTTGAAACATTTTATTGAATAATAAAACATAATAAACATAAGCTGATTATTAAAGCAAAACAGAACATCAGTTGCCATACACATAAGAGACAAAAGTTGTACATACAAATCAACAAACTGTAACACAGCAAAGTTATGTAGAGCACAATTCTTAATTTAGGGCAGTCTTTAAAGTTCAACAATAAAAACATTCATAAAGAACAAGAAAGGAAAGAAAGAAGGTGGGATACAGTGGTTTCATTAATGTAATGCTTCCTACATATAGAAAAACAAATACTTATTATTTTCCTTAAGCAAGAAAGTCCTCACATTAAAATACTAAGAGAAATATTATGAACAATGAACATTTCATGTGTAATTAGAATTCAATTTGAATATTTTAACATTTTCAGCATTATTTGACTAATGATTACAACCTGAATGCTTTCTGGAAAGGAACCGCCTCATGGGGTTCAAAATCACATCTTTTCCAACAATAGGATTAAAATGATAAACTTGAATTTCAATTTGATTTATTGATTTAGGCCTTTTTGGAGATCAACAATTTTAAATATATACAAATTCCATACACTTTTGTAAAATTGTCACCTAAACTTGAATTCAATCCACCTTTTGATTAAACACTTCCCATTCCAGCAAGCATCACAGGACCACTTGTTGTTATCTTCCCAATTAGTGATAATGTTTCAGATGGCAACAACAATAAATATGTTTAGAATGTTACCTCCGAAAGCAAAAACATGCCATTTCTGAATCATGGTGCACAATAAAATGTAGGAACAGAAGGGCATCTTTAGGTATAGCATTCATTAAGGTTTGACCAGGCTTGAAACTAGGATTCCTGAACTTTTGGACATTTAAATGTCATATTTTAGAAGAGTTATAACAGACCCAGCATGAGCTTCGTGAAAAATTGAAGATGAGTGAATTATACTTAGACAACATATGCTGATTATTAATCTACTGATGTAAAATACAGTGGTCAGGCAATGCTTGTGGATCTAATCTATTTAGATTTTAACTCCATAGTTTGTTCAATAAATTGACTGAGCATAATACTTGAAGGTCCATCTCTCAGATCAGTTCTATTACAGTTTTATTTGCGATAACACTAAAAGAGATCAGTGATAAATAGGTTTTAAAAGCCATGGGTGGAATTGATCCTTGGTCTAAATCTAGATTATTGTCTGCAATAGAAACCAGTACAAACAGATCAAATCTAAAAGCATTGAATATGTTTATTATAGTGGTTTAGAGTAAACACAGATGACACACATTGTTCCTGAAACTCAGAAAATGCATCCAAAGATTATGATTACAACCTATTTTATGTCCAGAGACCGGTTTAGATGCTTTCCTGTTTAAGTGACATCATTTGCAAATATATTTAACAAAACATTAAAGCTGGATGTCAGAAATTCTGTCTTTAAGCATTGTGTAAGAGTTATGTGTGATGGTTTTTATTTGATCTGAAGCAACACTAACACTAAATAGGTACGTCCACCGGTTATCATTCAACTAACATTATTAGCAAACCTAATTTGGAGGGAATTGAGAAAAATTGACTCATGTACCAAGGGTTTTTATTGTTCAAAAATCCACTGGTTCGGTAATTCACAGAGTTTGCAAATGCTAAACCCCTTTTGAAATGTACTAAGCCCATTTAACAATTAAGAATTTGGAAGGGGAATGTTAATAGTGTCCCTTCTAAATATGTAATACATCCTTAAGGTATGTATGAAGCTTTCAAACCACACGTAGGCTGAAAAACAGTAACAGGAGTTAGTAACCCAAGGGGACATTTGTGAATCTAAAAGTAAAATGGGGTGCATTAAAAATGCCTTTATTTAAAAGCCATCACAGACACAGTAGTGTGCTGACTCCACAAGCAACCACTTTTACCAAATGGATTATTAATACATGAACCTCAGTATTTCCTATATATTACTGAAATGTAGTCTCTAATAATTTTGTCATGTGGTGTAAATATTTGTTTTTATTATTTTATTTCCAATTTCAATATTGTTATGAAATGTACCTATTCTTTTTGTCAAACATATTGAAATATCTTTATCACAATTTTTGGGGCATTCTAAAAAGTGTTTTCATTCTCTAACTTAAAGCTTCCTAAGAAAATACTGACGCGCAGTCCTGGTTTCTCCTAGATCATTTAGCTTTCTCACTAAACCAAGCACAATATTGATTTGAGAGAGGTGGTTATTGTAGTCATACGTACTGGGGTTAGCTTAGAAAAGACAAATATAGAACTTCCTTTATCTTTAGAAATAATACTTGCAAAAGTTAATGTCCAATAATTTCAGATAATTTACTGATAAAGATATCAGATAAAGATCCCCTAATTTCTTATACCTTGTAGTATCAAAAATCTGCTAGAATTAACAAACTTCTCTTCTAGATAAATCCAGGTATGAGAAGGTATTGAATGCAATTATCAACTTTCTGTTATTTTAACACATTTTCTCAGTGCACAGGGTATTTTTCCTACATTGATCACAACATTTCAAGCAATGGCCTGTGCTTAACCCTGCGCCTTGATGCCTATGGGCAAAGTTGCGCTTTATAAATCCCTACTCACTCACTCACGTACAATGAAGGGGTAAAAATGTATTTCTACCACAATCAAGAAACCCATGGGTCTCTGAGGATTACTGTTGCAAATGAAGGACCTAGCTAAGATTAAATATCCCTTTAAAGGGAAGATTTCCCTCACCCACCATAGTTGGCATGTTTCCTCATTCGGAATCTTCTCCCACCGTTATACCTAGTTACAGTACAGGGTACAGCCCCCTCACTGAGAGGGAGGAGTTCAGGCATGTTTTGTTATAGAGAATGGTATACGAAATACCACAAAAAATGAGCTCAGGGTAGTGGGGGCAGCAGAGTGAAAGTTAATAAGAGGTCAACATGTTGCAGCCTATTAACCCTCCCAAAAGGTGTTTGCGGCTTTCTTAGGGACCTAATCAAAAGTGCTGCTGCTCATTGCACTCAAATAATACCAAGCATTGGCATAGCCAATAGGTCTCGCCTTTGAGACCGTATAAGTGTTTAGCCATGCAGATCCAGTAACAATGTGAAATAATTTCTCTTAAAAAAGAAGACTATAAACTAACGTGACTTTATAACTGGTTAATCAAATGTTTCTGGAGGTGTAGTATATATAAAGAACTTCTTTTTTCTATGGCGTGTCATATAAAATTGATGCTCTAAATTTTGGTAAGAGTACACAATGTCAAAAAATTCAATACTGCTTTTATATCAATTTACTTTTGAAAGCTTGAAGTGAAAGAGAATTCTAAATGTCATTTTCTTATGAGTAGGCACTAATGACTATTTCCGGATGACAATGTAGTTAGCATTTTTTTGAAAAGATGTGTTAGAAGTATGGGTAGGGAAAATGGCTATTTTGGCCAAAGGCTTCCCTTTTTTTATGCATGCTAGTTTTAATTTGTACACAGAATCACAATTTTTTTATGTGGTACACTGTAATGTTAGATGAATCTGTTTTACCCTTTTGGGATAAACAAGATATGACGATGAACCATTTTTTCGTCCCTGGTTTTAAATTGATTCAGGTTGGAACAGACCAGGTATTGGTTGACTGCCTCAGAAAATAGTTGTTTCCCGCATGCTGCTCTCATGCGACTTAAATCCCTTCAGTCGAAGAGGCGGCTGCATGCCTGCAGATATGGCCAGATCAGTACTTGGTCAACAGTGGGGCTAGAATAGAAGCTGTTAAGGGCAGGGGCTTAGCTTCCTATTGGTGCAGCAGGTGCAGTGGCACCAGGTCCCAGACACCTTAAAGGCCCACTGAACCCTGATAACTGCTGTTTGTCACAGTTCAAACAAAGGCCCGAGGGCCCACAGAACAATGATTATTGCTGTTTTCCACAGTCCAAACAAAGGGCAGGTGTCACATTTCCTTTCTTGCCTTAGGGCCCAGGGCACACTGGCTAGGCCACTGGTTAAGGATGCATTGGGGAAGAGGTTGGGAGACAGGAGGATATTTAAACAGCTTGACAATGACTTCATGCCTGGGTATTAAAGTATTCACTGCAATTAAGGAGTGAAGCAGGAATAGATCTCATAATATAGGGAGGCCTATGTACAAATGCAGCTCGATAAGAGGCAGCCTTTTAACATCTCGCATATCACTTCTCCTAATTTACTGTTTTTTTTAATGCAGACTTAAATCGTGACCTATGAATATGTTTATCTATCTTTAGGTTCAAAATGGCCCATCTTTTCCATATGCAAGTATCAGACAGGTCGGGAACACCCAATAGCGTTGAACTTCATAAAGCCACATTAATCACTGGTCTTGAAATGCAAATGGCAGCATTAGGCACGCAGAGGTGTAATCTACGTAATCTCATTATGTACCTTAGTGTACAAGTAGTACCACATTCTTTGTATACCTGAATTAACTAGGCACACAAAATAGTACCGTATTTAAAGGCCCAGTTCAGAATTACAGGGAAGGTGCACTGTCCCAGACTACACAACGGTGCAGTCTTCAGTGGGTGACGTCATGCCACACAGGGGGAGTACCCCAGATTATGCTGGAAAAAGCATGTGGTGCCCCAACGTAGGTACAGTTGTAAACCACCAGTCTGCTTACAAAGTAAAGCGTCTGGCAGCTATTAAACGAGGTGGACTGTTTCCCCTGCAGGTGGTTGGGGTCTGTCACCATCCTGTCAGGTGAGGGTTTACAATCAGTGCGCCTCCTGACTGCTTGTTTGCCTTTTCGCCCGTGTCAATAATACAGTGCAGTCGCAAGACAAAAGGTTTTCCCATATTTGAATGTGGCCATGCCCAATACAAAGGAAAACATGCCCGCTGAGAATCTCTCCTATGTGATCCACACTACATAAAGGGCAATGTAAGTGTCTGCAGCCTCTTCTGTAGAACAAAAGCCAAAATGCCCATGGGACACAGAAAGAGGGTGCACTCTGATGCTTCATCATGTACGAGGACCTTTGGCGTTCGTCTGTACTAAGCGAGTGACAGAGTTAGTGGAGTGTTTATTGCCCTCTATGTCACTCTACTTCTAAGCACCTAATACAGCTGGTACAGTGGTTACTGTCATCTGCTCACCTACATTATGCTTAATATAAATAGTGCAAAATGTTGGCGTTTGTGTCTGCCTACAATGTGGACCTGATACAAATAACAGTACCTACAAGGTGGATGGTACAATTCAACAAGAGTCTAAAATACTTCAGCACAACTGACTTTGCATCAATATTACGGGGCATCAGTCTTGATGGCAAGCCAACTTTGTATACATTATTATCAGAGACTATACTTGCCTCTTGGATACAACTTTACAACAGAATTTTATGAATTTTCGTACAGTTGTATTTATATAATAAAACAACCTACCCAAAATAATTGATCTATCTATTCATCTTTTTGGGTTCTGGAGTAGCATGCTACTCGCTGAAAAGCGCTTCAACACTTCATCAGGGGTAGCAAGCGCTATATAAATGAAAACCCTTCCCTCTTCTATCCCTCCACTCTCTTTTTGAACCGTACTAATAGACCAACATGTCCAGCTCTCAAATATATTTTATATTTCCCTACACTAATTCACCACTAATCATTTTTGGATCCTGGAGTAGCGTGCTACTCGCAGAAAAAGCACTTCAAATTGACCCTAACGCACTCGGCTGCTCGCAGAACTCCTCGTTGAGCGGTTGAGTTTTTTAACACTTTGCGGAGTTCTTCATTGAGGAACACCGCCTAGGCCTAATCTTATCATGAAAATCTAGATTTCAGTCATATGTTAAGAAACAAGTGTGAGTAGAAATCTTTTGGGAGGAGAAAATTTAAGACATTAATATATTGAATTTTTTGTTAATTAGTTGATGTTTGCAAGTACGAACACTTCTCTGTGTCAAGTAAAGACCTTGAGAATTTTGTAACTTTCAGATACTCAAATTGTGGATTTTGTTGCAATTATAACATTTTCAAAACCTGAAATTTCATTACATGCCGGCAGCCTAAGTTATCCTGCAAGAATTTCTTGATTAATCCTATTGCAACTACAATATGTGATCTCTCATGTAAAGTCAGGTTGTTAAAAGCTTTTCTGCAACTCAAGATACGCCTTACTTTTCACCTCATGTGGATGCATTTCTCATGATTAGTGAGATCTCCTTTCTGAGTATGTATCTGGCTTTCCCCTCCTGTATAAGGCTTTAGTCCAGTGTGAATTCCCTCATGTGAAATGACATTGTATTCGTGATTAAACCTTATCTGACATTCAGAACACACATAAGGCTTTTTTCCCCGTGTGAGTTTGCTCATGACAAGTGAGAAGTAATTTGCGACCAAAACTTTGCTTGCATTTCGAGCACTCATAAGGTTTTTCCCCAGAGTGGGATCTCTCATGAAGCATAACTCTGTCTTTCAGATTCAAGCTTTTATGGCATAAGGATTTTCTCCAGTGTGGAGTTTCTCATGGTGAGATAGCGTTTTTCTCTGCAGCTTTTCTAGCATTCAGAGCACTCATACGTTTTTCATCAGTATGGAGTTGATTATGGTTAGTGAGGCTGTGCCTATCAAAAAATAGGAATTTCTGCCATTCACAGCATAGGTAATGTTTTTTCCCTCTGTGCGTCTGCTCATGTAGAGTGAGATTGCATTTAAAATTGATGCTTTTCTGGCACTTGGAGCACTGAAGTATTTTTGATGGTGTGTTTTCTTATGGCGCTTGTAACCATCTCTACCTCTGAATCTTTTCTGACATTTAGAGCACTGATAATGTTTTTTCCCCAGTGTGGATTCTCACATGTTCAGTGAGATGAGATTTATGGCTGAAACATTTTTGGCATTCGGAGCACTGATAAGGTTTTTCCCCAGTGTGGATTCTCACATGTCTAGTGAGATGACATTTAATGGTGAAACATTTTTGGCATTCGGAGCACTGATAAGGTTTTTCCCCAGTGTGGGTTTTTATATGGTGAGTGAGATTGATTTTTTCACTGAAACATTTGTGGCATTCAATGCACTGATAAGGTTTTTCCCCAGTGTGGGTTCTTGTATGCCGAGTGAGTATTCTTTTTTCACTGAAACATTTCTGACATTCAATGCACTGAAAAGGTTTTTCCCCAGTGTGGGTTCTTGTATGTGTAGTGAGCATTCTTTTTTCACTGAAACATTTCTGGCATTCAGAGCACTGATAAGGTTTTTCCCCAGTGTGGATTCTTATGTGCCGTGTGAGACTACTTTTTATACTGAAACATTTCTGGCATTCAGAGCACTGATAAGGATGTTCCACAGAATGGGTTATTGAATGTTGAGAAAGACTTTGTTGGTTACAAAACCTTTCCTGGCATTCAGAGCACTGATAAGGTTTTTCCCCAGAATGAGTCATTGCATGTTGAGAAAGACTTTGTTTGTTACAAAACCTTTTCTGGCATTCAGAGCACTGATAAGTGTTTTCCCCAGTGTGGATTCTTATGTGCTGTGTGAGACTACTTTTTACACTGAAACATTTCTGGCATTCAGAGCACTGATAAGGTTTTTCCCCAGTGTGGGTTCTTATATGCACCGTGAGATGGCGTTTTTCATTGAAACATTTCTGGCATTCAGAGCACTGATAAGGTTGTTCCACAGAATGGGTCATTGCATGTTGAGAAAGACTTTGTTTGTTACAAAACCTTTTCTGGCATTCAGAGCACTGATAAGGTTTTTCCCCAGTGTGGATTCTTGTATGTTCAGTGAGTCTGATTTTTACACTGAAACGTTTCTGGCATTCAGAGCACTGAAAAGGTTTTTCCCCAGTGTGGATTCTTATGTGCCGTGTGAGACTACTTTTTATACTGAAACATTTCTGGCATTCAGAGCACTGATAAGGATGTTCCACAGAATGGGTTATTGAATGTTGAGAAAGACTTTGTTGGTTACAAAACCTTTCCTGGCATTGAGAGCACTGATAAGGTTTTTCCCCAGAATGAGTCATTGCATGTTGAGAAAGACTTTGTTTTGTACAAAACCTTTTCTGGCATTCAGAGCACTGATAAGTGTTTTCCCCAGTGTGGATTCTTATGTGCTGTGTGAGACTACTTTTTATACTGAAACATTTCTGGCATTCAGAGCACTGATAAGGTTTTTCCCCAGTGTGGGTTCTTATATGCACCGTGAGATGGCGTTTTTCATTGAAACATTTCTGGCATTCAGAGCACTGATAAGGTTGTTCCACAGAATGGGTCATTGCATGTTGAGAAAGACTTTGTTTGTTACGAAACCTTTTCTGGCATTCAGAGCACTGATAAGGTTTTTCCCCAGTGTGGATTCTTGTATGTTCAGTGAGTCTGATTTTTACACTGAAACATTTCTGGCATTCAGAGCACTGAAAAGGTTTCTCCCCAGTGTGGGTTCTTATATGATGAGTGAGACTGTTTTTGTCAATGAAACATTTCTGGCATTCCGAGCACTGATAAGGTTTCTCTCCAGTGTGAGTTCTTCTATGCCGAGTGAGACAGGTTTTGGCATTGAAACATTTCTGGCAATCCGTGCACTGATAAGGTTTTTCCCCAGTGTGGGTTAATACATGTTGAGAAAGACTTTGTTTTTTATAAAACTTTTTCTGGCATTCAAAGCACTGATAAGGTTTTTCCCCAGTGTGGGTTAATACATGTTGAGAAAGACTTTGTTTTTTACAAAACTTTTTCTGGCATTCAGAGCACTGATAAGGTTTTTCCCCAGTGTGGGTCCTTGTATGTACACTAAGGTCTCTTTTTTTAATGAAATATTTCTGGCATTCAGAGCACTGGTAAGGTTTTTCCACAGAGTGGGTTAATACATGTCGATTTAGACTCTCTTTGAAACTAAACCTTTTCTGGCATTTAGAGCACTGGTAAGGTTTTTCACCAGAGTGGGTTATTACATGTCGAGAAAGACTTTGTTTGTTACAAAACCTTTCCTGGCATTCAGGGCACTGATAAGGTTTGTCCCCAGTGTGGATTCTTATATGTTCAGTGAGATAAGATTTACTGCTGAAACTTTTTTGGCATTCAGAGCACTGGTAAGGTTTTTCCACAGAGTGGGTTAAAGCATGTCGATAAAGATGCGGTTTGAAACTAAACCTTTTCTGGCATTCAGAGCACTGATAAGGTTTTTCCCCAGTGTGGATTCTCATATGCACAATGAGATAATATTTACTGCTGAAACTTTTTAGGCACACTGAGCACTGAGAGAGGTTTTTCCCAGTGTGCATTCTCTCAAATTCAGTGAGATTAGATTTATAGCTGAATCTTTTTTGGCATTGGTAACTTTTTTACCCAACTTGAGTTATTTTGCTTTGATTGAGGCGGGTTTTAACACTGAATTTGTTCTCAAAGCCCGTGCTTTTATAAGGTGTATTCCTAGAGTTAATATCTCTACATTTAGTTTTCTCTTGCTTATATGCCACGGTAAGAGTGAACCCGATTTGAGAGTCGGGCTTGTTTAGATAATGTTCAGCATTTATCTCTAAAAGAAATTGTCTGTAATCTTCTTAACACTTGAATAGAGCAGAATATGTCTGAATGCAGCCCTTTAAAACCTGTTGAAATGTTTCTAGCAGATAACAGTCTTTTGGTTATAGCCTCTCCGGAAACAACTTATTTTGTGACCGAAGTTTTTCTCAAATCTATTTGTATAGGTTCTTAGCAATGCAGTGATAAGGTGTTAGTCTGATATTTAATGATTAAACTGAGAAGTACCTTTTTGCACTGGCGTAATGGCAGTAACTGAGCACATTAGAACATGCACAGTAATATTGTGTCTCACCAGTTGCAGAACATCAGTTCCTTTTACCCTTTCTATGTTTGGTGGAAGGTTAAGGATTATAGTTCTGAAGACGAGGATTTATTTACATTAGCTATAGCGCAATGGTGCTCATTTAATCCATTTTTATATTTAACAGTTTTACATATCAATCCTGCACAACAGATAATGTTGAGGCGAATTACATAGAATTACAGAACAGTACACAATAAAAAGGTAACAATCTGAGATGGTCATGAACACAATAAAGTGAATTTTTAAGGGTTTCGCCAGAGTGAGCAGAGTGGGTCGAGATGTTGTATCCCGAGGCAGATAGTCTCAAACTTGCGTAACTGGTTAAAAACGGTTGTTGAACAAAGGTGATTTTCCAATCTTTTGGTTGTTAGCATGTCAGCTTCGGAGTCTTCTTTCAGTGTCCTTTCTTTGATGGTTTGCAGAAGAAACCTTTTGTTATATCTTTCTTTTATGCAGTGTGTGCTTCCACTCTGGAATTACATGATGCTTTAGATCATGCGTGCTTTAGATGAATGTTATTCTGTCATGCTGAGGCAATTTGTCTTTTTGATAATATTTCAGATGAGGATGTTGTGATTGGTCTTTCAGGCATTATTTCTGATGCTGTGTGGACAGATATGACTTTGCTCTGGGTTAATGAAATGCAAAATTAGAGACTTCACTTACATGTATAGTTCTTTACTCAGCTCCCACTTCCTTGCCACACCTAGATTTTGGAAATTGTTTAAACTTAGAATGCTGGATGTCCTTCAGTTTTTCAAAATAATCCTTCTTATGGCACTAACATTCAGTTGGCTGGTGCTAAATCTTGCTTTCTTCGTCCGTAATTTCACTCACCTATAGTATTAAAATTAAATAGTTAATACATGTAAATATCCCCAAAAATAATTTACAAGCCATATCAATGCAGAATTTTGAAAGTGTTGAGCTGTTCTTCAGACAGAGCAGAGTGTCGAATGGTAGCCTGAGAGTACTTGGATCTAGGAGTGAGGTTTTGTGGAATTTCCAATATTTTATTATGCTCAGAAAGGATACATGTACCCTATGGACTTGTAACATAGATTCCCAAAAGCAGACATTAAAGTCATATGGACTGGCACCAAAAAGATATTTAAAATAGAATACTATTAATTAATTTTAATGTAGATTTCTAGGATGAGAATTTCCCCTCCTCAGACAACAGGCGTTTCCCCCTGCCCTGACTTACCACCTACTTGTATCTGGTATCCTGACTTTTGAGTTCTGGCCTCTGTCGCACGCAAATCTATTGTGTGTTGCGAGGACTATTTATTTATTTATTTTTGTCATTTGTAGAGCGCATGAATCACCCCACATGGGATATCTCCGCGCTATGCCTAGACCTATCCCTCAACTATGGTCCAGAGTATGAGTCAAGGGCAATGAAATTAAGGCGTACTTTCATGTGTGCATTTTATTCCACCTGATTATCAGTTGTTAGGCTTTTCTGCACCTGTATTTACCGGGTGCAGAAAAACAGGACACAATTTTTTTCCAGATAGAAAAATTGGACTGAAAAGACCCACAAGACTCTGGGTGCAGCAGAAGCAGCCAAGACTTATGCTTTTTTTTTTACACACAATTCTTCCCTCTGTTATAAAATGCTTTCCTCTTCTCTCCCCTGCTTCACTCATTTCCCCCAACCAACCAATGCATATATCGACCACCTGCTTAAAACAGGTGGTAAAATAAAAGCAGAAAAACACTATGAAATAGTGAATGGCATGTGGTTTGACAGGCAGAAGAATCTGTTCCTTGTGGCAACTCCCCAGTACATGGCGTCAAACTTGTAACTGCACGTTACTGGGATAAGTCTACCACAAAACAATTACATGAAATTTTTCTGCCCCCCCAGTACTGTGCAACTTCTAACAAGGGACTATGAGAGATCTTGGACCGGTCCTGTGACCTGGAGGGTCACACCAAGTGTGCCCTCATTTAAGGCAGAGGACTGTGATGGGTTTAACAGCTAGAGCAGTGGTGGCAATGCACCCTGTTGTAAGGATCAATAGCCTGATGAGATCTTTGCATCATGGTCAGTGGAGTGGCTTTCTACTGACACACCCATGTAATGCTCCATTTCTATACCTGTGCCCAGACTTTGCGATAACATCAAGTGCATGTTTAGGGTGTTGGTGTGCGTAGCATAAATGCAATGTGAGGGTGCAACAGAGTAAACTGCATCTCCTGCCTGCCAGTTGTGTATACAAGTGGGACCATCTATCCCTCATTTATACCGGAGTTCAAAGTCCTGTTACCAAGGAAGAATGTGCTCTACGAAGTACTCAGGTGCCTGCTGTGACATCAGGGATGGTGTCAGCCTGACAGTTTATCTAAGTTGAAGGGACATCACCTGCAGGCTTAATTACTTAATGGAGAAGCTGTGTACCTGTCCTGAAGAGCCTAGAAGTCTGCCTAGAAGCCTGCCTGTCTGGTAAGAAAGGGAAGGGAGTTTGACTATCCAGCAGGAGGACAAGGCTGTCCTGGAAAAAGCAAGGTCTGACACATCCTCGTTCTCCGTAGGGTGAGCCGGAAAGCCATTCAGCAGGACCAGCTAGTCTGAGGGACCCCCTCCTCCCCCGCCAAGACTCTCCCAACAGTTCAAGGCAAAAAATAAAACTCTACAACAACATGATTGTTGAGGTCCAGTAGGACGATTGTGTGCTGCCAATAGGCCCATTCAAGGTTGCATTTGCCAAATTCCTAACACAACAGAGTCTGAATCTACTGACTTCCTGGAGAGCCTGTGTTGGGCTTTTAGCTGCTGAATTTCTGACTACTCTGTGTCAGAGGCCCATGAGGGACTACCACTACTCCAATGTCGAACACCCTATCTGAGCTTACGCCTGTGGTCCAGCCAGCCACAGTGTGGGCTCAATTGCTGATGGTCGGGCCTCCAGAGGGCGCTTCACTTACAGACAGGCCAGGTGTGACTGCTACCTTGGGACTGCTTATCTTCTGGCAACTGCAAAGAAAAGACAGAGTGGGTGCCCTACTGAATGCAGCACTATACCCAGGACAAAAGCGCTCAACAAAAGCTTGCTGGTGGGTCACTGCGCTCTCGAGTCTTCGGGCGTGCCATTCAAGTGTCGGGAAACAGGAAAGCGACCCAGACAAGACTGACTCATCCTGTGAAAGGGTAAGACACTTACAACAGAGCATACATGCATTGGGGTGACTGGAGTGACAGAACTGACCCTATACTATATTCATGATACTCCAAAATGCCCCTAGAGGGTATCAGAACCGGACACACCTGTCTGCAGCACATGGTAGTCTGGAATGCCTGCACCATCCTTTCACCCAGACTGTCCATAAAGATAGTTTTAGAGCCTCTACACACATAGAAGGGGGAATCTCAGACCATTCGCTGGTGGAGGTGCAACTCGATGGTCTGGTTGTGGACTTCATGCTACCCCCAAGGGTTGATCCGTGATATTTAAAAGACAAGACGTTCAAAGCTCGTATGTGAGATGGAGCAGACTTCTATTTTAAGGAGAATGGGCGGCTTGCTTGTGAATCAGCTTGCGTGCTATAGGATGAATTCAAGCCAGTGATCCTTGAGGACACTGACAACAAGGGGACGGAAATACTGGGAGAGACTTCCTGAAAGACCTGACCCTGCCAATGCTAACGAATGAGGACCGCGACGCACTAGACCAAGACCTGACAGTAGACTAAATATATAAGACAATAAGAACCTTGCAAACAGGGCAAGCAACAGGGCCTAATGAGCTCCCCATAGAATTATAAAAAAGCATGATGGATAAAATCAGGGAGTACTTCCAGAGTAGGTTTCAGACTACCTGAAAATAAGGGTGTCTCCCAGAGGACCAAAGAACGTCTGAGGTGGTGGTCATCCCAAAAAAGGACGAACCAGCAACTGAGTGTGGGTCATATAGACCTATCTACCTGCTTAATTTTGAGACTAAGGTCCTTACGTAGGCCGTGGCGATCTGCGTGCGGACAGTAATTGCAACAGTGGATCATCCTGATCAATCGGGCTTTATGCCACACCAGGGAACGCGATTATATCTCTGACACCTTAATGGAGTACCACACGCAACAGGGGATTCCTTTGCTGAACCAGTGGCGCTGCTGTCATGCTCTTGTACTCTAGCGCGCATGCGCGTCAAAATACAGTCTCATGAGTCTTTGCCGTCCGACAGGGATGTTCCTTGTCTCCTATGCTCTTCACACGTGCGTAGGTTAGCCAGGACCTCTCATATGGGGTATTCCAGTTGATTAGGAGTGGGATGAGAAAATCTCCCTCTATGCTGATGTTTTGCTGTAGGACACGTAATCAGCCTTCTCGAGTGAACGAATCCTACACATTTTTCACATATCTAGAGATTATTCAGGATATAAGGTCGACTGGAATAAGTCCTTAACATTCCTGCTGGTGGCAGGGACCCTGCGGCTGCACTCTAGGTGCCCAGTTCGGGTGGCACTACATGACTTTAAATATTTGGGCGTGTTTATTACAAGAGAGCCACAACAAGGAACATACTTCCGAAATTAGACCGGCTTTGCTGGGATGCCCCACACTTGCGGGCACTCCCGCTTTCTGTACTGGGCTGGGTGGTCCTATTTAAAGTGATGACCCTCCAGGGTCTCCTGTACATCGTGCAAAAAACGTCCTTTAAGATCCCACCAGACATTTTCTTTTTAAAAGGTAGACTGAGAACTTTGGCTCCTGTTGCGGGATGGTGGCGCTTCGTGCTTAATAAGGCGCAAAGGGGAGTTTATTAAGGTGGACTAGCGGTCCGGAGCATTCGCAAGTATTACTGGGCCACGCAGCTGGTGGCAGTCAACAACTGGTTTTTGCGGACCGTGAGGATCCTGCTTACCGGGTAGATAGATTGGCCATGGGCAAGAGAGGTTACCCCACCCCGGTGTTGTATTGAAGAAAGTATGAGTGCACTCTACCTACCCATACCCAAACAGTGGTAAGGGTGTGGAGAGAGGCTACCAAGTGCTTAGGCTGAAAAGGTAAGCAGACTGAAATGACTCCACTGTATGATGGTGATCTCATAAGTGCAGTGGGAGTACTTCAAAGCCAGGAATATCACCAGTAACTCAAAAAGGTTTATGTGCCAAGTTCATTGGTGGGTGTCCCATTTCCCCTTGACTGTGAGGGCTTGAAGATGCGCTACCCACCATTCGAGGGAGGCGTCTGTCGTGAGGATGAAACCGGGAGTGTCCACTACAAATGAACTGCTGAGATGTTTGGTATGAGAGTCCATCCTAGCAATGCTCTTCGTATCTGAGACGTGATGTTGATGACATCGTCGAAGGACCCTAAGACTTGTTGCAATTGGTTATCGAGATCCTCCTGTTGTGGTCTCATTTTGAAGCGACAGTTGGGAATTAGGGGAATACAGTAAGACAGCATCCCCAGAAGCGATTTGAACTGTCGAACAGAAACATACTTTTATGTGTGCAGGAGAGTGGCCAGTTTAGAAATCCGCTGTTGTCTTTCGTTTGAGGCAAAAGCCCTTGTTTGCTGTGTGTCTATGATGGCCCCCAAGAAGGTCCACACTTGAGAGGGGGTGAACTGAAACTTCTCTAGATTGATGGAAAGACACAGAGACAGGCATGACTGAGTGTGTCTAGTTGCGACTGCGAACGACTGCGCCTTTATAAGGCAGTCGTCAAGGTAGCGAAATATTTGGACACCATCTTGACCAAGATGTGCTGCCACCGGTGCCAAGACTTTGGTGAACATTCGGGTGCAGAGCGAATGCCAGATGGAAGGACTTGGAATTGGCAATCTCTGCCATCCACTCTGAAGCGCAGGAATTTTCTGTGTCTGGGTAGGATAGGGGCATGAAAATAGGCATCTTGAAGGTCCAGTGTTGGCTTGTAATCCCCTTGAGACAGTAATTAAAGCACTTCTAGGAGACACAACATCTGGAAAGTTTGCTTCTTGAGGCACTTTTTGAGGGAACGAAGGTCCAGAATGGGGCGCCACTCCCCCGAGTTTTCCTTGATTTGGAAGAATCTTGAATAGAAGCCTGCATCCCCTTTAAAGATTCAGAACACTTTGATCGCTCCTTTCCTTAACATGAGATTGAATTGGCATAAAAGTTCCTTCAGATGGGCAGCAGGAGGACCTCTGGGGGGAGAATTTGGTGTAGCCTCTGGACACTATGTCCAAAACCCATCGATCAGTAGTTATTACGGACCAATTGGAGAAGAAATGGGAGATCCGCCCTCCAACTTTGGTCGGATTGATGGGAAGAGCGGGTTACAGTTGGCAGTTGGCAGTGCTTTTTTGAGGAATCTCTACCTCAGCAGAAGGATTTCCCTCTGTACTGCTTGTAAGAGGCAGCCTGCGGCTGTCGAAACGACTGCTGTTGCAGGGAGGAGGAGTAGCGCGGTTGGCCCTGATAGTGATGGTACTGCTGATATTGGTTGTAACATCCCCGAAAGGAAGAGGAGGAGCCACGACCCCTCGCACCCCCAAAGGGCTGCATTTTAAACTGTACAGTAGACACTACACACTACACACGGACCCAAGAGGCCTGGAATTTAGACTTTGACATTCCAATGGAAGATCAAGACTGGCAGCGGTCCTGTGAACTAACATGCATGGTTTCTAGTACTGGCCATTTTCAACTGATACATTATAATTTTCTGCGAAGAACCTACTTAACGCCACAAGACCTTTATCGAATGGTCGTGTCTTGCCCAGATATATGCTTGCGCTGCAACACTGTGGGAGCTGATTTCTTACATTAACCATGGCCCTGCGATGAAATACACTCCTTCTCGCAACTAGCTGCCGAAGAAATGGTGCATGCCACACAACTAAGTATTGAGCTGACAACCAAATGCTGTTTATTAGGCCTCTTTAGATGCCAGAAGGGCGCAAGATAACCTATAAATTTGGTCAGTCGCCTATGGTACTGGCATGACGTAGAATTGCAATCAAATGGCTGTCCCAGCATGCCCCAACGATTGCGCTCTGGCATAGAAATGCGCTCAACTGGGCCGTAGCTGAGGAGAAACATTTGCGCCTTAGCAGAAAGGATGACAAATTTGAGGATACAGTAAACACTTGCCGTGCTCATACAGATAACTCCTAGCTCCTACTTCCCGAGTGACAACAGACACAGACTCTGGCTCTGAAACTGATAAGGCAGAACACTACGACGCTGGGGACGAGCAGGGAGGTGTCTCCACATGATAATTGTAAGGTACATTCCCAATTAGGGGAATTTGACAGAGGACCAGGCCCTCAGCCTGGGAGCTCCGGCGATTGAGGCCAGTCGACCCCAGCTGAGTAGCTTCCCCTCTCCCTCTTTGGATCCGGCCCTCAGCCTGGGAGCTCCGGCGATTGAGGCCAGTCGACCCCAGCTGAGTAGCTTTCCCCCTCCCTCCTTGGATCCGGCCCTCAGCTTGGGAGCTCAGGCGAGTGAGGCCAGTCGACCCCAGCTGAGTAGCTTTCCCCTTCCCTCCTTGGAGGAGTTTGGCAGCCTAGCCCTTACGATTTCATCCGGCTCGCCTCTTGATCCTCTCCCTCCCAAACTCTGGAAGGTGTTTCAGGAGGATCTTTTCCAGCCCTTGCATTCCATCTGTTACCAGTCGTTTGAAACAGGGACGGTACCGGGCTGCTGGAAGAAGGCAGTGGTATCTCCGCTCTTAAAAAAACCTACGCTTGACCCTGTTTGCCTTTCCAACTACCGGCCAATCTCCCTGCTTCCTTTTCCAGTCAAAATGTTGTTATGTTATGTTAGCAGTTTTGTAAAGCGCAACAGCTGCCCTGGCAACGGGGCGTCCCGGCGCTAGAACCATCATAACCAGCTGGGAGAAAAGAGAAGGGAGAGAACCTACATGGGGGGGAAGAGAAGAATTTTGATAGCTTTGCGGAAAGCCAGTAGGTTGTCAATGCAGCGGATGTGGAGGGGGAGGGAGTTCCATAGTTTGGCCCCTAGCAATCTGAAGGAGCGTCCTCCTATGCGACAGTACTTCATGTGGGGGACCAGTACTAGGTGTTGCCCTTTGGAGCGGAGGTTGCGTTGGGGATTATAGGGCGTTAGCAACGGGCGAAGGAGCGCTGGTCCCTCAGCACTCAGAATTTTATAGGCAAAGATGAGGGCCTTGAATTGGATACGGGCTTCTACCGGTAGCCAGTGTAGTCGTTGGATGGTGGCTCTCGCGGAGCACCTTCTCGGCAGACCTACTATAGCCCTGGCGGCGGAATTCTGAATTCGTTGGAATCTTTTGATCTCCGCTTTGTTAGCTCCTAGTAGCAGGACACTCGCGTAGTCCAGCCTGGACAAGATGGTCGATTGTACGATGAGTTGTCTCGTTTTGGAGTCGAAGAAGCCTAAGATGGGATGAAGGCTTCTCAGTAGTCCAATGCAGGTCGCAGCAACTTTTTTAGTGTGAGCCTGGAAGCTGAGTGTCGAGTCCAGCCAGACTCCCAGGTTTTTTGCCAGATTTTTAGGCGGGGGGGCTAGGCCCAATGAGTGGGGCCACCAAAGGTTGCTCCAGCTGTTGGAATTTTTGCCCATGAGCAACACCTCAGTTTTACCTCCATTAAGTTGAAGGCAATTGGCTGTCATCCAGTTGGCGACGGCGGTCAGTCCATCCCTGAATCTAGTGGCATCAGGAGAGGGAGCCTCATTAAGGCTGATGACCAGCTGAGTGTCGTCGGCGTACGATACCATTATGAGGTCCCATTTTTTAGCAACTTTCGCCAGAGGTTGCATGTAAAGATTAAAAAGGGATGGGCTGAGGGCAGAGCCCTGCGGGACTCCTTGGCCTATATCTTGGGGTTGGGAAATGAAGGGGGGGGGGCGATACCTGGAAGGATCTGTTCGTGAGAAACGAACGGAACCATTTTAGTGCTGAGTCTATGATCCCTGCGTTTTCCAGTCGTTTGAGTAGAATGGCATGGGAGACCGTATCAAAGGCCGCGCTGAGATCTAGCAGTATCAGCGCGGCACTTTTGCCGGTGTCCATGATTTTCCGTAGGTGTTCTGTGGAGGTGAGGAGAGCGGACTCCGTGCTGTGACCCGGTCTGAACCCATGTTGGGAAGGATCCAGGATGTTATTCTTCGCCATATGGTCATTCAGCACTTTGTTCGCGTGGGCCTCCGCTAATTTCGCCACCCAAGGTAACAGTGAGACCGGCCGGTAGTTCTCCGGCTTGGAGGGGTCTAGAGTGGGCTTCTTTATAATGGGTGTAACCCAGGCCTGCTTCCAGCAGATGGGTACCGTTGCCGTTGCGAAGGAGAGATTGAGGAGTGAGGTTAGCGGTGGAAGAAAGAATTCCAGGGCTCCCTGAAAGTAAGCTGGCTTCATGGGATCTGCGGGGGCGCCGGATTTGACCTTTTTGCATATTGTAGTTATTTCCTCACGCGAGATGGCTGGGAGGCAGGAGAGCTTAGAGCCTTCATAGGTGATGTTAGGAGAGCTCAAGTCCTCTGGCAGGTCGTGAGTGAAGGAATCATAAATCTTCTGCACTTTTTCAGTGAAGAAGGTGGCTAGCTCTTCACATTGCTGAGTGGAAGTGATGTGAGAAGCCGGCTTGTCTCCATGTTGCAGTTTTTGGACGATTTTAAAGATTGTTTTCGTGGGGTTGGGGCTTGTTTTAATCTCGTTGGTGAAAAAGGCTGCGCGAGCCAAGCGAATGGCTTTATGATATGCTTTAAGCAGGACCAGGTATGCGTTTTTTTCCTCCCGCTTGTAGTCCTTCCTCCAGTGACGTTCTGCTTTTTTGCATGCTTTCCTCAATCTTTTCAGGTTCTCATTATACCAAGGGTTGGAGGGGGTGTTACGACCTTTGGTCCACTTGGCCGGTATTGCAGCATCCAGTCCCTTGGTGAGCCAGTCCTGGAAGGCCACACATGACGTTTCAATGTCGTTGATGCCCTCCAGGTTAAGTTCACCTAGGCTGTCAGCAAGGTTAAGATGTTGGAGTTTATGCCAGGGCCGTTTTAGGCACGCGGTGGGTGCCTTTGTTTCGGGAGGGGAAATACTCGGGACAGAGAACGTGACCAGCGAATGGTCGGTCCAGGCCATAGGTTTGGGATTCTCAGCTGTGGCTGTTGGGATATTAGTGAACACAGGGTCGAGAAGATGACCAGCTATATGGGTGGGAGTTAGAACAAGAGGGGTCAGCTGCAAGGCTGCTAAGTCCGCTAAGAAGTTGCAGATATTAGCATCACCGGTGTCGTCAAGGTGGAGATTAAGATCCCCTAGGATAGTAAAATTGGCCGAGCTCGTGATCAGTGCATGGGATGTCTCCAGGAGCTCTTCTATGAATTTCAAAGAAGGTCCCGGGGGTCTATAGATAAACAGGCCTGAAAGGGAGAAGTGAGGGCTTGTCGATATTTTAAAGCGTGCGCATTCACTGCCCGTGATGCTTTCTGATTGGAAGGAACAGGTGAAGGAAGATCTATAAATGGCGGCGATACCACCTCCTCTCGAGTCCCTATTGATGGTGGTCATAGAGAACCCAAAGAAAATAGAAAAGACGAGAACCCTGCCTTGGGATATAAAGGCCCTAACAAAGGGGTCCAACAGATGTAGATAGAGGGGTGATTAACCTAGGGGTTGACACAACACATCACAATCACATGGTCAAATCAAGGATAAACAGAACAATTCATATTTGAAAATATATATCTTTTTTTATTATTGTTTTTAGAAATAGCAATGATATAAATATAAAGTTTTTTTTAAAGTGTCACATGTACAAAATAGATCACCAATAAAATAGACATAGATAAGCAAACAATATAACTAAGAAGATTCTATCCTGCCCAGTAACGGCCACACTACACACACTCTAACTCATTCACTTCGATCTTTACCCACTCATTCCTATTTGCTCTCATTCACCATTTAAGCTACATCCATTCATCTAATCCTGGCGAATACAACATAAGGATGGTTTCACGTGTTGTATCGGTCGGGATGTTTTAGTCCAGGGAGATGGTTTTGACTACAGGTCCTGATGTAAAAAGGACAATAGTCATTATCCTGGGGACATAAGCCGACGCGCGTTTCGGTGGACGGCCAATGGGGCCACACCTTCGTCAGGGCAAGGGGCAGTATACTGGGAGGGGGCACAGGAGAGGACACACAATCTGAAAGATAGAGAGCGAGAACAAATTTCATTTCACTTATACAAATTTCATTTCACTTATATTTATATGTAAAAAAAAATTTCTTTTAAATAAAAATACAATTTAATATACAATAAATCATGTGGTTCAACATTTTTAACCTTATTAACCTTAAACAAGTCATTTAGATCTGAGAGACTGGATTTTGATCAACTGATGGATTTCAGAGCAACGCTTCTACATTTGGCCAGTGGTTGCCGTGCCATGTCAAACCCTCTAGAAACACTCCCTAGGGGAGATTCCCTATCGAGTGGAATCTATAAAGGCATCTTGATAGCCTTAACCAAATGGACCGTGGAGAACAATTTATCCCAACACTCAATCTTCATTATCAGTCAAGTATTAAAAACCTTTTGTTTGGGTATCAACCACATTCACCCAGTTCATAGCACAGACCAGAACTATTTTCTATTGTACACACATGATCCCATAGGAGAGGACAGAACCTGGTCCTCAGAGGGCAACTAGACAAGCTAGTCCCTGTCACTTTTTTCTCTCTTAATCTGATTACCTGTATGAGTGTCTTATTCAGCCAACCAAGAGATGTCAGGGCAAAGTTGGAAATAATTTATAGCGGACAAGACTTCAGGTCGATTCAAATCCTGTAAGGGAGACAAAATAATGTCGTCCTAGTTTAGTCGGCTCGAGCGTTTCAATTTTGTGCCCTAGGTTTGATCGCTAACCCATACTCCTAGAGCGCTGGGCTGCTACAGTTGTTAAAAAAGTTCTTTTCAATCTCCCTCTTGTTGTTTTTAAAGAAATAGAGACAGTACTCCTACCTATGATCTACTGAGTGGGAGTTAGTCTGTAACAAGTTAGGGACGATATAACACTTTCATATTTTAGGATACCTACTGTTGTCAACAGTACTTCCGCGTAATGTTTTTCTCTTTCAGGACTCACAACTGTCAAGCTGGTTTAGAGTAGGGCTGTGCATCCGTCTTGCCTATGGATTAAACAGTGGCATGGATCACTTTAATGCTTATGTCTAAAGTACAAGGTTCTTAGCACAGTTGGATTGGAGACACAGTCTATGTTTTCTGGGATGTCCAGATCACACTTAAATGTAGCTAAAGGTCTTGATACATACCAGCGCCGCTGGATCATATAGACTGCACTTGTCTTTTTATATACGTCCTGTTATTCCAAGCCTTATGTAGATTTAGTTACCTATGGAAAGTGCGTGGCATTTAGTAAATATAAAGCCACTCAATGTATCTAAAAACCTGAGTGGCTTTATATTTACTAAATGCCACGCACTTTCCATAGGTAACTAAATCTACATAAGGCTTGGAATAACAGGACGTATATAAAAAGACAAGTGCAGTCTATATGATCCAGCGGCGCTGGTATGTATCAAGACCTTTAGCTACATTTAAGTGTGATCTGGACATCCCAGAAAACATAGACTGTGTCTCCAATCCAACTGTGCTAAGAACCTTGTACTTTAGACATAAGCATTAAAGTGATCCATGCCACTGTTTAATCCATAGGCAAGACGGATGCACAGCCCTACTCTAAACCAGCTTGACAGTTGTGAGTCCTGAAAGAGAAAAACATTACGCGGAAGTACTGTTGACAACAGTAGGTATCCTAAAATATGAAAGTGTTATATCGTCCCTAACTTGTTACAGACTAACTCCCACTCAGTAGATCATAGGTAGGAGTACTGTCTCTATTTCTTTAAAAACAACAAGAGGGAGATTGAAAAGAACTTTTTTAACAACTGTAGCAGCCCAGCGCTCTAGGAGTATGGGTTAGCGATCAAACCTAGGGCACAAAATTGAAACGCTCGAGCCGACTAAACTAGGACGACATTATTTTGTCTCCCTTACAGGATTTGAATCGACCTGAAGTCTTGTCCGCTATAAATTATTTCCAACTTTGCCCTGACATCTCTTGGTTGGCTGAATAAGACACTCATACAGGTAATCAGATTAAGAGAGAAAAAAGTGACAGGGACTAGCTTGTCTAGTTGCCCTCTGAGGACCAGGTTCTGTCCTCTCCTATGGGATCATGTGTGTACAATAGAAAATAGTTCTGGTCTGTGCTATGAACTGGGTGAATGTGGTTGATACCCAAACAAAAGGTTTTTAATACTTGACTGATAATGAAGATTGAGTGTTGGGATAAATTGTTCTCCACGGTCCATTTGGTTAAGGCTATCAAGATGCCTTTATAGATTCCACTCGATAGGGAATCTCCCCTAGGGAGTGTTTCTAGAGGGTTTGACATGGCACGGCAACCACTGGCCAAATGTAGAAGCGTTGCTCTGAAATCCATCAGTTGATCAAAATCCAGTCTCTCAGATCTAAATGACTTGTTTAAGGTTAATAAGGTTAAAAATGTTGAACCACATGATTTATTGTATATTAAATTGTATTTTTATTTAAAAGAAATTTTTTTTTTACATATAAATATAAGTGAAATGAAATTTGTATAAGTGAAATGAAATTTGTTCTCGCTCTCTATCTTTCAGATTGTGTGTCCTCTCCTGTGCCCCCTCCCAGTATACTGCCCCTTGCCCTGACGAAGGTGTGGCCCCATTGGCCGTCCACCGAAACGCGCGTCGGCTTATGTCCCCAGGATAATGACTATTGTCCTGTTTACATCCGGACCTGTAGTCAAAACCATCTCCCTGGACTAAAACATCCCGACCGATACAACACGTGAAACCATCCTTATGTTGTATTCGCCAGGATTAGATGAATGGATGTAGCTTAAATGGTGAATGAGAGCAAATAGGAATGAGTGGGTAAAGATTGAAGTGAATGAGTTAGAGTGTGTGTAGTGTGGCCGTTACTGGGCAGGATAGAATCTTCTTAGTTATATTGTTTGCTTATCTATGTCTATTTTATTGGTGATCTATTTTGTACATGTGACACTTTAAAAAAAACTTTATATTTATATCATTGCTATTTCTAAAAACAATAATAAAAAAAGATATATATTTTCAAATATGAATTGTTCTGTTTATCCTTGATTTGACCATGTGATTGTGATGTGTTGTGTCAACCCCTAGGTTAATCACCCCTCTATCTACATCTGTTGGACCCCTTTGTTAGGGCCTTTATATCCCAAGGCAGGGTTCTCGTCTTTTCTTTTTTCTTTGGTTTTTCCCCCCATTACCTGCCTATATCCTAAAGTTACCCTCGGGGAACCCCCTTCTGTGTCTACTGGTCATAGAGAACCCGTCCGGTAGTGCTAAATTAGGGATGCTAGTTATGTCGTCTTTTAGCCAGGTTTCACAGAGAAACATAATGTCTGGGTTTTCATCTAATAAGAGCGTTCTTACCTCCGCATGATGTTTGACCAGGGATCTGACGTTGAGCTGAGAGATGGTGAGCAAAGCTTGGCTCCTACTGGTCGTTTTGCGGCTGATTGGCCGTGGCTCGGGTATAGTCAGATTGCAGCTTTTACATTGAAGAGCTGTTTGACCCATACATCCTTCTAGATTGTGACATCTGGTGCCGGGGTTAAGTGACCAGAGTAGGTTGTTATCGTATACGTATAGTGATTGAGCAGGGGGTCTGGCGAGAGGCGAGGTCTTGGCGAGGACGGGTGAAATCATGGAAAAATTGGTTACCCGCACTCTGTCCGGCTTCTTAGAAGGGAACACCTGGCTGGACGAGACGCAATTCGGTTTTCGCCCAGCTCAGCTGGGACGGAATCCGCATTGGTGACCGTGTTAGACAATCTGCGGGCACGAGTCGACAGTGGTCGGGCAGCCTTTTTGGTGCTGCTCGACATGTCGGCCGCGTTCGACACGGTCAGCCATTCTACCTTGATTTCGAGGCTGGAAGAGTGCGGGGTCAAAGATAAGGCCAGGGACTGGTTAATCTCCTATCTGGACAACCGTCAGCAACGGGTTTCGCTCCCTCCCTTCAGTTCAGAGGAGCGGAGAGTAGGACAAGGAGTACCTCAGGGCTCAGCCATCAGCCCTATACTCTTTAATATCTACCTCCGCCCTCTAGTCCAGCTCATTAAATCATTTGGGATCTCCGCATTTAATTATGCGGATGATACCCAGCTGGTCTTTTCACTGGAGGGACAGGACGCAGTCCCATTGGAGACCTTCCACCGGTGCTTGCAGGCTACAGCGGAATGGCTCCGTTTGAACTCGTTACAGTTCAATGGAACTAAGACAGAGGTCCTGTACTGCTCCAACGACCGAGTTCCCCGAGATCTCCCAGACGATTTTTGGCCCCCGTCATTTTCAGAGACGGTGTCAGCCGCACAATCGGCACGTAATCTGGGTGTCATTTTTGGGCCCAACCTGCAGCTGGATCTGCACGTAAATAAGACCACCTCAACGTGTATGATGTTGATCCGCATGCTGCGCAAGGTTTTACCCCTCCTCCCTGAGCAAGCCAGACCCGAAGTAGTGTGAAGTACCATCCTAAGTCGACTCGACTACTGTAACGCACTACTTCTGGAGGCCCCGGTAACACTTCTGGGCAAGCTCCAAAGGGTGCAAAATATGGCTGCCAAACTCGCCCTCTCCCGCCCCTACCACAGCTCTTCCACGGCAGCGTTACAGGAACTCCACTGGCTGCCGGTCCATCTACGCGTTCGCTACAAAGCAGCGTGCATTGTGTTCAGGGCTATCCATGGCCTGGGCCCAATCCCCTTGCGGAAAATGTTTGCCTGGTACCTTCCATCCCGAGCTTTACGTTCCTCTTCATCCAGGCTACTAATAGTTCCGCGCTTCCAGAGAGTGTGGATGGGTGGCCGATCGTTCAGAGTAGCGGAGGACAAACTCTGGAACTCCCTGCCAATATCCCTGAGAAGTCTTGAGGATCTCTTAGCCTTCAGAAAGGCGCTGAAAACCTACCTCTTCCCTAGGACAGGCTAAGCTGCTGATCTTGCTGGATCATGGGTCAAAGCGCCAGGATGCCCTTGGTGGTGACAGGTTTGCGCTATATAAGTATACCACAATACAATACAATACAATACTGATCACTTGGAGAATGGAAAAGCAGATTAGTGCATGTGTAATTATTGACTGCTTCTTGATTAACCTACTGACGTAGAACATATTGGTATGATATGTCTATGTATACTCTGACTGCCAGGTTGTATGTTGACAAAATTAAAATAAAGTTCTAAATTTTTTTTTAAAAAAATCAAAGCCATTACATTGTGGGTGGTAGAGGGTAGTGAACCGGTAATTCACACCACACTCCTTCGACATGTGTTTCAAGTAGCCAGACATGAAGTTGGTACCTCTGTATGACACCACCTCCGTAGGGAAGCCCACCCTGGTAAAGATGCTAACGAGGGCCCTAGCCACTGCTGGGGCAGTGGTAGTCCTGAGGGGTATAGCCTCAGAATACCTGGAGGCATGATCTACTACCAGACCGCACTGAAGGACGTGGAGTCACCACGCCAAGGCCCCGGAGTGACGTGGCTCTTCCAGGTGCGTGGGGGTCTCCGGGGCTTTTGGAAAGGGGCTGAGTCAGAGAGGGACGGGAGGGGAGGCTTAGGGGTGAAAGGGACCCAGGGAAAAGGAAATAAGTGAGACGGAAACAAAGACAAGAGCAGAAATCATTGGCTACTCTTTTTTTCTTTTGGTTGCTCCAACCTCTACCCCCTCCCTTCACATTTATGCATAGCTATTATTTATCCCTCACATCCTCCCTTGACTAAACCATAAAGCAAAAACACTTACCTGAGTCTTTTCCTTCTGTCCGAGGGACGACGGCGGCCGAGGCTCACCTAAGGGCCTGAAGTGGAAGGCCCTGTGGGAAAGAAGAATACAAAAGAGACAATCAATCATTGTGATTTCCTGCAATACTAATAAAAAGTGCATACCAAGAAATTATTCCATGCAGTGTGCTCCTTCTTGACCGACTCTTCTAGAGCGGGGAGCTACATACTCTCCCTACAGGGAATGGGAGACAGACACACACACAGGAAAGCATTGTAGGAAAAAGCTACATACAGTTGTTCTATGCTTGCATATGTACATTGTTTTAGAAAGATGGTGGAACTATTTATTCTGTTCAATGTGCTTATTTTGCTAATTACTTTTATCTGATTCTATTATCATTGCAGCACATAAATTCTATACAAGAATTACGATGGTTGAATTAATAATGAAAATGCTAATGTTATGTTATTTTAATTTGATTTCGCACATGAATTACCCCTAAGCAGAAACTACTTTAAGGAGAAATGTAGGATTGGTACGTAGTACCACTCTATCTTTGTGAAGTTGAAAGAAAGGCTCTTGTATAGGTAATGCATGAAGTTCATCAACTCTCCTTTAGCGAGGTTATCGTTATGAGGAAAGCAACTTTCCATGATAGGAATTGTAACTGACATTTGTGCATTGGTTCAAAAGGCAGGCCCATTAGCCTTGTAAGGACTATGTTTAAGTTCCACTCTGGAGCAGGGGGAACACTTGCCGGTACCTTTTTAATCCTTCCATGAAGGCTTTAATCACTGGCACTCTGAAGAGAGATAGGTGTTGTCTATTTTGCAAGTATGCAGCTACGACTCCCAGGTGTAAACAAATGGATGTGTAAGTGAATCCACATTGCTGTAAATGCAACCGATAACAAATGATGTTCTGCACAAACGCATCAAGATGATTGATATTGTTGTTGTTACAATAGGAAACAAAACGTTTCCATTTGCTGCATAACATGCTCTAGTAGTAGGCTTTCTAGCTTCCTTGAGATTATTCATACAGTCTGGTTGTAGTTGTAAATAACCAAACTCTATGACTTCAGGAGCCAAATCGCTAGGTTGGGTTCTCTGGGAATTGGATGTCTGATTTCCCCATGGCTCGGAGTGAGGAGTCAAGGTGTGAGATGTAGCTTTTGATGTGGAACCACTGAGAGTTCTAACAGGGAGGTGTACCAAGGTTCCGAGCCCATGTGGGGGCTATTAAGATCTGTGTGAGGGACGTTTGTCTGAGTTTACGAACAAGTAATGGAATTAGCAGGAGAGGCGAAAAAGCGTAAGCAGATATACCTGACCAAATCATCAAAAGGGCATTGCCTTTGGATGCTGGTTGTGTGAACCTAGATGTAAAGTTTGGGTATTTTTCGTTGTGTACTGTTGCAAACAGATCTATATGTGGAAAAGCCCATTTTTGAAAGTAGGGAAGAAGAACTTCTTAGCTTCTCAGACTGTGTTTGCTAAGCAGGGCTGCAATCTGATGGCCTACCCCTGGGAGTAAGCATGAGCGAATTTTGCGGATCTCGCGTTCGCGAATTTTGCGGATTTGCGGATTCGCAATCCGCAAAATCCGCGAATTCCCGCGAATTTGCGGATTTTTTTTTTTTGTGTTTGCCCGTGTTTCTGCCAGTTCGCGAGGGTTTTTACAATTTCGCAATTTGCGAACTTACCTGTCGGGTCGCAAGTTTTGCGAACTTGTTGTTTCTACGTGTCCAGCCTGTTTGGGACACTCTTCTTCATCACTGCCACTCTCTGTCACCACTGCCACTCTCTGACTACTCATGCCACCCTCTGGCTCACCCATGCCACCCTCTGTTTCATCACCACACCCTCTGGTTGTCCAGTGTACATTATTTTCGGCAAAGCAAAGCACACCTTCCCTGCCTCAAGTGACCTGAATTAATTTGGGGCTGATTAATGTGTCACAGAATATTTTTTTAGCTGGCACCTGCTTCCTTAGTGCGCCCTGATTAGTGATCTTTTGCACTTGCTAAGTGCTTTCATTGTTGCAAAATTAGTTACAACACCTGCCCTGCCCCAACTGACAATAATGAATTAGGGGCTGATTAATGGATTTTAACTTCCAGCCTGGCTCCTGCTTGTCTCCCTTAGCTGTAATTCAGGACCTTTGTGGCATATGTGTAACTATTCTGAGGTTCAGAGCAGGGTCACATAATAGTTTCAACTGGCAACTGAACTCTGGAGGGGCCCCTCAGGAAGCACTACAGGAAATGGCTACTAATGATGTGCCTGAACTTTTGAACCTGGTAAGTAGTTACTTTCAGTTTTGCTAAGATCGTATTTCTGCAATTTTGCACTTATTCGCGGGGCGCGAACTCACGCGAACAGTGCGAGCAAAATCCGCTGCTCGCGGATTTGCGGATTTTGCGGGAAATTCGCAAATCTCGCGGATTGCGGATTTCCCGAAAATCCGCAAAATCCGCGAGCGGAACGGATTTTCCGCCCATGCCTACCTGGGAGGTGTTCTGCTAGGAGATAGATTTTTGGGTGAACCGCCCAATTCCAAATGCTTTGTGCACAGCGTGACAGCTGGAGAGAGGGAGTCCCTCCTTGTTTCTGTAGGTAGTACATTGCTGTGATGTTCTCTGTGCGAACTCAGACAGTCTTGCCTACAAGTTGGGTGCGAAAAGTTTTGAGTGCTAGGAACACTGCTAGAAGTTCCAGGTAGTTGATGTGAAGATGTTTGTGTTTGTCCGACCACAGCCCTGTACTGTGTAATGGGCACCCCAACCTGTTAACGATGCGCCTGCGCCTGAGTATAGTCTGTGGAATCAGGTCTACGGAAGGCCGCCCTTTTGCTAAGTTTTGAGGGTTCAACCACTGCAGAGAGCGATGGGTGCGACTGTCTACCAACACTAGATCGGTTAATAGACCCTGTGATTGATTGCACTGACTGGACAGTGCTGCAGAGGACACATGTGAAGCCTTGCATGAGGTACGATTGCAACGCAGGATGCCATCATTCCCAGCAGCAGCATGAAGACTCTGGCTGGTAATGATTGGTGGGGTTGAAATTGTAAAAGTATGGCCTGGATATTGTGAATTCTGGCTATATTTGGAGTGGCTAGAGCTTTGAGAGTGTTGATGGAAGCTCCCAGATAAGATTGCACTTGTGCCGGATACAGGTGAGATTTTTGTGCATTTATTGTAAAACCCAACTGGTGAAGTAGGTGTACTGTTGTCTGAGTGTGTAGTATACAGTTTTGGTAAGTGCTCGCTTCGATAAGCCAGTGGTCCAGGTAAGGGAAGACATGTAAACATTGTTTTCTGCGATGAGCAGCTACTACTGCGAGACATTTGGTGAACACTCTGGAGGCCGTGATGACGCCAAATGAAAGTACCTTGTAATGGTAATGTTAGCCTGCTATCATAAACCTGAGATATTTGAGATGAGCGGGATGAATTGGAATATGAAAGCAGGCGTCTTTTAGATCTAATCAATCAATTAGGGGACTTGTAAGCGTGCTACTCTCCCATGAGGGTCTCAAGGCGCTGGGGGGAGGGGGTTGGGGGGAGGGGGGTGGGGGGGGGGGGGGGAAGCAGCTCTTTTCAGTAGAAGAGCCAGGTCTTGAGCGTCTTCCTGAAGATGTTCACGGAGGGGGAACATCTGAAGTCGATTACAAGCTTGTTCCAGGTCTTGGCCGCGATGAGAAGGCTCTTCCACCTGTTCTGGCTTTTCTGCTGCGTGGGGTTTCGGCGAGGTCGGCGGATCAGAGGTTTCTCTTGGTTACGTAGAAGGAGATCCTTTCGTTGAGGTATTGGGGGCCGGTGTTGTGGAGGCATTAGTATGCATGGGTGAGTTTCTTGAAAATAACGCTCTTCTCCATGGGGAGCCAGTGGCGGTTACGCAGGTGTTGGGTGATGTGTTCATGTCGAGGGATGCAGAGGACGAGTCTGGCTGCGGTGTTCTGTATGGTCAGGAGTTTGTGGAGCAGAGACCTGTTGATCCCGGCGGACAGGGCGTTTCCATTGTCCAGTCTGCTGGTTATGAGTGTGTGGGTGACCGTCTTCTTTTTTTCGGCGGGGATCAGTTTGAAGGTCTTTCGGAGGGTGCAGGGGGTGTTGAAGAAGCTAGAGGTGACGGCGTAGACCTGTTGGGTCATGGAGAGGGAGGAGTCGAGGACGATGCCAAGGTTTCGGGCGTGGTCCATGAGGGTTGGAGGGCTGCTGAGGGCGGTGAGCCACCAGGTACTGTCCCATGCAGAGGGGAAGGGTCCAAGGAAGAGGACCTCTGTCTTCTCCAAGTTGAGCTTCAGCCAGCTGCTGCTCATTGAGGATGCAACGTCCATCATTCCTTCCTGGAAATGGAGTCTGGTGGTGAGTCCATGCTGTATGACGATGGCGGCGAGGGGGGCCATGAAGATGTTGAAGAGCATGGGGCTAAGCAACAATCCTTGGGGTATTCAGCAGTTGATTTCCGTAGGTTTGGAGAGGAAGGGTGTCAGTCTGGTTCTTTGGGTTCAGCAGAGAGGAAGGAGCGGATCCAGTCGAGGGCGGTTCCGTGTATGCAGGTGTTGTGGAGTCTGGTGGTTAGTGTGCGGTGGGAGACGGTGTCAAATGCAGCAGAGAGATCAAGTAGGATCAGAGCCACGGTGTGCCCTTGGTCGAGAAGGATGCGGATGTCGTCTGTGATGGCGAGTAGAGCTGTCTCAGTGCTGTGGTTGCTGCAGAATACGGATTGGGAGGGGGCAAGGATGGAGTTTTCTTCAATGAATTTTGTTAGCGGGGCATTGACGATCTTCTAAGTGACTTTGGCCGCAAAGGGGAGGAAGAAGATGGGTCGGTAGTTCTTGGGGTCAGTGGGGTCCGCAGAGGGCTTCTTGAGCAGGGGTCTGATTTCTGCACGTTTCCAGTTGTTGGGGAAGGTGCTGGTCTTAAAGGCGGTGTTGATGGTGCGTCGTAGTTCTGGGGCGATGGTGGCACTGTAGTAGATGTGTGGCATGCAGGGGTTTGTGGGGGCTCCTGAGTGGATGCCTTTCATGGTCGAAGTGGTGTCTTCGGTGTCACTGGGATCCATGAGGAGACGGTAGGCTGTCTGGCATTGCTGGGGAGGGGGTGGTTCCGGCGTCAGGTGTCTGGTCATTGAAGTGGTCGTAGAGGCCCATGATTTTCAGATGGAAGTAGGATTCAAGCTTGTCGCAGAGGTCGTGGGAGGAGGTGATGCCCGTGGTTTTGCTGGGTGTTTGGTGAATTCATATATAGACTACTATTGGGGGCATTGATTGGTGGTTGCATCTGGTTTTTCTATTGGTTTATGGTTAGTGTTCTCATTGGTTGGTTATTTGAGGGTTCTGATTGGGTCCTGGATCAGTGATTCTATTGGTGTAGGGCTTAGGGTTAGTGATCTGATTGGTGGATAGGTTTAGGGTTTTGGATTGGTTCCTGGGGCTAGGCTTTTTATTGGACGTAGGGCTTAGAGTTTTTTGTGTGATTGTTGTGTAGTCTAGGGTTAGGACTAGGGCTAACGTTAGGCTTTCTATTGGAAATAGGGCTCAGGGTTTCCTGTGTGATTGGTTACTTAATATAGGGTAGGGACTAGGCCTAGGGTTAGGTTTTCTGTTGGAGATAGGGTTTAGGGTTTCCTGTATGATTGACAGGGAACTGGGTTGGGACTGGGTTTGGGGTTAGGCTTTTTTATTAGACGTAGGGTTTAGAGTTTTGTGCCTGATTGAGTTCTTGGCCTCCTATTGGCCCTAAGGTTCAGGGTTAGTGTTGCGATTGGATAGGGCTAGGGTTCCCATTGGCTGAAGGGGTCACCTGACTACTAGGGATATAAAAGGCCAAGGCCAAGGGTACGGGAGGGTATGTAGCCTTATGACCAGAGCGGTTGACCTTGAAGCTGGAGAACCAGGTTTGAGTCTCGACAACAACGCACAAAATCCTGTGATTCTGGGCAACTCACTTAATCTCCCCTTGCCTAACAAAATGAATGTGTCCTTGTGTAACGAAACTGGTGCTCATGTAAAGCACTCTGATACCTGATATCTTCGGGTCTAGTTCGGGCTACATAAAAAAAAAAAGCTTAGGGTGTCTCACCTGTGCATCGAGGCTGAGGGCGGAGAGGACAAGGGTGAGTGTATGTTTGAAGCTGGTCGGGACTAGGATCAAAAATGCTGCCCATTTCCCCATTCATCAGCACACACCCAACCCCATCCACGACCAGAGTAACACACACACACCAAATGTACTCCACTCATGGACTACAAACTAACCCTATGCACAATCCAATTTCTCAGCACACACTACTAAACCACACCTTTATACCCTTCTATCCCAGCTACCACACATTTCTACCATCACCTGCGAACAGTGCATGACTCTATCCTACACCACTAACCAATCCACTCATCACTAACTGTAGGAAAGTAGGAACTGCTTCTCATGGTTACCCCCACTTTTTGCTGATTGCACCCACTGTTTTTGAGTAGTCTGGCTGGGATCCTGCCAATCAGGACCCCAGCCTATCTGCTTTTTCCTCCTAAACTGTAAAACACGTACTAGGTACACTCCAGATTGGATACTGGGGTACCCTTATCAGTCCCTAGTATATGGTACACATGTACCCAGTGCATTGCATAGGCACCCCAGAGGCCTCCCACGGGCTGCAGCATGTATTATGCCAACAATGAGAGTCCATGCAAAATGCAACTACAGGTCTGACATTGCAGCCTGTGTAAGCTGGTGCTTCACCACTTATGAATGATATAGATTTACTATATCTATAAGTCACTACAATTAAAACCTATCAGTCACCCCTATTTCAGGCCTTATCAATCCTGAAGGCAGGGTGCTGGGTTTTATGTTAGAGGGCGCCCCTGCATGAGCAGGGCCCCTTCAAATAATAAATGGGTGGCGATACTAGGAACTTCATTCTCACCTGATATGTGGAGGCTCTGCTGTGCCCTGACAGGCCGCTTAACTGCAAATTGCAACCTCTGCATCATCCATTTTAAATACTTGCACCAGTTATACATACATACACCGCTGCAATTGAAGCGCTTTGGTCAGCGGGAGAATGCCTGCTTTGTTCGGTGAGGGCAGGGGGATGCAGAGTTTCTGCATCTTGCATGGCATTGTACAGGAATCTATCAATTCTGGACCAAGGTCACAACTCTGCTTACTAATGTGGTTTCTGAATCCGTGATGTGTTCTCCTGATGTCTGCCTGCTGGGCTGGGTAAAGAACCTCAAACCCTGCAACCATATTTTAGTCGCTGTCTCGACCTTGCTTGCTAAACGGGCGGTGGCACAATGCTGGGGGTCTAAAACTACTGCTACTCTGAAAAAGTGGATCCGGGACTTACTCTACTGTAAAATACAACTTGAAATATATGCAGAGGAACTGCCCGAGTCTTCACGCCCTAAAGATTTCTGGGCAACCCTGATTTGCAATAGATACTGTAATGGGGCTGGGTGGGTGCACTGCCTCAGTGCCAGAAAGTCTGCACGAGAAGCACATTTAGTGTCCCTGTGCCTAGTCCAGTTCAAACCAGTTCTGAGAGTCGTTGGCTCAGGCTCTAGCACGAAACTGGACAAGGACATGGGAGTATCTCCCCACTGTCTAGACCCTCTCCTGGGAGGGTCCTCTGAATCTGTCCAACCCTCTCACGTGGGTAACAAAGGGCTTACGTGGCTGTAGGACCCTAGATTCGACGTGGACAAGATTCTAAACCAGAAACCACTGAGCTTCGACCGTCTGGACACTCTGCACTTTGCTGGACTTCGACTGAGCCCGACTTCGTCTCCCTCTCCGTCCAAAGCATTGTCGGTGCCCATGCACCATGCCTGTGGAGCATCAAAGACTACAGAAGTATCTCCCTTGGAGTGAAGGAGTCACTCCCCTGCATTCACAGGCATGTAACACAATTAACCGGTCTGCTGATCCTGAGCTCCTGCGGACTCCGAAGGCTCCAGCAACACAGGAGGTGGGTTCCCAAGTACCCTGAGATCGAGCTGCCCTCCTACCGAGTTTGAGGCCAGTATCCCTCGTAGGGACCACATAACCCATACCCCTGTGCACCGCGTTCATTTGCAAGTGCATATGCTTGTTGGCGTTCACCAAATTTGTGCATTGGGGTGACAGCCCCAACCTCTGTGCACATTTCCTACCAAGGACTTCGGCCTCCTCGCACTCTGTGCCCTGGGATCTGAGGTTTTGTGAAACTGCCTGTGGTCCCCTCGCGACTCCTGTGCCTCCGGCATGTGGGTCCTCTTGAGGGTCAACACTGCTTTATTTGGGCTCCCCTGGTTGCTCCAGGCTTGTTCTGACTTCCCTTGCTGTGGTGAGTCTCCTGGTCCTTGTTGGGCCAGACCCTAACCAATCTTGACCATCTTCGTGGGTTGCCGTTGCCAAGGCTTGTTGGTGTTCCCGCCGGACTCTGACCCCTCAGCACTCGACATCCGGGACAGCTCACATCTGGCTCCTGGTCGTCCTCAACGTCTCCTGGTCCCTGCAGCTGACGAATCAAAAACCCCCTCATCGAGCGGCAAACAAGATGGCTGCTTAAGCTCCCGGCTCCGTCGACCTCTGTATCCCGCCACAAGATCCTGTACATTATCCTGATTTCGCGCCCAGCCCCTGCGTGAATGAACTGTTCCTCACTTCGATGATGAAATCCTAAACTTTTTATCGGCTGGTTTCACGAAGTTACATCGAGCTGAGGGTTGTGGCCTGTTCCAGCGGTGAAGCCGGGGCCTCCAGTATCTCCAAGGCCAGGCTGCAGTGCAACAACAGCGGCAGAGAGACCCAGGCAGGGTCCGGTCAATCGTAGTGGAGGTTTCTTTTGCGCCCGATTTTGGCGGCGATTGTTTTCTTTGCTCAGCATTGATGGAGAGGTGACCCTGCTTGCTACCGCCTGTGGGTGGGGGTCCCTGCCCCGCGGACTCGGTGTTGGCTCCCTGCCTGGTTTTGGCGGGTCATGACCCCGGCCTGCGGCGTTAAGCCGGGTGAACGCGGCTGTAGAGAACGACGGGTCACCGTCCACGCTTGCCCTTTCGCGATCTTGTGTGCTCCCCCCGGAGATGCCGGATTCACCCGGGGGGGTGATTGCGATTGGTATTGGGCGTGAGACTATGGATCGAACGGTGTCTGAGCTATCGCTGAGGTCAATATTGGCAGAACTTTGGACGTTTCACTCACAGGTGGATGTTTTATTGACTAAAATGGATGCAAGCCTATCCGAGATGCTACTTGTGGTACCGGACCCTGCCTTGCTGTTGGAACAGCAATCTGCAGCCGTTCAAACCACGGCCAGGAGAGGGAGACTTTCGGTGCCTGAAGCTCTCGTGGACTTACTGGCTACAAGTGGTAACGGATTGACTCTTGATGACTTCCTTCTCCGATATGACTCGTTTGTGTGCTTTTGGGTCTCGCTGGGGAGGGTTCGTGTGCTGGTTCGTAAGGGTCAAGGTTGAGATCAATTAAATCGGGACGGTATGGAATGGCTATTATGGACACTCGATCTGCAATTGTTTGATTTAAGGGGCTGGGCGGTATGTCACGATGCCCCCTAGTTTCTTTATAAGGGTCGCGCTATATCCATCTTGTTGCGATAGGGGGTGTCGGTTTCTTGCGGGGGGACTAAGGGGCTGGGAGCACGTACGAATATGCCCTCCTCCATTCTTCTTTCTCCTTCCTTAGGGTTTTAGTTACTTGGGGCGACAGGCATGCTGGTAGTGGGGTTAGGCTGTAGCCATCGGCAGGGGTGCAGGGTGTGGGGTTGGAGGTTTTTTTTTTATTTTGCCTTCTTTATTTTCTATGGCCTTTTTCTCCTTTCCCTTTCTTTCTTTAGGATCAGTATGGTTTGTGATTTATTCTGATTTCACTGTGTCCTGGAACTTAGTGCCCATGCTTCTTACATTAGTCGGACTTTCGGGTGGGCAGGCCCTGAGAACTGGCGCTCACGAAAATGTATATCGTATTGCTGTTTACTCTGATTCATAAGTATTTGCGCCAGAGTCCCACATATGGCTGTTTCTAGATGGATATCCTGTTTCTGGGCTTGTCCCACGTATCCTCCTGTTTAATTGTGTGGCACCTGATCCGTTCATTTAGATAATATAAAATAAAAACCTTTATTATATCCTGTGTCCTATTCACGCGTTCTAATACAAGTTCTATCCTGAATCGTTACCGGACCTCAGGGTCGTCGGCTGATGAGCTAAGTTGTACCGCGATATAATGTGTTCTACTTCTGTATAGCGGCCGGCCCCTGCGGTTGTAGGCCCATACTTGTTTTTCAAGAATGCTCTAATAAAGGTTTTTAAAAAAAAAAAAACCCTCATCTTACCAGAACTAAGAGGGAAGGGGTCCCAGTTTTAGAGGAGTGATTAAATATAAATACGATAAAGTCCAATAGACAGAAAATGCGTCTATAATGTTTTATTCACATTATAGGACGGACCAACAAATATAGTTTCAAACATTATTGTTATAATGGTGCCCCTAGAGGTAAGGAGGATGTGAAATCGTGAGGGTAGTACAGGTAGGGAATAGTGACAATAAAAGCAAGTATTTATCAAACATTCGCAAAAATTCAATAGTCAATGTGTAACAAAACGGTCATAGTTCAATACAATACCTCATGGCACACATGCCCCGCTCCATAATATACAAAGGTAGTGGCTAGGGGGGGCTGTGTATTGTACGGGGGATTTGGCGACGTTTCGACCCCAGATTAGGCAGGAATCAATGAAATCCTTGCGTCAGGGTCTTCATCAGGACGAAGGGGGATGGGGCTAGCAACCTATTAATAAATAGTGGATACACATTATTTCTCTGTTTGTTAGGAATAGTTGCAACATTTATAGTAAAGTGGGAACACACCATGTTAAAAGCATACCTGAATTAATCAGTGCTTAATGGTCAATGATCGGGAAGAGTCCGCAGAGGGAGCGATGCTTTCTAAGGAAAATACCAACAATGTGTAACTCCGTAATCTAAAGCTTGAGAGAATCCATAAGGGATATACAGTTAGGACTTACTTTTAAGACTAAATCTGGAGTTCCGGCATGATAGGAAAGGTGGATCCGGGAGCGTTGGGCACTGGGGATCACTCAACGTATCTACACAGTGTGCAGCCGTTGGGATTCACCCCTGCATTATTTTACCACATACATCTTTGTATTGATTAACTGGAAAACCACAAGTACTAGGTACATATAATACTAGCTTGGATAAGTAAGTTCTACTGAACTTGGGGTTGAGTAGTCAAGGGTTTAGCACACCCTTCCCCAACCTAAGCGAGTTTAGTTTCTCATTAGGTTAGGTAGGTGCACACACCACTCCTTCAGTAGGTCTACTAAAGGAGAAACCAGTGGCTCTCTGCCCTCTAGATACAGGAATTGAAAGCCCCGTGTGCCTCTAGAAAGCTGAAGACAGGGCGAGCAGCCAACACTCAACGCCTGACTGAGGTGTTACTCATAAATGGCCTTAGGGAGACCCCTGGGTCAGATGAGCTGGAGAGAGTGGGTGGGACAAGGAATGAGGACATATCAGGAGGTGACAACTTTTATGACTTAGACTCAAACCCGGCAGGAGGAACCTGAAGGTTCCCACCTGGATAATTCAGATATTCCAGAGGATCAGGGAGATGGCTCAGGGGAGCCAATCTTCACCCCTCCTGGAAGAGTGAAGAGTTTACCAAGGATATCTAGATCCCCATCTGCAGAATCTGATTGCTCAGGGCATTCAGTAGAGACCTCTGTATCTAGCTCAGGGATGTGGAATTCCTATAGCCCGACGCCCAGGATATTTTGTTTGGGGTCAAGAGCAACATGTTTTAATGTGCATTTTGTCCTTGGGACAAGCAGGCCCAACCCCCAGCAGCACAAACTCTTTGGCTGCCAGTTTGCAGTACCACATTAAGGCTCAGGGAAGGGCATTGCCTGCAGTTAAGTTAATATTGTGTGCATATGTTAATGCTGTTCAAACATGTATTTATGGTTCATTGACTGAGAGCCTTTATTATTAGGCTGAGCGCTCTCAGTAAATGTAAATTCTGACAGCGCTACTGACAGTGGTTCTAGTATAAAAATATGGACACACTGTTTCAATGTTTCAAAGTTTAGTAATATGAGGCTATGCATAATGCTCCCAGAATGCTCTCTGATTAGATGTAAATATTTGCAGAAGCTTGAAAGCAAGATTAATGATGATTTGCTTTCACTATAAAATGTTCCTAAGAAATGAAAGTAGGAAAAACATTTTTATGCTAAACTACTGTAAAATTTCAGGTACCATTTCTTTGCAGCATCCTTTAGTAAAATCTGTTGATGCATGCTAGTATGTCCCCAAAATATTCATATTGGAAAATCAGTGTAACCAGTTTCAATACGATTTTGGGAAACAAAAATAAACAAGCATTGGCGGAGCCAGTAGGTCTGAAATGGTGGACAGCTTTTTAGTTTTGGCAATGCGTGACTTGTTTTGGCATGGTTTTTGTAAAACCTTATTGATGTGAGAGCTGCCAGATCCTCACCATTATAACAAACATTGGCAAAAGCAACTTCGCCCCCTAGCACAGGTACAAGTGGTGGTGCAGGGAACAAGGGAATAGTAGGGTTAACCTTGGGCTCCGAGTTGAGTTCTGGCTTAGCCAGAACTCCTGCTCGGGCTGTACTTGTCTGTGATGGTGGCAAGCCCGTCTGCGCCCATCCGCACCTCGCCAGGGGCCAGGACCCCTGCTAGTCGCAGCACGGACCTCCGAGACTCACTAACCTATTCCAGAGAGGTCCTCACTGAGCTCAACAGGCATGCCCCAAGCAACCATGCAGAATGCTTTAAAGCTTCTCAACATCAAAGGAACATTCACATGCTTAAAATGCAAATGGTGCAGCCTAGCACACATAGAATACACACCCGAAACGGTGAATAATAACTGCCTAAAAATCAAATGCCTATAGCTCAATGCTAGATCCTTCCCCACACACTCCTTGGAGATCTGGGGCATTATTAATGAAATGAACCCGGACTAGATGAGAACAACTGCCCTGATATAGCAAACCCACTCCCCCCGAAATATAAAATCATACGTCAAGATAGGCAAGGGAAAAGAGGAGGGGGCCTTGCAATAATATTTAGGGACAACCTCAACTGCCTCCCAATCACAGTAGCCCAGCTTGATGAGCACGCATTACTAGCATTCCAAGTAGCTAAGGGTAATCACACCCTATTAGGAGGAGCAGTGTTATATAATCCCCCCGGAAATCATGCCGACTTCAGCGCGAAGCTTCTCACACAACTATTCCCTGTCTGTCTCAAATACAAAAACTTTCTGGTGATCGGAGATTTTAACATTCACTGCGACAAACCAGACAACTTAGCTGCCACACATCTAAACAATGAGATACAAATTCTCCAATTTAAACAACGGATCCACGGTCCCACTCATAATGCAGGCCACACATTGGACCTACTGTTCTCAAACATTGAAACTACCTCGATTGAGGAGATTCAACCCGTGACATGGACGGACAACTCCCTTGTCTCCTTTTCAATTGCTCAGCCTGCGTTACCCGCTAGACCTTGTCTACCTGCGCCAGACTTCTACAGACCTTGGAAACTGGTAACTCCAGAATCATTTAAACTCCACAGGCCAATAAACACCAACCTAGAACACCTAGGTCACAGCTTTCCAAACTTTTCATGTTGGTGACACGCCATTCTGGAAAATAAAATTTCGGGACACGGTAACGCGAGCGAGCGAGCCCGAACCACCCAAGGCGCTTGCCAAGGCCGAGCCTACTGAGTTTGTCAATGCTTGTTTCAATGGCATTCAATCAAGATAGATTGCTGTTGTTTGGCACAAAACCATTTATTTTTCAGCACATGAGTAGGAAGAAACTGAAAATACCCCCACGTCGCACCAAAACTCTTATGGCACCAAGCAAATGAAGCAAATCATCATGACCCTCTTTAGAACATATCTCTTGTCTCTTCCACAGATCTATCCATTCATCCTTTCATCCTACCATTTACCTGCTGATGACCACCATGTAATCTTTACATTCTGTCGTCTATTCTGTCTTTCATCCATCATTCCGTTTTTCACCATTCCGTCTGTCCACCTTTCATATACAGACCTATCCATCCAACTCAAAACCTATCCATTTATCCTTTCACTCATCCATCTCTTTATCCACCCTTTTGCTCATTCATCAATCCTTTTGCTCATCTGTTCATCAAACCTTTCACTCCTTTATTCCATCCGCCCTTTCATTACATCACCCTTTCACTCAATCCCTTCTTTTGCTCATTCATCCTCCATCCCTTTCATTCATCCTCCCTCCCTCCCTTTTATTCATCCATCCAATCTTTCATGTATCCACCCATCATCCGCCCTTTTATCCAATCATCCACCCTCTTTCACCCGCAAATCCATGCTTTCACCCATCCATCCATCTATACATCCACCCTTGCTCCCTCATCCATCCACACACTCACCCACTGAAAATACCCCCACTTCGACCCAAAGCTCTTATGGCACAATGTAAATTAAGCAAATCATCATGACCCTACCCAGAAGATAGCTTGTCTCTTCCATAGATCTACCCATTCATTCTTTCATCCTACCATTTACCTGCTGATGGCTGCCATTTAACCTTTACATTGTGTCGTCTGCTCAGTCTCTCATCCATCATTCAGTTTTCACCATTCCGTCTGTCTATCCTTCATATCCAAACCATCCATCCATCTCCAAACCTATCCATTCATCCTTTCACTCATCCATCTCTTTATCCACTCTTTTGCTCATCTATCCATCAACCCTTTCACTCCTTTATTCCATCCACCCTTTCATTCCATCCACCCTTTCACTCATCCATCATCCACCCTTTCATCCACCCTCCCTCCCTTTCATTCATCCATCCAATGTTTCACTTATCCACCCATCATCCGCCCTTTTATCCAATCATCCACCCCCTTTCACCCAGCCATCCATCTATTCATTCATTCACCCATCCATACACCCTTGTTCACTCATCCATCCATAACATTTACACTATCAATACAACTTTCACTGCCTCATCAGGTTCTACTTGAAAGTTGTGACTCGTATCATGCCCTTTTTTTTACTACTCCCTCGGAAACCTCTGACACTTGTTGGAACAAATGCGCAGGATAGTGTGACTGTGATGACACCACAGGGCCTGGCCGGACCCTGCTCTGTCAAGCACAGCGTGGTGTGAGCACCCGGCAATTATTCCAATGAGCCCGGCTGAATGGCTCAGCTGGGGCTCAGATCAGGGCTGCAGAAGCGGCGCCTTGTCTGGCAGACACACATTCCACTCCGACTCACCACCACAGCCAATGGGCTGAGTTGCGATTAGGTCTGTGCAATCTCTTCTCGGGAGGTGAGCAATGCTTCCCTTATCTGTCAAATGAATCTCTTTACGAATGCAGCGGGGAGGGGCAGAGAGGTGTCTGTTGGTGACTAGGAATGTGGGAGGCTGTCTGCAGTGCAAATATCCCTCATTCTCCTCATAAATCTGCCCTCATAAATCTGATAGCGCGACACACCTACGCATGGGGCGCGACACAGTAATGTGTCGTGCCACACAGTTTGGAAAGCTGTGACCTATTTATTTATTTTAGCTGGTTTATAACGCGCTCCGTTACTACCAGATGTCCTGGCGACCTAGGTACTCCCCTCACCAACAAAGGCGCTCTGAATCTAGACACGGAGATCACCTACACCTTGAACTTATGGGCCCCCTTAATAAAATCTAAATCCATAAGAAGAACCACCTCTGAAAAATGGTATACCCCAGAAATCAAAACACTTAAAAAATTAATGCAAAATCAAGGAACACACCTGGAGAACGTCCCGACTAGATGCTGAAAAGTTAATCTACAAAACTGTTCTCAAAACTTACACAATCAAGCCATAAAAAAGGCAAAAAGGATACACTATGCACAAAGAATCAACGAAAATAGCAACTCAACCAAAGAGCTATATAAAATTGCAAAAGCCCTATTATAGATGCTGTATTCCTGGCTCACGCCCGCATTAGGTCGTATTTGGACCTCTAACACTCTGATTGTTCCTCAATACTGTTTGGTGTTATTTCTATTATACTATCGCCTTACTATAAGCGAGATCTACTTGATACAGAGATATATTAGCTACTTTCTTATCTACCTTAAATTGATTACGAATTTCACGATAGTTCACAACTTGATTTTAAGAAGCCCTTATGAATTTACAAATAAAATAAGTCCTTTTGACGATTGCCCGTCCTTCAGGCAAATACGAAGCAACAGCTTATTTTGGAAACCCCAGGGAACAAGGACGCGGTACCTATAGGATTTATACAAGAATCTTTTATCCAAGGATGATCGCTTCCAGAATATCAATTCTAAACAGTTATTCTGATATCTTGCTTCTCCTTAATTCATATTCATGCCCTGACGAAGTTCCCATGGCACTAAGGGAACGAAACGCGTTGGCTGTGCCCGTGCTCACAGACAACTAATATTTTAAATAAAGAAGAGACATTCACAAAATATTCTTTGTTCCATTGACTTCATTAGAGTGCACCTTCCTTTTTTGTTTTTGAATACTGTTGTAATTTTCACATCCCTGAACAGCAGATGTTGGAAGTGGTTGCACCATCTGATATTGAGAACATACGGAACCATTGTGCTTGACCTAGGTCTGCTGTTTTTGTGCTTTTGGGATTTATAAAATCGTAAAAGAACTGTGCAAACCTGCGTGCATGTCCCAAACATTGCACCCTGCAAAAGAAAACTGTGTAATTTTTTCACAGATAAAGTAGAGAAAATATACTCAAAATTAGACCTAAACACCCCAGTGGCTCCCACTAGCAGGGGAGAATCAGACCCCCCCTCTAATAATCACGCCCGACTAAATAGCTTCGCCCCAATTTCAGAAGCAGAAGTTGCCAGAACCATGAACGATATCAAATCTGGATCCCCCTTGACACCTGCCCACAATTTATTTAAGACAGATCATACCCTCCCTCACCCCAGCTATCATGCAGCTTTTCAACAACTCCCTAGAAGCAGCAACTTTCCCAGAAACATGGAAACAAGCGATTGTGACCCCGCTGCTAAAAAAAACAGCAGGTACAGATGTGACAAACCCGGTCAACTACCGACCCATATCTCAACTCCCGTATCTCTCCAAAGTGTTGGAGAAGCTGATTAATAGACAGCTATCCAAATACCTGGAAGACAACCACCTACTGGACCCCTCCCAAACAGGCTTCAGGGCTACCAATAGCACAGAGGCCACATTGCTGGCCGTCATGGACAAGATTAGGAACTCTCTGGACCAAGGAAAAGCTGTGGCCCTGATCCTGTTAGACCTGTCGGCAGCGTTTGACATGGTCTCTCATCATCTTCTGCTCGACAACTTACAGGAAAAAGGGATAAATGGAAAAGCCCTTGAATGGCTCAGTTCTTTTCTGAGCAACAGAAACCCAAATGGTCCAGCTAGGAGCCTTCTCATCTAACCGAAACAACTGAAATGCGGTCTCCCGCAGGGAGCATCCCTCAGCCCCACGCTGTTCAATGCCTATGTCTCACCTCTGGCACAAATTGGGAAAAAATTGGTCTTTGGGGTTTGCTCCTATGCGGATGATACACAACTTACAATCACCGTAGGAAAGGGGCATGAAGACACCAAAACTAAACTTATTAGCTGCCTTACCGAAATGGCTGACTGGATGACAGACCACTGACTAAAGCTGAATGCAGACAAAACCGAGATCCTGCTCCTCAGAGAAACCAAACACATCTGGGACTCTTCCTGGTGGCCCTCCTCTTTAGGAGACGCCCCCACACCCAAGCACTGTGCCAAAAACCTGGGTGTAACTATTGACGACACACCATCTATGCAGGCCCACATACGAACTCTATGAGGGAAAAGCTTCGCCACCCTGAAACTCCTAAAAAGGTTATTCCCGTGGATCCCCCAGGAAAACAGTCACACAGGCCCTGCTAGTCAGCAGGCTCAACTATGGCAATGCCCTTTTCGTGGGCATGTCAGACTACCTATTTAAACACTTACAGGTGGTGCAAAATGCTGCAGCAAAACTAGTATGCAACAAACACAAACACAGCTCAGCAAAGGACTGCCTAAAACAACTCCACTGGCTGCCCGTGCGTCAAAGAGCCTGCTTCAAGCTTCTTGGTCATGCTCACAGGACACTCCAAAACACAGGCCCCGTGATCCTTCAGAACAAAATACACTTTTATATTCCCACTAGATAGCAACACCTTATTCTGGCCGAAACAAAAACATAAATAAGTCTAGAACAGGAGGCTGTACCTTTTCACATCTGGCAGCATGGCATTGGAACGAGCTCCCAGTCGAACTTAGGTTGACTAAAGAGTACAACGCCTTCAGGAGAAAACTCAAAACACACCTATTCCCTAAAGACTGATATCTGGCCCTCACCCACCTACTCACTACCGTAACCCTTAGCGCCGTGACATTCCCTAGGATAAATGTTGCGCTTTATAAATATATAAATAAATATGGCCACCTTATTTGTCAGTCCAAGTAACTTTGGAAAATGCAGGCAGCAGCCTTTGATTATTGGTAAGGAGGCCAAAGAATACCGGGACACAGGTGCCAGAGTCACTATGGTGACAAAAGATCTAGTGGAGCCTGATCAAATTATACTTGGTGAGATGTAGGAAGTGACCAAAGCTAACAATGTCAGGGCTGATCATTCCTTGCCAGTTGTTAATTTCAGCTGGGGAGGGTTCACTGGCCCTAAGAAAGTTGTGGTTAGTTCAGACCTTCCGGTGGAATGCTTATTGGGCAATGACTTAGAATCTTCAGCATGGGCTGAAGTAGAACTAAGGACTCATGCAGCAATGCTGGGCATCTCTGCAGCTGTGTTTGCTGCGACTAGGTCACAGGCCAAACAGACATCCACTGAACAGGCCCTGGATCATGGAAGAATGGACCAGGAGGGGTAAGGCTGTGTCTTCCCCACAGGCTCAGGAGGAGGATCAGTCTCCTGGGGGAGATGATCATGCTCCCTGTGAAGGTACTGTCTCAGAGGAACTTGTATCTGATCAGGTTGAGTCCTTGGAGACAGGGGGCCCTTCCAGGGCAGATCTGAGCCAGGAGCAGCAAACCTGCCCCTCTCTTGAACCCCTCAGACAGCAAGCTGCTGCTGAGGCTGATGGGAGTGCCAGTGGGTCCCACAGGATCTACTGGGATGAAGGATTCCTTTACTCAGAGGATAGAGACCCCAAGCCTGGTGCCATTTCTACCTCTGAAGTTTAGGGGCTTCTTACTGACACTGGCACATGACATCCCTTTAAGGGACACCCAGGCCAAAGTAAGACTTGGGGCAGGCTTGTCCCTCACTTTCATTGGCCTACAAGTCAGAGGACACAAAAGAGTTTTGTCGCTCCTGTACCACCTGCCACAGATGGCTCTTCCTGACCAGGGGAGGTGTGAGCACCTCCACCCAGTAAAGGCATTATCGACCTCAAAGTGCAGAGGCACTCTCCCCATGAGGACAGTACACTGTTCGGTGGTAGCAGGCTGGCTCAGGCCAGTTGGTGACCCCCCCTAAGGATTGGTAGATTTTTGGGGACCCCTCTAAGGGGTTCTCTAAGTGCAATGTTTAATAAATCAGACACTGCATCAGCGCAGGTTTATTATGCTGAGATGTTTGGTACCAAATATCCCATATTTCAGTGCATCCTTCATGGAGCTGTGGCACTTGTAATGACAAGTGTGCAGCCAATGTACTTACTATAGAGCTTCCCTGGTCACTTGGAATTTCCCAGAATCGACAAGGATATTGCTGGGGCATATCTGCTCATGCAGATATGCCGTCACAGGGGATATCCCTAAAGCAGCGGGCACTATAAGGCCTGCTCGAGGGGTGTCTTACCTATATCTCAGACAGTCCCAATGGGCATCGCATACAGGGATGTGTGCCATGTCGACTCTTCAGTTTTGTCTGCACCAAGACAAACAGCTGCAGTGGCAGTATGTATGTATGTATGTATGTATGTGCTTGGTGAGGGGTCCCTTAGGGTGGCATCATTTGTGCTGCAGCCTTTAGAGACCCTCTTTAACAACAAGGCCCTTGGTACCAGAGGTATCTTTTACCAGGGACTTATGGAGTGCCAATCGTGGAAACGACAGGTACACTTAAGGGAAGGAGATCGGCTCAGGGGGCCTGGTTGGCAGTGACCTTGTGCACTTCCAGTCAAATTCTGCATACGCAGTTTCAATTATTTTGGGTGGTTCATTCACCTGTTCTAATGGAGAGAACTCCCGTAGGCGTTAGCGGATTGACACTGATGCTGCTTCCACTTTAATGGTAGCTAGTATTATGGCGGATACCTGGTTGTAGTTATTTATTAACTTCATCCCTAAGTTCAGGGCAAGTTCTGCTCCGTACTCATTTTGTATTTGTCTTAATACATCTGGTGTTATTGCTAATGAAGGAATACCATGAGTTCTGGTGCATATGGCAGCAAAGACTGTACCCCTAGAGGAGCAATCCTCTAACTGTGGTGTTATCCCCATGGGCAAGCAGATTGTTAACATTCTGTGTTTTTCAAATGGTGTTGTATTTGGGAAAACTGCTTCTAACTGGGTTATTTTCTGAGCTACTCAGAAAGGAATTTGTTCAGGTTTTGTGGGCACTTTGCCCATTAGCGTGTGTAATGTTTGTGGAGTAATTTTAGTACCTGTGCTCTGTGTAGGAGCTACATTAGGTGTAATTACGGTAGTTTGGACCGCTAGTGTCCTCAGGACAAAGTGTGTCATGTTTCTGTAAAGTTTTATCAACTCTTTGAGTTGCCCAAGCAGTTCATCACGTGGCATTGTGTCAATGTCAGGATGTGGTGCATAGGCCGCTAATATCTGCCATGTTGCTCCTGGTCTTCCTAAAGGACCAAGCCTTGCTCTTGTAGTAACGTAGGGTACGGCGCCATTAAACTAGAAAAAATGATCCTGGTAGGTAAGTGGAATCTCAATCACCACAAACGGAGTGTAGACCGCTGAAACTTCTTCATGTGTGTAATAATGAAACATTTCTGTTACGGATTTCGCTGCTGGGAATATAACCTATGAGTAGAATACCTCTGTCTGGAAAGCCTCTATCACGAATATTACTACACCTCCTCTAGGTGGTAACCCATGTTTGAGTAGTTTAACTGTCAGAGTATGCTTTACATTGGGAGCAATCCGTATTGCATTGACATCGTCTTCTTCAGACTGATTAAGTGCCTGGGTTATTGGGGTTAAGGCTCCTTCTTACACATCGTGTTTAAGACAGAGAATAACTGTCGAAGGAATTTTAAGGTACGGTTTTATGCAAAATTTAGGTAAATTCCTTCAAGCTTGATTAAACAACAACCAATACATAGGATATCTTGCCTACTCAGCTGCGGCAGAGTTTTGCGCCCACCCACTCCAGGACTCTAGTTTTTGTAAGTAGGGGTCTCTGGGAATAACCCCAACTGAGCTACTCAGATTCTACTGTTAAATAGGTACCAAACGTTGGTGGCGCCATGTCGTGTAGTTCCTACAGTATCCTTCATGCAGGACCTGCGCTGTTTTTGGATAACATATACTGTGGATCTGGCGGCAGACTGCCTCTGTACACCCCAGCCGAGTATGTTAGCCTATTTTTGCATTAGCTTGCTCACAGTGCCACTAGAATCTCCTTTTATCAGAGAGAATAGTTTTTGGCAACCTCAGAACACAACATTCTTTGACCTACAGAGGGTCATTCATATTTGTTTGCAACGACAAAGAAACCTTTACTGCAGCTTGTGTCAAATGAAGAGATAAAAGCCCTGGGCGTGTTTAATTAACTACTGACAAACATGAACAATTAAAAACATGAGTTTCTGGTAAACCATCAAGCACCCAATCAGAATCAGCCACCCTTCACATCCAGGAATTCTTGAGGCTTTGGAGAGGGTGAATTGCACGTGGTATAAGAGAAACACTACATGACTCAAAGCTCACTTCTCAGGGATGAACTGAATCGCCAGCCTCATAGCACACTTAGCCAGCTCTTCACCTCCTCCTCCTCAAACTGTTGAACAGCTATCAGGTCAAAAGAGCCTGCAGCAAAGCATTGCTGGCTTGGTTCCACACTGGACCAGGCAAGGTGACCAACTCCATACTCCTCCAAGTCAGCAAGCACTCTGGTCGAGCCAGTCCTAACCCCACATGGATGTTCCCCATCACAACTATGTTAATGGTACAAAGTTATGTTTCTGCCAAATGTATGATTGAAAAAGTGAAAGGTTTTACTATGAAGAGCTGAAAGAGAAATCATGACGTTTTTCAATATTTCTGAGTCTGCCACAGTACACAGGAGCATTATTTCTCTACAGCAGCAAATCATGTATGTGCCCTGTAGAAAGCATGTTTGAATGAAACATGGAAGGCATTGCAGCCAAAGATCTGTGCAACATCATAGCAGAGTGCAAGATAACTTGTGCTAATATTCCAGCAGAACAAAATGCCATTCCTAATGTGTACGTCGTTTTAAAGACAGTGCCAGGAAATGTATGGTCAGTGTTGTTCTTCTGCCAGTTAAAAGACTAACTCCATTAATGTGCCAGGAAATAAAACACTTTGAGAAATCCTACTCTATGGCAGGGTGCTGCCAGCCACTATATTGCAGGTTACTTCCAACATAATCTGATTTATACATACATACTCCAGGGTGCTGCCAGCTATAGGTTCTGCTCACAGCAGTCTTGAGCCACTCAGGAAGGAGGTAAGCTCTTCATTTCACCTTAAGCCTTAGGTTACATTCACAGCCTGATAGGTCCGGAGAACTTTATCCTCGCTCTAACTGCGCCAAGCAGATGGACTTAGCCCATCATAGGCTGTGTTGTGTGCTGGGTGATGCCTGGCATCATATTATCGTTGGCGGGAGGATGAAGCTCTGATAGGAGCTACTACAAGAAGAGCAGAGAAAGAGGGCCACAGTTTGCCACAGAGCAACAACTGCCCAGAAGCGGAAGAAAGAACTCTGGAACAGCAAACCTCCTGCACCCTGGAGATTCTCCAGGGTAAGCAAATGATGGTAATGAAATGCAAACTGCAGCATTAAGGTCACACAATACAACATCTTTCCCTTTAAACCGAAGGTAACAGCCTACAAGAAAAAACTAAACAAAAAGCATCACAACTTGAAAATGCTTTTCCAAATGCTGCAAAAGAGGAACAGTTAATACAAATGAACAATATTAAACTTTGTTGGTACCTTAGTAATGTGCTTACTTCTTGGTTTCACTCCATCTGCAGCAATAAAGCTCTGAAAGGAGAAATTACTGCTGTGAGTCTCAGAGTCTTCAGTGTTACTGGTCTCAGCCACGAAGACTGTGGGGTCAGACGATAACTTTCTCTTATTTGGCTTTATAGATCCACAAGTCACGCCATCGCTTTTAGCAGACACGCTACTGTCGGCAGCATCATAACTTCCGGCAGATCAGCAATTCGGATATCATCACTCATATTGGTTGAATATTCAACAAGCACGGTCTCGGCTTACCAAGCAGCACCAAAGACTCGGGTCTCATAACCATACCCAGAGTCACAGTTAGCTCTGCCGCCACTCGAGCAAATCCAAACATCTCAGCACTTAAGCACCAGTCCCAGGGGAGACCATCTATGAAGTCCTTGTGAACTTGCACCACTCCTGAGTTAGCACAAGCAGCATCATGGACAAGGTCTAACACCGCTGCCACAAACATTCATGAAAATCCAAATCCTCGTCACCCAAACTACACAAAAGTGTCTTTCTAGATAAGCAGCCAGCCCTGTAGTGTCTGTCTCTGTGCACTGATTTGATGCCAAAGTTGTAATTTTAAAAACAGCCTTTGTTACATTACAGGGGCCTGACTGACACCATTATTGGGCATTCTGCAGATTAAAACATCATCCTCTTAGCTTGCAATAATGTCCATGTTTTGCCAAACACTGGCAGCATGGAAGAATGGCAACAACTGTTGTCGCACTCGAGTTTGATTTTTAAAGTCACGCCCCAATGTGCGTATGCGCGCTAAGCATTGTGGTTCGTGCAGTTCAGCCTTATCACAACCATAGTGAATGCTGCTCATACTTCCCAAAATTCAATTGTTAGAAAAGTTAATTAAGCAGCTTTTGTAGGTGATGTTAAGCTTTGCATTATTTTTCGCCTCACCCCAAACGGACACGCCGTTCCACACGCACCTTTCAAGTTTCTAGGCGCGGACCGCATGTTTGCAGTGGGACGTCTTCCTGGCCGGAGCAGGCCATATATATTCCATATGAAGGTGCTCAAAAGTGAAGGAGCCACACACGACGTCGGTTTATCCTTTTATTGGGCAGACTGCAGATTAAAACACCATCCTCTTAGCTTGCAATATTGTCCATGTTTTGCCAAACGCGTTTCGGGTATGTACCCTTGACCTCTGTGTGTGCTGCTGTCTGCCATTGAAAGGTTAAATTGGAAGATTGGGCTCTTATCGCCCATTTGCACTCCTCAACACTGACTACAAAGTTTTTGCGTCACTATTGGCAAGGCGTCTATCTCCCGTAGTGAAAACATTGGTACACTCTGATCAAAACGGGTTTAATCCAGCCCGGTGCACTTCTCTTAATATTCTTAATTTTTTTAGAATACAGCAATATGCAACGCATAGTTGGCCTAGGTCGGGTTGCTTAGTTCTTGACCTGGAGAAAGCCTGTGACTCTCTGGAATGGCCTTGTCTGGCAGAGGTCTTAGGCAAATTTGAACTGGGAGATCACTTTTTAAATATGGTTCACCTATTGTATCAGCGCCCCACTGACCGAGTCTGCACCTGTAAGTTTATCTCGGACCCAATCAGGGTGAGACGTGGGACACGCCAGGGCTGTCCCTTGTTCCCGTTGCTATTCTCCCTAGCAATGGAGCCACTGGTGATGATGCTCCGAGGAGATGGGGAGGCATGAGGCATTCCGTTAGGGGATGGGCTACATACTATTTCCCTGTGCGCGGATGACCTATTATTATATCTTCGGAATATCACTGCGATCCCGACGTCCATTGCAGATATACTGAGAGCTTTTGAGGAAATGTCTGGACTCCGGGTTAACTGGACCAAGTCAGAGATGTATCCCTTCAGCGCTACCACAGCAGAGGAAGCTGTGATCTTAAATGGCTCACCTCTCACATGGTACCCCACCACGTTTAGATACCTTGGGATCTTTGTATATCAGATGCCTGACGACCTACTTGAAGGTAACCTGATGAGAGCAATCTCGGCACTCCGGGCTCAGATGCGCTTCTGGAAGACACTTCCCCTAAACGTTATCAGTCGTATTGTGCTGTTGAAAATTATTGTGTTGCCTAAGCTGCTGTATTATTTTTCAAATCTCCCGCTCTATGTTCCGCCCAAGCTATCGAGAGTTAGAATAGCTCCTCCGGGATTTCATATGGAATAACGGGAGGCCGCGAGTGGCTCTGTGGAAATTGCACGCTCACACTGGCTGGGGAGGACTGGCTGTCCCTAATATGGCACTGTATTATTTGGCTGCCCAACTCCAATGGGCAACAAAATGGCTTGCTGGTCAGAATCTGGAGGACACGGCGGCCATGGCACAGCCCTGGACCCACTCTCAGATCTGCCATCTGTTTCACCCCGTTGCGAAACTTCCAAGGCCAAAACAACTACATCTCGGATTGGCAATACAATGTTATAGGAGAAGCTTATATATCACCCATGCGACCCTCCCATATGCCCCTATATTTCCGCTGCTCGGTACGCGACGTGGCAGGCTGGGTACATCAGAAACAGCTCTGATGATCTGGCACGCTGCGGGTTTGACCACGCTGGGTGATCTTTACAGCGACGGTGGGCTATTGCCGTTTGCGAATCTAGCTGAAGACGCTGAGTTGCCGGCAGGTCAATTCCTTTTACATGCCTCCATTTTGAAAGCACTATCAGCTGTCTGGGGGGACTTAACGGTGGCACCACAGACACACTTGCTACTTCAATACCTGCATGTAATGGGGGAAGGGTCCCATGTGGTGCACTGGTTAGTGGAAGTACTCCTCATGCACACACTCAAGCCCATGTTGCGACTTTGTGTTAGTTGGGAAACAGATAGATGTCGGCCATGGACTGATAAGGAATGGGATGCTGTGTTAGCAAGCTCCAGACACATACCAAAACTCCAGATTCAGACTCATACAGACGTTTATCTTCCAGAGGGCGTATCTCTCGCCTGATAAGTTAAATAGATATTGCCACATTGCCACCTCTGCATGCCCACACTGCTAACAACCAGACGCGGATTTACTACACATGCTTTGGGCCTGCCCATCCCAGCAGCAATATTGGCGGGGGTAGTTACTACGCTAGCCTTATGCACAGGCACGCCCTTACCGCTGTCTTGGGAGATTTGCCTTTTAGGACTCTATGCCAGATCAAAACACAATAAAATCACCTCAAGATTCCGGGATCTGGGTTTAATCGTGGCAAAAAGACTAATAACCAAAAAATGGAAACATGCAGAGCCACCAGAGATGGTTGACTGGAAAAGTTCACTTGTAACATGGGCACAGGTGGAGAGCACGGCGCTACACAGGGAGGAAACGGCAGGGCTTCGTAAATACCCTATAGCGCCGGACTGGGACTCTATGCTAGCTGCCCTTCGAAGCGGTGCCGTGGTGAACGATGAAGGTGTGCAACCTGTTGATCTGCAATAGACATGATAGTACCCAGTGTCATGATTACAGGACAATGTTGTGCCCAGACATGCAGACAATCACGTATTCATAAGATCCCTGGTACATCAGAAGTAACCATCAAGGTCCTGCATACTTGTGGGAGGGGAGGTGCTAGCCATTGTCTTTATGGCTGTACTTAGGCACATGCCTTTGTTTAGCCCCTGCATAGGCGAGCCATAAGATAATAAGGTGCAGATAATTAATCATTATGCTCAGATATGAAACGGCGACCCGACTTACATAGTTTAGATGGCAGTTAGTAGTATTGTATGTTTCAGTTTTGATTATATGCTTATTGGAGGTACAGGTCTCATTGGTATCCACGAGTGACTACCTACTGCCAACTGCCAATCTATATTATTTCCCTTATATTGTTGTTCAAGTCCGAACAACAGGTTATTGTTCTGTGTTAGGATAGAATGTTCATCAGATATTGTAGTACTGGCCCCGATAAGATATGTATGGAACATGCTATGTATGGCCTTGTTTCTGATTCATAGACCATGAAGTAGCAGCACCGGCGAGTAATAGCACACTGAGATCTTTCCATATGTGTCCAACATAATGCATGTATCTAGCAGCAGGACTGCAGTGTTGGTTTTATGTTCTCATTGTTGGCACTTGCACTATTGAATGTCACGGGGATTATATAATTTTGCGGTGGGCAACAGAAAGTACTGTATAAAACTATGATGCCAGTTATGATAAAATCCGAAAATACCAATAAAGATATTTAAACAAAAATAAGCATATAATAAGGTCACCTTCAACAGGACCCGCAGATTATCACACAAAAAAGTTCTCAAACACCCTGGGAAGACCTGGAAAAAACATGTATGGAAACGTCCATCGGTTACTAGCCCAAGGCGACACAAACTCTTTATATATAGACATTGATTGGACCGAACACATGCAAAGTGTGATACAGTACACACGTGCCACCTTATACCCAGAAAAGATAGTGTCGTAAAACATCAAGGTCATCCTAATGTGTTCATCCTATAAGGCTCACTAAGGCACAAAATAACACACAAATTGTTAATCTGTGCCACCATAATCCCTAGAGTTATAAAAAAGCAAAGGGGGGGAAACCAATAGTATACCCCATTTGTCCTCAGATACTCACTGTAATCTATTGTGTATCAAAGAGCACACGGCTCATTACTTAAAGGTTAGTGTGCCCCAATACTCTGTAAACGTTCAAAAGGTCTGCCTGGTTCCTAGCAGGGAGATGGAGGTGATCTATCACGGTCAGATAATTTTAAACCTATTTATAACCCATCTCACCCATCAATAGACAGCTTTCTTGCAAACAATATTATATTTATTTTCCCATAGTTCCTTTGATATGAGTTTGGCACCTACGGAACACCCTGTCGTACCATCGGGTTTCCGCCTAGAAAATGACAACTTGTCCGAGGATTTTATTAGACTAAAGCATCCTTTTATACAGTGGTTAAAAGGATTCCCATTTAAGGACTTAGGGCAGGACAAAATACCTTGAATAAATGGAGGTACTCCCAACAGGAAGATCTTCTAAGAATAGCGTCTCTGTGTACACACACAGCCGGAGGTCCAGAGTCTTGGCTCCTTTTGTAGCTTAGTTTTGATACTGTCAAAGAAAATAAAAATAAAAGAGGAAGAAAGTAATATCTAACCAAGCTTGGGACCCAGTCACATACCAAAATACACTAAGATCTAGGACTCAGGCATTGAAATGTAAACCAGCCCTTCAGATATTCCTATATGTCTACTACTCCTATAGCAAGACTGAATCAATAATAATGTTTGTCATCCCACTGTCTCAAACTGCATAGTGGTTAACACATCCAGCAGGTATGTCGTAGACTGGTTACCCATATTAAACCACCAAATAGGTGGCAGTGTTTGATAACATCCTCAAGACTCTAGTATATTTCTTATACAGAACATGTCCCACGGGTTTTAAAAGGCAAGCTAGTAATCTGCCCTCCATGCCGGTAGTGATTTGTAACAGTTTACAATCCTCCGCTAGACTGTACATACGGGCTGGACTCCCATAGATTTTGCCCCTGTTGTACCGCTTCCCATTTTTTATTCATACAACACATTTGCCTGTTTTACCTCTGACTGCCCCCACCTTACACGGAGCATTCATGAAACCCCCCAAAAAATACGATACCGAAACTCACTGAATAACCCACTTCAAAAACTCACCTTCAACAACGACTTGTGTCTCATCCAAAATAGAGTGGCAGATCTGGGGTCTGGAGGGCAGATCTGGGGTCTGGGGGGGGCAGATCTGGGGTCTGAGGGGGGCAGATCTAGGGTCTGAAGGGGGGGCAGATCTGGGGTCTGATGGGGGCAGATCTGGTGTCTGAGGGGTGGGGGGTCAGATCTGGGGTCTGGGGGGGGCAGATCTAGGGTCTGGGGGGGCAGATCTGGGGTCTGAAGGAGGGCAGGTCTGGGGGGCAGATCTGGGGTCTGAGGGGGCAGATCTGGGTTCTGAAGGGGGGCAGATCTGGGGTCTGGGGGGCAGATCTGGGTTCTGAGGGGGGCAGATCTGGAGTCTGAGGGGGGGGCAGATCTGGGGTCTGAGGGGCAAATCTGGAGTCTGGGGGGCAGGGGGAGATCTGAGGGCGGGGCAGTTCTGGGGGGTCTGTTGGGGTCTGAAGATGAAGGTACCTGCCCACCAGACAGGGCTCCTTCCTCCTCTGCAGCAGGCTGGACACAAGGAGAGGACAGAAGTGATGTCACCGCTGCTGGTGCTGTTTCTGCCGCCGCTGACCCGGAAGAGGAAACCCTTCTCCTCCCATCCCCATGTGCAGCTCATGTTCCTTTGCAGAAGTTTAAAAAAATGAACACATTGCTGGTATTTCACTGAGGGAGGGGGCAGAGCTGGCATGAGGGGCTGAATCTGAGACTCCTCAAGAGCACACCAAGCAAGGGTGAAGCCTGTCCTTGGACTGTGAGTGTCTTAAAAACACCCATGTCTTTTTCTTTACAGGCGCCAAGGCTTGTTTCCCTGCCGGTGCCTGGAGGCGGCGGTTCCGTCAGGGGCCACCAGAGGGCGCTCCTCTCCTGCAGATGAACCCACCTGAACTGCACATAGGATGGGAGAAGAAGGGTTTCCTTTTCCGGGTCAGCGGTGGCAGAGACAGCACCAGCAGCGGTGCTGACATCACTTCCGGCCTCTCCGTGTGTGTTCAGCCTGCTGCTGAGGAGGATGGAGCCCTGTCTGGTGGGCAGATACCTCCATCTTCATACCCCAACAGACCCCCCAGAACTGCCCCCCTAGATCTCCACCTGCCCCTCAGGCCCCAGATTTGCCCCTCAGTCCCCAGATCTGCCCCCCTCAGACCCCAGATCTGCCCCCCTCAGATCCCAGATCTGCCCGTTCTCAGACCCCAGGTCTGCCCCTCTCAGATCCCAGATCGGTCCCCCCTCAGACCCCAGATCTGCCCTCCAGAACCCAGATCTCCCCCTGCGCTTCAGACCCCAGATCTGCCCCCTTCAGACCCCAGATCTGCCCCCTCCCTCAGACCCCAGATCTGCCCCCCAGACACCAGATCTCCCCCTGCGCTTCAGACCCCAGACCTGCCCCCTTCAGACCCCAGATCTGCCCCCCCTCAGATCCCAGATCTGCCCCCCAGGCCCTAGATCTGCCCCCTCAGACTCCAGATCAGCCCCCCCCCCCTCAGACCCCAGATCTGCCCCCCTCAAACCCCAGATCTGCCCCCTTCAGACCCTAGGTCTGCCCCCTTCAGACCCCATTCTGCCACACTATTTTGGATGAGACACAAGTCGTTGTTGGAGGTGAGTTTGGGAAGTGGGTTATTCAGTCAGTTTCGGTATCGCATTTTTTGGGGGGTTTCATGAATGCTCTGTGTAACTTGGAGGCAGTCAGAGGTAAAACAGACACATGTGTTGTATGAATAAAAAAATGGGAAGTGGTACAACAGGGGCAAAATCTATGGGAGGCCAGCCTGTATGTAGAATCTAGCGGAGGATAGTAAACTGTCACAAATCACTACCGGCATGGAGGGCAGATATTACTAGCTTGCCTTATAAAACCTGTGGGACATGTTCCGTATAAGAAATATACTAGAGTCTTGAGGATGTTATCAAACACTGCCACCTATTTGGTGGTTTAATATGGGTAACCAGTCTACGACATACCTGCTGGATGTGTTAACCACTATGCAGTTTGAGACAGTGGGATGACAAACATTATTATTGATTCAGTCTTGCTATAGGAGTAGTAGACATATAGGAATATCTGAAGGGCTGGTTTACATTTCTGCCTGAGTCCTAGATCTTAGTGTATTTTGGTATGCGACTGGGTCCCAAGCTTGGTTAGATATTACTTTCCTCCTCTTTTATTTTTATTTTCTTTGACAGTATCTAAGTTACAAAAGGAGCCAAGATTCTGGACCTCCAGCTGTGTGTGTACACAGAGACGCTATTCTTAGAAGATCTTCCTGTTGGGAGTACCTCCATTTATTCAAGGTATTTTGTCCTGCCCTAAGCCCTTAAATGAGAATCCTTTTAACCACTCTATAAAAGGATGCCTTAGTCTAATAAAATCCTTGGAAAAATTGTCGATTTCTAGGCGGAAACCCGATGGTACGACAGGGTGTTCCGTAGGTGCCAAACTCATATCAAAGGAACTATGGGAAAAGAAATGTAATATTGTTGGTAAGAAAGCTGTCTATTGAAGGGGGAGATGGGTTATAAGGTCTCTTGTTTTAAAATGATCTGGCCGTAATATATCACCTCCTTCTCCCTGCTAGGAACCAGGCAGACCTTTGAACGTTTACAGAGTATTGGGGCACACTAACCTTTAAGTGATGAGCAGTGTGCTCTTCTCCCTGCTAGGAACAAGGCAGACCTTTGAACGTTTACAGAGTATTGGGGCACACTAACCTTTAAGTGATGAGCAGTGTGCTCTTCTCCCTGCTAGGAACAAGGCAGACCTTTGAACGTTTACAGAGTATTGGGGCACACTAACCTTTAAGTGATGAGCAGTGTGCTCTTCTCCCTGCTAGGGACCAGGCAGACCTTTGAACGTTTACAGAGTATTGGGGCACACTAACCTTTAAGTGATGAGCAGTGTGCTCTTCTCCCTGCTAGGAACCAGGCAGACCTTTGAACGTTTACAGAGTATTGGGGCACACTAACCTTTAAGTGATGAGCAGTGTGCTCTTCTCCCTGCTAGGAACCAGGCAGACCTTTGAACGTTTACAGAGTATTGGGGCACACTAACCTTTAAGTGATGAGCAGTGTGCTCTTCTCCCTGCTAGGAACCAGGCAGACCTTTGAACGTTTACAGAGTATTGGGGCACACTAACCTTTAAGTGATGAGCAGTGTGCTCTTCTCCCTGCTAGGAACCAGGCAGACCTTTGAACGTTTACAGAGTATTGGGGCACACTAACCTTTAAGTGATGAGCAGTGTGCTCTTTGATACATAATACATTACAGTAAGTATCTGAGGACAAATGGAGTAAGCTCTTGGTCCCCCCCCCGCTTTCCTTTCTTATAACCCTAGGGATTATGGTGGCACAGATTAACAATTTGTGTTTTATTTTGTGCCTTATTTATTTATTTATTTATTTTTTCAATTTGTAGGGCGCAACAGCTACCCAAAAAGGGTTTCCCGGCGCCTAGACTCAGCTAGTTAGGAAGACAGAAGAAGAGTTTTGGCTATTGAGATTATTGTTCAAAATAGCCAGGTCTTAACATGCCTTCTAAACCTGGCATAATTTTCCTCCTTTCGAAAGAAGGGAGGGAGTGTGTTCCAGAGGGATGGTCCCAGATGGGCGAAAGATCTGCCATCTACTCTTGCCAATTTGAATCTCGGCACACAGAAATTGGCCGCCGATTGTGACCGCAGGTTGCGCTTGGGAGTGTAGGGGTGGGCTAGAGCTAGTGCCTTAGTGAACCTTATAGGATAAACACATTAGGATGACCTTGATGTTTGATGACACTATCTTTTCTGGGTATAAGGTGGCACGTGTGTACTGTATCACACTTTGCATGTGTTCGGTCCAATCAATGTCTATATATAGAGTTTGTGTCGCCTTGGGCTAGTAACCGATGGACGTTTCCATACATGTTTTTTCCAGGTCTTCCCAGGGTGTTTGAGAACTTTTGAGAACTTTTGGTGTGATAATCTGCGGGTCCTGATGAAGGTGGCCTTATTATATGCTTATTTTTGTTTAAATATCTTTATTGGTATTTTCTGATTTTATCATACCTGGCATCATAGTGTTATACAGTACTTTCTGTGGCCCTTCGCAAAATTGTATAACCCCTGTGACATTCAATAGTGCAAGTGTCAACAATGAGAACATAAAACCAACACTGCAGTCCTGCTGCTAGATACATGCATTATGTTGGACACATATGGAAAGATCTCAGTGTGCTATTACTCGCCGGTGCTGCTACTTCATGGTCTATGAATCAGAAACAAGGCCATACATAGCATGATCCTTACATATCTTGTCGGGGCCAGTACTACAATATCTGATGAACATTCTATCCTAACACAGAACAATAACCTGTTGTTCGGACTTGAACAACAATATAAGGGAAATAATATAGATTGGCATTTGGCAGTAGGTAGTCACTCGTGGATACCAATAAGACCTGTACCTCCAATAAGCATATAATCAAAACTGAAACGTACAGTACTACTAACTGCCATCTAAACTATGTAAGTCGGGTTGCAGTTGCATATCTGAGCATAATGATTCATTATCTGCACCTTGTTATCTTTTGGCTCGCCTATGCAGGGGCTAAACAAAGGCATGTGCCTACGTACAGCCATGAAGACAACGGCTAGCACCTCCCCTCCCAAAAGTGTGCAGGACCTTGATGGTTACTACTGATGTACCAGGGATCTTATGAATACGTGATTGTCAATCAATCAATCAATACATTTTTAGAGCGCGCTACTCACCCGTGAGGGTCTCAAGGCACTGAAGGGGGGAGGGAGGGTCACTAACTGCTCGAATAGCCAGGTCTTGAGGTGTCTCCTGAAGGTGAGATGGTCCTGGGTCAGTCGTAGGTGTGCCGGGAGGGAGTTCCATGTTTTGGCTGCCAGGTAGGAAAACGATCTTCCTCTGGTGGTGGTTCTGCGGATTCGTGGGACAGTGGCGAATGTCGAGGTTGGCGGAGCAGAGCTGGCGGGTGGGGGTATAGAATGAGAGGCGGCTGTTGAGGTATTCGGGGCCTTTGTCGTGGAGCGCTTTGTGTGTGTGGGTGAGGAGCCTGAACGTGATCCTCTTGTTGATGGGGAGCCAGTGCAGGTTTCTCAGGGGGGCGGATTTGTGGCTGTGGTGGGGGATGTCGAGGATGAGTCGTGCGGAGGCGTTCTGTATGCGCTGTAGTCGTTTCTGAAGTTTGGCTGTGGTTCCTTCGTATAGGGCGTTTCCGTAGTCTAGTTGGCTGGTAACGAGGGCTTGGGTGACGGTCTTTCTGGTTTTGGTGGGGATAAACCGGAAGATTTTTCGGAGCATGCGCAGGGTGTTGAAGCAAGATGATGAGAGGGCGTTGACTTGCTTGGTCATCGTGAGGGAGGAG